>NC_066612.1:1942500-2542500 GCF_025231255.1 Drosophila biarmipes | reverse complement strand
CTTATCCTTGATTTGTCTTCGATTGATAACTGCCGGGGCCTCCCGATCGGGGGATATTTAAAGAGTTTACTTTAGTCGCACAATGCTCAACGATTGCCAACTCCGCTGGGGAAAGTTCGCCCTGCAATCGCTGCAGCACCAGCAACAATGGCAAGCAATTACCAAAATACAAAAAATACAACAAAATCGGAAAATACAAAAATAGTACAGAAATGGGACCAGAAAAAACCGAACCAAATACAAAAAATAAAGGGGGAGATTGCGAAAATTCAACTCCAACACGAAAAGGGCAAGCGCGAGAAAGGAAACGCAAAAAGCGAGAATAACATGGAATTGTTAAGGAACTGCAAACTGCAAATCCATTAAACCACAACAAGAACAAGATGCAGAGGCGAGGATGCGGATCAGGACGAGGACTAGGATGAGCAGGACCGAGCAGAACCCCGCAGAACCGAGTGGAACTCTGAACTACTGTAGGTATTGAATCGAAATGGGGAGTGTTCTGACACAATTGACTGAAAATTGTTTGTAAATGTACAGCGCGTTGAGCGCCGAGCACCACGAAGACATTTGTAAATGCATTTTTTGGGATTAGCCGGTACGGTTTAAACTAAATTACCATAACGATTTTCAAGAAAGTGGCAAAGCTTATCGACGCTTTTATGTTTATTTTCTTTCAGCTTAATAATACATCGTTTAGTTATAGTGGGTTTATTTGTGTCCCTTTAATCGATATGTTTCACTTGCACTTTTAGCTACACATTTTAGTTCTACGCCTCTGTTCAAAAGATATGCATGAGGTGGCTCACTTTCCTTCTCTTTGGTAAGTTGCAAGTTCCCCAAAATGATTTTAGAAGAAGTTCAAGTTCCTGATTAGCTGCCGTAACTCTGGCTAATGAGCTGGCCAGAAAGTGCATAAAAAACTGCCCTCCAGACGAGTACGAGGTATCCTGTTCCTGGGATAGAGTTTGTTACTATGAAGCAGAAACCGAATGTATTCTTGAGATGGAGACCTGTTTGCGTAAAGCTTACCTCAAGCCACGTGAGTACCAAAACTAGTTTTTCGTTATACCACAACAAGATACCTTTTTAATAGGATTTGTTAAAAAGAGAGATGGATATTGCATAAGGAAGCACTATCCCAAGAAAGCAAGGCCTTGTGAGCCCATGGATCCAACAATAACTCTGCCTAATGACATTGGACACATGCCTGTCTGGAATCCAAACTTATTCGCCACAACAGGTGATGATGAGGAGTAAATGTTGGAGAATCTGAATACCTTATTGTATTGGAAGTTTTAAATAAAAGTAGCACAACTAGTTTTTCAGAATTTCTGAACAAGATTATAGGATAAGGGTTATCGAAGTCAATCGAATCGATCGGCCATACCCAAATGGCTTCAGCTTTGCTCTCAGTTTTATACCCGATCTCCATCGCTCGAAATGCAGCTACTCCTAGTTCTTTTTCTAGGTAAGACTTAAATACTTTGAGTATTCTTCAGTCGACTCTAATTCCCAATTAGTTTCCGCAACTCTGGGCAATAAGAAGGGACTGCGATGCCTTAAAACGTGCCCAGTAGATGTGTTTGACGTATCGTGTTCCTTTGATAAATTCTGCTACTTTGAAGCAGAAAACAATTGCCACGTTGAAATCGAGAAGTGCATGAGAAAGGCCTATAATAAGCCAGGTGAGTTAATAGATGACTTTCCTATATTACAATTAAACTGATATTTTAAATAGATTTTATTAAAAAGAAGCCGGGATACTGCCTAAAACAGAGCTATCCAAAGCGAGCGAGACCTTGCATTCCAATGGTTTCATCCAGTGTACTGCCGGTAAAAAATGATTTTGTCAAGAAATACAACAGAAAGCTGTTCGCTACGCGTGTGTGAATAAAGAAATATAAATTAGTTCACGGCCAATATAATTTAGATATGGTTAATATGGTTATGCTTTCAAAATGCATTAAACATTTAGGAAAAAAAGAGTCAGTTCCAAGTAGCTGCTCCAAATATGAAGTTATTTATGCTTTCGCTTCTGGGTAAGCCCTTTGTATTGATATGGACTTGTTAGATATCTTAACATTAATAGTTTGCAAAGATCAGCTTTTATGTTAGTCGGTTTTGTATGGGCCCAGAAATGCAAAAAGAAATGCGGACCTTGCATCTTGCCCACCTGCAACTTTGATGGCAAATGCTACTTTGAGGGATCCAGCGCCTGTGCCCTGGATAATGAGAAGTGCCGGCGAAAGATGAAAAAACTTCCACGTAAGTTTAGTCTTAAGCACTTAAGAAACCCTTAATATACATTTTACATTTCCCAAAGCATTCATAAAAACCGAATCGGGATTCTGCGAGGAAGGGGTTAGGAAGTGTAAAATATAAAACGAAATGATTTCCAATCTTATGACATCTAAACTTAACCGTGAATTAAAATGTTTCACGCAAAATCTCCAGTAAAGTATTGTTTCTCCAGAATAAAACTCTCAAGCCTGCTCAAAATAAAAATTTAAAAACATTTTTTCCTAAACAAAGCAAACTGCTACGAAGTGCAATAATCTACTGCCGCAGCTTAAAGTCCAATTGCTCCCCAGTTTGACCAGGGAAAACCACAAGAAGACAAAGATGAGGTGGACTCGGATCCCCACCCCGGTCCCACAAACCGAAGCGAACCGAGCCACCCAACTATGAAAAATTTAAACTTTGCATCCAAGCCATTTATTCATCCTGCTTGGCATCTGCCATCATATCTTAGCATGCGGTTCTGCCTTCGTCCCCTTTCTGCATCTTAGAGACCCCGTCGCCCATCTATATCCTTAACCATCTCCGGACTCCTTGGGTTTCGAGCTGGAGCCGTGGCAGTGGGCAGTGGGGTGCACCTTAAAAATTAATTGAAACATCACTACCGGCTAATATTGTATATTAAAAACAGCAAGAGGAGATGTTCTTCGGGGAGAGGCACCGAAATGGGGGATATAAAACTTTTGGGGTCGGCTGAGTGCTCTAAACTGTCGGGAACTTGCAAATTGCCAGTGTGCGTGGCCATTTATCAGTCTTAGTTTTTGGGTTGGTCCTATGAAAAGAATGTTCCACAATAAATTCGAAGAACAAATTTGGTTGCCTCTGGAGTTTATTAGCCGGCAGCCGGTATTTTGTGGTCAAAGGGCAACCTGAACTTGAATCTCTCAGCCCCCCGTAGTACATCCATCTTCGTCGTTCGGCCCCCATCAAATCACTGTCCAGTCTAGAGTTTCTTTGAATACTGCGCCTGAAACGACGGGCATTGCCAGGTGGCAAATTAATTCCGGCTCAGGCACCACGCATGCTCAGATACTCCGGCAGTCGGGGTTCTTCGGGTTGTGGACTCTCTCCAGCGGGGCTCGTTCCATCTGGTCTCGGGTGCTTGGGGTCTTCGGCTGGAGGGTCTGTTGCGCCTAGGACAACAATTTCCGCGTTGCATGTTGCTCGGCACTCGGGTGATCTAAAACGAAGCGGGTGTCGAGGTCGCCAACGTGCCATAAAATGCGCATAATGTGGCACGGATGTGCCAGTGCACGTTGGTTACTTGGCGCGTCAGCATCGAGCGGAAGTATCGCTGGGGCTCTTGGAGTGGCAGTTCGTACTGTGGTGTTGCTGGTGAAGCGGCAACCTCTCGAAGATAGCCGGTCCAGCTGCGAATCGCGAAATGGTGACCACAAATAGATAGGCTTCGCGGGCCGAGAGAGAGGAGTATTCTACCAGAGATCGATCGGTTGAGATTTCAGAAAGTGCGGTTGCCATGGGGCAAAAGTAATCAAGCGGTGATTGCAAGTGAAGTGATCAGTAATCAAAACTCAAGTGGCAAGAGAGGGAGGAGGAAAAGAGTGACTTAGGCACATGCAACAACAGGATACAACGGATACGCAGCTCAAGCCCTGAACAGCCGCCGACCCACGAGTCCACCCACAAGTCAAGTACGTAACAGATTGATGAGGCAGTCCCCATCGTCTCCACATCTTGGGGCAGCCACCCACTTGGCCCCCCCTTCAACCCACCAGCCACTTGACTAAAAGTTCAATTTCCTGCAAGATGCTTTAATTGAAGCGCACAGTAAACAAGAAACAGAAAGCAGAAAACAGAAAACAGAGTGGGCAAGGGTCACTCGTCGCCTGGGGCGCCTTCGCCCTGGTCAGTCATTAGTCATTTGCTCATTTCCGCAAACGCAGCCCGGATGTGCAGCACTTGTCAGCCAATAAACAACCTCGGCGGGGGCGGTGGGTGGTGTGGGGTGGGAGGTTGAACTCCCCCACCCCCACCTCCAATTATATGTGGCAAACAGTTCAGCGTCAATCACCGATTCTGATGCATCCAGTCTTGATCTGACGAGGCATCTCACTTGAGGGGCTATTTGCATTGCTCTCGAGGACCTGAGGGAACATTCGATTGGATATGGTTTAGGTCTTCATTGGGCACTACAGTTACACTATGATTCCTGAAAGCTATTATTAAAGTATCAGCCATTGGGCCTCGGAAGCCAAGTGCATTTATCTCTAAATTTGCTCAATCAAACATTAATTAGTTGCAGCATGGATTGAAGTATTTCTGGGGTTTCAATTTAAAGACTCAAAACACATTTGCTGCAGCAAAAGTACAACCGTTATGTTTTTTTAACATTATAAATTAAAAAAAAAATCTAATCCTTGATTATAATAATAAATCATTTATATAAATCAAATGAATAATCAATAGATGTGATATTTATCAAGAGGAGAATGTTTAAACAACATGTTATTAGAGGGTTCGCATTTAACCCACAATTTAAGTGGGTTTTTCCAGGAAAATAATTACCCCTAAACAATATTTTCGAAGACCCTTTTTTAGTGATTACTTTACGAGTTAGGTTTTTGCCTGTTGAATAAGAAATATTATTTGTAACGCTACAAAAGCTCCTATATTCAGAAGTCACATGCTGAGTCTGCTCAATATAAATTTCTAAAAAGCGATTGTGTTACAATAAATATTCTTGAAGAGTCCCAAACTTTTGCCATAAGCTGCACTCCCTTGCCCGACGCTCTGCTCCTCAAGACGTTGCCAAGGAAAAGTGGAACGGAGCAGCGAAATCTGGGGAACGAGTGCTGCAGGAGTGGGCGTTGTGTTGAGGCATGAGGAGCGCCGACTGCATATGTGTCACCCATTGAGTTCCTTGGACAACAATAACCAAGACGGACCGGAGCAGGGCGCATCGTTCAGAAAGAGCAAAAACAGTGCATAGGTGCTAAAAAAAAGAAACAAGGAAAATCAACAATGACACGGAGGTGGGGAAAATGGGGAAAGACGGGGAGAAGTACCCAGGCTAACCCAGTTTTTTTCGACGCTCAGTTCTTCACGGCTCAGTTTTGTTTTGGGCCTCTTTTTTTCCTGCCTGCTGCTTGGTATATTTCTCTTTTTATGGCTTTTACGGACTGCCCGCAAAACGACGACTACGACGCCGAGATGGAGCCTTACTGACAGCAGAAGAAACAAAAATATTTCGACCAAAAACTGCCAGACTTGGCCGAATCCCACCCCCGAGGAGCACCCACCCACCATCCATCCCCTTTGATGAAACCTGTTTTGTAATTGTTGTGTTTTTATTCTGTGTATGCGTGTTGTTGCGGATTTCTTTGGCTTTCCGAGCGCTTCTGGGCCCTGGCTTCTTGCCTGGGCCATTGTCACGTAAATCTGTGACAGAAATTAGCCTCGTTGACAAAAATATGCCTGCTTACACATTATTTGTACAAACAAATAGACGGGCAACAGTTAATGGCAGTGTAGAGTGTCGTCCTCGAGGTGCCTCTGGGTTCTATGGGTTCTTTGGGCTCTATGGGGTTCTCTGGGGTCTCTAAGAAGGGGTGTTGTATGTAGGATAGGTCTGGGTGAAATTTGCATGGGAACTGCGCCAGTTGCCGCTGTTGTTGTTTCTTGGGCTCTTTCGGCCGGATTCCTTGCTAGTTTTGCGGCCGACGTCTCGGCTTTTCTTCTTCGTCTTGTTTTATTGATCTGTTTATGCTTTGGGGCCTCTGTCCCCTGACCCCAGACGACTGTCCCCCCCACCAAACTCTGGACGACCCTCATCATGGATAGACAAACAAAAAAAGTTTTATTTGTGGACTAATAAAAATGCAAAAAAAAGAATGCTAGAGATGCGGGGACCGCAAATGTGTTTTTTCGGGCCAAAGTTGTGCCTAGGTTAATGACCAGACAGGCGTGAAAGCAATCATAAGCAAGGTCCACTCCATCCTCCCACCCTCAGTTCGCACTCCGAGTTAATTTACCTTGACCGGGGGCCTCGGACGTTGATAGAAAGTTTACTCTGGTTTTTAATCAACTCATTATGGACCCCCGGTTCATAGAGCACACAAAGTACATATCACGCTGTCGATTAAATTATTTGGTAGCCTTACGGCCTTGTCGCCTGATTGATTGACTGATCGACTTTCGGTGGGATTTTTTCCAATAAAATGTAATGAGCTTAATAAATAAAATAAGCACCCCAAGGCGTTTATTTAAATTCATTATCTAACTTGGATTTCCGGTAATTAGGTATGCACTGTTTTTTATAAATAGTCTTAAATATTCTATGAAACCCAAAAGAGAATTTCAAAATTTCCAGAATTAAAGACTAGATATGAAAATAATCCGTCACAAGCCAAAAAGTTCAAGTTGAAAGTCAAACCACTGACAATTTCCTGACGTCTACAATTTTCCAGCCCAAGCCCCTAATTACTAGGACCTAACCTTAGGCACACACAAAATCAAAGTCAATCTATCATGCTATGGGTGTTTTCCTGATTAACACGAAACTTTGGCCAGGCCGTGCAACAAAATGATTGATGTCCACTACAAAATTTTCAATGTATCGCCCTGGCCGGCCACACCCCCTTTTCCCCGGAATACTGCGTTCCATTTAAGCCCCAAACCAGATTTTCCTAGGGACCTCCCTATAGTAAACCTTGGCTACATACATAAACTGTTTATCGAACCATTCGGTTTTATGTCAGAGCAACTGATTGATTTTTAATTAAACGTCCACGATTTCACTGATTGACGCTAATCATACGCTTGATGGGCTTAAGCCCGGCCACGCCCCCACTTAAAGGGCCACTAAAAAGAGAGAGCACTTCCCACTTTAATTCGAATACAATGTATGAACACACATATGACGGAAATTAGATATTTATTGGGGGAGGCGTTGTCAGCCAGACCAATTTAAAAGGTATTGGCACAAAGCGAAGGGCATTGAAATGGGGAGCGCGTGGAAATCGAATATTATCCAGATAGTGCCGAAGATCCATTTACGTGACTCGGAAATGCAAATAAAAAGGTGGAAAAAACCGCTTTCCGTTTTTTTCCTCCTTTATATTTTTTTATTGAATTGCAAACGGAGGGTAGTAGGGAAACGCGGGGCCTGGGACAGACCGACATAAATAAACCTCAACTAAGTCGTGTGTTTTGACATAGATTTAAATTGACATGGTTGTGTAAACAGACCGGGGAGGAGGATACCAGAGGCAGACACAAAAGCAGAAACAGACGGAGAGGCTCACACACATTCCTCATTGAAAGCCGCACACAAATTCTCGGCGTTGAAGGCATTCTTCCCTGGAAAACCCAGCCCGAGCCCGAGTCGAACCCCTTTGCTGCCCCACATTTCCATGTTCAATATGAGCAGGGCGAGAAAAAATAAAATAAAAATGCAAAATAGTTCGTTATTTAACATATTTGACGGCTGGCCCCGACTGCCGACTCGTAAATGTAAATTGGCCGGCAGATATGGAGCTGATGACAAACAGGCCCAAAGCCAGAGCCGGAGCTGGAGAATCTAAACCAAAAACCAGGACAGGCCGCACATGGAAACTGGTATCTCGCCGTGCGACGAACCCTTTGACAATTTTGTTGCTGCCTACGCTTCGATGGCTCGTTGGTTTTTCTCCGGGCTCCGCAAAAATATTTGCCACGCAAATAGCTGGAAAAGTATTGCCCGATTATGTTTCTCTAACTGGGCACACACGCAGCAGTCAGCAAATTGAAAGGCAAACACAGACACACACACACGCCCAGCCAGTCGGGAAAAAGATGAACAGGCCAAAACGATTTGAGAAGGATCCGAAAAAAATTGAATATGGAGGGGAAACTAGTGAAGGAAGCACGGAGAAAGCAGAAAAGAACGCAGTCTCGTTGCTTTCTATGAATGTCAATTGGTTGTTGGCCGGATGGCATGGTTCTTGGCAAGAGGAATGGTATGGTGTGGAGCTAGAAATGGAGTAGGAAGGGGCCAATTTAAAAGGGCTTACTTTTTAATGAAGCGAGCTAAGGACGATACGATGCGATACCCAACCCGAAAGGAAGGGGGAATCCCACACAATCGCTATAGCGACTATGATAAATGGATGAGCATATGTCGGAAGGAGTAAGTGGGTGTCTGGCCATTGAGAAACTGCCAGCTTATTGACAGACAACGGCAACGAGAATTGAAATGCTAGATGAGATGCAATTAGATAGAGCGTAAATGGAGGATGATAATGCCATATTATGCATTGTTAGTCGGACGACACGGTTCTGTGTCCCTTGGGGTAATTGGTACTAATGGCAGCATATCAAACTGAAGGGGTTTCATTGATGTCAGCTTAAAAGGGGTTACACAACGTTGTTTCAAATGGGTTGGGTTAAGGTGTTCGAACATCGATTGCCTAAAAATATCGGAGGGTACTTTTATTTAACATTTTTGGATATTTTATCTTTAAGGATCAGCTAACCAGACAGCAAATAGAAATAACAAGTAATGTCATGTTCACATGACAATTTTGGGTACTCTTTTAGATATAAAAAAAAGGGAAATCAAAGTTACAAACCGGAAAGCTGATAAAAGCTACATAATTGATTTTCAAGTAACATTTATCACTTGTTTTGATGCTATCAATTCTCTCTGCCATTGCTGGCGCTCTTTTATTGGTTTTGCCGCAGTTACCAGTAGCCACAATCTGACATATTGGAATGTCAAACTAATGAGGTTTCCAAACCAAAACGTACTTACCCCCGATTGCCGCAGACCAGGCCGGCACAGAGGCGGGCAGAAGAGTGGGGGAATCCAAATCAAATCACATAACATGTCAGGCATGTTGGCCAGCGTACCACCCAACCCCCCTAGAGTACCACACCCAGCCATTCACCACGTCCAAACCATCCAATCCAGCCAAACCAGCCCACCAAACGAACTGAAACCCACTAAAACAATTCCCTTAGCTATGCTAATGACGCGCAGTTTCCTCTATTGTAAACTACCTCTTGCACTATTTCAACCTCTGACGACGACCCCTTTTTCCTCCCGAAAGCTGTCACCTGTCCCCGTGAAACCCCCGACCCCAAGCCCACGCCCATGCCCTTCTTCTGCTGCTTTTTCTCGACCATCCCACTGCATTCCACTGTGTTATGCATGCGCCGAGGTTAAATATATGTTCTGTTGTGGAGCCTATGCTAATGTGGTTGGCTAAGTGGGCGGCGTGGGGATAGGTCTGAAAAGAGTGGAATATTTAAGATCTGCTTATGGTTTCGCCAGCACAAGCAGTCAATATTTGTGCCTGAGTTGAGACCAGTTGGCAAATCATATCGTTTTTATTGGGTCACAGAAAAAAACGTGTGTCTTTAAATATTGTTAAAATCAATACATCATCATTGTTGGGCAACAATATGATGGTCCAGTTTCGCAGAAGCGGTCGCTCATTTATTTCAATTTTTGGTATCAATTACACAAGTTAATTGGTCCCCACCTTCCGCTTTAAAATAAAAAATACAAAGGGACGTAAGAATGAAAAGCATTGGGATTACATGTATTTATTAAAGTATCTTCTAAAGTATCTAGGGATGTTATTCCTTATTTCTGCCATCTTTCCAAAATATGAAAATGACAAGGCCTAAGACCGTATATGTGCTCCCCAGCCAATTCCGGATGACAAACATTTATGGGTCATGTTATCCTTGGTGCGTCACTCTTATTTCACAAAAGTTTTAACGCACACAGGTACTTGAAGAAATATTTATGTGCAGCTGTACTATATGCATATAGCTTCCTATTCCGGGCTGGCGAGGTGTTGTCGACACCATCGTTTCCCGGCTTGCTGGCCAGGATTGGGCTGTTGTCGGTGCCCTCGTCTTGGCCGGGCTGTCCTCGTCCAATATGTGTCAAATGCAAATTTAAATCTTATTGAAAAAGGGGATTATGTGACAGCAGCAGACGCTGCCTGAAAAGGGTGTGTAGTTGGGATTTTTCCTCTCCCAACTTGGCTTTTCATTCATTTTGCGGGTTCCCCTCCCAGTTTTTCTGTATTTCTGCTGAGCTGGTGCAACTAAAAATGTCACTCCCTCTGCTGTAATCGAAGCGGGAGTGATTGACTGACTCCGGAGGGGGTGGACCTCCAGTCCTGCGGGCTTGCATGTTAAGTTTCGAGTGTGTGGAGCAGCAGTTGCAGGAGGCAGAAACCGATTCTCATTTGCATCTTCTGCTGTCTGCCATTTTTAAATGCTTTGCCAGCTGCCCCAGCTTTCGTTCCGACTCTGTTGGTTTTGCGGTTCCTCTGTCATTGCACTCATATCATCATTCCGGCATCACCGCTGCCTAAGAGTGGAGGACATAATAGAAATCCGACTTCCAGCAGCAGTAGTCTAATCCCCACTTCGCTGCATACATTTATAACCCATACGAATACAATGACATGACCATACAATATTTCTTTCTTTTTTGGCACAAACTGCTTTGCGCTTCGATGCCACCTCCTCCTGTCATCGCTCCTTTTGTGCGGATAAGGGAGGGTCGCTTTTGGGGTTGGGGTAGAGGGACATATTCAATATTTTCCAGCCATTGAAATCAAGGATCGGGACATCGGGGCGGCGGAGCGGCGGAGCAGCGGGGCTTGTATATATTTCAAAGCTTTGTTATCAATACGTCGCCCGCTTATTGAAAATAATACAATATTCGTGTGTGGGATAAGTGAGGATGCCTGGCTGTACGTAATATATCTTCCTCTGTTGTCTTCCTCATTGTGCCAAGTATCTTGTAGATGTATAGCCAGATGTGGGGCTCTGTGTAAGCTTGTCACCTGTCGGGGCTTCGGCACTTTTGGGACATTGATTGCGAAATCATCATCATCGTCGTTCCAATTGTAATCCGGCGGTGATTCATTCGAAAGTATGAAATGAAAACTTTTTGATTAAACTACCAAACAAATATATGATTGCATCAATACTTCATGCTGTTTGCCTAATAATAAGAGTGTATTTTATAGGCATTTGGCTCGAGAGTTTTGGGCATTGTGAAGAAGGGAAAAGGTTTTGTTAACTTGTTTGCTCACACGTTTGTTTGCCAGTTAGTTCTGTTTACGCTCGCCTTTTGTTACGGCTAACCAATTCCAATAATGGGCCTGGGTGTCATTAAATATGCCTACTACCAGTCGGGGCTTTCCCTGCTGCTGGGAGCTCCGTTTGGCAATGGGGTGGTGAGACATCTTCTTTCGACTGCCAAATGCCCCGCACGTAGCCACATAAATTCCCGCATTCAAGCTGCAAGCTCCTTTCTTTATGCATATACATTAAACATTCCATTCAGTTCAATACCATTCGCCTCGGTTCGATTCGGTTCGGTTCGTTTGGACAATTTATGTAGCTGGGCGTCAAGGTCCTTGGCTGTGGCCTAATTGAAACATGGCTTGCAAATGCATTAAATCCCCCAGTACTAGTGAAATAATGAAGCTGATTAATTCAATCAGTTGTAATGTGGCACGCCCCTTCAATCTGCTTCGGCATTAGGCCCGTTCAATCCTGCCTCGGAGCCTCCTCCGGCAGAACTCAGGTTGGTCTGGGCTTTCGCCATGTTAAGTAGTTTAGCACGCTAATGTGATTGAGCCCGAATGCCGAGGGCTCTGCCTCCGCAGCATTCGGTGATAGATCAATGTATTTATCGCAACAAATGGCCCAAGTGTGACACGTAAATGGGACGGCCAAACGTCTTATTACCGTCAAAGTGGCATAGTAATTAAGGGAACAAGGAATAAGTTACACACTTCCGTTCTATCAACTTTTATTTAAGCCCTTTAAAAATCCAACCAATCAAAATAAATGCTTATGTTATTAAATCTCTTGCTTAGATTCAGTTAATGCATTACCAAAACGCTTTAAATTAGGTTCGTGACACCCCATTAACAGGTATTTATTATGAACAGACCGGATTACATGCATTAAAAATGGGCAGAGCTCGAAAATTAAATGTTAATTAAAGTCAAATAATGGATTGCAACCAGTTTGTTTGCCATAAATGATTGTTTAAGTACGCGCCAACGAGAAATAAATTATAAATTAAATTTTAAAAATCAGTACACCATTTAAGGGGATACATATTACGTATACGTAATCTGAAGGTACGCCTCAGAGCTATCCTTCATTTCTGTACGACCTTGACTCCTCGGGAAATCCACTTCATATCTATCAAGGCATCGCGTCGTTGATTCTCTGTCGTTGTCAAAAGTCAAAAGTTCAGTCTGCAATTTGAACATGACATTTGTCAGGAGACAAACACATGGGAAAGCGAGAATGTTGGAGGATGGCTTACCAGGGGGTCCGTGGAAGCGAGACGAGGCGCCATATCCACTGAACCTTAAATCAAGTTGTAAAGAGGCTGGGCCAAAGTGTTTGGGGAGTCTCTTGCCAGCGCCACTCGGAGAAAAATAAACAACAATATTTATTTGCTGGGATCTTAAATCAGTGACCATATTTAACAAATAAAATAACAAATGTGGGAGGCTTAGACTGGTAAAATAACTAGTTTATTTGCTTACGCAATGCACTGAGCTCTTTTGGGAAAACTAACCACAGGTTAAAGTCTGGCTAAGTGGTTCTGCATTATAAAAAAAATAGGGAGTTAGGCTTGAGTGTTTTTTTCTGTGCAGCAGCAGCTGTTGATGAAACGACGGCAACAATATCAACACCAACAACTAGAGCTTCACAACGGCGTAAAAAAGGAAGGGAAAAAGGAAAAGTAGGGAAAAACATACCAAAATGAAGATGGGCAGCTGCGAGGCATTTTCCAGCACACTCACACACTCAGTCGGACTGACAGACTCACACACATGCGGCTATAAAAGTGACAAATGTTAAACGAAATGTAAAGAAAAACTGACAACAGGAAGACGCCACGTAATGAAGCATAAAAAGTAAATTTTTCAAGACGACTGCGAATCCAGCAACAACACGAATAGATCAAAAAATAAGTAATACGAAAAAAGAAGCCATAAGTATAAGTGGATTCGCGAAAGATGAATGGAATAATAAAAGCGCTTTTATCCCATCTTTAATATCCCTTGAACAGCAATGCATGTGCACTATCCTTGGTAGTTGGGACTTCAACTTTTATAATAATTATTCATTTATATTTTATTTACCGGTGTTTCAAATCTAAAAAAAAAAATAAAGGAACAACTCTTTGTCAATAAAAATATCTATTTTCACAAATACTTTCCTCTTAGACAAACATCTGTTGACATTTAAGCTTGGTCAAATATTTGGGCAACAAATATTTCTTTTTTTAGGATACCCGGCTTTATAAAATAATTATTAAACCAAACAAATGGTATGTTCATTTCCATTGTTTAATCTTTCACCACGGTTTGAAAATTCCCTGGAATTTCTACTTTTTGGTATATAATATTTACCCAAAAATAGCTGAGCACATTTTTTGATGTTTGCTGGTAAATCAATAAAATAAATAAAATATTTTTGCTCGTTGGCCAGGACGCAAACATATTTTCTTAGTCCGCATTAAATTGGCTAGGCAAACGAACCGAATTTGATCAGTGGCCTTGGCACCCGAAGTGCAATTGCATATGCGATTGCTTTTGCTTTGCTGGGCCCCCTCAGATATTTATCGATGGGAAATCGTGTCTGCTAGAAGCCAGCATTGCCTTTGATTACATTTCCGTATGCAGGGCGCAAGTCGAGCGAATTTAACCAGATCTGATCAGCCCAGCGCCAGCCAGCAGTATCGGAGTCAGAAATCATAGCATACCTGGCGGCGCCTGGCCTGGACTGACAATGGGTCCTGGCGGAAAGCAACGAAAACATTGTCAACGAACCCTCGTCCTTGCCTTCGGCGCATAATCGAAATTCATTTTCACGCTTGTAATCAATGCGACAACGCCCCAGCAATGCCACGCCCAACTTATGCAAATCGTTGACTTCGTGCAGCCTTCGCAAAATCCACCTGCCCCCCACTTGCCACCCCAAAAAGCACCCCTGGCCCCCCCGCCCCGCCACGTAATTGCTAAAAAAATTTGTGTTGCAGGGGAAAACTTGGGGTGAGTAGGGGAAAAAAGAAATGGGAACGACAAACCGAATTTTATTTGTTTTTCGCTCGTTTTGTGCAAGCAACTTTCTCGTTTTCTTGTTGAATTCGTTTTCAATACGCAGACACTCACATACCCATAGATATGCTTTTGCTTCTTCTTTTGTTGTCTAGCTTGTAATATTTATTATCGAATTGGCAAAACCAGGGCCGGAGGGAAAATCGGGCTGGAGGGCCGAGGACATGACGGCGCAGTGCGAGCAGTTCCAAACACTCCAAGCTGAATTCAGTCGTAACTTCCGCTTTTCCTCGATACCCTGTGCGCAACTGGGGTCTGGTTGGAAAATTATCTATCAAGCAAATGGGATTACCTAATTTTTTTAAGAATTTTGAATGTTTCAGCTGCAAGTCAACATCAAACTGTACACTTTTGTATACCTAATTCCACTTTCAAATTGCATAACCCATAGTTAAGTCATGCAAAAGGAAATCCCCTAAATTTAAGGCACCTCTTCTGCATTCGTTTAAAATTAAATGAGGATTTATCAACCCCTTTTAAAAAATACAATTGTAGATTTGTTATGCAACACATTGCAATTATTTTGAAAACCAAAGATACCCCACTTCAACTGTAAGAATTTTTAAGGATCAATTGTATTTAATCGGGTTTTAAAGGCACTTTAACTGCCTTAAATTAATTAAAGCGTCTTCGAAGTATAAAAACGACCAGGGTATTGCAGCTCCTGGCCCTAAGCTATCCGTTGCCACTCGTTTCCTTCCGTTTCTCAGAGTTGCCTTGTTTGCTGGGGCTCCTCCTCAGCCCCGTTCTTGAAATGTTTGCTGCGATTGCCCGGATTGCATTGCCCTGGCCAGGACTGGTCCGCTCCGATGCGATCCGACGTCGCCCGGGGTCCTTGGCTGCTTGGTCAGGACATTGGTATGCACACGCGTGGACCTCGCATAGTTGTCCTCGACAGGAAGTCTAACCTAACCCGGGCATATGCCCTGCACGTATTGCCCTTATAAATTGTTGCCAAATACATATAGTATATGTGCGGGGGGAAGCATATATGTGCCGGGAGGAGCAGCGGGCAGAGGGCTCTCCACCTCAATTTCTGCCAGCAACTTGCCCCTGCCCCCGGGGGAATGCGTGCGTATGACAGTTGCAATTGTACTTTTGGATGGGGGATTTCGGTATGCATGGAGGACAATTGCACAAGTCGTTGCAAACTTTTTGCCAAGCCATGTTAACTGCCAGTCAATACACGAAATGCGAATGATATGGCTTATTTGTGTCCTACGGATGTTGGCCCCGACCCCTCGCCCCGTCCCTGCCTTTGAAAAGCCAAAACCCTATGACTTATTCAGTTGATGTTCGGTTTGAGTTTGAGGTCCCTGCCTCACTCGTCTTCGGCTGAGTTGCCAGCGGAGTTGCTCTGACGCACGTCATTAATTATACGCCACGTGTCGCAGGCCAGGCAATTAAATTTCCGCATTTAATCAGAAAAGCGCCTCGCAACGTGACACACTCACTTGCATGCGGGGACATAAATACTGGGCGCCTCTTAAATAAACCGCAAGCTCCTAAAATAAACAGCATAACCTGTTTTCATTATTTATGTAGACCAATTAGTACATACGGAATTTAAAAAAAATACTTAGAAATCATGCAATTTGCCTTTATGTAATATTTAGGTACATTATTAGGTCGGTTCTCTTCTATCTATTGAATATGTTGGACTTCTAACTCATAGCTATTTGGGTCCGTGATATGGGGAAGCTTTGACAAAAAAGTTTTTTCATAATTATAACAGCGTTTCTCTCATATCATGTGCCTAAAAAAATTGATTTATATGGTATTTGGGTATTATTATTACTCTGTACACCTCGACACTTTCTGCATTTATTTAATCTTATTTACTCTCTAACTGAAGCCAGTTCCTTGAACGAGATTATGAGATAATCGAAACTTCCACTTCCACCAACAGCCCCTAGGGCCCTCACTGATGAGCTAACATTCATCGCACCTGCAACTTTAATGCATTCATTAGGTTTATAACGACGCCCCCAAGCCTCATATCATCTGGCGCGTTCCTCGGGGTCCCGAGCCCTGGGGAGTCATTGGCACACATTTCATCGGGATATTGCTGGCCGTCAAATTGGCCAAGGGTGAATGAAGGATGGGACTGCGAGTTCAAAGCACTGGGTTATCACCGAACTCTTCTCTAACATAATAAATGCCTTTAATCTCCTTTAGTTCAAGGATTAAATAAATCAGCCTATAGTAATATTTTACTTGTTTAAAGAAGCCAACAGTGTGATCATCCATCAGTGTGGCGAGAGGTCCCCTATTTTCATAGATTTCCATTGAAAGTTCCCTACTCTGACCTTTTGGCCAGGGCCTAAGTGGCGGTCAAGTGGCCGGCATAACAAGGCGACGATGGGCCCAGTCGTTTAAATATTCCAAATCCCAAGTATTTCGCCTGTGCGTGCGCTCACAATTTCCAATTTAATTATACACCTGGCCGAATTTGAATATCCCGCCCATGGCACTCACGTTGGAGCACACGCCTTGTGGTTCACGCGTGGCCATTCACATGGCCAGGACTCGTAAATTTAACGCATTAAGATATTTAAATAATGTTTTCGCCTTCCTGCCCGTTCGCTGGCTTATATGCGAAATAATTTTGGGTAATGGCAGCCACGTGATTAGCTTGAATCATGCCAAAAATTCATAAATTTCAACCTGTACGCCCGAGGATTTCCCACTCATTTTCTGCCCTCCACGTTTTTCAGCCCTTGTCGCCTAAATTTCCTAATGAAGCCATTCAGTTAGCAAAGTGTCGCCAACCTGATTTCTGGCTTCGGCCTTATATATACACCAGCTTATAAATAGAAAAGTACGGCGAAAGTCTCTTTTGCGGTTGGAGTGGTTGATGCTTCAAGGGGCTATAAGAACCGCAGATAAATTTACAGCCGACTTGTGATTTTCCCAGCTCCTAATTAATTAGGTCCAGCTTTAATTTATTTTGCTTGCGCTTGGCTAACATCGACAAATAAAATGTGGCTACTTTTAAATTACTAAATTAAACGTTTATTAAACTTGAATAACTTGTAAGCATTTTAATAAAATGCATTCACATTCCCCCCTTTAAATATGTTTAAATGGATTGCCACCTTAATTTCAATTGAAACTCAGGAAGGCAAAAACCCACCTAAGGACTTAAGCAAAAGCCTAGCCAAATAATTTGCTCGTTTTGCAGTTGGGAAGGAAACGTTTCGTTTGCAAAAAGTGGCCTGACCTCGTTTACTTGCACATGAACACATATTTTACTCGGGGCAACATTTTACCTTTCAAATTGTGAATCGAAAATTTAAGGCCGGGCTCCTTTCACTAATCCTTTGAGTTGTGGAGATGCGTTTGAGGATTTTTCTGGTTCTGCTTCGGGTTCTGGTTTTGGTTTTGGATTTTCCTGCCAGCCTTCCGTTTGCAATTTGATTGCCAAAGACTGGGGCTGAGAAAAAATGGGGAAAATCTGCGTGAGGCATTCATGGCTCCGGGTAATTTGCACTCAAAATCACAGGAACACACACTCGCACACGGGTCATACGTCAAAATCAAAATTAATCCGTTTTGTGTTATGTACAGCAATTGAAATTATGTGCTTAAAGGCTTAAGTTCAGCCTAACAAACCGAACGGGCGAACAATAAAAAAGGGCAGAAACCAGAGCAAAACACACAACAACAGGCCGAAAACAGAAATGTAACAATCCAGCAACAATCCCCAAACGCAGCACAAATTGCGTATGTTTAAATCCCTTCCCCAACAGTACCCAGCACACACATTTCCTCCTTTTTTATCCGACTGCCGCCATTATTTGTGTTTTTATTGCTCCACACATGAAACAAAATATAAAAAACAAAGCGTTAGCGGATGGAGGAGCTCGGGCAAGGTGGCAAATCGAGAGCTGAAGGATGGCGGTTCGCCCGCCATTTGCCATTTGCAACAACTGTGTCGGGGGCACTTGAGAGAGCGGCATAAAACGCCGCTGACATACCATGACACATGCAGCAACAACCGGACTGAGATAACCCCAACTGATCGATCATCTTATACCCTTGCGAGGCGTCAAGGAACCCATTTTTATAGAGGAAAAGGAAGTATTCCAAAAAAAACAGTTTACATCCATTTCAATTTAAGGAAAGTTGTGCGAAGTTAAGAAATAAAGAGTACAAAAATACTACACTATAATACTTCAAAATATACTAAAATGTATTATAATATACTACTTTATACCATAATATACTAAAAATACTATATATATACTATAAAGTATAGTACCACATAATATCCTGAATGTTCTTCAAAGAAAACTATACAAATATTAACATTACAAGAAAGAATTTCAAAAAAATATATATTGTAATTCTATATTAGGTATTTTTTAAATCTTTTCAAAAATAATAGATTTTAAAATTATAATCTGCTACTTTGCTTTTTTTTCATTTCTTATTTCTTAAACTAAAAGGTTTTCACAAATTCTAGAAAGGTACCAAAAATATCTGTAGTTCATATAATCTCATATGATATTTATCTTAAAACTTTTTCTGTTCCCATTCCATGGGAAAGCTTTTTAAAATTCCCAATCATGAAATTCTTTTCGATAGCCATTTTATTCGGATGAGATAATCAGGTCTTTCAGTTTTCCGTTTCTGTTTGTTGTTTCCTCGGCGCTTTCGCAGTTTTCCTCTACAAAATCGGATGCCCGAATTCAGCTCGGCATACCCCGCGTATCGGTTATAAAGGCAAACAATAACAGATTTATTGCATATTTCGCACTGGTAATTGAGATTAAACAGTTGAAAAAATAAGAATGAAAACAGCCGCTTGGCATTTCATAAACCCAGAGGTCGCCCACCCGCACACGCACATACTGCACAGCAGAGCCATAAAGGCGGGACATAAATTTAAAAGCTCGTATATATCGCTTGGCTTTCCCTTAGTCAATCCTTTTGGCGCCCCCATCGATCCTGGGGCCAATCATTTAGGCTCCCCTCCCCTTCCCAAGCCCCCTCGAACGTAATTCATTTTAATAATTGTCAAGTGCCTCACTTTATTTATGACAAAGTTTTAATAATTTAATTGCTGGCCCAGCAAAGTCCTCATTGCCACTGCCGCCTGGTATTATTGTTGCAATTGCTGGATTTGCTGCTGCTGCGCTCGCATTTAATTGATAAATGCGTTGGGCTGAAAGGGGGCGTGGCACGGCTGCGAGGGGCAATCGGGGGGCAATCGAGCGAGTTGCCAGCTGTAATTATAGATGATTTGAATAATTCAATGCTCATGCCCGCCCGTCCGTCGCGTTTTGTTTACGCAATTAATTGTGCGGCTGTGTGCCGGCAGAATAACAACAACAGCCTGGAACAGTGGCCCGAAACAGGGATTTAAGGTCCTTTTAGGACATTCACTTTAA
The DNA here is from genome assembly GCF_025231255.1 of Drosophila biarmipes. Classification (NCBI taxonomy): domain Eukaryota; kingdom Metazoa; phylum Arthropoda; class Insecta; order Diptera; family Drosophilidae; genus Drosophila; species Drosophila biarmipes. Next base: position 2,522,681 of record NC_066612.1, on the reverse strand, counting down.
TCCTATGTTAAGTAAGTCAAATAAAAACCCTACATTTGCTTCACTGCGCTGCCAGTGCTCTTATCGAGGGGCAGTCTTTTGGGACTTCAACATAAATGTTATCTGTTATTATACAAGTTTAGAAAAGTATGAGTATTTTAGAAATTAAATACCTCAAGCAAGCAAAACCAACAATTAGATTTATACATTTTAAATAAATCTTTTAAAAAAACTATATTTCAAAAATTATATATTTTGAAAAAATTCAAAAGCTTTCTTAGTGAGAAATGTATTAATGTTTGGTTAGTGACTTTATAATATTTACAATCTATACTTAAGAAAATCTTGAAATTTAAGAACTTTTAAATTTGAATTGTCTGGGTACAAAATGTATACAACATGATCTTTGGGGTGGTTCTAAGTTAATTATTAAAGGTCCATTGTCGAAAGGGGTTTGAAGTTTGATGTGATCATTTTTAGATTCTTGAATACTTTGTTAACTTGCAGGATGTTACATTTATATCTGCGATTTTTGAAATAGCTGTAATCTCTTAGATTTTCCTGGGTACTTTCTTAATTTGTAGAATTACTATTTATGTCACCTGAAGCCACTGTGCATACGGGCGATAGGATTGCTTGGTCATCACTCGTTTGTCGGCCTGTACTTTCTGTTTCCATTGTGCACTGCCATTTGCTCGATAAGCATGGAATACGTATATCCAAAGCGCTGCGGCACACATCGCAGCACCGACCACGCCCACCGCACAACATGACACGCCTGAGGCCTCCGGCCGTAAGCCTGCCCCAGCACCCCCTTTGGAACCGCCCCCCCTACGGCCTTGGATAGTTTGGCGCTGTCGTTCATAAGCAATTCATGTGTTTTCCGTAAACACTTCAATTTAATTTTAGTGCCGCGGGCGCGAAATTGCTGCTAAATAATTTAGGCAAAGAATTATTAGAGCAACCCTTTCGGGAGCGAGGCTCTATGCTGCGCGTCCTGTGAGTCCTGCGAGTCCCGGCCTCCTGTTTCAAGTTCAGGTGCGGCGCTGATTGCCAGCGGGACTGGGATTAACGGAGGTGTCAGCATACGGTGCGAAATTGTCTAGTTTTTTCCGTACACCTATCCCCATGGCGCTTTCCCGTTTCCCCACTCCGGCTGGCACATAATTGCGGCAAGTCGAAGATAAATTACCCAAACTCAAAACTTTGACCCAAGCGCCGTTTCCGTGAGTAAGATTAATGATGCGGCAATTGCCGAACAGCTCCGACCAACATGAAATGGCCAGTGGAAGGAACTATCACAGCAACAGCCACTCGACAACTTTATGGGATTCGAATCAAGGGTTCGGGTTTGGGGTGAAAAGTGGGTGTGGGTGGGCAACATAATAATTTGGAGCGTGGGTGGCCTGCGCCACATGTGGCACCCCTTAGGTGCGAATGGGTGCATATTTATGGATACAGATACTGGGATACTCAGCAGAAAAGATACATTTATTGCTATGCCATAAACTTTGAGTAATAAATTTCGTTTTTATTGTTCTGACTGACTCCGGCTGACTGACTGACTGGCTGCTTTCTGCTTTTTCGAGTACCGCTCGAGGAATCACCTTGTTACAAGGGGGTTTTCGGGGGCAGCTCTGCCAAATTGGCATATTTATGACCAGGAGCATTTTCACGGAAGCCGCTGCCAAAATAGCAAAGCGATAAACGACACTTGAATGAACCGACTAAACTGAGGATGGGGATGCTTGGATGTGGGGTTCTGTCTCTGCCGATGTGATTTATATGGGCCGAGGAATCGGTGCCGAGCCAAAGCTAAGTTTCTTTTTAAAATGCTCGGCAAGATGAATGTATCTTAAAGTTTGCGCCGCTCTGCTAATGGTTTCATAAAACCCAGTGCATATGTGCAGGTCGAGTGCCGAAGATGGATCGCTTTGCATCTGTCAAGGTGTGAGAAATGGCCCAGAATCCGAACTAGTTGAATGGATGGCTACAAAGTGGGAAAGTGGCACAGGAATCTTTGGCCAGAAGGCGAGATATGAGGAATAAGGAATATATCAAGGGGAGAGTCGTCATTTAGGTAGCCTAAATAGAGATAAATGAGATGATATAGGGGTAGGGAAAATAAGATTGTGACAAACAAATATGAGAACAGAAGGCACCACATAGGAAGTTAATAAGATATGTAAAGAATATAACTATTAAAACTGGGATATAGAAATATTTTCGGTAGAAAGTAATAGGAGCTCAAACACTGTAGTAGTACAAACACTTTAGCACAGTAACTTAACCCCAGCTAGGCTAAATAACCCATACAGTATCTCAAGGACCCAGCCAGAAAGGGCCGGGCAAACTTTGCCGTACCCTTAATTGACTTGATGCCGATTAACTGTAATGTATCTTGAGGATATAATATGTATAAGGCGCACACCTGCATACACAAAGGGCGCACCCACACCTGCAGCTCTCGGGCACGTAATCGCGCACCCAAGAACCTTTTTCATGTTTGGCTGCGTTAAATACACGCTCACAGTTTGTTAAGTTCATTTAAAGTTCTGATCCCCATCTGAGCGACGGCTTTAAAATCAGTTTTTTTGCCTGTATATGAGTTTTCCTCCTTTTTTTTTGGTGGAAAAGCTTTGGTGGAAAGCATAAATGGGAGCGGCTTATGGGGCTGAGTTTAAAACCGACATGCTCACATATGCATGCCCTGTGTGCGGGGAGGCAACTTACATATGTTATTATCGCACAAACTCGCAAATTCTCGACAGAGATAGAGCGGAGCGGAGTGCAGCCAACGAGCGGCGAACTGCGAGCCAACGACTCCCAAATGTATGCTACGTTTTCCAGCATTTTTCATGATGCGCTGCGCAGTCGGCGGCGCTGCCGGCGTCGGCGCCAACTAGCAGGACATCATCCCCAGCGGACGCTCATCATATTTATCCTGGTGCTTGGCCAGGACTTTCCCGCTGCTCCTGCCGCCTCCGCCGCTGTTTGTTTTGCAGCTCGTTGACATTTCATGTCACTGTGTCACCGGCATAAAAAATTAAAAGTATAAAAATGATGCAGACCTCTGTGATCCACCCACTTACTCCTCTGGCCCGTGGACTCCTCCCTGGGCCAAATCGCTGGCATTATATGCGTAATAAAAACTTGCGGTTCGCCTGGCAGCCAGGCAGCCCGGTGTCCTGGCAGCCTGCCTCCTGTTGACCTTTTCGTGGCATTCGTCCTTCTCCTCAAAGGAAGATGATGGCGGCAAAGGATTTCCCAGCGACAGCGGAGTGCTTGTGGGGGATTGACACTTTATTGTATAGTTGCTCTCTGGCCTGCTCTTACAGTGCGGAAAGGGTACGAAAGGTCTCACATGAATGAGTAATGATATGGAAAGGGTCTTGCAGGAAGTAAAATGTCTAAAAAGAGAGCACTAAGAGCACTTCTTATTTTTTAACAGTAAAAATATTTTTCTAAGTTGTTATAGAGCATCTGCAATTCTCCAGGCTTTCGCACTTTTCGTCCTTTAATTTTGTTGGCTTGTTTTTAAAAGTTGGGTCCTACAAGGTTGAGGGTCAGATGAGGCAATGCCCGCATCTGCAGAGTCCAACTGGGGCGAAAAGGAGGGCGTGTGTGCGTGACAGACGTCTCTAGCTAGCCAACCACCCACCACCCAAGAGCCCCCACTCCCCACCTCTGACCCCCAGTTGTTCTTGGCCCAAAGCGATGCCTGTTTGCTGCTTGTCTGTCAGCCAACAAGTTAGTCATTTTCGGTATCAAAAAAATAAAACGCAAATAAAAAACTTTTACGACATATTTATCTTTTTCGTTTTTATTCTGCCGCCCGTCGTCCAACATCCTGACTTCTTCGCATGTGCCGTGTGTATACGTATCCGTAGGATAGGTGCATAAAGGTTGATACTACTTATATATACGCACTCAACTGTGTGATGTATCATTTGTTTTACATGGTCCGAGCGAGGAAAAAGACTTCGATTTGTCACCATCAGCGTAATGAAAAACAATCAGCAGAAGTGCCGGGCGGCAAACTGAAGCTTTTCTGATTGCTTTTCCTCTCGCTGCGTGGTCGCAATTTAATGCTAGGTGCATATGGCAAATGACAGTCGGAAGATTAGGTAAACAGTTGGCGATTTGCCTCACGAGATTGGATTTATTAAATTAGAATGTATTTATCAAATCGAAGCGGAAGATGGATGGATAAGCGGCTGGCCTTCTAAATGAACGACTTTTCTGAGTGTGACATCAGAATGTCAGATTCTCGGGCAAACTACCTATTAGGACATTCCTTATAAATACGAACCATATTGAGTAAAAATTAACAATAATTAATTACAATTATTTGTTTTGGATTTTCAAAAAAAGAACTAGAGAGAAAAGAGCTAAATATATATTAAAGGACATTTCCAAAAACTCCAATAGACTTTCTAGAATATTTATTTAGGTACTTTATAATTTCTGTAAAATCTGTATGTAAGATTTTTGAAAGGAAGTAAATAAGATTATTAAATAAAACTTATTCCCTCACGCAATTATATTTTTTGCAAGATAAGGCGATATTACGTAAAGTCAGTTTCCACGAGAAAATAATATCTTAACGATTTCTTTGGCCAACATCTTTTGATTTCTGGTGCTTTCAAGTCAATCTCAGACCTAAGCCGTATAAATTCTGTTATCCGGACCCCGCACATCACATAATTTTGTCCATATTTCATTATGTATGAAATATATATGAATTATCCGTAGCTTTTGGGCTGACTGGAAATAACTTACAGACTTAGGCGAGTGGAAACGGGATTGAGTGCCAGTCTGCCGGCTCTGAGCTACTTTTTTCTGGCCCCTAGTTTTATGGCTGGTCGTAATGTGCGCAGGTAGGTACCCCCACACACCCCCTCGAAGGCACACACACTCCGGCACACTCAAGGCAACCGTCGGGAGTCTTAAAGCTCAACAATCGTGCTAATGGCCCGTACTCGTCCTTGTCGCCGTCGTCTGGAATGGTAAATGGCGGGGTTCCATGGCGGAGCCGAAAGTTTTTATTTGTTATTATATACTTTGGCGTGTCAAATAAACATCACACATCTAGCGTACATGAAACATGTTTTATATGCGACTTCTCTGCGGCTGTTGAGGCCCCTACGTGTTGTGGTTGCGCACTTTCTTCTAGCTTTCAGGCCAGCAGAGAAAGAAGTGGGATAGAAATGGGATAGATCTTGTTTTAAAAAATTCTAAAATTAAGGGGTTTGCACAAAATGTTTTAGGGACTTTTAACCCTTAGTTATAGAGCACAAATATTTCATAATATTTATATTTTTTTTATTTTAGGCAAGTTTTTCCCCAGTGCACTTTTCCTTTTTAGGCTAGGCATTTGCCATGTGTATGAAAGATTGCATGGCCATGGATGCGAGTTAGGGGAAAAGAGGACTGTGTCACACGACTGCGGCTCATTTGCATGAGTTGTCGCAGGCTTTTAGTCGAAAACTTCCTCCGTTGTCGTTTGTCGCTTTCGCCTGATGAGTGGGGGAAGCGAGGGGCGTTCGCTTAAGCCAAAATATCAACATTGGTTCAAAAGTATTGCGAAAACAATTAAATCAAGTTAATTGTTTTTACCCGGCTGTCTGGCAAGCCGAGATTTTTGAGATTTTAAGGACTCGCACGATTCTTGAAAGTGCTTTGGGGAGTACAAATTGTTCTGAAACTTAATTAAAACTTGGTTGGTTCATGAAATTCGAGTGCCAGTCATTCATATTATATCACCAAATATTAACTTTGGTGTTCAGCTTTAAAACTATATTTTATAAGGTATTTCTGAGTAATTTTTTTTAAATTTTTATTTTGTCCCACTGTGCGACTTCAACGCGTGTGGACTAACGTTAATTTTATGCCATTTCATTTGCTTTCGCTTTCCAAACGTGTGATTTATGCAAAGCAGCAGCGAATAAACAAATGCCCCCGGCCAAGGTGTCTCTATGAGGTGGATTTATGAGAGCCAAAGTGCTAAAGTGAAGGGAGGTCGCATGGAGGCCCACTAGATTATGAGATACTATCTACAGATCGCCACTCAGCTGATAGAAAACCTCTTTCTTCTCTGCTTTGCAGGATGCACCTGTTCTTCGTGCTGATTTCGTGCCTGGTGAGCTCCTCACACTGCTGGCAGTTCGACGGAGGAGGTGGCAGTGGATCTCATCGGCGGACCAGGAACGCGGGCAGAAGTCCTCCGCCAGCCGGAGGCCGGGGATCCGCCGCCCTGCTGGGCTCCCAGCAGCAGGACGTCCTCTACGCCTGTCCACTCAACTCCATGTGCCAGTGCGCCGGCCTGCCCAACGAGACAAGCACCCTGATTGAGATTAATTGCAACGAGGTGGCCCTGTACAAGTTTCCAGGTAGGTGACCCTCTATAGCCTCCTCGGATATAGCTCCTGCATCGCCTGTCAATGTGTCCTTCCAGCTTGTCACGCTTTATTTATGTGGCAAATATTTTCATTGCCAGTTGGTCATAAATTGCCTTGGCCACATCACACGGCAAGGACTTCTTCCTTCTCCCATTTTCCCATTACATTAACCTTTTCCCATTTCCCTGACCATCCCGAACCGCCCTCGGGTCTTTGTCCTCCTGTCGCCTGCAGCTGAAAAAATGTAATTTTTTAATGAAGCCTCAAACAGCTTTGTCGCGGCCCACAAATAAAATGAAATCTTACATTTAAGTTTGCCAATTAGTTGTAAAAATAAAGTTTCCTTTCATTTTATTTTATTTTGTTTTCTCCTCCCTGTCCTCCCCCCGCTTTTCTTTTCCGTTGCTTTGGGAAAAGTTTTATAACGATTGCTGTGGCAAATTCCACGCAAATTTTGGTAGTTTTCATACCTGGCATTTATTGAGTGCAGGGGTAGATTGTTTTATGGCGTGTAATATGTACTTTATGCCTTTGGAGAAGGATAAAAAAAGGTAAGGATTGTTTCTGATATTTTTTAAGGGGCGGGAAGGGTGGTATACCACTAACAAGAAGTAGTTAAAAGAAACCATTGTTGTTGAAAAGTAGAGAATATACTTTTTTTGGGGACTTTCTGACTCCACAGAAGGGTTTTTAAGCTCACTTCCCAACTTCATTAAAAAGTTTACAGCTCTGCGAGCCATCCTTCAGTGGGTATTTTACAGTCGACCCATGCCCAGCAAGAAGTGTGCTCCCCTTTTTAAGTAATGAATGAATGGCAAGTTTCCATAGCTCCATTGTCATTTTCCATTTCCATTGCGAGCGGAAAATGTCTCTCATTGCGGTGGCTTCTTTTCTCCCCGCTTTGTGTACGGTATATTTTGAGACTTGTGTTGAAAATATTACCACTCCACACCCCGCCTCTTCTTCGTTAACAACTGGGACACGCCCACAGAGTCGCCTTTTTGGCCAAAAGTTGCCGCATAAAGTTGCAAAAAATGGAAATAAAAGAAATAAAGGAAACAAAATAATAAACAAAGTTGTTGACTGGCAAAACACACAAAAATTGGCCAGACATTGGCAGCAGCGGGAATAGAGGAGCCAGGAATGCTATTGAAAAGTTTGTCTCCTGCTCGGTGGTTTTCCCTCGGGTTTCGAGCGGGGGAAAATGGGAAATGGCCACTCCGCATTGGCAATTTATCCTTCGTTTCTTATGCAAAACTTTCCAATTGCATCTGCATTGGCTTTTGGCTTAATGAAAAACTTTAAAATATTACGACTAATCGAATAAAAACGAACGGCACGCAGAACAAGCTTATCCCAATTCTACTTCCGTATTTCATTTACTTCTCGCATCAAAGGAAAGTAAAGTGTGTGTCTTACTGCTTAAAGCGTTGCACTCCAAGCAGATGTCTCACTTCTAGGACTATCCCCCGAAAATATGTATCTGCAGATAAATTTTATTCTAGATGCGTGTGTATGTATGACGTTGATGGGGATGTTAGCGACAACGATTGCATTCGAGCAGCAGAAGAAATGTTGCAGCTGGAAAACTTTTGGCAATTAGCAATTCTAATGCAAACGGACACACAGAAGCCAGCAGATGCGAGAAAAAAGGAAGAGAAAACACTTTGGTTGACAGCCTGGCTAATTGCGTGCCACGCCCCCTGCTCCAGGAGCTGCTCCACCGCCCCGGGCCCCTCATCGAATCGACTTCCTGGCTGGCTGGCATGTCACCATGTGGTCGAGGAGATCCCTCGAAAAAAGAAAAAATAACCAAAAGTATGCACCCCGAACATTTTAAAAGTGGACGAGGGGCAGGGAGCATTTGCCTGGAGAAGAGGATTTGACAACTGTAACTGGGGACCCAGAAGACCAGTTGCAAATTCATTTAATATCTCAAAATTCCTAGTGCGTTGGGAACATGCAGCAGTGGCACTTTTATGTCGGTAATTTAATGTTGAATTTCCATTGTCTATCGGGTATATGCTGCATGGGGAACAAGGAGGAAAATTCTGCAGCTACAATTTAGATTTATTTTTAATGTTTCATTTTCGGGTTTTCCCCTCCTGGTGGTCACTTTCACGCCTGGCCAGAGACAGTTTTTGGCCAGATAGCAGCATCCTTGTTCGATTCGGCCGCAATTTTCATGCCGAAACTATTTGGGGAGCGACCGAAAAACCAAAATGAAAGACGACAGTTTGCCCACATGCCGCACGTTTCCTGCCTGGTCCTCCTCCATATATATTTTTTGTTATTTTTTGCTATTGCCCCGTCGCAGGACACAAACTATATGGATATAAATGGTAGCTCTGGCCTCCCACTCGGTTCCTGTCTTTAGTTGCCTTCCTGAATGCCGGGGCAAAACAATAACTTTTCAGCTGACGTAATCTTCATCAACACACGGACGCACAGGCTCCGAGGCATCTCGGTTTGGATTGGTCGGTGGGCAGCAGATTGCCACCGAGTTTTGAGGCAGCTTTAGTTGGGCCTTAGAACACACAAATTGCCGCATTGGTCCAGTTGAAATTCAGGTCTATACAGAAGCCTTGTCGTAGATTTTGTCGTATCACTTAAAATGGCTTTGCCCTCAGCCGAGTTTACAATAGATCTGGAGCTAAGTGCATGTGGTCTTCGGAATCTTGTATTTTGGTTTAGCATATACAAGATTACAAAATACTCAGCACTTTGTTTTAATGGGGTTTTGTCTTCCCATTGGGTTGCTGTAGTAAATATTGCAGAGGAGAACTTATTTTTCAATGGACGTTATGAAGCCCTTTTATTTAGCAATATTAACAAGAATTAACGTTACCCTTTGCTTTGCCTAGAGTGCGACGGAGATGGAGATATGCATGCAGCAAATCAGCTGTTTCTGAGTTTTATACTTTATTTGTTTATAACTTTTCATTAAAAGGTCCAATTGAAACCATTTTTGTGATTTAAATGGATAATGATTTGTCTTGTCACAAAATGATTCCAATTTTCCTTGCTTAACTATTTTATATTTTGTATGTTTTTAAAGTTTGTTAGTAAAGGCACCATTTAAATATAATAGTACTAAAACTATTTTTAATACACATAAAATTAATGAATCTTTTTGGAAAAGTTTTTGTACGTTTTTGCCGAAGTTTGAGGAAAGTCAGAGAAATTTCGGTGGCCTTGGTTGAGTTAATTCTGCGCTTCTCGGGGAGTCCAGTGCTGCCCTCCTTCAAACCGACACTTTGTTATTTGTGCTTCATTTTGTTTTTTCATATACTCGGTGGGGCGAGTTGAATAAACACTTGCCAAGTGACGCAAAACGAGACGAGAGCGTTGGACGTGGACGTGGAGAATACAAACAGCTGGGGGGATGGGTGGATGGGAAGTTGGGAGCGGTCTTAGGTGGGCTGCCTGGAAGCAAAAGTAAATAAATAAATATGCTTGGCATTTTGTCAGAGAATTGACTTGCGGCCATAAAGCACAAGCCAACAACGTACGCCGGACGCTTCTAGAAGGAGTCCACCCGTCCAGGACTCCCGTATCCACATCCTCCAGCTCCCAACCCCCACTCCCCATTCCCCAGTCTCCAATCCCATTCCCCAGTTCGTTCCCCGAGTTCATTTCAGTTGTTGGACCCCCAGGCACAGGCTAGAAGTTTATTAACGCCATATGTGTTGTTGCCGTTGCCGCTGGTTTGTCCACTCATAACAAAACACTGGCCATAGCTTAGATATGCACACGCCCCCGCACACACACCATACACACACTATAGCACACATATGGGGTGTATATATTGTGGATATGTAGTTGGCCCTGCATGAGAAATGCGCCGGACTTTACTTGGCCACGTGTTTGCTGCTCGGTCAGGGGGCGCACGCGTGTCAACAGGGCGTATGATTAATATTGTATTAATATGCGATATGTAATTAAGATGTAAGCTGCTCTGTGCTTATATTACTATTCCTGCTTGTAGGTGCCCGTACCACGCACATCTGCGTGGGCACTGCACACTGTACTGTATCTGTACACTGTATTGGAATAAACAACAATCTAAACGTATCTGCGATATGATCTTGATCGGGGCTTGCTTAAATTTGTGCACCCAGAGCCAACAATTTAATTTGGACAACATTGGATGGGGCATTATTGAAAATTATACTGCCAATTAAAAGATTATTGCATGCGTCACTTTTGACTCCACAGCTAATGCCATTTAATTGAATTTCATATTCTAAAATGATGACTTTATTCTAACTCATCAATTTTAATAGGTTGCGCGGCTTATAATCAAATTTATGGAAATAATATGACTTTATTTATTGTTTAAGTCGAAAGAATGAAAACATATAAATTACAAAAAAGCTTTAAAACGGTGGAAAAAAATTAACCAATAAAAACAAATTAAATCCATTCATTTCATAACCCATTTAAATATTTTCCCTTGATATTTATTTTAAAGTACAAAATTTTTCAAGCTATAAACGTTGTGAATTAACGTGGTAAATGACAGTATGCATTTTTATATATTTTCGAGCCCTCCAACCACGTTACGTATAAAAACTTTTAATAAATTCATGATTGAATCACAAGATATTAAACATTTAAGGGTTATTCCCTCTAACGAGTTTCCATGAGTTTCCCAACGATCTTTCCTTGCTTCCGGCGAGCTGCTCCCGAATCCCCTTTTAGTGTCTTCAATTTTTGTGTGACTCAGAGGCAGCTCGGGGGAGACATCAAAGCCGCAATTAAATTACGATTCGTTGAGCATGTGTTAATTAAACAGGAGCAGCGGGGCAGGACGAGGTCCTCGGAGTGCCCGAGGGGCGAAAGGACGCCGCTCTCAAAGGAGATGGTCACCCGGGCGACTCTCGCATGGAACTGGAGCTCCTGACAAACACACACACGCCTAATGGGACAGGTGCGGGATGCGGGGAAGGAGCGGTGAAAGTGGGGAAAGTGCGGGGTGACCATGTGTTTTAGCCTGATTATGGTAACGGCGGCTGCTTTAGACCAAAGGGAATTTCCATGTCATGCTTGTCAACTTAAATTATGGCCTGACCTTACCTTAAGCATTCGCCGGGAAGGGGCGGGCCGGAGGGGCTGGAAATAGCAGAGAAAAGCCACCCACAACCTCAACCCGTCCGCCGTCATGGCGAATATTTTTCGGTCGAGTGGCGTGTCTTTTTCCCGCTTCCCCCTTTCACTCCTAGGATTTCCACACAGAGCCACTGACGTGCAACATGAAAATGCACTTTTCGCTTTTAATTGAAAAATTTCCTCCGCTCTTCGGTTCGGTACGCTGTTTTGTGTATTGTCATTTTTGGGCTTTTTTAGACCGGGGCCACGGCGGGCCAAAACGGAGGCGTTTCTATTTTTATTCAACCAATTTTCCACCACATTTGCTATGCATTTCGCATGTTCCCAGCGTTCCAGTGTGAGTTTCTGAATTAAAGTCAAAGCGAAAATCGCGACTAATCCCAGATTGTCAGAGATTGACTTGACCATCAACGTTTTGGCAGAAATTAACAAAAAACGGAAAAACCGAGCAAACTGCCGAGCGAAATAATTAAACATCAATTTGATGAGTTCAAACCGGGGGGAAAAAATGGAGAATATCAAAGCATCCTAGGCAAAGAGAAAAAATACCGCATAAAACGAAAACTGACCAACAATTGATTGTTTCTTATAAATATTCAATGCGCCGGAGAGTGCAAAAATCAATCGCTCTATGTTTGCCTATTTTTTGTATTTTCCTGCGCCACGGAATATTTAATAAGTGAAAACGCACTGATTCCCGATGAAACTTTGTTGAGGTTTGACTGGCAGGGAATTAAGCTCGCAAAAAAATATGCAAAATGCATGAAATCGTTCGGGGAAAAACTTTTGAAAATTGTAAATCGCTCAACTGCACTTTTTTCGTTCCGAATAAGCGAAAGCGTTCTTTGTTTATCTCTGTTTTTCAAGATAATTAAATCAACCTTGACATGCCGCAGTTTCATTTCGGCTTTTTGTTGCGCCTTAAATGTGCTCTTAAAAATTCATGTTTTTCAATTGTATGTGCAGTTAAATATATTTCGGTTAACTCCCCTAATCGATTTGCCCCATAGAAGCGGGTTCGCTGCGATTCATTGTTATACCCGGCCAAGATGTCACTGTCCTGTCTTTGGCACGGCCATAAAGCGAAATTTGTTGCCTTTTTTGGTGGCTGGTTAGGCGATTCCTGCCCCGTTCTGGAGGCACTGAGCCCGGATATTCTGCCCCTGGACCAACCGGAAAGCGCGCACAAAAACCGAGAGCGTGGCTTCGCCGCCTGCGGGGAGCTGGTTTGGGCCATGGCCCACGGACCCGGTCCTCTGGTCCGTCGCAACTGGGGGGTCCATTGTCTGATGGCACGCTGATGACCCATTTGCCTTAACGCGCCGGCGATCAAAAGTGCCAAAACAAAAGCCATCATCGTTAGACGTGGGGAGACATCTATGCATCGGGCGGCGCTGGGAATCGTCGATGGCCGCCCGGGCATATTCCCTCGTTTATGGTAAACGCTCCGAATGGCGTTTAAAATCAATTTGAATGATGAACTGATGGCCGCCATCGCGGCGAGGTCTCTCACTTTGCGGAGCGACTCGGATGCTCCAGGACATCCAATATCAAACCAATTTTCAAGGCACACAGCGAAAAATAGTTGTAGGGAACTAGGATAGAACTCTGTATTATAAGCATAAATATGGATGAACTTATCGCAAATCCTGTTCATTTTACCGCAATCTTGGACTGGATAAATTATTTTTAGAATACCATAATTACATTATGTTTAAAATATGTAATAGTATTAACAAAAACATTTTGTAACCAATAAAAAAAATAAATCGAAAGTTAAAAAAAACATTTTTATTTAATTTTCGAAAAATGTGTCTTCGATTTAGGAAACTAACTTTAAATTGTATATTTTTCTTTGGAGATAATTCTTCTGATGTATAGAACAAGGCTAATCATTTTATGAGAGACCTTAAGCTATATTACTTTGAGTTATGCAAATAAGCTTAAATTTAAATGTATTTTGGATGGGCAATTAAGATAGGACTACCATAGTCCTTAAAGTTAAGGTATTCCTTCTTAAAAAGTTGTACTTTCCACTGCCTTTTTAATCTAAATTCTGGTAAAGTAAATTTTCTTGGCACACTGATGGGCTATATTTCCCAAATCCTTCCCTATGCAATCCCCCTTCTAATGTGTTTAATCTCTGATTCCTTGTTCCCCCGCAGAGTTCATGCACAGCAGCGTGCGCTACATCGAAATGTCCAACACCCACCTGCAAAGTGTCGACGATGAGACCTTCCAGGGCCTGCGACTTAAGACACTGAAGCTAATCGACAACGAACTGCAGGATATCTCCGAGCGGAGCTTCAGGTGAGTGCTTCTCCCCCTTGGGGGAAAGTGGCGAGTCACCTGGGGAGATGGCAGAAGGGATGGATGGTGACCCAGAGGCACAGCTGCCAGGGGAAATGATGACAGGACAGTTGGCTGGCCGGCCTATTTACATGACCCCTTTTCACCTGGGCGCGTAGGATGTACATATGTTTGTTTCTGCCAAGGTATGTGCCTGCGTGTGTCAGCCGGTGAAGAGTGCTTTGTGTGCTTTTACAACATAAACCTGCAAGTTGTAAAAAAGGCGTAAAATTAAGTTTAACAAAGCGAGGCGGGGCGGTGGCGTCGCGTTTTCAGCGGGGCACTCAGGCTGAAAATGCAAGCGGGAAATGCAAACTCACACACGCAGCGCGAAACGCAAAAATCCAGAGAAAATGGAAAACTTTCAAGCGCTATTTGTTTGAGTGTAAATAATCACAAAAGAGACGAGGAGAGCAGAGGGTGTGGGAAAAGGGGAATTTGTAGGTTTAAAACCGAAGAAATAATGCTCTTTGCGGAAAAAGTAGTGAGCCGTACTAACAGGTCTTAAATAAAACATTACCAAAAAAACAGTCTTAAATCTGTCAAAACGTTGAGATGTGGGGATAAAATATTCAAAAATTGTTTGTAAAGGAGATAAATATGATTTGTGTAAGATTTAAATGACTTACTCTTTATATAATGGCATTTGTAACAAAGTCTTAAAAAAAGTCTTGTAAAAATATTAAGATATATGGGTAAAGTTCTAAAGAATTCTTTGTAAAAGAGAGAAAAGATAATTTGTTAAATAATTTTTTTAATATCTTAACCCTCAAATAATGTTATTTATAACCATGCTTTAGGTTATTACCTGAATGTATAACCATTATAAAATGTGACATACTTTAAGATTTCAATTTATTTCCGATTACCAATTTGCAAAGCTCCTTTAAAGAGCAATCCATCAAATGGGGAAAAGGGAGCATACATGCATGCGGAAAAATGTGCTTGTTGTGCTGACTGTAGTACAGTGAATACCGGCTCTTATTTCGTCAGCATTTTGTGATTCGGTTCGCATTACACATCACACATTCGACTGGAGCTGCAACTTCCGTTCGCCACCCCCTTTTTACCACCTTATTTTGTGTGTGTAGAAGGGGGAAATGGGGAAATGCAGAGATCGTGGGAAAGAGTCGACCGCATTTGCCAGCCTTTTTCGTTTTTTTCTCATTTTTTTTCTGCTCTTCATCTTATACGCTTTTTGTTGCCATGAAATGAAACGCGAAAATTTTTTAACGAGCACAAAGGATAACCAGAGTTGGGGTCACGCCCCTTAACCGCAGGCGACCGCCCACCCGCACACACATTAAGCTGCTAAAGTTAAATGGATGCCCACAGTTAACGGCTGTGTGCAGTTTTCCGGGCAGAAAGGAGAGCTTATCCCCCATAGGGGGGTGATGGGCGGGGGAGCCAGCCAAAGACACAGTTACACACTCCGATGGCATTAAGAATTTAAATCAAACTAATTAATGCTCATAAGGCTGGCAAATGTGGTTACAGTCTACCTCTTCTTTTTCTATATGTGTGCGGCTTTCTCCCCTGCTTTCACTCTACCCCCTATAATTCTCTTCATAATGTACTCCTGCCGTAATGTCAATTAGAAGGAAATTTAGGTAGGGGGTAATGGAAATGCCTCCGAAAATAGTCTAGTAGATAGTGGGTATAATATAGTATAACTAGGCTGTGCCAATAAGTATTCTTAAATAGCTTTATTGATTAGTTTTCAATTAAATGTATTGTCTGCTTTGGATATAAATGTATTTGTATTTATTTGATCTTTACTTTTAAAAACCTTTTAGTTTAGTTTTAATAGAGCTTTAAACTTGAAATATATTTGCACTGAAAAAAACCACATACCATAACTTGTTATTCTATAATAAAAAAAATAAATAAAATATTTATTTTGCAATGACTTATTACTTGCTTTACTTTTTAATAATATATTTTAATTAAAACCATCAGTTTGCTTTTAAATACAAATATTGGCACATACTCAAATATGTACCCTCCCAACTGTATTTACTTGTGTTGACCTTAAACAACCCGTGTTTGAGCAGTTGCCCGCTCTTGACCGCATGTGCGGTCAGTTAAAGTTTCATTCGCATGTACCTACAATCAAATATATTATATATACATTACAAACTCTCCACTACGTATGTGCATTTGTGTAGCTTTATAATACCCACAAAGGAGCACTCACGAGAAAACTTGATTCGTTTCGGTTGCGGGCTGCGATGCCATATGTAAAGGTTCTCATCAATATTTAAGCACTTATGTATTTCAAAAATTGCTCATTAATAATTTACAGTGCAACATTGCTAAATTAGGCACACGCACACATAAATAGTTACGTGTTACTAGCTGAGTGGGATTTGTTTATGGATTGGTTTGTTTGTTGTGTGCTACCTAGTATTGGTTGCGTGTTCAGTTGCAAAGTGCCGATAAATGCGCACTCCTCCGGTATTCCAGGTACGGGGTACACATGGCATTCCCCAGTGACATGCCAACGGAGGGTTTTCAGGGAAATTGAAAAGGAGAGAAAGTTACTAGGAAAGGAGAAGGTGATAAAAAACTGTTTAGAATACTTAATTCTTAAAGGCTTAATTTAGATACTAAGGTAATTTAATTCGTTTAACATACATAAAAATTAGACTAATTTAATTCTTCACTTAACTCATAGCTTAATATTCCTTTAATAGTCTGCCTCTGCAAAGAAAACTTTAATGACTGAGTTACTAGTTTTAAAACAGGAACCATAATAAACATTCCTCAACTATAAAAACTGCTAAATCCCAAATCTCAAACGAAATCAAAAAGGATTACTTAAGCTATCTTGAGTGGCGTACTGATTGAGCAGCCCTCGAAAGTCGGCTATAGGCCCAAATCGTTACCAATAGGTTTTTGGAAGTCCTTTGATGACAAACACGCTCGCAGGGACCGAATCACGCACACACGCAACCCGAAATGTTGGCCGCAAAGAAACCAGGATAGCTGAAATAGCAACAACTACCGGCAAAAGGGCCAAAGAAAGCCGGAAACAAAGAGAAAGCGGAAAAGAGAGGCAGAGCGAAAGCCGAAGTGGTTGAAAAGGAGCCGCAAAAATTTGGTTTTGCGTTTGATTCTTCGTCGCATAAACAACAAGCCGGGACACTAACAACAACCAAAACACCAAGGACTACAAAGGGATGCCGCTGCACTTGTTGTTGTTTTCCTAGTTGTTTTTGCTGCCGCTAAGGAGGCTGAAGCTTGTTTGGAAAACCTCGTGGTTTTCATAATTGAGGTCGCTGTTTTCCCGAACACTGTTTGCTTTTCGCCTTGCAGCTGCCTGCTATGAAAGCAAGGGTGGACCTTAGTGGAAACTATTACTAAGTACCAAAAAAATGTGTAACATACTACCATATTTTGAAGCTTAGGTGTCCAGCTAGTGAAAGACTTTGTTTTAACGTTGCAACTTACTTTTATTTGGAACGCATTTTGCCAACGCTGCGTATGAGTTATGGGAAATAATACCCATACGACACGTAAGCCAATTAAAACTTCAGACTCCAAATGCCAATAACCTCTTAGCATTAAAAAAGTAATAGCTTTATTTGCCCTAATATTCCATTTCAACAAGGTCCTGCTTATAAATAAAGTTTCTAAACAGTGCGTACGCGTGACAAACTTTATAACCATCTTGCAGGCATGAAAAGCCATTTCAAAACTTTATTTTTTTCAAGCACGCCTTATAGGCACTAAAAGCTCCTTATAAAAACCCCTACCAAACTTTAAATTCCAGTGTGGTCCACTCCCTGGCACAAGTGTGTGTCTGGGTGGGTTTGCGGTGCGTGTGTATAACTATTAATGGGGCCCAGAGAGGAAGTGGGACTTGGGATGGGGAATGGGGCATGGGACATGGGCGCACGGGGTGGCAGCTGGGGTCGCCCGGGTCGCCGTTGCTACGCGTTAATTAAGTTTAAATATTTGTTTTCCGACTTGTGTGTAGGATATGTCAAAAGGCAGGCAGCACGTCAATTTATATGAGCCAGGGGATGGGGAGCGTAGATAGGGATGTTGATGGGGGGATGTAGGCTACCCAAGCGGAAACTGTTGATAGTTGGGAGCAAAAGTTTTAGCGAAAGTTTTAACCATTATATATTTTTGATAACTAGTCCCGCACCCCTGCACTTCGTGTGGAATGATTTAGATAATATGAATATAGTCAACCGCCTCGTTCGGCCTCGCTCTCATCTGGTATCTCCCTTTGCAGCACGATGACACACTCGCTCATGACACTGGATATATCTGGCAACAAGATGCAGCACCTGCCGCTGGATGCACTGCAGCGATTGCACTCCCTATCGCGACTGGTGGCGCAAAGGTGAGTCTGAAGATTTCAGGGATCAGGGGTGCCATAAATGCTCTTTAATTGTAATATGGATAAATTAACTCTTGCAAAGTTACTACCTGCTTAAAGAATAAGTTTATTTAGTCTTTAAAGCCTCAGGCTTACTTTACTTTCTCTGAAAACCTATAAACTCCCATCTTGATATTCCACGTTTAACCCAAAACATATCTTCTCTCCCAGAAACCACATTACCACCTTGGATGGCAACTGGGATGCCCAGCATGACACCCTGCGATCCCTGCATTTATCCGACAACGATATTACGGAAGTGGCGCCGGGAGGCGGGTCCATTGAGGTGATCTCCCAGAATGACAATAGTTCCCAGCCCTCGAGCTTAGCCGCCGTGCAAACGAGGTTGGAGACCAGTAATTCCCTCTATCCGCCTTCACCCAGCTCCGGAGACAGGACGACGGGAGGTCGCCCCTTCGAGCAGCTGCAAAAGCTCCTGTGGCTGGACCTGTCCAACAATCGCATCTACCATGTGGCTGGCAACTATCTTCCTCGTTCGCTGGTGACCATGGACTTGTCCAGTAATCTTCTCACGGTCTTCCCCCAGCAACTTTTCGAACAACTTCCCGAGCTGCGAATCGTCAGCTTGAGGGATAACCTCATAAGAAGTGTTCAGTGGAAGGAGCTGCAAGTGAGGCCATTGCGAATGCACCTGGAACGCCTGGATCTGGGCCAGAATTGCATAGAGAGCCTGGAGTCGGACTACTTCCAGCAGAACTACTCTGATGTCCATTTGAGGGCCCTGAATCTGGAACAGAACTTCGTGACCCAGCTGCCGGAGGCGGTTTTTAAGGCCACGGGCATAGCCCATCTGGTACTGGCCTTCAATGCGATCAGTCGAGTGCATCCTGCGGCCTTCGAGGGTCTAACTGAGACTCTGGAGTATCTGGATCTCGAGAGGAATCGACTCACCACGGTTCCCGTGGCCCTTTCCTCCCTGCATCGTCTGAAATACCTTTACCTTACTTCAAACCAGATAAGTCAGCTGAGCAATCTTCCCTCGTTCACGGAAAACCTACGTGTCCTTAGCTTAAGTGGCAATAACTTTACGATGATCCCAGTTCTAGGATTGAAGAACTATACCCAACTATCCTACTTGAACATGGGTTACAACTCTATCACAGACATTCCAGAGGGCATTTTTGCTGTGGATTCCTGGGGCAGCAATCTGCAAACTATACTCCTCAGGAACAACAAGATAACCCATCTTCACCTTGGCTCCTTTGCGGGCTTGGACCAGATTCAGGAGATAAGTTTGAGCTTCAACGATATCACCATACATCATCCGCTGGTCTTTGAGAATGTCTCGCGAACCCTGAAGATTCTGGAACTATCATTTGCAGTCTTTCCCGCCAGAAGCCTGGAGAGCCTGGATCCATTGGATGCCTTGCTGCCGCTTTCTCAGCTCATTTGGCTGGGACTGGACAACAATAACCTGAAGCAAGTCTCCAATGAATCCTTCGCACAGATGAGAGAGTTAAGCTACATAAATTTGAGCTTCAATCAACTGAAGACACTGCCCCGCGGACTCTTTCAGTCCGATGTTCACAGCCATCTGGTGGAAATTGATTTGTCCTACAATGGCCTGGAGCGACTGGAGGCGGAGACATTTCACAGCCTGGGGGACCTGCAGACACTCAATCTGCAATCGAATCGCCTGAGAACGATAGCCCGTCACGCCTTTCACAATCTGGAGTTCCTACGCTACTTGGATTTGTCCCACAATCGCCTGGTCAATATCTCCCATGGAGCCTTCACAGTGCTGCCCAATCTGGCTGCCCTGGATCTGATGCACAATCAGCTGTGCTCGTTGTCCTTGAAGTCCTTCCTCTATGTTTCCAACACCACAACGCCACTGCGCCTCAATGTGAGTCACAATCATATAGCCAGTTTCTATGATGAGCTGAGCAGCTATATGTACATCTACCAACTGGACATCAGCCACAATCATGTGTCCAAATCGGATAGCTTTACGAATCTGGCCAATACGCTGAGGTTCCTTAACCTGGCCCACAACCAGCTGGGCTCCCTGCAGAGCCATGCCTTTGGGGACTTGGAGTTCCTGGAGATCCTTAACGTGGCCCACAACAACCTCACCTCGCTGAGGCGTCGCAGTTTTCAGGGCCTGAATAGTCTGCAGGAGCTGGATTTGAGTCACAACCAGCTGGATCAGCTGCAGGTGGAACAGTTCTCGAACCTGAGGAAGCTGAGAATCCTGCGGATTAATTCCAATAGACTGAGGGCTCTGCCAAGAGAGGTGTTCATGAACACGCGGCTGGAATTCCTGGACATAGCCGAGAACCAGTTGAGTGTGTGGCCTGTGCCGGCCTTCAACGACATCGGGTTCACCCTGCGCTCCATCCAGATGTCGCACAACAACCTGGAGTACCTGGATGCCTCGATGTTCATCAACTCGCAGTTCCTGTACGACATCGGCTTGGCCCGCAACCGCATCACCATACTGCCGGACAACACGTTCAGTTTCCTGAACAATCTGACCAATCTGGACCTCTCGCAGAATCCCCTGGTGACGACCAACCTGCGGGAGGTGTTCGTCCACACCCCGCGGCTGCGGCAGCTGAGCCTCCACCACATGGGCCTGTATGTCCTGCCGCCGCTGAAGCTGCCCCTGCTCTCCTACCTCGACGTGAGTGGCAACTATCTGCAGGAGCTGTCGCCACTGGGCTCCCTGCGTCACCTGCGTCACGTCAATGTCTCGCACAACAAACTCACGAATGCCAGCTGTGCGGCCGAGCACTTGCCCCCCTCGGTGAGGGTCCTCGACCTGGCCCACAATCCGCTGCGCAGGATCACCCTGCACGATTTGGCCAGTTTGCGGCATTTGGCCGAACTGAATATCCTGGACGTGAAGGTGGCCAATCCGCAGGCCTTCTCCAAGCTGCGTTCGCTGAGGAAACTGCATGCCAGTTCGCATGCGAACCTGGGCGAGATTGTGGCCAGGCTGCCGGGTCTGCAGCAGCTGAGGGTCCACTGCCTGGAGCCGAATATTAACCAGCAGCTGTTCGCCAAGCTGGCCAACAATACGAAAATCCGGCTACTCGAGCTTTACGGCAGCAATGTCCAGACCATCGCCCCGGATGTCTTCAGCGGATTGTCGAGGAGCCAGCGCCTCCAGGTGAAGATCTCGCACACCCGCATCTCTGATTTGCCACCTGGCATCTTCTACGCCCTGCGGGAGGTGCCCCACCTGTCCATCGACATCTCGCACAATCGCATCAACGCCCTGGCGGCCGACAGCTTCTATCCCAACAAGAGCTACTGGGATGCGGTGGGCACGAGGAGCATCATGGGTGGCCTCATCACCTCGCACAATCCCCTGGAATGCGAGTGCGGCCTGGTGTGGTTCGGCCACTGGCTGCGGCGGTGGCTGAGGGAGTCCGCCCAGATCAAGGTCATCCAGAAGGACGACCTCAAGCGCATGGTCCAGGTAAGTGGATCTAAGAGACCTTCCCTCACTAATATTCTGTTTTAACCTTGTTTACATTTTGTTTTTTGACCCAAAGTTACCCCTATCGATTGCCGATATGCGCGTAAGCTTTATGTGTTTTATACCGTTTATGCCTTTTTTGAAGATATCTATGCAAAGTATAAGGATAACCAGATGTGTGTGTGGTATAATAAAACATCTTTGTAAGACGTACAGCTGAAGTCATAATTTTATATTAATTTAAATATTTAAAGCTTTAAAATGTAACAAAAACTATTTCAGAGTTAACTTTTTGGATCAGTTTGTGATTTAAAACAAAGTACAATACTTGAAATTTAGATAGTTGTAGTAAATGTATTTTATATATGGAAACTTCAAATAGCTTTGCAATGATATCCAAACTTCGGTGATTCGAAGTATATAGCACCTAATCTCTAGTGAATATATCCTAACTAAATCCCCTTTGCTATCCCCAGCGAGCCCGTGCCAACACCTGCCACGATCCCACTTCGGGTCGGCACCTGCCCATCCTGGAGATCTTCCCGGAGGACCTGCTCTGCCAGGCGAGTGCGCTGAGCAGTTCGGGCCAGCGGATATTCCTGCTGTCCTTCGCCATGGCCCTGCTGATACCCATCGTGATGACGACCATGACCCTCTGATGTTGGCTTTAGTTGCCGGCGAAGTAAGTTTTCTACACACCGAACCGGAGGAGGTGGCCGTCCTAACTGCCAACTCCGCTCCTGTGGCGAACTGCTGAAGACACTCAACGGATGGTTGCCTGTATGATATGTACATATATAAATATATATAAAATCGAGAACAACTTACACTATCGGTAGCTACGAATTTTTGGGATTTAGCTAATTGTGAGAGGCGGCCCGTAACAATAAAGATACAGTTAATGAAAGACAGCAAATCGGTTTATGTCCACTCGTAATAGATAAGTTTTATATGCATACGAACAAAGTGTATTTATAAGTAGTGGAACAAGTCATGTGCTGGGCTTTCTCCTCCTCAGTTCTGCCTTTAAGTTTCTTCCAACTGCTGACTTTGATTTTCATTGAGAAAATTTGCGAGGCTCGTCACCAAAGTAATTTCTTCCGCTCATAAACTTCCAGCAAAAAGTTAAACTTGCAGTTGTCTAAAACCCGAACTTATTCCTTCTTTTACTCAGTATCCCTGCCCCTATTGCCCAATGCATGGCCTTGTGTCTTGGCCAACATTTAAAGTAATTAATGCAATTGATTACCTACACAGAACCACACACACCAGCGAACATATGATGATTCCTAACACACTCACACACTTAGAGCCTAGTTAATAAACAGTTTTGCATCTCATAGATCAACCTAGAAGCATAAGTTGTTAATAATAGTTGTATGACTATTTTTAAAGAGAATTCGCGAACTAACAATACGAAAGTCTAGTTTATTTGCCTATAATTTCCAGTTTAGACAAGGCCAATAAGTACATTTAACATAAATACTAATATAAATACACACCTAGATAAATCGAGATATATATAAAGAACGATATATACTAATAATATGAACCATTTGGGATAGCAATTATTAATTGTTTTTTAAGCAAGAGTAGCGGACATTGCACAACTACAGCAAAACTAGAGAACGGTTCGCAAACATTGCGGGCAGTCGAATTTTAACAACACACCACAGACATATATAAGTACATATCAGTTGGCAAAAAATGATAATAATGGTAAAATAATGAAAAGCATAATCGTGTCACATACAGACATACACAACTCCAAGCAATTTAACTGAGAGGAATAAATTACGAAATAAAAACGTTTCCCTGTTTTTTCTCCGTTCATTACTCACCATTTCATTGGACTTTTTGTGTTTTCCACCTTTTTATATTATTTCGGTTACAACAATGACAATCGTGATACTAATTGTAGTTGTTTACACGACGATGATGCAAAATGCACAAGTAAAATAATAATAATAATGATATTGATAAATAAACTATTGAATGAGACAAAGTGGACAAATGAATTATGGCAAAACAAACACTCTGAAAAAGCTGCTGGTATTGCATTTTTTTGTGTACCAAACCAATATTTAATTTTTACCCAACAAGCAGCCCGGTTCCAAAAACAAAACAAAACCCCAAATGGAATTTTTATCAAATAATATTGTACATATATAGCAAGCGGAATGGAATGTTCATTATGTTTATTCAAGCCAGCGTTTATTTCCAATTATTTTTTCATTTAATACACAGCGGCTAAAAAATACGAAATTTAAACAAAAGGAGAAGTTAAAGTAGTGAATGAAAAACTGCAAATGAATATCGATACAGAAATTGAATATGAAATAAAGATAAAATGCTAGAAATATTAACCCTTTTGTGTCTGTCGCGGGAGTGGGAATTGCTTTCGGCTTGGTCTCAGAAAATGTCACCTCGTGAGATGATTTTGTTTGCTTCTTTTCCTGTTTAACCCCTATCAGCCGCAGGCCCCAGAGATTAGCCCCCAATAAGGACTCGTGCTGCAACTCCGGATACGGCTGCCCTGCAGCTGTTGACCCTTTTACACATTTTAGTGTGAAACTCGACTCGGGGCAAAATAAGTTGGGGCAAATTATGTGCGGGAAGCGCGGCTGCCCCAGGTGGCACGACTCTCGCCT
Organism: Drosophila biarmipes; assembly: GCF_025231255.1. Taxonomy (NCBI): domain Eukaryota; kingdom Metazoa; phylum Arthropoda; class Insecta; order Diptera; family Drosophilidae; genus Drosophila; species Drosophila biarmipes. Next base: position 2,498,348 of record NC_066612.1, on the reverse strand, counting down.
CGCCTCGCCCGCCAACTTGTAGCACTTTCCCCTGCTGTCTCACATAAAAACAGCACGTGGAGCGAGGAAACGAGCAGCGAATTTACAAGGACCAAAGGAGCAGGAACAAGAAGCAGGATCCGAGGCGGACAGGCAGGAAGAACCCCTGGTCAGGCCATAATTGGATTATCGGCGCTCAAAAGTGTTTCAATGAGTGCATTCCATTGCAACCAGATCTTGCTGGCCAGCCCGGTGGAATGACGTTGCAAGGATTGTCGGATGGAATTTATGGATACTCTTTAGTTGCAGATAATTGGCTTTTGTAAACCAAAAATAAACTTTGGAAACACAAATTTCACGTAAAAATTTGACTGAATTTCTGACTTATAAGAAGAAAAATAAATATATCCAATACTAAAATTGGGTTTTTTCTTTTTCTTATGGATAATAATAAATAATAAATGACTATCTGTGTTTAAGAAACACTTACAATAATAGCTTTAAAATATTGATAATTAAACGAATACCTGATTTTCCTCAACGCAGAGTTGTAAACATGTATCTTAACACTTTTACTACAACCTTTTCTGCCATTCCCAAAAAGAAAAGTAAGTTCCAAAGAAAGTGTTGGGTACAACTCTCCATAAAAAGTTGTTGCGCTTTCATATTCATTAAAACAATCACGAATGCAAATACTTTCGTCCGCCGAGTCGTAGAGCATTCTCACCGCCCTGGAGGCTGCCCTATAAATAATCCCGACCACCGAGACTCCTTTGAGGGTATTTGCAGGCTCGTCAAGCCGGATTCCCTTTTCAGCTTGTGTGCGGCGTTCCTTCTGGTTCGAGTGCGTGTGTGTTGTGTTTTTTTAGGGGTTAACTGAAACCTTTCAGCGCTTTTAAGGCTTTCCCCCTCCCTGCTCCCCGCGAGTGGGTACGGCCGCGAATGGTGGTCCCTGTGGTTGTTCTTGTTGTTCCTGCGGAGTCCTTCATGCGGCCCGGCCTCCCCATGCCGGAGATTGCATGTCGATGCGACTTAATTGCATTTCAGACAGTCCTGCCGACGAGCTGCTCGCCCGCTTTGCCCGCTTTCCCGGCTTTCCCATTTCCCGCTTTCACATAAGGCCCTCTCCTTTGGCTGCTCTCCGCTCGCCTTTTGCAGTTTTCCCCTCGCCATTCTGCGTGTTGGGCGGAAGGAAGCGGCACTAAGTACAAGTTGTCGGGGGGGATTGCACTGCAGCTGCAGCGGCAACTGCACCAGCTATTAAAAATTGCCACACAGCGAGAAATGTATGTTGACAAGCTAAGAATATTTTTTAAAACCAGAAAACAATCAGAAAAACTATTTATATTCACTTATTTATCCCAAAAAAACGCTTATATCTAAGAAAATTAATTTTTAAAAATTGCCCTTGAGAATATATTTTAAAAGCCAATTGCCTAGCAGTACATATTTATTTTTACGATTCCCTGCTTAATTTACATAGGACTGATTTCTCAGTGCACTCTCTGAAAGGAAGCTAACATGAAGATAAATTATAAGTTAAGAAAACATTGTTTTTCCAAGGTGGTTTTTAATGAAACGAAAAACCTGTTATCATACGATAAATGTTAACTCAAGATAGCACTACCTGTAGTTTTGAGTTCCCAATCGCATAGATCTTTGCATGATAATAATAAACTGACTCTGCTCAAAACCCCAATCAAAAAGTTTAACCCCACATTGAGAAATTGACCCCCAAGGGAAATTGTTTTTGTTTTTAAACCTCTAACATTTTAAGGCAAATCCGTTTTGTGCGGCATTTTATTTCAGTGCACACATACTGCAGTTGCCGCTTCCGTTGGAAGTGCATACGGCTACTTACTGTTTTACCTGTTCCCCAGCTAACAAGTATCGATATTGTTTCAGCCACATCTCAGCCGAAAGTGAAAGGAAGTGCGCTGCTTGGGGAGCGCCATTAGGAGTTGCAGCAATTTAATAGCCACCAAGGAGCTGACGCCCGAAAAACTAAACGTTAAGTTTGCCTCGCAGGCGTGTTGCCACACATGGGGTAAATGGAAAGGGGGTTTGCAAAGAGGGGCAGGGGCGTTGCGAATGGGGGCTCTGAGCGGAGCACACTGGGCTGTCAAAGCCGGCGACGAGCAGGTAAATCCAAATCCACCCAATTTGCCTGGCACTCGCCGCCACTCACCATTACTAATGCAGATGTGCCAACTATCAGGGCGTCCAGAGGCGTGGGGCTGAAAGGGGCTTAGGGGCGGTGGGGGGAGTGGCCAGGAGGACTAGCCGGCACAGCAGTAATGGCAAAAACCGCCGACAAATCTGCTGCATTGCCGTCCCACAAGCTATCCACCAATTTCAGGAAAGAAGGTGTTTGGGGGAAAACCGGGGGCTGGGAGACTGGGAGATTGGGAAACTCGGAGGAGGGGACGCTTCCCGTCGCGCCAGCGGGCAAACTAACAGAGTGCTTATTTTAACGAAGTTACAACAACTTTTGCAATACAAACAGTAATGCCAGGGCAGATTCACACTCGGCACAATAGTCCTGGCAGCAAGGATGCACGGACACAGATGCAGGCACAGACGCAGATAAAGATACAGATACAGACATAGACACCAATACAGACGCAGAGCCAGGCCAAGATACACATCCATGTGCTGTGCAGCTTACTGCTCCTGAAAGTATGCAACAGCATTGGAAGTGGTAAAAATGAAATGGTATTGATGAAATTTAGATGCTCTTTGGTGGCAAGGAATCCTTTGGATAACTGAAAAAAGAAATCTTCTAATATATATTTAAATTGCAATGCTAAAATGGAATGTAACTAGGTAATTTATTTTTAAAACATTTTCACCTTAAGCTCTTTAGTATATATAATATAATAAGTTAATAACTATATTTTATTTTGTTGATCAATTTTTATTTACTTTAAAAATCATATCAGACTCACAGGTAGAAAAGGGGTTTTCTTTTTCTTTCTTTTCTGATAAAAATGTTTTATTTTTGTTAAATATAATAATGATTATTTATGTTTGTGTGATCAATTTTTTTATATATATTATTTGCATTACACTTTTAAGATGTTAGTACCTAAAACACATTTATTTGAATAAATCTCATAAGCAAGAGAGGCTAAGGCATAGGAATATAAATTACTACATGGTACTTATATAAGTTTGGTTGTTCCGTAATATCTTTCGACCTTCAAGGCCTTAAAGCTTTTATAGTTTCCACGGTATTACTTTCTCGCCACCCAGGGGACATCCATCCAATTGCTTCCTGCGTCACAGCGAATACCCTGGCATTTCCCCAGAAGGAACATAAAACCGGAGAAAGGGCATTCAAAAAATTCAGCTAACGTGTGTTAGTTGCCAGTTCAGTTCCGTTAGAACGTCGGTTAGGGCCAAACTGCAGTCATGTACATATACGAACCCACCTACCGTATGTACGGGTGGAAAAGGGGAGGTGGGCCGAGAGGGAGGGGAGCGAATTGGAGCTGTGCACCACTAGAAACTTTACGACATGCAAAAATTGTGAGCAGAGAGCGGATATAATTGTCGGTCTTCTCGTAACTTTGCCGTGGGGAGCAGATTAGTTGATTTGTACACACTCGCACACATACGGGGGGCGGAGGACGGGGTGCAACTGGAGTCCGAACCACACGGAAGAGTAAAACGAATCCTTTTAACCAAATGATATGCACTGAACAATTGTTCACTGCTGCACTTTTTTCCCAAGCCCCCTCACCATTGGCCGAACCACCCCGTTTCTAACCCACTTTCGGTATCTGTGTGCTTTTGACCAAATGTGGGGCAGTAAGGAACAGTTTGCTGCTGTTGTTGTTCCAGTTGTTGCACTGGGCATTGCTCTAACTTTTCCACCACATCGCAATTTAATTTTATAGTCGAAAACACACAGAGCAGCGGTTTCACTGGGCTTCCCATGTGGTCTGCAGCGTAGCCACCATCTAGATACAGTCGGGCTTATAGCTGCGGAGTGCGGATCTGCTGCACCGGTGCTTCATCCGATTTATGGCCATTTCGGCCAGCGAATCAAAACCAAATCATAAACGATTAGCTGGCCGCTCGACTAGACTGATTAAGGCAAATACAGGCAGTCCAAGGAGAGTGGCTACCTTCGATACCGACACCGACACCGGCACCGAATCCCACTCCCCATCCCATTCCGGTGATTCCCCCAGCGGGACCTCTAACTCCGGATCAAATCAGTTGGCAGAGCATACATGACTGAGCAATGCAGATGATTCGACGGGAGGGGCGTCATGTGAGCCCGGCACAAAGAGATGAAAGAGGAGCGGAGTGGATGGATGGCAGGATATCGAGACCATGACGTTCATCTCGACGAGGACGACGTCGGAGGACCAGGATAATGGCAAGAGGCGGCTCCGGACAGGCCAGAGAGCAATTATGTGATTTCTGAGTGGTAAATTCCGCAGCTGCTTGAGAGAAGGACCCTTGAAGGTGGAAATTAAATCACAGTTTCAATCAGTTCATTTTTAGACACACACTAAAGGAGTGGAACTCATCAATCAGAGAAGCAGAGCACTTGTCGGCCATGAAATTGATTTTTAATTTTAGGCAACGAAAGGTGAGACTTCACTTACTTCTACTAATTGATTTTTGATAATTGATAAGGCAAAAAGGACAATTAGGAAATATGTAAGTAACAACAGGAAAAAGAGGCACTATAAATATAGAAAAAACAAATGTAAGTTAGGGGAAAAAAACCTAAACAAAAATAATTCCAAATTAGCATATACTGTCAGTTTTATTGACATTTCAGCTTACTACTAATTATTAATTGGTTTTATTTGTTTTTGGCTGGTTTCATATTATTAGTTACAGTTTCAAAATATGCACTTAGCTATTTGTTCAGAGAATTAGTTTCCAGATTCCAAGCCAGCTTAGCGAACAATTTATGATTTCATATAAGAACCCTGCCCAACTTTAATAACCGGCAAATGCCGACACTTCAATTGGATTCCCGCCATTCGGAGAGCCAGTTATTCCACCCAAATCACTGCAATTCGATCCCCGGCAGAACGCAGCTCGGTTTACGGGCCCGTGAGCATTTGGCAGAGCCCGTTGCTTAGTTTAATTTGAGAGCTAATCAAGTGCCGGGCCTGCAGATATATATGCATGCATGCGGCTGCACTTTCCCCGCTTTGAGGGGGGAAATTGGTACCCTCAAAATCGCGTAGCAACGGGGATTCCACCGCCGTGAAGCTGTTTTCTGGCTCGGATTTCCTGATTTTGTGCGGCCAAAACAGCAATAATATGGACCGTTTTGGAGTCCAACTGCCGGCTCGTACTTCATATGCATTGCCAGGGCGGGAATCGAAATCGGAATCGGAATCAGATTCAGAGCCTTGCCGGCCCCTTTGAAGTACGTATACCGAACGCCCAGTGAAATGACCAACCAGCTTGCTGCTCATTGAAATGGAATCTAATCGGCTTTTGATTTTACAAGTCCTTTTCACAAAGTTTGCCGGTGGCTGGCGCTCCTCGTCGTGTCGCCCCGTACCGATGTGTGTATTACTATATAGCTATATATACCTGTCGCTGGGAGGGGAGAGGCGGAGCCATGGACAGTGTCTGACTCCTGACCTTTCCCCGCTTCCCTGCGGGCTGCCATTTTGCACTCGGCATAAGTATGCAATATCCGTTTCCGTTCGTTACGTTTGTTACCAAGGCTCGAACTCGAGCTCAGACGCATCGAGATTACAGGGGAGTGGAGTGGAGTGGGGTGGAGTGGCAAGGAGTGGAGGACTTCGGTCCTTGCAAGGGAATCGCATCCACTTTTGACTTGGCAGGTGCCAACAAACCAGAGAACGTCGCTTATTGTAATAAGCATGAGTCAAAGTGCAATTTCTTTAGAAAGTTTGCCAGCTTCGAAAAATACACATGTGCGAGGGCCTCTCGACGGTTCGCAAGAGAAGCCAAGCCATGTATGACTAAAAATAAAACAAGAGTGTTCGACAACTGGTTAGCTTACAAGTGTGTTGCCAAGAGCTCTTTGGTAAACTTTTAAGCATCTTTGTATTGGCCTAGGAATATTAAGGAGCTTGGTATTTGGGGAACCGAGTGCTATAATATTGTTAGTAGAAGTTCTTGATTACGAATAAAAAGCCTTGGATATGTTAGAGGTATATCTGTTTCTGAACTTAAACCAATTACTTTATTTTCCAATTCTTAATGTAATAATAAAAACGAAATAATGATATTTTTTCATATGCTAAAGTTAGACCATTTTGTGATTTTTAAACTTCTAGACCCCATTTGGCTTACTATCTTCCTTTTGTGACCCCAATCTGAGTAACTTTCATAGCACACCCCCGCCTGATCCATCTATAGATGCAGGCACATACAAATTGCATCTTTGAGATGCTTTGGCAGAGCTTAAGTCTTTTTTGGCCTATGGCACCGAATAATGTCCAGGAAGTGATAATATCAAGCTCACGAGAGCTCTCGGAATGCTCCCCGCTGGATTCCCGGTGGCGTCCCAACGGCGTCCACCGCCCCATCCGACCTCCCCGGCATCCGACCGTCCTGTACATCATCCTTTTCCCGCTGTGCATTCAATTGGAAGCTCCAAAGCTCCCCACAATGTGTGAGTGAGTTCGGCTTCGAGTTTGAGTTTCAGTTCCAGAGTGGGCCGGGTGTCTGTGCTCCGGGTGCTTTTAAGCAGCCTGGTCTCCTCGCTTTATCGTACATCTGGCATTTTATTATGCCACGCCCCCGTGGCCCCATCCGCCCACCCGGAGCTGTCACTCACCCCGAGCCACCCCTCTTCCGCCATGGCAAATGCCAATTGCAAAGCGGAAATTGCCGTCTGTCTGGCTTGATTTGCTGACCTGCCTTCAGTTTATTACGCCAAGTGATTTGCTGATTGATTTGTCACCTCTTGACCCTCGACCCCTCTTGGAACTCCAACTTAAAAGCCCTGCATCCCGCTGAATTTTCAACTGCCGCATAGTTTGGCAGTGGCGGTGGGCCGCAAAACTAGTTAGCGCTGGGCTGTTTAATATTTAATTGCTTCGCCATATAATTACGTAAAAACATTAAAATATCTTTTATTTATTAGGGAGGTCCCTCGCCTCTCGGCTCTGCGTGCTGGGTCCTCCGTTCTGGGGATCCCGTGCTAAAAGTTGAGCTCCAGCTTTCCATCTCTCCGCTTTATTTTTGTTAAGCAGTGGCAGCATTTTCGGTGGCTGCTCGCCATCCCCAGCCCCCTGCCATCTGGTATGCATTATACATTAATTATTTAAAATGTCAGAGTAGCAGCTAGGCAGAAAGATGATGAGAATGGAAGCAGGCCAGACCCACGGAGGGCGGCGGCGGTGGCCGGGCTTGGCCAGAGAATAATTTTAGTGGGCGAATGGCAAATGGCAGTTGGAATAACAAAGCGACGGTTCGGCCGAAATCTGCAGTCTGAAATGGTTTCATCTCAATTCGTTTCTATTTCAAGACCATCGGTTTCGTTTAATGTAGTCATCCTGACAACCTCGAAGAACAGCCTAGTTTTTAATACATCATTTTGTAAATAACATTAGTTGGAGTAGGTAATTAAGTATTTTAAGTATAAATGTAAATTATAGTTTAAGGCTAAAATTTGATTCAATTCAAGGAGAACTGCGTGACAATGAGAAATATGAACATGGTAAATATAATCTTTGTTTTGGATTTAATTGAACAAAATGACACAAAATGGAAGGACATGGATAATTTTATTTCATTTAACATGGATAACTCAATTGGAAATACTGAAGTATGACGAGAACACCTCCTTGATTTTGTTTCTGTCTAGCTCAGCAATATTAATTAAATAAATTTAATTTAATGTTTAAAACTTCCAAAAATGTGATAGCCCGAATAGCTGAGTTCTATGACCAACTGAAAAAGAGTTACCTGGCGGAATGCAGGGACCGGCCCAACCTTACTAACTATCTTAATATGCACATGGACTGACTGAATGGCTAAGTCGAGCGGACCCAGAATTTGGAGCCGGAACGATGACAGGGGCACCGGCACCGGATATGAGGGAACCGTCGCTCCTTCCCTGCCCTCCGAAAGAAGGCTTTAGGTATGACATAGCTGTGGTATAGGGCCCGGACAATCTCTGTGCCGTCGCTGTGGCCCGGTTCGGTCCTGCCTCATCATAACCCTAACGAAATGAGGTTAATTAATGAATTGTTAATATCATTTGCGACCACACGTCGCCACATTCACCTCGTCCGAGTCCTTCGTCCTCGTCCTAGTCCTCGTCCTTCGCCGTGCTCCTCCTTCAGACTGTGCAAACAGTTGCTGCAGTGATCTCGCTCTGCGCCTTGGCAGCTGCAACATAATATTATTATGAGGCGAGGCTGCCAGGAGGAGGAGCGGGTGGGTGGTTTTTTCCGCCTGGGCGCCATCTGCTGCAATCCAATTTCCAGCCCGAACAATGTCAGAGTGTGAGTGTGTGTGCCGGTGCTTTATTATTTTAGCAGCACATGTCTACACACACACACACACACACAGAACAGCAGCTCATTATTATTAAAATTTGTAGAATTTTTGGGTTGCAACTAAGCTGCATATAAATTTAGCAACCCAACACCCCTCTGTTCCACTGCCGAAAGCCCCAACTCTCTTCCGTGTTGTGTTAAAAGATGCCGGTGCCACCAGCTTCTCCCTTCCTCAGAACCCCTTCCCAACCCCTTCCTTACGCCTTCCTTACCACCTTCTTTTTCCCCTTCCCTCTGCATAATTCAAAGGCGCAACCGCAACTTGAGAATTTGCTTGCAGCCAAAAACAGCAAAAGCAAAAGCAACAGCAGCTGCTCCACGGAGGCAAAAGTCGCTAAAGATTTTCGGTACTTTTTCGCACACATAACTCTGTGTGGAAAAGTTGAGCGAAATTTTCCACCCCCACCCCCCAAACCCCACCATCTATTTTGAGCGCGGGTGGATTATGCTCCGGCAGCTCGGATGCAAAACTTAATGGGTTGGCAATCTATTTTTAAGAAGTACATTGTTCTTTGAATATTGATACCACAGAAAGTAGGTTTACTTAAGAGATTAGTTGGGGCAGCACAGAGTTCATGTGGATCTTTTTCGAATTTTTCCAACCTCATGCCCGAAAGTTCGGCACAAAAATCGACGCAAGTCCATTGGGGCAAACAGGGGAAATCAAACAGAACTTTAACATGTTATATTCAAATTCAATTTATATTAAATGTTACATTTTCAAGAGGACCACACAATACATTTTTTCATTTAATGGCAATTCACAATTGCTCTGCACTTGTCGGTGGCCGTTTTGTTCGCATTTCAGATAAACCAAAATTGCCAAGGGAATTCTTGTTGAAAATCTGCAAAAATTTGTTAGCGCATTTGTGTCGGTATGTTTCCCCCAGGCGGTTAAATGAATAAAATTTTGTAAACTAGCCTGGCTGCACTTTGTTTAAAGCTCTTTAATTGACTCATTTTGCAGGGAACAGTGCAATAATTTCAGTGAAATGTTATTGGCTAAATACATGAACGGTAATAAAATAGAATGAGATTGTGACTTTTATTGGACAAGGACTTGAACACTTATGTAATTTGAAGCATTCTTATATTACTTTAGTTGAACATAGAATTCTGTTGCTGAACTTACAAGGCAACTTTCGAAGGACAACATTAAATTTAAAAATACTTAAATTGTTTTGCCCAGTTGCCCGACCTTTGAGGAACATAACAAAGACATTTCCTGGCTTCCGCTAATGTCGAACATTACTTGAAGATAGTCTTATGCTCCCCGAAAAGTAGCCCCATAAATGTCTGAAGCCGCAGGTTCGTGTGGTGCCCCGACTGCCAGCACGTGATCAAGGGAACCCGTTTGAATTCACTAAGAATAAAATTGAATTGAGTACGTGTGGTAATTGTCGTCGGCAGCCCCAATCTTAAAGCACTCGTTCCGAGCCGCAGGACCTGGGGAAAGGCCAGCCTGAGCATTAAAGACCGAATTCGTTGGCTCAGGATTTGAAACTGAAAGTCCATCAACCGTGAAATTCGCAGTCAAGCGTACAAAGAGCAGGAGGCTGCTAGGGTGGTGGGGGTGGAGGGGCTCGCAGGCCCCCTTCAGCCGCCCAAAACTAACCCCCTGCACTGCCATGACCACTTCCGACTGGGAACAAAGCGCACGCCAGCCTTGAGGCCATTAATCTTCAATGAAAGGCGTTTAATTTATTTGGTTTTAATTTAAATTTCGGCGCTACGATTTATAGGCCAAAGTTTGACGCTGCCATACGAGGCGTCGCACTTGTCTGTATTGCAATTGCTCTGGCCGCTGCCATTGTTGTTTTGGGCTAATTATAAATGTGGCACACGCAGCCGACGGTTTCGGGTGGCTTCAGATTGTGGCAATGGTGCGCACTCGTCACACTACTAATTGCCGACTCACCATTAAATATGCTCCTGATAAGGCTATTTTTGGAGCACATTATTAGCATAGATGCATCCGCCTCTTGATGGATGGCTATTTTTAGAGACTCATTTATCACTTAAGGGTCTGCTGGGGAAAGCCATAAATTCTGGTTAAGTGCTTAAGTTTTCACGCGCCGTTTTCTTTAAGATATTTATTTGCTTTTACTCAAGAAATAACTGAAAGGGGTACTGCACTTTTTCAAACTAATATATCTTATTTGTAAGATTTTTTAGATAACAGTTCCAATAATAGTATAAATACATTTAAAATATGTACTCATGGATCTTTTTAAGATATTAAGTAATTTGTTTCTTTTTAAACAAAGCAAATTCTTAAGTTTCCTTAATTCCATTTTCTTTTATTTAAAATTACATATTTAATAAAAATATTTTTTGTGCAATTACCAAACAAACAGGATTTGATCCATTTAAAATAAGGCCAATACTGTTATTGATTCCCTTTGAAGCCCCAGAAAATATATTTTTGTATCGAAAGATGTTCTCCCAGGCCCGGCTGTAATGCCATCTAAAGATGTCCCCTTCCCCCGGGGGGACACTCACCGGATAAAATCATCCTTAGGGCAATATCCGCCCCAGCAGCGTGGCATAATCACATCCACCGGCTGAAGTTCTCGGTTGACTTGCTGCCTGTAATCTAAAAATAGGCAAACAACTCAATTCAAGCCTCGCCGCCTACAAGAGAACAACCGTATCTGTGGGATACTCTGCCCACTACCCACTACCCACCTCCCACGCCCACTTCCTCCTCCACCCAATCAATTGAAATCCACAACGTCATTTAGCCACATTAAGCATACGCCCTGTGTGGCTATGGGCTATCGGCCATCGGTGTGCCCTGCGATGGCCTGCGAGCCAATGGAAATGGCCCCGGCTTAATTTTGGCTCTGGGTTAAATATATAAATATCAATTTCGCCGGGGCAGGGGGGGCCGAAATAAAGGGCCAAAACTAAATGGCAGCCACGGCGATTGCCAGATCAATTGGCCAAATGAAACGATGCGCGGTAACTATGTGTTGCGGCCCCCCAAAACCACCCAGCGGGCCACAAGGCCCTCAAACCAAACAAGTTGAAAGCTCCTCCTGCTTATCTGCAGCTTCGATTCGCCCCCTTGGCAACGTTCCCAGCTCCCAGGACGCCCCTGCTCCTTCGCCCACATCGTTGTGGTTATAATTTTGTGGTCTTTTCCATTTTGCGGTCAACTCCAATTGGGATTTAATTTGTACTTCTTTGTTGTCGTTCGTTCGTATTTTATTGTATGCCAACCAGCTAACAACAAAAGCAACAATAGCCGGCAATACTAACAATGCTCTTGTGGCATTCGCCTTCGACGCTTTCACCCCCCTCGATCATTTTCCCCCGCCCCCAGCCCCTGGAAACGCCCCCCTCCCATGCGCGAGTTTTTGAGTTTGAGCCTCGAACCGAAAATTCAATTTTTGTTTGGGGCTTTTCCGGTTGCTGTGTGTGAGTGAGTGAGTGTGTATCTGTGTGTGTGGAAATGCAAAACCGAGTTTATCCACTCGAACTGTTAATGGGCATTTTGTATTTTATTTAATGTGAAAAGTTTCTGCTGGAAATATTTTTGGGGGCGGGGCCCCTTTCTTCAGTTCCACAGCAGACTAATTTGCATTGTTGTTCTTGCCTGGCCAAAAATCTGTTCGGAGAAGAAAAGTTTATATTGTAATATTTTAATATTGTTGGCTTGTAATTCAAGCGATTTAATTAGCCATTATGTGGAGACGGGGCTGAGCAGCGGGGTCCACTTAGAAACAAATTAGAGCAATGCTCTCTGAGTGGGCCGAAGAGGTTGGATAAGCCAGAGTTGAAACAGTTAGGGTAATTAGGGGGTGGCACGGGGTGGCCGACGAAGTATTGTCAACTCCTTGGAGCAAGTGGAGGAGGAAAAGCATTGTTGAGGTCGGAACTTTGTAAGGGGATTTTTATTCGCTTGGTTTTCTGCCTTGATTTTATTTCGGAGGTAATCGAATCCAGATTGATCGTAGTTACTAATTGCTTAAAAATCATAATTAACCTATAGATATTATTATATCATAGTCCTAATACTTTACTTTCCTAGGGCGCTTTTAATATCACCTTAATACACCCTATTTATACTTAGTAGGAATCTAGATTTCCTTCTCTTAATTTATCTCATTTTCTAGCGAGACACATTAAAAACTTTTCGAAATATTTCAGAGCTCCCTAAACTTGTCAGGAGTTTTCATTCTTGCACCTGCAAGAGGGATTCCATCCGCCATAATTTGACGCTTCCCTTTCATGTGGCGACACACTGCTCAAGTTAACAAATTGCAATTCGAGGCGGGCGCTGCGCTGAGAGCTTGAAAGGAATAGGGTTGGATTTGGCTGGGATTGGGCTTGCCGTACCGAAAATCCACCATGTGTGGCAGCCAGGCGAATCAAACATTAACTAGTTGTTGCAAGAGTAATCCCAGGGACCTGCACCTACCCCACAGCCGCTGACTTGCAGGCAAATGAACACGTTGAAATTTTAATAAGCCAGCCTAAAAGCAGCCAACGACATTTGCCAGCCAATTTGCAACTGCAGCAGAGCGGTTGACGAAGACGAAAAGTGGCCCTGGAACTCACAGAGGCTGGCGGGATGGGTAATATTGGTAGCTGCAGCTCTGGCTCTGGCTGCGGCCTGGTAACTGGGTAACAAGAGGCCGGAAATCGCACACACATGGAGAAAGGGCTGCGAAGTGCATTCGGCACTCCCAGAACTCTCACTGGCAACCATTTGTAACCCCTGGATTTGTCCGCAAATTAGCAAGCTCGCAGAGCCCATAATTTTGGCCAGCCAAGCGAGGGAATATGTGTTTAATTAGAAAAGAATTGGAAAAAATACTTTAATAAATAAATATAGATTTTCAACTAAAGTGTATTCGAATTTTCTATCATAATAATATAACATTTAAATTCCTAACAAATCGAATAAAAAATACAAATGTGTATTCTTTTTTTACCTACATTTTTGTAAAATTAAAATTAAAATAATCATAAATTCTTTCTTATTAAATAATGATGGCTTTATATACTATAAAATTTAATTTATGACAACTAAGCTAAAGTTGAGAATATTAAGTACATTTTTCTCATGAAATCTAAAGCCAAGAAAATTTTTGGTAGCTACAATTTTATGAATACCATAACAATAAACTGAAAACAAATATTATAAAAAATAACTTAAATTAATATATAATTTAAAATTCTAAAAAAAAGGACGATACTAAACATAGTTTCATTTAAAATAATTATTTCTAAAATTCCATTAAGATAAATGTAAGCCATAAACCCTAAAAAGCTAATGAATCTCTAATAGGCAATTGATTATCCTCAGACCCTTTTCTCAGGAAAAAGTATCAATGACTCCCTGGTATTTCCTCGCAGTGCATTCGGCCCTGTGTGCTGTCTGGCGGAGACTGAGCCTCAGCTGCTGGGCGCTTTTAATAAGGTGGCAGCCACAAATTTTCGCGACGACGTTGACGATGGCATCGCATTGCATGTTGTGCCAACGTCCAAATTAGAAAAGTCGCAAAGAAAGGCAATGCAAACAGCAGCAGGCGTAGAGCCGGCTGAGGGGCAGGGGCGTGGCCGGATGAGGGGGAAGGGTTTTTGGGGGCAGAAGGGGCAAAGGCAAACCAACTGCGCCGGAAATCAAGTGTCACGTGATACATGCAACAACCACGTGCGGCTATAAATTGCATGTGCCGAGGCTGCAGAGGAAGTGCAGGCAGCAGGAGCAGCAGAAGCAGCAGGACCACGAGGAGGGTCCTTTCCTCGCTGTGTATGTGTGTGTGTTATGTTACTAATTATCTGACGGATTAGCTTAATTGGTAACAAGTGCACTTGCAGCCAACACACTTCACAAGCTAGACTCTGCGGCCGAACTACTCGAAAGTGGCATTAGCCTACTTTTTTCCCTTTTTCGGGTACGAGAAGGGTCTCTCTCTCTGAATTTTTGGCCTCCAAGTGGCCATGTGTGTGTGTTGGGGGGCTAAGCCGGCCGAGGTTGAGGACGTTGTGGCAGTTCAGTTCAGCAGTTCAGCAGTCAGCCCGGCAGTTATAATTTTCACAGCCAAAACTGGGCTTAAAACTTTTGCGGTTCTCGGTAAGGGTCCGAGTGGAGAGGCCCTGCCTTTCGGGGGCTAAACAAAAGCGGACAGGTCAACAAGCCGGCGAATTGGTTAGTGGTTCCAGACCATCCAGCATTCGTCGTCCGCCATCCGCCAGGAAATTCCAGGAGATGACCCGGGTAATGCCATGGTTGTGGTCGGGATCGAGAGCGGGTGCTGGAGCGGATTATCAGGCAGTCACAGTTTTCAAATCTGATTTGCGAAATGGGAAAGTTTAGCAATTGTGGGGAAAAGTTTACCCTTACCCTCCCTCAGCTAATTTGGTTGGTTTATTTTAGGGTGGTTGAATAAAAGGGGATTGGAAACAGGAAGAGGGGGTTTCTTTAAGTATCTTAATTCTTTACACCTAAGGGATTTACCTTATTAAAGAGGGAATTTCGAACATAAATTTTGTTGCACCCTTTTTGAATTACCCGAAATTCCTCAACTTTAAACAGAGTTCTCTTTTAGAATTTATGGCTCTATTCATTTTCACTGCTCAAGGACTGAGTTATCAACATTCATGGAACATTCATGAACATTCAGAAAGCAGACTTATCAACTGTCCACATATAGCTGCTACATTGCCAATTAAAAGTTGCCATGGAGCAGGCCAAATCGGAGTTTGAGTTCGGTAAGTGCACCTTTGTTGCCCACTTTCCATCTCTCGATCTGTCAGGGCGGAAAATCAGAATCAGTCCTGCAGGCAGGCCGAGCACTGCCTCCAGAGGCGTGCTCCTGGAGTACTGAATAGGCATTGGTTTGCAGGAAGTACGACACCTTGCACCAAAGACTTAATCAACTCCCGGCTCCAACTTCGCCCCCCCAAAACAAAAAGGTAACCAGGGCGACGTGGTCTGTGCCACCGAATGGGGCACTATATAGCATATATGGCCGGACCAGGCACAGTTTGGCCCTGCATCCGTCTCTCGAACTCCGGATCCCTCCTTTTTGTCAAAGTTGTTTATTGACGCTTTGTTATGTGCTGCAAATGACAGGCTAGAGTGTCCAGACTCCAACTGCCCGGTTTCCCTGCTTTCAGTTTCCCTCTTTTTCCTACTATTTCCTATTTTCTCCTTTTTTTTTGGTTTTATTGGGGACATTTTGCTGAGCTGGTTTGCTGTGGTGCTTGTACAGCAGAGAACACGAACCCGAATTAGAAACGAATCAATGCAATTGACTTGGACGTGCATGGGAAATTCCAAGGATTCGAGGGACTCCCCGCTCTGTTTCCCATGCCGAGTCCCGAGTCCTGAGTCCTGTGTCCTGTGTCCTGCCGCAGGGCAAATTAATTGATTGCAATATGATTGATGACATTGCCAGACTGCGTTTCGCCATCATTTATTAACGAATCTGCTCAAGCAGCTTAATGAAAGTTTGCCCAACGATTCTGTCTGTCTGCGGCTCCAATTCTCGGACCTTGAGTTCTTTCTTTCCGGGACTCCCCCAGATGCCCCCGATACTCTCGCCCCGAATCCGTTTATGACTTTGGGCTTGGTTTTTCAGGGACGGGCTTTGATTTCTGTATTATTCATGCTGCCAGTTCGTGGCTCCGCTTCTTTGGCTTCGGCTTTTCCTCCGCTTCGCTTTTCATTGTTTGCAGTTTTTCTTTTGCACACGCCACGGCTTAGCATGAATAGTAAATAGCACCGACTTTCCCCACATCACCCCGCCATCAGCTCTTAGGAGAAGCGTGGGGGAATGCTCGAGAGGCACGACTCGGGATTACCCAGTACTGCATTTTTAGGTTGGTAGTTGTCCGAGAATCTCAGGTTTCCCATGAATTTCGACTTAATATTTTGCGAAATAAATTGAAAATGATATAAAGGTTCAAAGTAGTTTAAGATATATATAAAATATTATTTTCCTTTTTTAAGTTTGTATATTCCAGCTCTACTTACCATATGTATTCCCTGGGTCTAAGTACTGCATCCTTTGTAGCTCCTGCGATATTCCTCGACAACATTCTCCACCGCCTTTTGAATACCAGGTACCTATACAAAAATAGTGGCATGTTGAAATTTGTGGGGAACAGCGTCTGTGCAGTTTGAGCTTTCACTGCGTCTTTCGCTTTGATAAAATATTGATTGCGGTCTGCCGGCACACCCCTCCATATCCCTCCCACACCCCTTCCATATCGCCTTCTCCGAGCATCTCTAAGCCATCCCCGTGCGCTTTTCTAATGCTCAACATGCGTGTCAGGCTTCCGTGCCATCTCTGCCCCATCCAAACTCCACTCCAATTCCAATCCTCGCCCGCTGCAATGGATCAGCTTATTGTTTGCGGTTTTTATTTTCGAACAGCAGCCGCACTTGCAGGAGCACTGGGAGCCCCAAAAAAGTCCAGCAGCTGGGCGACTGGAGCGTCAAATCCAACTCAAATTTTGATAGCAACAATCAGATATTGTGCGATTAACCCTTGAGCGGCTAATGGGGTCTTACCAGCCACTGTCGGGCTTTAGATGTTTTCGTGTCAGTGGGTAACCAGATTATTGATTCTAGGATTCTTTTGGGTTCTTAAGGAGTTTCTGACTACATTTTATTTTACTTATATCATCTAATTTTCTAGATATAAATAGTCGTATAATAGATTTTCTGAATTGTGTTAGTATAGGCTTATTTAATAAGTCCAAAATAATGTTACTCATTACATTTCAAAGAAATAAAAATATAACCTTTTTAAATAAACAAAATATTGGGATAACTTACAATTTAAATTCCTTTTAATGCACATTTTTTATAAAAAATATTGATCTGACCTTTAGGTCCTATAAAATCCAAGATTGCCCCTAGGGGTTAAGTCGGCACCTCACCTCAGAATCCCGCGCACGCACGCAAACCGCAGGCATCGGCGCTCCAAAACCCGTGTTTCCCGGCTCCCATTCCCCGCGCGGCGCAGCGTCTCATCGAAAAACAACGCCCAGTGGATTTGCTGATGCTGCAGTTGCTCCACGGGCCCCGAACAGGCAAAGAAACAGCAGCGACAACGCCGATGCCATACATATTCAACTGGCTGGAACTCAAGTGAACTGATGTGTCGACTGGGCCTGCGATTTGGATGGGGATTGGGCTGGGTTTTCGGGCACTGGGATCTGGGATTGGGACTGGGCTGGTTTCTGGGTTCTCGGTCCTGGGCGAGGACTTTGGCTGCGATTTGCCGCCGCTTTCGCTGCTACTGCTGCTGGGATTTTGCGGCAATTTCAAATACAAATTGCAGTGTTTTTATGGCTACAAATGCCTTTTTGTCATTTTTTACACTCTGTGTTCCACGGGGCTTCCGTCCTCATCCTTCCACTGCGCCTCCTTCTGCCATCTGTTTGTGGTGTTGTAAGCAGCGACAGTTTGAACAAGGGTCTCAACGAGCATAGCGGCAGCATGCGAACGGATTTCGTTTTAACATTTTCAGCAACGTTAATCCCCAATACCCAAATGCAATCGCCTGTCTGTTGGTGGTTGTGTTCGCTTCAAAACTCCCCCGCTGGCCCCTTTTCCAGAGGCACCCCAAAGGCCAGGGCCACGAGCCAGGGATTTATGTGGGGGTAAACCGATTTACCCCCAACACCCACTTCTGCCGACCCAAACGTATGCAGCCCTACAACTGTCCCCGAGTCTTTTGTTTAAGCCGTTGCGCCGCAAGCTGGTTGAAGGGGAAAATAGAAAAAAAGGAGAGAACCGAATGCGGTTCTAAAGTCGCTGAAAAAATGCCGCAACTAACAATTAAAGGGATTTCACTCACAGAGACCAAAACCATTTTGACAGACTTGGGTGGCAGGTATTTAAATTAGCATACGGAATGCAAACTGTAATTTTCGCCTTTAAATTGAGGGATTTACTAACACAAAACTGTCTGTGTTCTGTTTTTATTTCTTGGATAGTACAGCATCTTGTGGTATTCGTTCTTCTCTGTAATTATTATTATACACGTTACTCGTTGAGTGGAAGTGGGTTCTGTGTTTATAAATACCTATCCACATACCAAAACTTGTTTAAATCGGACCATTACTTAAAAAGTTATAAGCAATTAAGAGTGCAATCGCAGAAACAGCACATTTCTTGCATGCATATCTCCATCTCTGTCTTACTCCCTTATGATGAGTAAGTGTTTTTAAGCTGGCTTAAACTTGTATCAACTCCACCCACAAAATGCAAAATTTCTTTTTTAGGATTGCAACAACTTTCTACTGCGGTCTGGTATCAATTTCGGTCAAAATTAGTCTTGGCTAAAATCGCCCAACTCAATTGGGTTTTAATTGCGCAACTTGGCGAGGACGTCGCTTCAATTTAATGACTAGTCAATATGTTTGCTGTTTTAGTTAGTCTCGGTTGGCCGACACGTCAACAGCAGAAAGCAGCCGGGCCAAGTAGAAGCCGTCCAAGCTGATGCGGGTTGGGGAAAGTTCACTCGGTTTGCCGTCTCTCGATTAAGACGACAAACGAACCACAGCAGCCAGTTATAAACCTTTGGCTCCGTGCGGATTTTGATGACGGTTCTGGTCTGCAGAATCCTGAGTCCTGAATCCTGAATCCAGAATCCCCCAATCCTTGCATTCAATTCGGCCTCTCTCCGCCATCCTTCACGTCTGTCCGTCTATCCAACTGTCCATCAGCCTGGTGCTCCTCCGAGCTGCCAACTATTTGTCCAGTTTGTCGTCCAGGGGGAAAGGTCGATGAGATGCCGTCTGTCGATTACGATGGCTGGTGATGATGATTATGGCGACGATGATGGGCTCTCCGACGACTGTGACTATGATTACGACAGCAACAATGCTTAATCTGCCGGATAGAGATGAGTGAGAGCTGAAACGTGTGAAATCTGCAGCTTTTAGTTTTAATTTAAATGCTTTTGTTCAGAATTATAAACTGCAGATCGGCATTAAATATACCTATCTTTGGCATACAAACAAATATTTCTGGATTATTGTTATCACAGCATTGATTGCATATACTTTAATTATAAATACTCATATGGAAGTCAGTTTATTATTGTTACGGACTTCGTATTATCATATTCCATACCATTACCATACTGCTATCATAATTTTATCTTATGGTTATCTTGGGGTTATCATACTATTGATACTTTTATTAATCTACTATGTTACTTTTATCCTGCGGTTATTATACGGTTATCATAAAGGTATCTTTCGGTTATCATACAGTTATGAAAGGGTTATCATATTGCTATTATACTATTATCATACAGTTATTATACTGTTGTCATACTATCATAACACGCTTACTTATGCTTATTATATGCCTTAGAAAATCACTGTTCACTCTCTAAACGAAAGTAACAGGAAGTAATATCCTTCCCAAATAAACAGTCACTCCTTCACAGTTAAAGTCACACTGGCAGAGCCCGGTTGCTCTGACCATCTCTGGGCCTTCCATCTCGAATTGTAGCCCCTACTCCCCCGACCGGCAGACTGCCGTCAGCCAGTCACATCGTGTGAATGTTGCTTGCATTTGCATATTCTCTAATTTGGCTAGTTTGGCAATTGCGGCCGATTTTGCAAAATGTTATTTGCCAGGGGCGCCACCTCATGACCGAGCAATCGCCCCTCTGAACTCTGAACTCCCCTCGAACGCCACTCATCCCCGCCGCCGAATGGCTTCACAAGTATTTAGTCTATGACGAGTTGAGTGGTTTGAAGTGTTTCCCTCCCCCTTTCTGGGGGAATCACCCCCAATCATGGGGCCCCCCTTTGAGCCCCTGGTCGTGTGCAATGTTTCGTGTCGTGTGAATTTGTTTAGTGGCAAGTGGATCTGAGGGGAGTGGTGGAAGGGAGCAGAGTGGATGGCAGTTTGGCAAAGAGCAGTGGAGCAAAAGTTTTTCCAACTCACTCACCTGGGCTGACCTGGCCAACGACACTCCATTTTCCAAAGCGACCCCCCTTTTCGCCCACCCCCACACTGACAGCTGTTAGGGCTATAAATCCCAAGACGTTCGACGGTTTTTCTTCGTGATATATGGCGTTTTATTAAAATACAACTGCGGAGGCTCTTATTGCGGCGCTCAGCCAAGCCAATCACATTATGAAGGCAACCAATTTTAATTACGGCCATTACAACAAAAACACTGAGAGAGCAGAGGCACAAGAGGAAGATGTAGCTACAATAATGGCACGAATGAAGCCTAATGCCTTCTGGCCAAAACTCATTTAGCCGCGTTAAAGTAATTACGATTTATAGGCCACAAAAATCCGTAACACAACATAAATCCGAATGAGGCAGCGTTTCCAGGACCTCCCCGCCAATGGAGTTAAAAATTTTAACCACACACAGAGGCGGCGAGTAAAGGGGGGTTAGGACAAACAGGCGACACCTGACCTCCCCAGCCAAGCCCCACATTTGTGTCTTTATTACACTGTCAAGGCAACGCGCGATAAATAAATAAATAAATGCCGCCTAACAAGCCGCAAGGTGGATCAGGGCCGCACGGGGGGGTCAGGGCAGGGGCGGGGGCCAATGGTAGTTAAGGGGAGTCAAGCGAAATTTGTTGCAATTCATTGACTTGGCGCAAAGGCGCAAACATAAATTTCTGCGCCACGGGCTGTAAAATATCGACAGCAGCAGCAAAGCGAAAGCAACAACATGAAAATCGAGAAAAATTAATGACCCCGACGAACCTTCGATACTCTTACCAGACGCCGGGCGTAATTAATGATCAGGGTATTAATCACCAGAGCTGTGTGTTTGTTAACAAGCGGAAAAGAACTAGCTCTTCTCTGGCCTTCCTTATAATATTGATAAGATATTTTGGATATGCATATATCTTTCAGCCCAAAAAAAATTAGAAAGAAAAAGGAAGAAAGAAAAAAAAATTAAGAGCGAAACCTTTTTTGAAGATATTTGGGATATCACTCCAAAAATTTTTGAAATTTGAAACATGAATATATCATTCTACCGAAGAAATAATATTTCAAAAAAATACATTCGAAGCCAAACCTTTTTTATTATTAAGAGTGAATCTGAAACCTTTAGAATATTTCTTGATGGTCGAAAAAGGATATCTTATCTTAATCACTTTACAACACATCTTATAAGGGTTTTTTAAAAATATTTCGCAAAAAATTAGATTTAACATATGCTAAGAATTACTTTACTTTAAAATTATTTTTAATACAAATAAATAATAATAATTACTTTATTAAGTTATTTACATTATTAAGTTATTTGCATCAAAGGAGCGCAAAAAATATAAAGCAGGTTAAAAGATAAAGATCTTAACTACAACTCAATCAATCAAAATTCCTGTTTAACCACCTAATTACCTCCTATCTCTGATCTATTGTTTAATTCACCACCTCCAAGGACTCCCCATAAGTTTCCACTTCATTGCCCGTCAAAAGGCAAATTAAGAATCATCAGAAAGCAGAAGCTGCCGCTCCTCTCTCCCGGGGTTAGAGTACAAAACAAACTTAAATGCCAGCATATTGTAAATTTATTGGATTGGGGACATCGTTGCGGGGTCTCGGCAGGACTGAGCTGCGGATTGGGCTGGGGTCAGGGGGCAAAGGACAGAGGGCAGAGGGCACGGGCCACAGGAGGCTGTGCCGAGCCTGCAGGGTGACATGTGCAGATGGGGCAATCAGGATCTGGCGATGGGATGGCGGATGGCGAATTGCGATTGCGATTGCTATTGCGATTACGATTTCGACGGCAATGAGCTTAGTAACACACAGAGGCCAGGGAAATGGGAAAAAGAATATGATATGTTGCCTACATATAAGCTCGGTTATTGCCTTTTCTCTAGGAGAACGTTAGCAAGGAAAGAAGCAATAAATAATTATGTAAAGTCCCACAAGAATGGTAGGTATTTCGGAAACAAATAAGAGATGTGTTATTTATTTTTCTTACAAAAGTATTTATAAATCCCTTGGAAATTAAATAAGATTTTGTTGCTGTTTTATTTTTAGTTAAGAAATATATTTAATTTTTTTTTACTATGATTAAAAGATAAATATGATACATAGGCTATTGGTTATTTATTTTGTTACTTATCTCAGATTTTAAATACCTTTTGAAACGCAAAAGAATACAATAATTAATATCAACACTGCAGTGGCTAAAACGTTTGTTACTTACTTTAAAAATACATTATTTCCCTTTCCTCTAAATAATAAGAAAGCGAAATGTATGAGTCAATGGGATTTTTCATTAACTTGCTTATCTACTGGACTCGGGGAACCCTTTTAAAGAAATTGCGTCCTTTCCTTGCTCCCGATTTAATTTGGCTGGCTCAGCATGTTAGCCCCCTCCATGGGGCTGTCCCACCCAGACAGTTCTGGCTAATCTACCCTCTTCAGACACTTTATGGGGCAGCGAGTAAACTCAGCTCGAGCCGGACGTCCAAGGACAGCCGGCCAGTTGGGCTGAGCTCGGCCCAGGGTTCACACGCCCCCTGGTTGACCTTCGCTTTGGTTATTCGCCGGGCTATTTGTCTGGTCAGGGGTGTCCTTTAAACGCTGAGATGCAAATCGTTCAGAAGAGCCAGAAAAATCTATCAACGCGCCTGGAAAATGAGTCGGAGGAGGAGGTGGGCCTGCTCCCTCGCCTAATTCCACTTGAACTGCTTCTATTTTCTATTTCTGGCCTGCTGTTTTCACGCCTCGTTGCCGAGACTCTGGGCATGAATAGGTGGGCTTCACAAGGACACACCACCCGCTGGCTAGCGAAATGCCTTTCGTTGTTCTTCCTCGCAGTTGACAAGCTCACCAGCCAAAGGGACTAGTTTCTGGTGGAAACAAAAAAAAGAGAGAAAACTTTTCCAGCCCATTGTTCAAAGTTTTTCCCAGCCAACCATCACTCACACCTCCGCGTGCCCCGCGAGCGTGGATTCAGAGATTAGTCTTCCACTTGGCCAAATCTGCAGGATTGCCGGGCGCCAAAGTTATGGCATTCGAGAGGAGCGAGGCATAAAGCGCGGCAGGCGACCGAGCGAGGCGATAGCTTCCATGGCGGCCTTTGCCCACCTGGCCAAAGGCATTTCCCGCGGACTCACTATTCTCGGCTCCCCCGTATTTGTGCCACTCTATTTGTATTAATGGCTCTTTTGCATCCTGCGGCGCAGCTACAATAAGTAATTTGATCGAGTGGGTTAGGAATCCGCCTTCCAGCTCGTAGTTTCTAGATTTCCGACTCCCTACTCCCAACTGAAACTGCAAAACGCTATTCTCTTTGAGCCAGCTCTTTGTCCATTGGCGAAATGAATTTTCAGAAGATGGCAGGCACAAGGGAGTCGGCATTGGAGGCCAGTGAAGGACGAGACGACCGAATGCTCTCGAGGACCTGCCTCTGACTGAACTTGAATTACAGGCTCTGCCAAGATGGCTGAAAGCGATGCGATTGCCGGGGTTATCAGCCGACTGGCTGAAGGGGACTTGAACCCAAGAGATTTTCGATCAGCAAGCACTTTCGTCAAGAACTATAAGCGGACAAGGAAGGAGTAGGGCTCCACTTGGAGGTTAGCTTATGAAGACACCACTTTCAGGGGGATGAATATGTAATTAAGTGGGTTTCTAGAGGATGAACCGCATTCGATTATTCTTGCAGTTTGGTATAACTATAGTTCTGTATCATAACTTGATAGATACTCTATTTTTCAAAATATTTACGAAATATAAAAAATTATAAGCCCTAAGAAATTCTTCATTTTTTTCCATAGTTTAGTTAAGCTTCGATAAAAATACAACCTTTTTGGAGGTGTTTTTATAATAATGGTTTGGAAAAACACAGTTAAATATGTAAGCAAGTATATTTTGGTATATAACATTTGGTAATTTTGTTGAATTACAAAATCCTTATTATTCATGCTTATTACTATTAAATCAAGTCATAATTGTAAAGTTCCTGAACAATATGTATTTATTTTCTGGTATGCTTTCCTATACCCTGTAAATAAGAATACCAAGGCTGGTACACCCAAATCGGGATGCTCCAAAGGACATTCGAATGCTCCTGCAAGGCTAGGAAGGAGTTTCGGCTGCGAAGGTAGCAGCAAAATTCGGAATGCGGCCATTCTGAATATCTAACAACGGCAGCCGAGTGCAAAGGATTAAACACTCCAGATTTTATTAGATAGAGACCAGTGAGCAGCCAACGAACGAACGAGCGAAAATTTGCAGCGGCATCGTTTGTCGCCCCATACCATTTAACATCCGACTGCTCCTATTTTACAAGGACTCCCGGGCGTCGTCCTTAGTCCTTTCAGCCGCCCCGTAGAGCCAGCGCACATGGACATCATAAATTCTGTGACAAATGCAGGTACAAAGTGCTTTCCAGGGGCAAACTTTTGCTTGGCCAAGATAAGACTGAAAGTCCACTCCACCACTCCGCCCCACAAAACACCGCCTTTCGGCCTGGTCAAACATAATTGCCAAACTTTAAGCCCTCTGTGTGAATTTTAATACCAATTGATTCGAGATGCTCGCACAATATTTGCATTAGCCTGTCAATGCTGAGACGGGCGGCCTATCACAGCCCTGATTAGCTGTCATTGTGCACTTGAGTGAAACTGGGTGGAAAGTCTCGTGTGGCAAGGACCTGGGGGGCAGCTGGAGGTCCTGGAGCGAACAATTGTGGTCGCAATTCTCAGTTTCCGCCTTGTTGTGTCTTCTGCATAATATTTTCAGTTTAGTGCGTCAGTTGTGGTAACAAGTGAGCTGAGCTGGTTTTGTTATTGAAATGAGTCGGCACACACAACGAGCAGCACATAGATACAACTGCAGATATCGCAAGTGTATGGGCGTGGGGGCGAGGTTGACACTCGCACGCATGCATAAGTAAACAAACATAAACATTTGCTCCAACACGCCAAGTATAAAATGGCATAACAAGCAGCAAGCCACACAAAAGCAACGACATCCAGCTGTTTGGCAGGGGGAGTTTCGGCGAAAACCGCTCATAAGGAGTGCCGATTGGCAGTATATCGAGTCTAACAATACCCTATTAGCCTGCAGATGGGGCAACTGGGAGTGGATCCCTTGTAAGCCCCGTAATGATGTCCCTGTAACATAACACTCGAATGCCAAATTATTTCCGAGTTCTGTTATCATTAGCCTGTTCGGTATAATAGGCAGATGAAAATAGAATAATGCACATTTTTTGAATATATGTAGGGGCTTGGAGTTCATAAACCATTACAAAAAATTAATTTAAATCTTTTGAATTTGGTTTAAAAAGAGGTGACTCCAACTACCAAAAAGCGCCTGAATATCTACGTAATTTGAAACTCGAATTTATAATTTTATTTCATTCTTTTCGAAAATAATGGCATTGCAGATATTATGGTTTCACATAAAAATAAAAAGTTCCTTAAAATATTAGGAACGAGCAATGTGAATTTAATGCATTAAAATAAAGCATAATATTTTCCAATTTGTTATTTCAAAAATGTATACCTACATTTAGAAATAAAATTTAAGTAGGAAATGAGTTATTAAAAACATATTAAAGTATTTTAAAAGATCAAGTAACCTATTTAACCTTATTTAAGAAAAATAAATTGCAGTTCTAAACTACTATTACACTTATATTTTGAAATTCGATGAAAAGTAAAGTATTTCCTTAACATTTTGTTCCGTTTTGAAGCAATGTTGGTAGTCTTTCTAAGCCTTGAAGGCTACCTTTCGTGGAGTTTAGGGTACAAAACCGCATTTGGAACCACAAATTCTGTAGCTGCGCATTGCCGATGCTGCTGCAAATGCTGCTTTCTTCTTTCGGTGGCGCTGCTGTTGCTGCCTCAGCTGCCTCTGCTGCTTTTTCCGCCGCAGCGAAAGTTGGCAGTTTGGAGTTGCAGTTTGGAAAATTGCTGCGACGCTTGGCTGGCACACCATCATCATCTTCGGCTTATTACCACAACCCCTCCTTTGTGAGTTGCGAGTTGTAGTTTTCGCTAACGAACTATTGGCGGCGTGTCAACTGGCTTGAGCGCGGTTGAAGGACCTTTTGGGCGAGGCAAAGAAAGCAGCTTACTGTTCGATTTTCCCTGGCCAAGCAATTAAATTGCACTGGCTTGCTTCTGGGGCATGCATTGCATCTAAGCTATTGACAGGTTGCACTTGAAGGCTGACGTGTCGTACATACAAACACAAGCTCCCGCACTCGCACACAAGCGGGTGTACACACCGTACATGCAATCAATTAAATTCGTTGTAAATTCAACGGCTTATCTCCCGTAATCAATCTTAATTTTCCACTTGACATGAATCGCCCCAGGAACGTGGAGGAGGCGAAGAAACCCCACTCGGATCAACTCCCACTTGCGGGCTGTGCATATGCAGGCGAACAGGAATGAAATATTCCCCATAAAAGGATGAGACAAAGTGGGACGCACACGGACACACATTGCGTATACGCAACGTGGCCAGTGCTTTACGCATTTTAAATCAAAAATACATTTCCGGCTGCCCCACAAAGAATGCCACAATTTATAGGCAGCAAACAAGAGTGGAGAAGAGTGCAGCCGAGGCATATGTAAAATGAAAACTGAAGTTAAAGGTGGACACATCACCGTAAGTGGGTTTGATAAAGGGGTTTTACGTTTCTTTTGGCAGATTTTTAATTGATTTTTTCTTTGTCGGTATGATCCAGTGGAGAGCCTAAGTTAAGATTCAAGATTAAGCTTATATAAAAGCGTATAAAAAGTTTCTGGGATGTCAATCAAATCCCCTTTTCAAATCTTTGTAGGTGTCTAAAAGTATGCAATAATATATTTTTACCCCAAAAATACAATCCACTTGCACAAAAAAACGAATAGCTAATTCAATATTTAAAGTTATTCAGCAATTAAGACACATTTTCGTTACCTAATCTATGATCTTAGCCGCATCATCAAAATGTATTCAAGTCTAATAAGTTTTGAATATGAAATTTGGATTTCTCTCCTCATTGATTAAGTTTAATAATTTCAATAGTAGCCTAAATAAAGAGCAAAAGACACAGTCCCAAATCCTGCAGCTGTAGTGCAAATAAATGCACCATAGTTAGGCATCATACAACAACTGCCAAAGCCCCATAAGCCGAGAAATCTCCCAGATACGATTATGTTCTACAATGTTTAATCAAAAACACTTGAAATGCCTCCCAGCTAACCGTAGTACTAACTAATTTGCTGCACGCCAGTGACCAATTTTGGTAGTTCGAAGATATGCCAAGGATATCTTTTGCCTGGCCAAAGATATTTCAGCCATCTTGTTGCAATTTGTCCATGGGTGCACGAAGCACAATGGCCTCCTATCAATGGGAAATGCGCCACACACACACGGAGACCACCCACTTCGGAGGCATCTCCAGTTGATGCACGCACTGATAGACTAGTTACCGGGAGCATTACTTAATATGTGTAAATTGTGTGGCATCAACTGTGCATTGTGTGTTATCCCTGGCTATCACAACAGCGCCACCTCATCCCCGTCCTCGACTCCTCCGCCTGGCAGAAGCAATTTATCATTTGAGCATGACGCACACACTCCGCCCACGCCACCCCTGCCATACACTGAACAAAATATGGTAAAAACTAGATAAAAAATATTTGCTCAGTACAAAAAGGTAGGTTAAACCAAAAATATTCACGGTAGCGTAGAAAACATTAAATATGATTTTAGTCATATTTACTTAAAAAATTGTCGATCGTAGTGTGTAAAGCTATACCTGGTTGGGAATTTTAGCGTCATCAGAGCGGTGAACTTCGAAAAACCATTGTTCTTTGTTTTTCAAAATGTACATAAAGTCTTTGTAACTTTATTGTTTTTTAAATAGAATGTAAAATGTTTGAAAGTTCTTTGCTTTTTAAATTGAATAAAATCCCTTAAACTACTATATTTTCTCCCAGTGCACATATATTCAAATGCATTAAACCATTGAGCTCATCAGGCGGATACTTCCTCCTGCTGAATGCCCCTCCTCGAAAGCTTAGTCGTCGTCCTCGAGGCAAAAGCATTTAACATGCAGTTTATGTTTGCCGCAAGATCTATTACAGGAAATTCACATATGTATGCCGATGTGCACAAATTGCTGTAAGTGGGCGTGGCAGCCGGCGCTCTACGCAGATGATGAGCTCGGTGGCAAGTGGAAGTGGGGATTCACGATGGGATTGCGACTCGAATGGGGTTTACCAGGCTCTGGGGTCCCTGCGGTAAATCGCAATCGAGCGGCAAAACAAAACTTGATTATTTGGTGCGGTCTACGGCGAGGTTTCTGTTCACTTATGCCCGGGATTTGCATTAAATATCCCTATTTAAACATGCAAGTGTACACTGTACATATTTTGCAAATTGAACTAAGCAAACATTACGCCTTCGCAATTATGCAAGAGCGTCGCAAAGACTTCCCAGCCTACCGTGTGTTTAATTTATTGATTAACTCCCGTCCTGCAGCTCGAATGTGCTTAAAATGAAATTCTAATAAGTTTAATTACAGTTTTGACTTTGAGCATGCGGGCGGATACGTATATTTATGTGCGACAAGTGGGTCGAGGTGTTAACCGAATGAGTTCTGCTCCAGGATACGGGTTGCATTTGATGAAATAACTAGCTCGGAGTTATGGCCGAGTCCCTTTGACTCAGTTTAATTGGTTCGCATTGTCAAATAATTCTCTTTGCCATCTTGGGTTATTTGTAATCAACATTTAAGGCCTTGTTTGTGGCTTTAAAAATAACATTCTAAATAACTTATAATTTGATTTTAGGGCAGGGTACCAGGGCCAAAGTCATAGGAAATATTTGTTTATTACCAGAAACGAAATATCAAGTAATATTAATATCAAGGGTATTTGTATAATTACATTTTTTAATCAAATTAAACAACCCAAAGCCTGGCAAAGCTATTAAATTTAGCTTACTTAATTATCATGCACTAATTAGGACCTTTTCCTCGCCACTTCAGTTGCTTATTGATGGCTGGTGCCGGGCTGTGGCCGCCCTCGAATCTCCAATCTGCATATAAATTTATGTTTGCTATAACTTTAATTACTATTAGTGCTGCCAACTACGCTGAGAACAACAAGAACAACAACTGCAATGTCACTTTGGGCAATCAAACGAGAAAACCAAGGCTAAGACGAGGGCGTTGGTGGTGGGATAGTTGGCTGACTGGCCGGTTTGGGGGACTCGGGGCCTGCGGAGGAGCTTGGCCAGCGGTTGAGCGGTGGCCAAGGCAAGGGCATCCTCAAAATCAGCTCTCAATATAATGCGGCGGAAGCTTTTGTGAAATCCTTACGTCCAACTTTTTAATACGAAAACTTTTACCGAGCTTAGCAGAATGGCAAGGACTACAACAGCAACGGAGCTCCGAAAGCAATTGCAACAGTCACTTGGTGGACTTGTTGTGGGCAGGACGACAGAGCCGAACCCCGAGTTCACAGCCCAGAGCACGGCATATTGCATATCCTTATGTCCCGACACGGGCCCCTTCCACATCCTGGCACTTGGGGCGACCAAAGCCACTTGAGCAGCACAGAAAACTAACTTAATCTTGTTTACATTCTATGACGAGTTATGAAAATGAAAGGATTAAGCCAGCCACAAACAAACGCACCAGCAAACCAACCAACCAGCCAGCCAGCCAACAAGCACGCAGTAGGAAACCCAAGGCAGAAACCCAGCAACGGATGCTGGATGCTAATACTGCTTGCCACACGCACAGGCCAAATGCCTAAGCGTGGCTTAGGCAAACAAAAGTTGCGCATGGAAAAACTGGGCAGAGGCAAGTCAACAGCATAATGGCAGCCGATCTGGTCAGGTCGGCACCCGGTTTCCGGTATCCACTCCCCGCGATTCCAGGGGTTCTCCAAATCAATTGCCATAGAACCAGAACTTCTTTTAATGTATCGGGACATTTACATTATTAAAGGGAACGACTATCAAAATATTATTAATCTTTTTTAAGGGACAGATCGCTAAGTCTTGCAATAAAAATGTAATAATAAATATACTTGTGATATATAGATTACTCTTTAGCTATGCAAGCATGTGTACATGATTATTAAATATTTTCATTATGGTATACAAAGAGTCCTGAAACAAATTTATGAAAAAGTTTCAATCTGTGTTGATATTTAGTTATATATCTAGTTATATAACACAGATTCAGTTATTTATTCACAGAGGATAAAACATGAAGTCAAACATGAAGTTCATTTATAAGTTGAACTAAATGATGCCTTATTTATTACACTCGCAAGTCTTTAATATTTTTCAGATATATAGGTGCATTAAAATTATGTCCAAATATAATACACAATCTTATATCACCCCCTTAAAGGTCAGTGTACGTCAAAGTGAGCAGCAGAACGCATAACAAAAGCTCGACAAGAAAAACACTGCCAACATTTAACAAACACCTACACGCCTCCTCCTGGCTTAAACCGCCCACCATATGTGGCCCTAGAAATTAGTTGCATTTTAGTTTTATATTTGGTTGGCTTCGTTTTTGCCCCACATAAAGGTGCTTATACATCCGTATGGCACTCTACCATTTCTCCATTTTGCAGCTTTATAAATTTAGACAACTTTCGGGAAATTTAGCAACTCATGCTCCCACAGCCCCAACCTTTTGGCCACAACCTTCTGTGGCAGCCACAATTTTCCGTTAGCTCTATTTATTTATTTGTTTGTTTGTCCACTGCCAGTCCCCATAATTTTGAAGTGTAAAAATATTTTCGATTGCGGTCTATGACACGTGCGCATCGTATCCATCATCAATGCTGTTGTTGGTCGTCGGCCGGCGGCTGTCCGTTCCGTCCTTAGTCCTTTCCGGACGGACAGCCACGCCCCCACTTTGCAGAGCCGCCCGTGCACTGGAAAATTTAATTTGCACATCATCGATAAACAGTCAGCGATGACGGGCAGGGTTTGCGGCCACCCCGAAATGGAAACGTAAATGGTTAAAATGGGCGGAATTCGGGCCAGGACGGGAATTCGGCCAGGGAACGTGTGAAACATGTTTATGATATGTGAGTCGAATCCTTTGCCAAAGCGTAAAGTTGTTAAGGACTTCATGAATATTGCATGCCTCTTATATACGTTTATGGAATTTATTTTCAATTTCTGGGTGTGCTTTGCTTTTTTCTGGCCAAAGCTGAATTCATCAAAGGAATGAATTCGTTTTCCCAACCATGAGCTGCATGATCATGTAAAAACGAGTTGAGTGACTTTCAATAAAGTTTAGTCTTCACAAATACATTTTTTTAAAGATATAAATACCACATAAATGAATGCTAAATGGCTAACTTATTTTCATACTATTTATAAATTGCTTATCGATTTCCTGTGAATGTTAATTGTTAAAGTCCTTTAATTATTAGTCATGCATCATTTTAAATAATATTAGTAAAGTCAATAGTGTTTTTACCCCGCTAGTAAATGGCTTTTAAGTATATACGTATTTTCAGATTAATCTGGTGTTAAGTCGATGCACTTAAACGAGCCGTGCTGCACAACTATCTGAATATTTAGCACACATTTCGCCTTAATCCCTTCGATCTAAGATAGATTGAACCGAATCTTGTATGCAGTTTGAATTGCTTCCGGAGGCCATAAAATATGTACATCACCCATTCGAGCCGCATTATCGCAGCGCACCGTGCCACCCCATTGGCGTTGCATAAATTGTGGCAGGTATTTATTGTATTTAATGTAAACTTGCCCACTTGGCACTTGGCAAGTGCAAATAGGCACGCAAAGGCCACCAGTTGCGTCTGCCACTTGCCACTTTCCGCTCGCCCATTTCCCGCTTCACATTTTCCATTTCTCATTTTCCATTTTCCATTTTCACTGGCAAGTGGCAACAACAGACATGTGTGGTCGGTGGGTTTTCGGCAGTGCAGTGGCTGCAGCTGCAGCTGCCTCTTCAGCAGCCGTTGATGAGTTACTGCCAAGTTGTTGAAGTTCTGGTCAAAAAGTTGACGCAGCCTTTAGATAAAACTGCACCTCTGGGATACTGGGACTCGGAGAGGTTGTACTGAAAGTGCGGGGGACACATTTGTGCGATATAAAGTTCATTGAAGTATAAAGCAATTAGTGTTGGAAAGTAAGCCAGGCAAAGTTCCAGTCAGGTGAGGCAGTAATTTGATTCAACTTCCATTTGTGGATTGTGTTTGCTGTCGAGCTGCCAAGCTGCCGAGCTGCACAGCTCAGTGGACGCCCAGATCCCCTTTTTAATACACTAAATATTGTAAAAAATCTTTAAAACTAAATTAGTAATAAAACAGAGGCAAAATGTACTAAAGAAGGAAAATGTTCAACCGTAAAGGGTCAAAGCTGCTTAAAAGCCTTCTGACTCTAGCCTGATTTTTGACCAAGTAAATGGATTTAATTTAAAGAGTCCTTGCAACAGCTTTAAATTTTATGAATTTGTATCTAAAATTATGCGTTTGCTGTTATGACCTTTTAAAACAAATCCATTCAGTTAGTCAAAAATCAAGATAGTGCCACAGGTCCTTTAATGATTTTATGTTGCCTATTTTCCTGTGTGCAAATGCTACATTGGGCGTCTGTTTACCCACAGCCAGGTTGGCCGAGCGGTCTAAGGCGCCAGATTTAAGCTCTGGTTCTCGAGAGAGAGCGTGGGTTCGAACCCCACACCTGGCAGAGGGACACGTGTTTTAATAGTTCTTTTTGTTAACATCGACAAGTGATTTTGCGGAATAATTAAGTGCATTTTGAGTCAGTACAGTAATACAGCTAACTATATAATAATGTTTTTAATATTTTATTAAGGAATATAAACTAAGTATTTAAAGCTTTATATATATTCATATTTCAGTAACTTAAATACATATTTTATCCAAAAACAACAGCTCCTAAAGGGTATATTGCAAGGGGTTCTTGCATATATTATATCGAATTTATTCATGTGTAATTATTGAAAAGCATCGTTTATAATTTACTTTTCTTTTGGGAAAGAGAAAGTAATTGCTTTTTTAATAAACAGTTTTAGATCCTATTTGACATTCCCAAAAACATTCCCGGCAAACTTGACAAAGCTCAACGAATCGCGACCTCGACATGGACGTCAATAAAAAAATCATCAAGCCGCGACCATTTCCCCGCCATTAAACCAACCATGACCATAGATAAGCTCCGCAATGTTTGCGTAAATAAATTTTATCATCGTTCTTTTTTCGCCCCCACTGTTGTTTTCCCCACACGGCGAAAAAATGGCAAAACTGGGTGGGGTGGTGGTCGAATAAAAATGGCCCTGCATATGAAAATATGTCCATTAAAAATAGATGTGTGGCCGTTGTGTGGCAGTGAACTCCCGGCCAGGCTCGTCAGCTGCTGGACATGCAAATGTGCAGTGCAGTTGGGCTCGGCTCTTTCAATTGCCACGCCCCCTGGGCGGCCCTGCCACCCCCAGTGGGGAAAAAACCCACCCCTACTTCGCCATTTGCACTGGCACGCACATTTGCGGTTCATAATTTGCGTGCCATTTTTGTATGTTGATGGACAAAATCAACAAACGAGCCGGGCAAAAAAAATATTGAGCACTTTTGCAGTTACCAACTTGAATTTAAATTAAAATGCCAACGCAGCGCAAGGCAAATTACTACACACAGCGCCCATAAACGCATAAAGTTCACATATATTTGTACGGAAAGCCCTGCATATATGGAGAGACGATAAATATTGATTGTACGCTCACGTTAATTTCTGGCAATTATGCGCGCTTCACATTTATTTATAAAAAGTTTCAAGAGATATATGAATGAATGTATAGAGCGCATAAATATTTATATGGGGGACCACACCAAATTGCAACGGACTGTCCGTGGGACCTTTATTATTATTTGTTATTATTAAATATGTCTCGATAATTATCGAGCTCTTGCTCGACCTGCATCGGCGGTCAAAGCCCAACTGCCTGTGGTCGCCGCGTCGGTTGGCCAGATGCTTAAATGCACATTGAGTGGGCCAAATCGAAATGGTCAATACAGATGCCTTTTATGTAGGCAGGCAGGACGCCATAAAACCATATGTGCGTTCCGTCGAGGGAAGCTTTAAGTATTGATTAAACACAGGCCAGCCTTCACAGGGGTAAATATTTCAGTTAATTTATCTGCTCCACCTTAAACTAATAAAAACTTTAATCACAAGTGGCAAAACTTATACCTCTAACCCATTCCGCAAGATAAATAGATCTCAAATATATATCAATTATATTGAACGTGTCAGTCCCTGCACAAATATTTCTTTTAATAAAGAATGAGGTAAGCTTGCGAAAATCAATACCAATTTAGGTTTCGAGGGTAGATTTAAATATTCATTAAACACTTGCCTTCTTGTTAGAGGTAATTGTTTTAGTAAATTTATGTGATACATTTTTCATTGATTAAAACCTTTCTTAATTACTCAAATACTATTAAAACACCAAACTCTGTTCACCCTTTCACTTAAAATAAATAAATATCGATTATATCAATTAAACCGAATGTGTCACCCCATGCACAAATATTTCCTTTAATAAAAGTAGACGCTCTCGGTCAAGTTGCAAAAATCCATACCGATAAATCTCCAGCTCGCCTCGTTTTATTGCATCACTTAAAATAAATTTAATTAATTAAGGCAACCAAAAAGGATGGCAAGGCTGGAAAATAAAACAAAAAGCGTTCGAGACACTTTTAAAAAGTGGCAGGGATCTGGCAGACTTCCAGGCTTCGTCCGATTTACATCTTTTCTCTCCTCCTTAACTCCTCCTGAGAGATGGCATATGTGCCATCCAGTTACCATTCCCCATCTTCATCCGTATCTGTATCTGTATCTTCTTATGTGCCAAGCCGCTTGTGCTTCGTATCTGGGCTGTGTTTCCTTTAACTTTCCGCTCGCTTCCGGTTGCTCCCTCCTTCGTATATATGCTCAGTTCACTTGGCTGGCAATTATGAGGAAAAGTAAAAATAAAAATAACATTTTTAGCAGCCAGTTTCGCTCCCCTTCCAGCCAGAAAAACAAGAAAAAAACCTTGCAAACTCAAAGTTTCCTTGCCTTGGAGATGGCACCGCGAGTCTATAGATTTGGCCCAGTAACTTGGGATTGGGCTGCTGGCAGCCAGTTAGCGACAAACAATTTTTTAGTGTAATTATCTTTTGAATAATTAAAGAAAAACGTTGGCGGAGCTTAAAAGGAGAGCTGAAGAAATGGGCAAAAAAAGAAACCGCAGAGCTGCAGAAACCGGCGCCGGGACATATTTTCTAAAGTTTGCTTTGAAATATGCACAAGTCCAGCGTGCAGAGGGGTCGTGGGGTCGGATCCCAACACCACCTTCCCCCCTTCCTAGCAACCCACCCAGCCCCAAGGGCACGCCCTCTCCGCCCCCTGCTCAGGGTTCGAAGCACACGCTCCCAACTCGTAATTTCCTTTAAGTTATGCTCATTATGCGCCAATTATTTGTGTCAGGCAAAGAAAAAATTTTAAAAGTCAGCCAAATTAGAATTGGGCCAAGATTCGGCCGCTTGCCGGCGGAAAAGACGTCGAATGCTTGGCACAGATTTTGCTCGGATGATTTCTGGAATCCCTAATACAAGGTACTAAGCACGAGGAAAAACGAAAAAGTTGAAGCTTAAATGGTTTAAATTCTTATAATACTCATAAATTTAAACCTTTTTTGTAGCCAATTATATATTATGAATCCGAATATATACATTTGCTTTTACAATTATATATTTTTCTAGACCATTTTTTTACATTTTTCAGTAAGATAACATATATTTTTAATTTCCATAAACTAAATCGGAGACGTGGTAGCATTTTTGTCGCAGCGGCTGTCCTGGTGCCACACCAAATAAATCCGTATCCACCATGCAGTAAGTATCTGTTCCGCAAACACATCGATTTCCGAAAATGCAAGTTGAATTGCAGGCTGCACAGTGTCCAGGACACTTCGTGGAACACTCATAGCTTGATCCATAGTTAAAAGTATTTGGAGCATGGTTGGGATTGCAGGGAGCTAATAAGTTGTGCACTTTTATTCCAGCTACAACAGTGTTGATTCCAGGCGGTAATCCATATACGTAGGCGCACATTAACAAACAACTCAAGAAAATAATTACTATAAAATATTATAAGTGAGAAAATATAAATCTTACTTTTATTATATGAAAACTTACGCTTCATTTCCTAAGTTTTACTTAAAGCGAATGCGTGCCTCTAGTTTGAATAATTTTATTGAATGCTAGCTTCTTTTATACTTTTATATACCCTTCAAGAGCAGCTTTACCAAGAATGCTATCAGTATCAGTCTTCATTTATTTAGAACCAGTCACCAGTTCAAAATGTGATAAGCTCCTGATAGAGTTACACTTAAGTGCATTTATGTAGAAATATATTCTGTTGGGAACCTTGTAGGAAGCAGATAATAAGCAACATAATCAATCAAATTGACGAGCATCTTCCTTAAACCTTATGTCCCTATTCTAGTGCAATAAATGAGTATTGTTGCCAAGCCAGTACCCAATTAATTCTATGCAGTGCATTAGTTTATGTAACCAATTGTTGTATAACTCAGCTCTGCTGGCACATCACCCAAGAAGTGTTCCTAGAATGCCGGTTAACTATTTATGTGCGCTGAAAGCCAATGCCAGTGATTGAAAGAAATTCGAGGGGGACCAACTGCAGTCCTTTCAAATGCTACATCTAGAGCCGGGTTCCGTCTGGGCTAAATGGGTTAAGAGACTTGGCTGCACTCTCAGCCCGGCATTTACTTTGGTTCATCTCATCTCCGTCGGGTTGTCGTCCTGCCCTGTCCCACGTGACCAGGTCCTTTTCGCCATCCTTTGCACTTCCTTGGGCTCTGGTTGCAGCAGTTGGCAGCAGCGGCAACAGTGGCAGCAGCGGCAGCAGTGGCAGCAGTGGCATAGTTATAGTTACAGGAGACTGCTTAGTTTGTACAGGACCGAACAAGGACTACTGTTGTCTTAGGGACCCGAGTTGTGCCTGCTGCTGGCGCAGGCTGCAGCTTGGCCTGTCACCCCTAGCTGCTTCCTCCTTCCTCCTTGTTGACACACCATTACGGCAGCTAATTAGAGGAGTGACCCCAGCGACGCCGGCGCCATCTCCCATCTCCCGGCGCCTTTAACCCCGGACATCCCGCATCCGCAGTCGCTCCTCCGACCTGTCATGTGTACGGGATTCCTTGTTGACGCCTCTCACGTTGCTGTTGCCGTTGCCCATCGGTGTTGCAAGTTGCTGTTGCACATTGCAGTTGCCCTGCAGTCAACTGCCTTCACACTTGGCAGGGCGCAAACCCCTTCTCCATCTCCACCCCTTCCAGAACCCCTTCCAAGTCCTTCCAAGCCCCTTCCTGCCCTAGCCCGCTGGCTTGTCAACTTCCTTCCACTTCTCATTTGTGCGGCATTTCCGGTACAATGGCGGTAACAATGGAGGGAAAGCCCCGCACTCCAAGTTGTTTGCTGGCGACGTTTCGCTTTCCGTCCTGGCTAAACCGTTTCACCACCCATATCCACACCCCTTCCAAACACCTTCCCAAACCCCCTCCCACTCGCATTGGGACTCTGCTGCAATTGTCTTTTGTTTCCAAATAGTTTTCACTTCTCTATTTGTTTCTTTCGCAGCTCCGGAGTCAAAAGTTGGCTCAGTTAATTCATGAGATTTCACGGTTTATCTCACCGACTTCGCTTTCCTCCCACCTGCTCTATATTGTTCCCTTCTCCATTGCTATCCCTATCTGTATCTCCATCTCACTTTTTGGCTGCTCAGTTCGCAACGCATAGTTCACAGTTAATTAGAAAACTATTCCGCGAGCTGCGCCGCTTTCCTCAACTTTTGAACTGCAGCCCAACTCGCAAACTTGCTGGCGAGTCACATTTAATTAGAATTTTCCCCAGCCATGTTATGAATATTGTTTGTACTCAAAATAGTTGTTTTCGTTAAATATAAATCTCTGGGGACAGACAAATATAACCTAATTTTGGTATTATTCATGGAGAGGATTACCTATTTATTTCCGTTTAGAAAGGTTTCAGGGAGTATTTAATTTTAAAATAGTACTTTATTTAAGCTTTGATTTTCATCGGAATGCCGAATTTTTCATTGAAAGCTAATGTTATTTTTGACTAAATGCTAGGTACCATTACTAGGCCAAGAAAATCCAATAAAGACTGCGGAGAGGGGATAAAGGAAGGTCAAGAGAACTATGTAAATATTCCATTGCCTCAGGCGAATTTAGGTTGTGTCTATTCAATCTATTCCTCCGTTGAGATAAATAAGCGAAACTTGTAAACAAATATTTTCGAATACAAAAAGTCGTTCCATCAACCGCAAAGTGTTTTCATTTGCTTATATATTTTTCTACTCTCGGCTGGGAAATTTATAGGATGCAGCCAAACTGATTTGATTAGAAACGCCCCTTTCAAATCTTTGGCAAAGTTGTAACGCCTCCAACCGGTCTGTTCCGCCGACTCTTCGGCTCTGTTCTGGCCATTTGTTCGGCCTTCAAGCTTAACGCTTTTGACGGTCGCCTGCCCAAAAGCAATCTCTTAATTTGTTTACAAGCTCTGCTTTCGGCTTTTCCTTTGGCCGTTCATCTTTCTCGATTTTCCGCACCGCCCAGCCCCTCCCGTGCCGGTTTGGAAAACCTCAAAAATATGTAAAAAGCCAAAGACTCGACGTCGACTCGTTTGCAACATTTGCAGCCCCAAATGGAGGTTAAGGGAGTGGGGAGGCAGGGGAAAGGCAGGAGAAAGGCAGGGGAATGGCCGGGGTCTGAAAGGGCGGCTCCGATAGAGATCCTGCTTTTATTTGTTACTTAGCATATTTTCACCTTGAGGGCAAACAATCTCCCACTAGGCACACAGCCGCAGACACACACATAGCCACTGCATGCAGTCGGGAGAAAGTAATAAATATTTTTTGCTGCGCCACTTTAGCTGCTTCAGCTTAAAAAACATTTCCATTTTTTCCAAAGATTTTTTAGTTGCTTTTCCCCGATGCTCTGTGTGGTGGAATGGGTAGCATTATCTTAGCAGGAAGGCAGTGTCATCCAGATACAATTGAAAAACAAATATTATAAATAAATAATTATTACTATTATAATAAACTAAAATGTAATATCGTATACCACATTATAGTATTATCATATAAATAACCTAATTTGCAGTGCTTCCAAAAGATATATCTTATAGTTAAATTGTAATAATATTGTTATCTTAATTCAATGAAAAAAATAAAATAAAATAAAACCAATATCTTAGACCAACTTGTTCTTCAAAAAATATTAAAATTAAGTGATTAAGTTTTCAAGTGCTATGAAGAAATCCAGTACAATCCGTTCTCCAGAAGGTAAAAAATCCTTGTCAATAATAGTGTTACCATTAAGTGGGTCGTGGTCCTTGAAATCTTAATATAATTAACTATGGCCCCAAGGACTCGGCACACTCACATACATGTATAGAATATGGCCAATTAAGCCCACGAGTTCACTTCAGATGCCAACAGTTTCCCCGACTCCTTTCCAAGTGAGCAGAGCTGCCCCAACATCGAGCAGTGGGTTCGGAGTGGTTCGGGGAAATAACAAGAGTATCAGGCATTTCATCACCTCTTCGATAAGCTGCATACTCGTGCCGTTTCACCTATTTCACTTTCCGCACTGAAACGGCGGTCGTTGGCTTATGCTGGCAATATATTCCGGCTACCTGGCGACCGGCCCACCTTCCTTTTTCCCACTTATGTACATGCATATAAATTATATATATTTATGTGTATTTTTGAATTTAAATGATTGAATTGCCCGTGTGCCGAGGCAAAAGAAGAACGAGCCAGGACAAACAGAACAGCGAGAGATCGAGTCTGGCTGCCATTTGCAGAAATATGAAAATTACCTTTAATGTGAAAAGGCAGACAGTCGAACGGAGGCGAGGAAAGGGGGAGGGCGGAGCTCTGTTTTTCCACCGGCAGGCAGCATTTTCACGCTGCCATCTAGATAGGCCCGAAAGAAAGGCAGACAGTTGGAGGGCCACGAGCTCTATTTTATTTCGCTTCATGCCTTTATATTTCTGTTTTGTGTTTACATAAAAGTGAAGTGAGGCAGATTGCGCTCGAGTGCGTTAATCAGCGCTCCTGGGCAGGACGGCAGGACCAAAGGACATCGGGGCTGCTTGGGCTGCTGGGGCTGCTGGGACTGCACACGAAAAAACGCGTTAACTTGGTTAAATTAGCTGAAAAGGACAGCCAGGCTCCTGATAATCTAACTGATTAAGGGTACTGCTGGTTAAAAAACTAGCAGAGCTTTAGGTAAAAAATTTTACACATAAATAGACTGAATATTTTGGATTTAATGCGAGCAAAAACAGACAGTTTTGGAATCTAAAGATAAAAAAATAAAGTCTACAGATAAAACCTGTCTTTCTTTTTTTCCTAATGAAATCCCAATCCCTTGATTTCATATATACATACATCATTTTCAGACTAATAGATTTAAACGATTTCGTTGTAATAATATATCATAATCGTTTTGTTTAATTAATTATGTAATCTTGACAATTTATGAGACACTAGTAGAACATGATATATTACAAATGGTGTAGATGTAAATGTATAATTATTTTTGATATAAATATCTTTTTATTGATTCCGTTACTAAACTATTTGAATTTACTCTGATTTTATAAGTAAGACTGATTATTTTTGAGATACATTTATGTATTATTTTACTTATCTTAATCCGTTGACCTTTAGTACACGTAGGTGCATTTATTACCCATAATGAAATACATTTACGTTCACGTAGTAATATTATTTTGTTATTATTATTTACGAGGCACCACTGATGTATGAAACAGGGGTTTAAGATACATAGTAATCCCCAATCTAAATACTTTTTCATTGTGTATCGCACGGGGCCAGTTGATTTTGCTCTCAGCGACAACGTGGACTTGCCCAACTGGTCAGCCGAGAGGTGAGCGGGGCTCGGGAGGCCTGCAGAACAGATTATACTGATTTCATGCTGGAAAATCAAAAAATGAACGTGCGGCAATTTACATACTTAAGTTGGGATTACGGGGGAGCAGATTTGTCTTCTCTTTGGCCCCGGCTCGCCCGTATTTTGTTGATTCTTTTTTTAGGCCCGGTCTTGGCCAAATTTATTGGCCACATGTTTCGCCAGCCACCTTCGTGAGTTGAAGAATTTTCCGTTGCCTTCCTTTTTTTGTTTTTCCATTTTATTTTTTGACAATATGGCTTTTCGACATTTTGGGCGGCTACAAGGAATTTCCGGGGATTCCATTTTTAATTGAATTCTGCCGGGAATTATTGTTACCGTTGCTGTTTAGCATTTTGTTGGCTTTGCCGGATAATTAAAGTGCCCCAAGCCAACTTGATGGCATATATATTCTCCAAATTCTTTCATCACTTGATTGTTTTTAGTGGAAAATTTTTGGCATTAAGTCTGTTTTGGTTTGCCCGTTTTAAAGTTTGTTTTTGGTGGTGTAACAACAAGTTGATAATTTTCATAATAAGCGCCAGACAGCAACAATAATTACATTAAAATGAGGCTGGGATTCTTCTGGAGGGGAAAATTACATGGAAAGCTGGGCGCCTTGCAAATTGCAACTCAAGTGGGTGGGTGGTGAGTAGATGAAAGGGAACGGGAACAACATTAGAACACTTAAGCACTTAGCCATCCCAACCCATCCACTCCCCTCGATTGGCGCAGAGGGTTATCAGCCCAGTCCCGCTCTTCCCGGGGTTGCATATTCCAAGCACGTTCCAGAAAAGCGATTCCCCGGAATTTCCCACCCGAAGCTGGAAATCGCTTGGAGTCTTCGTTTTATCAATTTTCCTATTCTGTTGTTCATTTCGTTTCCCATTTACTTCTGACTTGGGCTTTGAAAATTTGCCGATGGGATTTTAATTAAGTTTGAGTCAGAGATGGATAAAGTTTATAAGCCTAATGATTTTTTATGATTTGAATATGTAATCGTATTATAGTAATTTCATATACCATACCTTACTTTGTTCTTATAAAAACTAAAATATAGAACAGGTTCATTTTATAACAATTTTTGATTATTAATACACATTGGAAACATAAAATATGATGATGTTGTGTGTATGTCTTGATACATTAAGTCTTTCAACAAATTTAAATTTTAAGGGAACATATGTTCTCATAATTGATGCCCCAATCAGTTCCATTTTCCCCTTGTAAGTATGCATTCTTTAATTACTCATTGCAGATTTTTGATCGCAGGCTCGGAACATCCATTTTCCAACTGCACTATCTGGAACACCCTGCGATATCGACTTGGGTCCAAGGACCCCCTGAGTCTCCTGGTATATGTGTGCACTACTGTATCCTCGTTTGCCATCCGTGTGTTTTTTGCAGGGAGTGCGTCCGCGTCCCTTAGAGCAGCTCATTTTTGTTATTTTTATTGTAGCTCTGATTCGCGCTTTATTGCATTATAATTGAATCTTGGAGCGCACAACTAACGCAGGAAACGCTGGCTGACTGGCCACCGCTTCCCGTCCCCAGCTGTTGCACTTAATGCCGAGTGTTTAAAAAACGAGTAAGCAGACGGGGAGGAAGTGGAGGGAAAAGAAGTAATATTTACTTACTCCCACACCGTTCGACATTCGCCATTCATCTCGCAGCCCAGCCACCACGCATCCCTGACTGCCCCGACCACCTCTGACTTTTCCTCGCCGCTCATTTTCCTTATTGGCAGTGAAATGCAATAAAAATTGTTTTCCCATAGACGATGCTGGTGACGGCGGCTAAGCAAATGTTGTTGGAAATGAGCTATAAAAGCGGGAAATTGTATTTTACAGTGAGTTTCAGCAACACACAAACTAGCTAGCTAGCTGGATAGACCTGTTCCTGGTGGCTGGGTGCTGCCCCCCACGTCCTGTGACCTCTCGCCACCCACCAGCCGTGTCGACGCTCTCCATGCTCCTGTCGCAGATAATCCGCTGCTGAGTTGGCTTGTCTTGACTTGGCTTGACATTGGCTTTGGGTCGCCGTCCCGCTCCGCCTCCATTTTCCACGGTTCGAATCGGGTCTGAAGAACCCGCCCACCAGCTTTCCACCGCCCATCTATCGTGGCTTTATAAGCTGCCAATATTAAAATGATGACAAGTTTATGGCAAAAAGGCAAAGGCTTCGTCAGGCGGGGCAGCAACGGAATATTGGTAGAAAAAGGGCAGAGCCAGTGGAGAAACAGATGAGCGAAGGCGAAGCGAAAATGCAATTCATGGCAAGCTGATGTCTCGTGGCTTTATTTATAAGCAACCCATCGCGACCACCCACAGCCTTGAACAATGGGAATTATAAAATTCCACCTGCCCCGCTTCTAGCTAAAGTGATCAGCAGTTAATGCTTACATAACTAGGAACCGTTTTACAGGACACTTGGAAGGTAAGCAAATAATCACGATTATATCTTAGATATGGTATGTATATGTCTATCGAATATACAAATACACCATAAACATTGTTTTAATATTAAGTTTTTCATTACAAAATTTTAAAAATATATATTTCTATCGATTTGAAAAATTATAGTTTTTTATTATTTA
The DNA here is from genome assembly GCF_025231255.1 of Drosophila biarmipes. Classification (NCBI taxonomy): domain Eukaryota; kingdom Metazoa; phylum Arthropoda; class Insecta; order Diptera; family Drosophilidae; genus Drosophila; species Drosophila biarmipes. Next base: position 2,454,232 of record NC_066612.1, on the reverse strand, counting down.
AATTTCTAGCACCTAAGCATATTTAAAGATTTATTACAGTATTGTATTTCTAACATGTTTTACACAATGGATAATATCGTAAAAAAAATTAATTAAATATTTTTATATATGTTCATCCTCATCATTTTGATATTTGTGTATAAATCTACCAAATACGTTTCTACACAAAGGTTTATTTATTCCACTCATAAATCTACTTCTTGTTGGTGCAAATTTCGTTTTACCTTGAGATCTAAATTCCAAAAAGATCCCAAATAATGACAGGAATAGGTTCGGTGACCCACCAAATTTTCGTCTCCTGCGCGAAAAATTTACGTACTTCGTATTTGGTTCGTTTCCAAGTTCTCCTATTGCATCTCCAGTGCAACAAGGATGGCGGCAGGAAAAAAGAACGAATTACATAAATAACTGCGCAGTGTTTGTGCCATTTTGGTTGCCACATTTGAATAAAATATGAATAAAAACCGAAATGCATTTAGTTGGAAGGCGGAAGGGAGTCTAAAGTGGGTGGTGGTAGCAGCGACAGATAGTCGGTGGGCTGGGTTTCTGGGGGTAATATCTCTGCAGGGCCCTGGCAGTGCCCACTCCCCCACCACTCACAAGTGGCTCGACCAGTTTGTCACCTTTTCGCTATAGAAAAGGTCTTATAGAAAGACGAGACTCGTCGTCGTACTCGTTCAAGGGGATTTTTCCCTTTTTCCTGCAATTCACAGGCACTGGGAAAAATGTTTGTTTGTTTTTTAAAAATTATATTTCGATCTGATAATATATCAACATATTTCACATAAAGTTATTAATCAGGAATAACCAAAAATTATTATTCAAATTCTTAAAAGGGCATAAGCTTATAAATTTTGAAAATAAAATTGTTTAGAAACTCATCTTAGGTGATAAGAATTATAAATAGATTTAATGATAATATATTACTTTATTAGATATTTGTTAATTTGTGAAATATAATATAATAATAATACTACAATCTGGTTCCTTCTATGACATTCAATCCTTTATAATGGTAAGATCATAAGTCTATTTTAACGAACTAAAAATCCAATCAAAGTTGTTTAAAATTAAAAAATTTATATAAACCCTCTAGTTCCCTAAGATTCTCCCGGTGTAGCTTCTCTCCGCGATTACCCCGATATTCCCCCGCGGCTCCGTCCTCGCATACAGATACGATAATATTTGCATTCAGTTGGGCCTGCCTGCCTCGAACTCCGCCCTCCATTACCATTCCTGTTGCAGTCTATTTCTTTTTTATTTCGCTGTCAAAACGTCAGCAATGACGTCCTCTTACTCGGCCCCATCCTCGCCCTAGTCCCGTCCTGCCCCTGGTGTAGTCCTGTTCCTGTCCTGGTCTTGGAACCCGTCTGGAAATCGTTCCGGAGCGCAGCGTTCGCTTGGCTTAATTTTGGCTAGGGAAAAGTGCATAAAAAATCTGCGGCGAATTTGCAATTTGAATTCGAGTCTGCCTGTGACCTCTTCCTGTCTCCTGTCGCCCAGGTCCCGTCTCCTGGCTCCCAACTCCCTGCCCGCTTTGCATGGCGTACCTATGTGTGCTAGTGTGCCTGTGACTCCTTTATTGAGCCCAGGACATGGTCGTCGTCGACGTCGTGGAGGCCATTTTCCCCGAAAGCCCCCCTCCCAAGAGCCGCCTTTGCCGAGAAGTCTTGGCAGGCAGTCAGGCGGCTATTTAGGAAGTAATTTTCGCGCTTTCATCGCAACTTTTTCTTTTCGCATTCTCGCCGTGCTGTCTGCAGATCTTTTTGGGCACGTTATTTGTGCGCCTTGATGGGGTCTCAGGCTGCGGATGAGGCTGCTCCTTTAATGCATTTTTAAAAATGCCAAAATGCGCAAATTGAAAGCGACTCGCCGGCCCAGCCCATCGCTTGAGTCCTCTAGCCCTCTAGAAATGAATTCTGTGGTCGCCCCAGTCTTTTTCGCTCGGGGTCACGTGCTCGCAGGACGCAGGACATTCTTCTGGGGGCCTGCAGAGGTGGATGTGCTATGCCAGGGGCCGCACGCAGGCATAATTTCAGCCACTGCACTCAGACTTAATGAATATTTTAAGGACAGCTTTCATATTACCAGCCACTGCATATGTTGTATGCTATATGCATGGATGTATGAAAGTTCGTCCAGGACGAATGTCGCAAATGAGCATCAAATGTTTGCCAGGTTACTACGTATTTTTTGGGCTAGCCAAAAGGCCAAAGTTCATTCTCGTGGAGTAACTGAACCCACCCATTACTTTCTCAATGATAATCTGGGGAAGAAGGAGCAGCTTCACCTGAAGACTAAAATACATGTGTCCTAGTTAGACTTATATATGCTTATGTTCGTCTTGAAGCCGTTTAAATTATTTCATAAATCAACTCGAAATCAATATCCTTACGTCAGCCATCCTGTTGAGTAAAACTATTTGCACTGAAATGAGTAATTTAAACATGTTAAGCTTTCCGCATTGCCACAATCGTAGATAACGCCCACAGCGGTTTAATTGGTTTTATTTCATTACCACTCAAAATTGACAGCTAATGATAACAGCCCATAATTTAACACACCATCAAAGTCGGCTTACGGAAATAATTTAAATCCACACTTATCTAACCGCAGAAAGTAATTTCAAACAATTAAAAATTTCGTGTTGGTTTAAAATTTAAATTTAAAATAAATAACTGCATTAATTTCGTAATTGCAGGAATGCTGAAGAGCTCAAGTATCATTCGATGGTGGCACAGCACACACATTTGCCATTCCGCCTGTGCTTTTTTCTTGCCATAACACATAATTAAAATTACACACATTTCAGATGTGCTCGGATACATACGAGTATATGGAGTGCAACCCACCGCACACACGCACTTTCAGTGGTTACAATTGACCCAAAATGAACTCTTTCCCCTGGAAATCTCGCGGGCCTTTGGCCAAAACCCCAGCCCGAAGATGCCAACCACAATTTAATCTCCCTGGAATTATTCTCCCCCCCTTCGAGCCCCGAACCCCGCACCCACTCAGACCCCAAAAGCCCTCCTAAGAGCCCGTTTCTCCTCGAAGGCGTTCCTTCCTTTTCGCCCATTTCAGCCCCCGCACCGTCCGGATTTCTTTGTATTTGTTAATAAACTCCCCGGCAGACTAAATTCAAATTACGCACACATCTTGAGGGGCTGGGCGGCCATTTCGCTTATAGGCTGCTCATTATGTCAGGTCTATATTCATATACGACTTGCCTTTTGCCTTCGCAGCCCCCGCGTCCCCATCCGCCGCCTCCGCCCGTTCCGCTGAGTGCGTGAGTACGGCGCGTTCGCATCCAGATCCCGGGGAATCCGCAGCCACTCCGGCTTGTCGTAACATTTCATCTTTATTCTGGCATTATTCCCCAGGCGCCGCTTATTGTTTTTCGTGAAAATGGCAACGGCAATGGCAACAAATTAGAAGCGTGTGCCCATCGCCCGAAACGAGATGGAAACGAGCTGGGCTTGTGGGCAGTTCCAGGGGGTATTTTCTAGTTTCCGCGACTGCGGAGGAGCAGGTGAGCATCCCTGGAGCCCTCTGTTTTGGGTTAATTTCCCTGCTCTGCCAGCTTAATCTTCTAATGCCGAAACGAGACCCACTTCATATGTCCCATGCACTCAGTTATATCATGTTATCATTTCAAATTCTAAGACTTTTTAGCTCTTGTCCCCTCATAGGCAATACTTTTTAAAAAATCGTTATAAAACAACGACTTGCAGCACTAAATTTGAACTGCTAAAAGCTAATTGATGCAACATAATGTTAATAGTCTAGCTGACTGAAGATGTTTGCTACAATATCAGGATTTCACTTTCGAATTTGAAAAACCAAGAGGTATCTATAAACACTGTTAAATGTTTCAGGGGAATCACAAATTACATCTTATTTTTTATATTTAAGATAAATTTATTAAAACACCGCATTTGCCCTCTGCTCTATTTACTCGTTTATTTATCCCTCTGATCTATTTCTTTTTTATTTGATTAGATGCAACGTGGTCAGAAGGTTTCAATTTGGATAAATTCATCGTACAACAGATTGGTTAACAGCATTCTTCATATTTGTGCCTGCGCATCCAGTTCGCTCCATTCAGTATTCAACATTTAGCAATCTATGGTTCAACTAACATTCGTTATAATTTACAAAATATATGTGATAACGGCAATGGTGTATTGTCCTCGCAGCGCATCCGATCAACGATTCATCCAGGCTCCTTCCTCTGCTTCCTCTGCATACTCTTCATCCCTAGCATCCATTTTAAAGTATTATTTTCCAGCGCCAACGATTAAACATATAGAATATCTCTGTATACAAATATCAGATCTATTTCTTCAAGCCCCAGGCATTGTTGCTGGGCACCGGGACACGGCGTTGCCCGGACTCGCGAGCCAGCACCTCCATGATGCTCGTTGCAGGAAACCAGCACTGCGTTAAAACAAGCCGGGTGAGCACATTTATGTCAGATGTATCATGTATAACCTACCCTTTCCTTGTGGGCCGTAGCCACCACATTGCGATTGGGCTCCTTGTCGTAGGAGACCGACTCTATGCCAAATATCTCGCACAACTCGTGCACCAGCTGCCTCTTCTCGCGGTTCATCGTGGGGAAGGAGTGGCTCCTCGAGCGCTGCTTGCTCTCCTTGGCCAGCTTCACCAGATCAGTCAGCGTCTCGTAAACGCTCTTGGTCAGCGCCGGGTTCCTCTTGGCGAAGCCACGCACGAATTCCGAGTACTTGGTCAGGGATTTTTGCTTTGTATCGGGATTTCCTGAGGACAGGGCCACAGCCAGACGACGATTCCTCTCCAACAAACGGCATTCATCGTTGCAATCCAAACTGCAGGATAATAATATCAGTTACCATATTCAATATATCATTGAGGTCATATCAACTCACGTTCTATTGGACTTGTTGGCCTTGGCTGGGGCCAAGATCTCGCTAAGCTCCATGTAATTGCCGCGCGACATTTCCGCCATGGATGAGGCCAGCTGGGCGGTGGCTATGCGGCTGTGCTCCCTGGCCAGCTCCTGGCAGCTGCGGCTCTGCTTCCGGTGGCCGCACTCGCACTGCACCTCCACCAGCTCCTTGCAAGGCGTCTCCGGACAGGCTCCCTCGTGGCATGCTGCAGCACACTTGTGACCACAGTTTGATCGCGGCTTAGTGCAGCTCTGGCGGCAGATCTCGCCGGCCGACTGACAGGCGCCCTCGTGGCACGGCTTGATGCACTTGTGGCGACCACACGGCAACGGCTTGCCACAGGCCAGGCCGCAGCTGAAGTTGGGCTGCGAGCAGGGAATGGTCTTGCGTTGCTCATGGTTGCCGTGGCAGAACTTCGTGGTGAACATCATACAGGGCGGACAGGTGGCCGCCGAATGGCAGTTGTGTTGCGGAGGGTGCTCGCACGGATGGGAGCGCGAGCAGGGACGCTTACAAATTGGCTTCTTGGTGCCGCACGGCACCGGCGGATAGATCACTTCAGCGCCACACTCGCAGTAGAGCTCCTCGAAGCTGCTGCGGTAACATGGCGGACAGTTGCCACGATGGCACGGCTGGTCGCACTTGTGCTTGCCACAGCTCAAGGTTCGGTTGCAGGGCAGCGGACAAGCGTGGTCGATGTCGATGCAGCACTCGGCATTGCACTTGTGCTTGCCGCAGCTGCGTTTCTTGGTGCAACGACGCTTGCAGCGGGCATCGTCCGCCCGGCTGGACAGCTGCCGGCATTTGATCATCTGGTCCATGTGGCCGCAACGACACTTCACCGCCGTCTGCTTGGGACACGGGGGACACTGGCCCAGGTGGCACTTGCTGCCGCACTGATGCGGATGCGCTGGCTTTCCGCAGCGCAGCGTCCTGGAGCAGATGCCCTCGCAGGTGGGTATTGGATCCAGGCAGCTGGAACGCTGAGCAGCCGGTACTGGCATCTTGCCGCAAGGACAACTGGTTATCTGCTCGGGACTGAGCTTGCAGGGTCTGAAAGAGAAGGCATCATTAGTTAAATGGGTTTTATTTTATCGCACAAAACAAGAAACAGTAGAAAGCTAGCCGCATGAACTTTGAATATTTTAGCATACAATTGACATATGTAAATAATGGTGCGGTTTTTTGTTAGAGAATGGAAAAAACAATATTCTGTGCGGCAAAAAAATAAGTATTACTTTTTTTTAAGTTCTACGAATAATACTACAAAGTTATTTATTAAATTTATATTCTTAACTGAGATTAGATTGGAAACGCTTGAGCCTTTTCCAAAACGTAGTTTAATTTGAACAAAATAGATCAATTGTACTAAATATGGTAAAAATTTCGATTCAAAATCAATGTATAAGAAAATATGGTTCTTAACAATATGTTTATGCTCACCTACAGCTGCCAGCGTGGCAGGAATCCTTGCACTTGTGATTGCCGCAGGGCAGCGGCTTGCCGCAGCTCTCCTTGCAGGAATAGCTGCGTTTATCCTGGTTCTCGCGCGTGCACTGCACCTGGCGCTCCTGCTTGCCGCAGTGGCAGTGCTGCTCCACCTGCTCGGGACACGCGGCGCACTTGCCCGAGTGGCACTCGGCCCGGCAGCGATGCTCGCCGCAATTGAGCGGCTTGTCGCAGATCTCCCCGCACAGGAGCTCCTCCTTCATGGCGCACTGCATCGTCTTGGAGCTGCGCCCACAGCCACAACTGCGCACCACGTTGGCCTGGCACGGCGGGCAAGGGCCCGGGTGACACAGCAGAGTGCAGGCGTGGCTGCATCCCTCGATCCGGCAGCAGACCTCCCCGCAACTATGGGCTAACTCGGTTCGTGACACCGGCGGGTTCTTCAGCTTTCCGCAGAAGCAGAGGTACTCCCGGGGCAGCTCCTGCAGTACATTTTGGCAAGCAGGGCAACGCCATCCGACATCGGATTTGGAGCTGCTCGCCCAAGTGATGGTGCACTTGAGGTGGAGCAGGTGGTAGCAGTTCTGGCACGACCAGGTAGGCTGATGCGCCTTGATTGCCTCCACGCACACCAGGCACTCCAATCGCCGCTGCTCGATGTCGCGAATCAGTTTCTCCCGCTGCGATAGCTTCTCATTATCCGCAGCCGGCGGCGGCGGAGCTCTGCGTGGGGAAATCTGCTGCTGTTGCGACTGCTTCTCGGGTGACGGTTGGGCACTCTCGTTGCTCGTGTCCAGGTCGTCAACGGCCCGAGGAAAGCCGTTGATGCGGTCCCTGTTGCGATTCCAGTCATCCCTGCGCTTGTTGCTGCGATGATTGTCGTAGCGTTGCTGCTTCTGCGGCCTCCTGCGGTCGTTCCGCTCGTAGCGATCTTCTCTCTCCCTACGATCCTCCCGCTCGTCGCGGTAGTCAGAGCGGCGCTGCTGACGCGTACTTCCGGGTCTCGAGTCCCTGTCCCGCTCCCTTTCGTAGTTCTGGTTCGAGCGGTGGTTGTTGCCTCCTCTCTCGGCTGCTCCCTCGGCCTGCATTGTCCTGGGCATCGGCTCATTTATGGCAGTCTCTTGGCTGGCAGTGCTGTTGCCGTTCGTCGTGGCCGCCGGAGTCGCATCATCTAGACTCAGCTTGGCCAGACTGGGCACGAATTCGGGCGCCGAGGCCTGCAGCTTGGAAGCGCTGAAGTCGAACGGATTCATGCCAAACGGTGTGTAAAGACTCGAAAAGTTGCTGCTGCTGCTCGGATGGCTCGATCCGTAGCTGTTGGTAAAGGCGGCGCTAGCGATGCCATCGCCATTTTGATACGATGGGAATATGGGCTGCGAGTAAAACTGTGGAAAAAGAGGAAATTATTTTTCTCAGGAGGTTGATAAAAAATCTATTGATAAGAGACTATGTGAAAACTTTCTCTTATAACGACAAAAGATAGTGGCAGAATTATTTCACATTTATTCTGACATCAGCTTTTAAACAATTTAATGAAACAGAAACCATTAGTTCGAAAACTTATAGTAAGTTACAAAACTTGGTGTGTTAACATACGACCAAATATTTGGAAAGTACGACTATCACTTGAACAGGGCGTGCAAATCGGGCATATCTTTATCTCATTTCCAATGAAGCTGATCAAGATTTAATCTACCTCATGGGCTAGGAAAAGTCTAATTATGAAATGCCCCGCCTGTCAGTTCGAAATGTATGAACGCCCGATGACTCACATTCGCAAAGTTGTTGGAGTTTGTGCCTGCCGCTGGTGGATTCAGTCCGAAGGCTCCTCCGCCGCCGCCGAGGGAGAAGTTACTGTTGCTACCACTGCTGCTCAGCGGGTGTTGCATGGTGCCTGCGGAGGAGGCATTGGGGGAGGCTCCTCCGCCCAGATTGTGCTGCATGATGAACTGATTGAAGTTCACATAGTTGTTGTTGCCGTGGCCGCTGCTGTGGCCACCCACTCCGGGCGCCTCGTGACCTCCGTTGCTGGCGGCGACCAGGGCCGGTGACTCATTGCCCTGTCCTGCTCCGCCGCCGCCGTTGGTCAACTGTTGCCAGTATTCAGCCATGGCTGGTCCGGTGGTGAACTGCTGCTCCTTGCTCTGCTCCTGCCTGCTCTTCTCCGCCGGAGAGGTCTCGGTCTCTGCTTGCGCGCCTCCGACCGCTGGGCATTTCCCAGCTCAACTCCGGGCTTGTCCGCAACCCACGGAGGAGGAGTCCGACGGCCAGCGAAGCTCCAGACACGTGTGCAGTGATGAAATTGAGCCCGATGGCGAAATTGGCCGAGCCGAAAGCTCCGATCGCTCGGATTGGGGGGTTGCCTGTTGCCGGTCAACTGGTCGCCACGCCGCCTGTGTGCGCGGGCACTTCTCAACTGGTTTTGGGCGCTTCCTGCGTATTTTCGCTTAAATTTAATAATTGCTAACAAATTTCTTCTAGAGGTGGAGAAACACCGATAAGAATATCGATGCCTGCTCGGTCTACAATCGATTAGCGGTAGCAGAGCCCTGATATCGATAGGCGATAACCTGCTGATGTGCCTGGAAAGTGTCTCCGCTATGCATGGTGGGTGTCTCCGCTACTGTGCACCAGCAATAAAAACAGTCTGGCAACATTGGCTTTTTTCAAAAAAGCGTTAAATTTAAATTAAATGTTAAAAAGCAAATCAAAGCAAATTTACTTAATTGCAAGGCCCAACATATTTAGAGGACAGATAAACAGAAAGGAATCAAACAAGACTATTTTCAAGCATCTAAAAACTTACAAATCTTTTCTATTTTCTGTTCATACTTTATTTTAAATTGGAAATGAGACATTTATTTACTCCTTGATGTTCACCGTGTACAAATATATGCCGATGATCAGGCCGTAGAGCCCCAGAACCTCGGCGAAGATCAGGATCAGAATCATGCCGATGAAGAGGCGTGGCTGCTGGGCGATGTGTCGCACCCCAACGTCGCCCACCTCGCCCACGGCATATCCGGCAGCCAGTCCGGCGAATCCCACGGACAACCCGGCGGCCAGGTGAACATATCCATTGGGCAGCGAGTACTTGAGAGAAGGTCCCAGCTCGCCAGAGAGCAGCACGGACACCACCAGGCCGTAGATGGCTATGATTCCCGCCATAATCACCGGAATAATCGACTTCATCACCAGTTCCGGGCGCATTACGGCTGTGGCTGCGATTCCGCTTCCGGAAACAGCAGTTCCATAAGCGGCTCCAGCGGAGGTCAGCACACTGGAGAAAACGACGCCCATCACCCCATAGAATGGCGCGTATGGTGGATTGCGATCCAGGGTCGAAGGTAACTCGCTTGATTCCCTCAGCTGCAAGCCTTCGATGAGCCCCATCACGTCTAGGGCACCCGTTCCATTCTTCGTTGAAGGAACACCTTCCATTTTGCTGCTAGGAACGAACTTAAAAAGAAAGTTTTGCAATTATTTTAAAAATAAAATCTTTATATTTACTTCAATGAGATCGCTCTTCTATATAGTGCTTAAACTGTTGTTTTACTTTTAAATGTAAAGCCTAAAGTCTGACAGTAGTAAAACTGAATTGAATACTAGATTGTTTTTTCAAATAAAATACAAATATTTCACTGCTTCAGTAGATTATAAATGTTTTTAGGTCGACAAATCTGAAACAAAGAAAAAATATAATTCCAATTCAAAAGGTTTAATTTGTATTTTAATACATTTATTTACTTATTTTTAAAATTCTTAAATTTTTACTATTTAAATGTTAAGGCAAGATTCACTTTTAAAATATTTAACAATTTCGGGTTTGCGATGAAAATTTAAATTTCTAGTTATTTAAAAAAAGAATTTTTATAGTGTCACAGAAGTTGATAGACATATAATTTTTTTTTAATAAATTTGTGTATAACAATTTTTTTTAAGTAAAAAATATATTTTTTTATAGTTCTTACAGTCTGCGACAAAGCTGTTTGCACAGTTTTTAATACTTAAACATGTTTTCTTTACTAACACTTTTATTGACACTAAACCTAAACTGAATAACAACAATGGAAGAACTATGCTTGGTAAGTGCTACAATTTGGTAGATACTGCTTGGGGTTACACTGAAGATCCTTCGGTTCAGAATGTCCTGAGGTTGCTGAGCAGGGTTTGCTGAGTGGGCGGCTGAGAAGGTCCGGCTGGCAAAGGAGGCGGAGGCATCGCAAAGCTCGGAGCCATGGCCAGAGCCAGGGTGGATGGTGGCACCGGTTGGGGACCCTTTCCAGGAGCAGGAGGTGCGGAGGAGGTGACTCCATCCAGCGGACGGTACTGGCACTTTTTGGCATGGGTTCGCATGTTGCTCGACTGGGTGAAGGCCTGATTGCAGTTGGGATGGGGGCAGACGTAGGGCTTGCATCCCGTGTGGTAGTTCAGGTGGGTCTTCAGGTGGTGCTTCTTGGTGAAGGCCTTGGGGCACAGGGGGCAGCTGAAGGGCTTGATTCCCGAGTGGAGGCGATGGTGCAGGGTCATGTTGCTGCGATCGGCAAAGGACTTGCCGCACACCGAGCATTGGTAGGGTTTCTCGCCACTGTGGGTCCTCATGTGCTGTTTCAGGAGCATTTTCCTGGAAAACCGCTTTCCGCATTCGTTGCACTTGTGCGGTTTTACTCCCGTGTGAATCCGCACGTGCATATTGAAGGCCACTCGCTGGTTGAAGGACTTGGGGCAGTACGGACACTCGTACTCCTTGCGATTCCGGTGGATCTTGAGGTGGCTACTGAGGTATCCCTTGTCGTTGAACGTCTTGCCGCACTCGGGACACTCGGCCGCGAACTCCTTGGTTCCCCGGTGGACGGACAGGTGGTACTTGTAGTTCCGCAGCTGCGAGAAGCCCTTGCCGCAATCCGCACACTCGTAACGCGGGGACTTATGCGTCTTTTCGTGAGCCTGGAAATGGGAGCAAAAATAATACAAATTAATTTTTTTAATTTGAATATTCGGATTATAATAAATCTAAGATCAACGTTTATTTTTGAGATACCAATATATTTTTTAGTCGGAATACAAAAAAAAAATGTCTTTTGAAATAGACTGAAGTTTCAGTTACAATTAATTTATTTTAAAAAAATTTAAGAATTGTTTTTCAAAAAGGTATTCAGTTATTAAATAAATAATGTGAAATTTACTGAGCAAAATGGGTAAAGTTATAAGAAAATAAAATACTAACGTTTGAATTGGATAAAAGTTTTTACTTAAGTTTTATACTTTTTAGAGTTATCCTTAGGGCTAGTAAAGTATTTCAGCAATTTAAATATACATTAAAACACATTTTTAGAGCATTTTTGATTGTTTTTTCTCTCCGTGGCCATTTTGTGAATGCCTCTCGCTTGCCCGAGCCTCTCTGTCTAACGTATCTGGTAGCTGCACCCATGCGTAAAACCAGTTTAAAGCCGCGCTTCTGTTTTCGGCCGACTCCATTTTGAACGGATCGCTTTGGAGGTTTGATTTGCATAAGGCCCCGATTCTCCGCTGCTCTCTTCACCACTCAACTCGAATATAAAACCTTTCTCTTGGGAGCTCCGCCCTCCCAGCGATCTCTGTTTCTCCCTTTCTCAAGCCCCGCCCCACTCCAGGTGGTATCTCGGTTGGCCAACAAACCCGTTTTGGGAGGATCTCGAAGCCTCTTGACTTTGAGGACTGGGTGAACGATATTTCATTTGATGTATGGCTATATGAAAGGTTAATGCTGTTCTTGAAATACATTTTGTCTTGAAAGGAATTCGATTTTTAAATGTTTAACAGCAAGAGCATTAATAATACCTAAATTGGTGTAAGCAATTTAGATCGGCAGTAATACATTAAATGTTTCCATAATCTCGTTTCACGTTGTTATAAATATTGGAAAAAACACATTTGTCTTTGCTGTAGCTACAAAAGCCTTCAGTGTTAGTACTTGAGAGGGAATTTAATTTTTAATTTAAAAGCCTGCAAAAATGTATCTTGGCTTGTAAAGATACAAAGTATTTTTCCAAAACTTATGACAGTAATGAGAATATTTTAGAAATTCCTTCGACGCCTTAGAAATTATTTTTATGTTTCAAACCTACTTTTATATTTACTTTAATATTTGTACCCACATGTAGTGAATATGCTATAGAACTGAATCCAAAACATAGTATTTTTAATTAAAAGTCCTTTATACTATTTTGGTTAAAAAAAATAGTTAGTATTTAAATCTCACCTGCAAAGTTTCAGAGCATCCGAAGACCTTCTCGCAAATCCTGCACTTGTAGCTGATCTCCTCGGGGGAAGTTGGATTGTAGCCAGCAACGCCTCCGATTCCATTACCACTGCCGACGGCTGTGCTGACCAGTCCTCCGCCGGCCATTTTGGGCATCAACCCGACGGCTGAAGTCTGAACCGAGCTGAGGCTCAGATTGGTCACGGTGGTCAGTGAGATGCTTGTGGCGGCGGCGGCTCCTCCGGCGGCACTCATGATCAGATCCCTGACGGGACGCACGGAACCACTGGAGCTGCTGACGGAGGAGGCGGCGGGCGAGATTAGGGGCGTGGCCTGCTTGTAGCCACCTCCGGCCTGCAATCTCTGGTAGTAGTCCAGGCACTCCAGGCAGTCTGGTCGAGTGCAGGCGGTGCTCTTTGGCCGGATGAGGGGCTGCTGGGGCGCCTGAGCCTGTGCATTGATCACATAGGGGGCAAAGAAGCGCTTCTGCTGGCTCGGTAGAGTCTGCTGAGGGTGATGATGCTGTGGATAGGGCGAAGTGGGTGGTGTACTCAATCCTGCAGCCGCTGCAGCAGCCGCATAGGCGGGCAGTAGATGCGGGAAGAACTGGGCATAGAACTTGGTGGCGTTGGCCATGGCCACCAGATCGGGGGGCAGCATGGAGTAGCCTCCATAGGGAGCTGACATTGCTAACCCAGTTCCAGGTGCAGTTCCACTTCCTCCAGTTGGAGGACTCCTAAGGCTAAGACTGCTGCTCTTGGAGAGATCCAGTATGCTCGTGCTCGTATCCTGAGCTGGCTTGCGGTCCTTTCCCAGGATCTTACTAATGCTAAAGTCGGTGACCTGAACGGGTGGCATTTGGGGGCCAGCTGCCAGGTTCTGGGCTCCATTGTGGGTGGGCGAAGTGCGTGCCGGCGAGGGCGACAGGTCGTAACTGCGCTGCAGCATGGCGTGCTTGAAACCCATTCTTCTACGCGCCGAAGTGTCACTCATAGACCGCTGGGGGGCACCGATTTGGATGGGTGTTTTCGTTGTCTACGGAGAGGCTTCGCAGGGGAACTGTCGCGTTACGCGTCGGAACTCGAAATGTCTTGGACTCACGGCTGCTGTGGGCCGTCATCGTCTTCTGGCCGGGCCTAAAGCCAGGCTTGCGCTCCCGCTCTCGAATTTAATTGGTCGAGAAACAGGTTTCCGCCGATCTCTCGCTCGCTCTCCCGGAGACCTGGGCTCTCCAACTAACCAGGTTTGACTGCTGGAGACAAACTGTCGCGCCTCCAATTACGAGCGGAGCTGCAATCTGCAGGCCCAGAACCATTTGGTAGTAGCGCTCTACTAGTCACATCTATCATAAGCCTTATCGCAGCCCTCGGATCGCTGGGATCTCTCTTGCACCCCGCTCCTCGCTCTTTCTTCTGCCGTTCTCCGGGCCTCTCCTGATAAAGTGACTAAGATTTCGTTTTGGCCGCGTTGTTTTTGTAATTAATTGCCGTAATAAAATGTGCGCATCGTTAAATTTTCAAAATGTATTTCCCTTGTTCCTCGTCCGCATCCAGCGCAGATCCACGTCCACGTCCTCGCCCGATTCCGTTTCCCAGGCATGTGTGAATCTTACGGTTATGCGCATGCGCAGCGATCATCTTTCGAGGTGACTCGTCGCGTCACGGCAGTGTGTCTCTGGGCTTTGTGTGAGTGTGGGAAGGAGCTGAAGCTATGGTCTAAAGATAAGATGACATAACCGCTTGGCATGGCCAAACCGGGAAGCAGGATGTCAGGTCTTTTTCTTAGGGATATTAAAAACGGTTTTTAGTAGGGCTGTTAAAGCGAAGAAGAAGTCCTCTATCAAATCCTACATTACTTGAAGATCTATTATGTTATATTCTTGGGTCTTCCAAGTACGGATTATTTTATCAATCATTTTGTGTTTATTTATTAATCGTTGATTATTAATAATAGATTTCTTTAAGAGATTTTCTGAAGTAACGTTCTTCGAAAAGAAACCAAAAGGTATGTTAGATTAGATGTCAACTAAGAGGTATAATTGAGTAACAATTGTTCTTATATTTGGTTAAGTTTAGACTTCAATAGCTTCTCAAGACCTATAAATAGTATTCCTTGCAGTCCAGCGTCATTCAATACTTGAAACCCCTTCCTTTAAACCCGGCCCATTAAATCCAGCCCCATTGCAACTCAGACCAGGCCAACTTTTTCGACTTGCATAGCATCAGTAGCGACTATAAAAATGTGCAAAACAAAATGCTCGAGCCCCGGTGATTTGTGATTGGCCGAAAGGATCATAAATAACAAGCGATCCAGCCGAGGACTCCGAGGATCCGCAGAGGTGGTTCGAAAGATGGTGACACACAGCCAGAACTCAGAGGAGCTCTCGAAACAAATGAAGTGGTATTCTTTTACAGCTACATGGGCATGGTAAAATGGAGCTGCTCTGCTGACTCACCAGGATGAGGGTTGCTCCTAATTGCCAATTACCGAATAGAGTTTCTAATGGTCCCCAGGGCACAATCTTGTACACGATTTGTCCGCGATCACTTACAAAACGATCTTATCGTGCGGTGGCCACCTTACAGAGCCCCAAGAACAGTGGCCAACTGCCCAAGAATCCTCTGGCCCAGTGATTGATAATGGTTTGACTGTCAACACGCGCTGCTCGCTTCGGTTGTCCACCATCCGCATAAATTTCGATTAAACAGGCGATTCATTATAATTATATATATGAGGGACACCACCAAACTTGTTCAACCTTAGTTGAAAAACTCTTTTTTCGTATTTCGTTTTTGGGCTCGGCTGGCGTTTCGTGGAATTCCGCCAGATTATTTACATATGCGAAGCGAAGGAAACTTAAGTTTTAATTACACTCACTAAATCATCGGGCCTCTCCGGACTCCGAGCTCAAACTCCGAACTCCAGTCTCCAGGAGAGACTGTTGCTTTGTCGCATGACTAATGTTTATTAGCTGCTAATGGTTTGTTTTACAAAAGCTACGTGGTTGCCCCATGCGAAGTTCCCCAGTCCAAGCCAAACGAAAATCCCAACGAAGCTCCAGCCGCTCCAAAACTGTTTCACCCGTTGACACTTTGACAAATTCCCAACTCCTCACTACTGCCGTCGTCTTATGGGGCCGGCTCCAATGTAAGCTGATACCTATCTCAGATGCCCAGATCTCAAGACGATCCCCCGTTCCCGGTCCTTCTTCTTGGTTCACACTATTAATTTTCCGCTCGTTGTTGTGGGGACTCTGAGTTCGGCTGGTCGGCTGGGCAATCTCCTCGCTGGGGCTTGGGGTGGTCGGCATTTATCTTATTTTGTGTGCGTTTAAAACTTCTTTGTGGGCCTCTTTAATGTCATGTGTTATCGGTTAATGATCAGCCGCGTTGCCAAGTGATTTTCTGTCAGCGGGTGATCAACATTGCCGGTGGATTTCCCCCTGGGCTCTCCTCCTTTCGGATTCCGTTTAATTGCCTTGGTGGGTTCGACTTTTGTTCTTTTTCCTCTGGGTTCTTTGGATCCGCAGACCCTCTCCGCAGCGCCTGGTTATGTGTAGCTTGACAAATGTGTTGATTTGCCAAGTTTGTTTCCAGCGATGGTGGGCCCAGCATTTTGGCACTAAGATTGAACGACCTTTTTGGGGTTGCGGATTTCTCAAGGTGAAAATAAGGTGCAAAATACAATTTCAAAGTTTTTGTTTCAAAATAAAAATCCAAACACACGGGAAGTACAAATATTAAGTATAATATATCTATTTCTAACGGCTAATGAAAGCCTAAGCCTAACAGAGAAATCTCTAATAAATATTTCGCTTTATCGGCTTCTTTCAAGTCCCAAAGATATGTCAAAATCGGACTGCCAATTCTATGACGACTCCCACCTCCAAAGACCCTAAAATGAGCTAAACGCCCTACAACATTTATGTATTTGTCAGGCCTCGGCAATAAAACCTAACTCAAGCCCTAACAACAGCGTTTAGGAGGTGTTACACTCTTGTCTAGCCCAGATATAATTTATATGGACGGAATAAAAGTTCGCTGAAAACGAGACAGAGACAAAGGAGCGCTGAGGCTCATGAATTATATATGCACGCCTATATATAAACAGATCCGAGTGGCTCACTATATACACGAATGCGATGTTGTAGATCACAATCATTTCAATTAATTCGAATATAAAATACCAAGTGGGGACGGCGGCTTTTGCAAAATGAACCGCGTGCGCTCGAATATATCAAATTTCAATATAAATGAGCCACAAGCATAAATCAGGGGGGCGGCCCCTCGACCCCGTTCAACATCTTGAGTGCCCCCCAACGGACCCCCCAGATCGAAAGACACTCGAAAGTGAGGAAACGAACACGCCCGAGATCGTTTGACTTTTAGTGCATCCTAAAAACACGAACCCACCTGAAAAACCCAAGTTTAATGGACTGACGAATAGCTGTCAACGTCTTCAAAGGGAACTTTCCTTGCTCTTAAAGTGTAATTTATTTTATTTTTACACCAATTCAGCCGAAAAACAAACTAGTAGACCTTATAGAGGGAGCCTGGGGCGGAAAGCGAGAGGGGGCGACACTAAACATTTAATCGGACGTTAATTATGTTAATGAAAACACATTTCAAATGCAAGAATTAAAATCAAATTTTTCAATTTAAATTCGATCGCATCGCATGGACCATTTTTATTCGAAAACACATTTCATTGGAATCCCATGGGCGAGCGGGATGGCGATTGGGGTGCGAGCGAGAGCGCCGACCGATCTGCTTATTGAGAAATTGTGTGGAGCATAGTGATAAATCTTTCAGAGGAACAACAACCCAGACCAAATCCAAAACCGAACCCAACGGGCAATAAATGACTCCTCGTCAGGGGGAATGCAAAGTTGTCGCCAACGCGAACAGGTTGTTTGCTGTGTTGTCTGTGGCTGCCGTTGTTGTTGCCCGTGTGTTCGAAATTGAACGATTTAATACAAATTTGAGGATAGATTAAGCTAGGAAAGGCACTGGAAAAGGAGCATAACCAGGTTGATCTTTAAAGACCCAAAAAATATTGCCAAAAAAGTGCATTACATTTCTCTTTAACATTAACATGTTAAGAAACTAGTTTATAAACTAGAAGAATAAAAAAAGATATAGAATTTTTTTTGTAATTTTTTAAATTTTGTGACACAAAATATACCATTAAATAGTGCATTTAATTTTCTTTGAAATATTTTAATTGTTTTATAAAATAGCTGAAAAAGAAAAAGGTTCCTTCTTATAAGACTAGCTATTTAAATGATCGAAATACTGATAGATTCTGTATTTTTCAAGTCCATCTGTCGCTCATAAAGGCAATAGATCATATATATTTCAAATTAAATTTAATATTAAATAATCATTGGCCCCTACGCGATTTCTTTCAGTGCAGCCTTTTCAAAAACAAAGCAAACAATTTTTGGCAATAAACCTCAGTGGTCCCGCCACACATTTAAATGCGCTACATTATTTACTCATTAAGATCTCGTGGCGACCGCCCAGGTGAGCAAAATCAATCAAACCTTTAACGATGTGACAGGCTAACAAGTCTCTATAGCTGCCATATCTGCTGAAAGGAATACGCCCAAAGTCAGTCAAAGCCACTAGCTGCCAAAAAAGCAAACTATATTTTTGGACCTCACTCGATTTTGGTGGTTTATGGCCGTCTTTGATGGCGCCGACGAACGGAGAGTGCGAGATTTGCATAATTTAATTATGAGAGTTCTTTGTGGAAACTATTTGGGTGGTGCTCGGCTCAATCGCGATAAGATGAACGAGCACTTCAATCGCGATTTATGGCTTTCGAATCGCCATCCATCAGGAAGTTGTCTTGCCTCTCTCTCGGTTGTCCCCTCCATTTGGCGGTTCTCGGAATGAATCTTGAAGAAGAGTGATGATCTGTTTCATAATTTCCCCAATTTTCACACAATTAAAGGGGTATTATCAAATCGTTGCTGCCACTTTTACGATCTGCGGGTATGCCGGTGGCCCGCGTTTTACGACCTTTTCCGAAAAGGATTTTCACTTTCTCAGGCTAAACGCTCTCTAATCTGGCATCGTAAATCTGTGGATCGCCACTGCCTCCGTGTTTCGTCATAGCTTTTCATTTAATAAACTGAAAACTCCTCCAAAGACCAGGGGCCAGCGGCATTCCGCACCAGTCAACTAATTATCTTAATGACAATTATTACTAAGTGCGCGTCAAGACAGACGAAAAAAGAGAAATAAAACTCCGGCTCCTGCGAGACATGACACAATAGCCCACAATTATCACAAATGACCATAATTATTATCAACAAATGATAAAAAACACCCAACTAAAAAGGATCGTAAAAAGTTAATAGGTGGCCGCAGTTGCACCGAGCTATGGTTAGGAAGTCTTTCCCCTGGGGAAAGGAAGATCTAGGCAATCCCCGGCTCTACTATGTTAAATGTCAGCACAAACCAAGGCATCTTTTAAATTTCCTGAGTTTTTAAAATAAATTTTTATTAAGGAATTATAAAAGAAGCTTTACTAATTATTTACATGATAAAAATGCGCTGTTCTTATGTTGCTAAGCAATTATATTGTTATAAATGGTATAAAAGATAGTTTACAGGTTTTTTTTTCTATTTTTAGAATAGAAATGGAATCTTAGTAGATATTTAAGTAAAAAAAATATCATTATTTAAATTTTATTAAAATAGATCTAGAAATTTGTGCTTTTTTCGTCGTTTTCGTAATCCCTGACTACATTGTTATGAATGAAAACAATTAATGAAATGTTAGGATATCAAATTAAATCGATTGTAATAAAGACTAGTCAAGTATACTATTTTGTGGTGCTTTATGGCTTTATACACCATTACAAAGGAGCAATTCTCAATGAAAATCATAGTAGTGGACTGTTTAGAAGTGGTCCCTCCACCCCTTCGCCTGTAACAAAAGGCGGCAACAGGTGCACAATTACCTGGGCCACAGCGGCAATAACAACTATGAAACATGCGTTAATTGCCAGAGACTGCGGCCGAGACCGGGATATGGGTGCTACTTGGGGCCCAGGCCCGGGCACGGTGACAAAATTAAACTTAATTGTTTTATGACAGGCCTGGACCGCCTGGCCAGGAGGCCACTCCAGCTCGGTTTCGGTCTGTGTAGCCCATGGATGCCAGCTTGCACGGGGATTGGATCCGAATCCGACTTGGAATCACAGACGACAGCAGCTTCGAAAAGCGGCATAAAAAACAAAGACAGTTGACATTTTTTAGGGTCTTTAGCTGCGTTTCTCAGTCAGCGCATTGTCTTTTTTGTTTAATTGCTTTTCTTGTAAACGATTTTTGCTGTAAGGTGTTTTTTTTTCTTACCGCCACCGACAGCTTCCATTTTATAATATTTATTAAGAAATGTTTTAGCCAGAAGCCGAGATTTCGTGTAATGAACCAGACGGGGGACAGCACAACAGCAGGTGCTGGATAACTCTGGGTTATAGACCCCAGACGAAGACCAGGTCTCCGAGCAAAAGTGACTCTGGCGTCGGGCGCAGGCATCTAGTCCACATTTCTATCATTGTTTTAAGGTAAACTTTAGGCATTTTCATGTCAATCATAAGAGAGCCGGGTTCAGAGGAGGCCACAGCCTGATGAAAGGAAAAGGTTTTTGCTTTTGGTTATTTCTGGAAACCGCTTAGCGAAATATGCTGTCGCAAATTCTTTGTAGAAGTTCGCATGAATAAGTTAGGTAAGTAGTTCATAAGTGAAGGGAGAGGATTCCTCCAGTAAGTTGGGGGACATAGTTACTTATACACATTGTTTTGAAAGCTGCTAAGTAGACTTAAAAATAACCCTTAAAAATAACTAATTTGGGCAAATTTCTTTACGCTATCAAGTTAGGACTCATCGTTTTTTAAGCTATCACTAATAGCATCCTTTGTCAGGACTTGGAATCTTAAGAAAGATATTCATTTTTTTGTTAAGATGATTTTTTAAGCAATGCATAGAGGGAATTTATAAAACTGGAAAAATATTTATTACTTTTAAACATTCCGAATATTTGATATATGTCTTGCCCCGTTAGAAGCCGTCATTTTTCCAATAAAACACATTTACTTAGCCATTTTAATGAGCTGAAACAGCTAATGCTATGAGCCCAGCGTTTCGACATTAATTAGTGCTGTTTAATGCGACCTACATTCCTATTGAACCGCTGGAGCAGGCTCCGCGAACCTCCAGAGGAAGTCAGCCTCTGTCTGGCGGACGTGGATGTGGACGGCGTCTCACGGCTGATTGTCATTTGTCAAAAGGTTGGGGAGGCGGACGACTGGCACGAGGGGAGCGGACCAACAAAAAGCCAGCTGAAACCGCCCAATTAGCGACACAGTTAAACGTCAACATCCTCACGGCTCCACATCCGGAGGAGCCGAGATCTGTCTGTCAGTCAGTTTCTTCAAGTCGCTGCTGCTCATATGTAGCCAGTGACGGTTACATTTTCGCCGTCAATCAGCGGGCGCCTGGCTCAGAAAATGCGGAACCGACAAAAGGCCTCTGCAAAATCGCAGTCCTGCCTCATTCTTCGATCTTCGGGCCTGTGCCGCAATTAACCGGCACTCATCGTCACGAATATATATCTCTTTTCCCAGGTCGATGGTGGTCCCAGTGTGCTCGCACTAGTAGCTGTGAAATTGGGTTTATGGGGCCGCTAAAATATTTTACAAATGTCACGAGTCTCAAATTTATTTATTCATGTTTTACGGCCCTCTCTTGGCCGAACAATGCAATCGACGTTTTCATTAGCAGCCCATAAAATTAAAAAAGCACAGCATATCTTCGAATATTGTGTAGCAATATTTCATTTGATCGAAAAGCTACCGTTTCTCTGGGCAAAAACACAGCCACGGTCTGTTTGGGCACAAAGCTGGGCCATTGTCGCAGGCTCCGAGCTTCGAATTCCGAACTTCCAGTGACGTATAATTGATTAACACCCATCTTCAGCTCTCAGAAGCGGTTGTCTTCGGGTCTCTTTTATGGTTCTGTTATTTGACTTAGTTATTTAATACGTTTTTGCCGCCTGAGTAGCCGGAACTAAAGCCGTCCCCCAGGTGGGGTGCATTTATGGGGCTGGCTTTCAGAAATGTTAATGTTCGGCATATTTTCTTTTGGTTTCTATTATATGATCTATCAATATAACCAAAAAGTACCTTATATTATAAAAAGATCGGTTCTAAAAAACTAAAACCTAGAAATATTTTCCCATATTCCAGCAGCTCAACTCCCATTACTACTGACCTACATATCAAAGGGTCTTCCTTATATCTCTTAACTTTTTTCCTGTTTCATTGTGACCCAATAAATTAGGAAACACTCCATTCAGTTTTATGCACTCCCATACCAATAATTTACCCACCGACCCTGTGAGCTCCCTAGCGCCATTCAAATCCCCAAGCAGCAATCGCAACGTTTAATTAATTTAATTAACTCAAGGATTAACTGCCGAGACCGAAAATGTCCGGGGGGAGGAATGTTATGTGTGGCAGCCCGAGGTGCCCATCAATCGGAGCTAAAAACCAATTGGGAGCCATAGCCTCCTAGCCGGGGGCTAATCAGGCGGCATTCGGGCAATGGCCACGCTTTGCTATGCAGTCAGCACGCTTTATAAAATAATGATCGGATGAGCATGAGGATGGGGATGGGGCTGGGAGCTGGGAGCTGTGGCCTCTCAGAGATCCCTCGATCGCGTATTGCGGGCGCATCGGTCCGATCCATCCTCGTTTTGATTGCACCCGTAAGTGCCATATTGTCACCGTTTGATCAATCAACCCGGCCGCCGCCACTCCAGCTCCAACTCAGCGATCGTAAATGTAACTCAATCCCCATTGATGATTGTTGCGTAACTTGTTTCCAGTTTTGCGGTTTTGCTGCTCGCAATTAGCCCTGTCTCCGGCTCCTTGCGGTTCTGCTACATCTTCTGCCCATCATCGATCGCTGGCCCCTCGCTAATTGACAATATTTATGAACACGTACGCATTTTATCGCCCCCAGTAGCCCATAGTTGGAGCCGTCCTCGCCCACAGCTGCTGGCCAATTATTTTCATCAAAATTGTTGACAGTTTTCAGCGTGCCGCAAATGAAGAGATCTTGGCGCTCCTGGCGATCTCAAAAATCTAGTCCCCTCCGGTTGGATGGACCACGTTTTGGCTATACGAATGCCAAACTGTGCCATAAATATTGTCACTAGATGAGATCTAGGAGGCACTGGACTGGCACTTACTGTTCACCGCTTGCTGTTTAATTAAATTTACTTTAATTACACATCAAAGCATTCTTGGTGTTGGCTCCTCCACTCAAACAAGTTCCATTTCGAGTGGTTCGAGTACAAAAAGTAATTGTCATTCGGCAAAAGTCAGATGATAGACATTAACCCTAGGGGCGAGCTTTTCTGTGTGTCACATGGCTCGTTCAGAATAGAATCGTCTCTTTATGGCGAATGACAGGTGTCTGAGTGGCGAATTTATGGAGAGTTCTAATAGAACATTATAATGAACGAAACGACTTTATAGTTTTTTAAGCACAGTAATATACAGCTTGGCTCTTTAAACTGAGCTAATGGAAAGAACTTTGTTTACTTTCATGTTACTTTTGTGTTATTCAAGATCCGAAAATAGTGTTATACGAAAGGAGAATTCGTTTTTATACTACTAATGAAAGAATCTTGGGCATGATCTTCCAAAATAAAGGATAGACTCTATACCATTTATTAAGTTTTATAAATGCATTCCTTAAGAATCTTAGGATATACAAGTCTCTAGTTAAAGTAGTATTAGAGGAAATGGAGATTTAGTTTAAATTATAAGATCTAGACTAATTTTAAAGATCTAGACAATTTTAAAGATCAATGATAGTACCAACCCCAATCGAAGGTAATAGAAATTTCTTGATTGACATGCCCAAATAAATACCTTTACCTTTTTCTCAGATTCTCCTGGAAGCAGATTTCCTTGGTCTAGATTGGGAAGTCTGCCACCCTAGGTCTTGACCTTAATTGAGTTGGATACAAATTAAAACGCAGTCTCGCAGATTGGTTTGCGGTGAACTGGGATTTAAATACTTATAAAACAGAAACAAAATAGAACATTGCTTCCGTTTAACTCGGTGAGCTATGAAAAAGAAACCGACCCGCCGATGCCGAAGTACATTTCGTTTGAAATTCAATTAAAGAGTCGTGCGACCTTCCCAAATGCAAACTCAAGATCGTTCTACTCTCTACTTTTCGGTGTTTTTTGGGAAGGGGCCATAAAGCCGGAGCTACTGGATGAGCAGGAGTTAAAAGTTTTATTAGTTTCCACGTTACCGGGTGTTTTCAGTATTGGTTAAACGAAAATTGAAATTATCAAACCATTAAAAGCAGGCAACGGCAACTGAACGGTACGAGGGCCAGGCTAATTAAATGTAATTAATTTTCACATGCCTCAAAATTAAATGCATTTAAATCAAAGCGATCCGAGAGAGTGTGAGCTTTATAGGTAGCTTTAATAGTCGCCGCCGAGCGACCGAAAAAACCGACAAACCGACAAGCCGACCGACGCTCTTAAAAGTGATTTAAAAAGTTTCATTAAGATAAACAACAACGAACAGCAACAAGCGAGTGTTATAGCAATTTAAATTTTAATTTAGCCTCACGGTGGCTATGAGCACAGGTGAATAAACCATGGGTCAGGCAATCGCCACTCTCGACTAAACTACCCAAAAATGTCGGTTGAAAGAGGCGACTCCCCAAAGCCCCGTCTTGGGGGCCATTTACCGTTGCGCCCCCGAGGCGTGGCCGTTTCTTTCGTTTCATTTTATTTTATTTCGAGGGCATCCTCCGCCGACTTTTCTCCCCATGTCTTTGTGGCCATATTAATGGCCCGACCAGCCATTTCGGACAAACAAATTGCCGGCTACTGGATGGGACTGGGGATCCCAGCTCCCCAAGCCCTTCGGCACCTTGCTTTCTCGCCGTAACAAGAGATCTTCAGAAAAAGCCACAGCCACATTTCAATGGAAAAGATGGCGTTTAACTGTAACTCGCGCAATGTGAAACATTTTCGGGTCAGGTGCCCAGAGACCCAGACTCCGCATCCAAGTCCCCAGAGATTTCACCAACCTGTATCTCTCGACAACGCCCCAAAAAGTCTTGGCTCTGCCTGTTTCGACCATTATCTTACGGTAATATCGCCCATAAAGCGTTGTCTGTTTTCTGTTTCATCCCCATCCCCAGCCCCAGCCCCACCATCATCATCATCTGGCCAACCTTCGCGATCTCCGCTGAACACAAGTACATATAGCAACTTCAGCTCGTTATGGTTTCCTACATAACTACCTCTTTCCTCAGACCGCCTCTGTGCCATTATTTCGGTGTTACTTCTCGTTTGGGTGTTGCGCAGATTGGTTTTAAGTCGGACATTTTGATTGGTAACCTCTTCTTGAGGTTTTTTCGTTTGTTTAGTTTTATTTTAATATGTGTTTTCAGCAAATTCGCATTGTAAATGGGCTTGGATTATTTGGCAAGCATTGTTATATCCGTAAATACAATAAATAAAGTCCACTTTGAAATACTTCATGTTGAAAGGAATTTAAAAACACTTTTCTAGGGTTTAAAATTCTTGAACTGCTTTGAATGCCACCTAATCTCTATTCCATGAAATGGAACTACACTTTTTTAAGATACTAAATACTGTACTAATAAAAAATTATCAACATTTTAAACGATGTTCGAAAATAATGGGAAAACCAACTCCTTGCAACTACTCTTATTTAATAGTATGATTTGATAGTACATCTTTTTTTCTGAACTGATCAAAGATAGTATCAACATTTGTTAGGTTTCTCTTGGTCTTAAGTACTTATAACTCTTTGACTTTAAAAAAAATATATATTTATATCATTTAAAAGGGATTTCTGTGAATAATTCCAGTTTTCGGTCCCCCACTGTGCATTATTTAAATAAATAACGAATTAAAGATTGCCAAAAAATGTAATTATTATAAATATTTGAATTGTACTATATCTATAACATATATGACGATACCCAAAAGTTTTTATCCCCTATAAAACTGATCCATAGACCAATTGAAAAGAACAAAACTGCTGGAAAATCAAGATCAGAACAGGCCTGATAAATAATTGATTCTACCAGTACTTGAACTTATAAGACATACGCCACTTCATCTGTAGGTTCGACACTCTGGCCAGCCCCTCACCATAATGCACTCGTAATGCGACTCGTGCCTTTTGGGACAAAGGAGGAGCTACCTTAGCCAGATGGGGAGCTGCGATACCGCAGTGGGGGCTGGGGCTAGGAGGACTGGGGATTACGGGAGCGAGGCCTTAAAACGCGCGTTAATTAGCCGTACGTGAGGAGTGCGTTTGTCAAGCAGGCAAATGGCCAGCGACTGCCCGGCTCAGAAATTTTATCAGCCCAGTGAAATCAGTTACAGGCAGCTCACCTGCAACAATGACAAGTGTTGATGGCGATGACGATGGACGAGGCATGGGGTCCGAGGTTGGAGATCTGTACGTGGAATTGCGAGAGACCCATGTGTGTCGAGCTCGACTTGACCCGTGTCCAGCATTCGTTAAGCCTGGCTATAAAACAAAATGAAAAATGTTGTTGCAAAAAAAAGAGTCGCCACAGGCGAATGAAATCGTACGCTGGAACACTTGTACCCATCGAGTGCTGTCTGTGGTGAGGGCAGTGGTTCTATCCGATTTAAACGTAATGATTAAACCACAGCCAGACGGAGGCAAGTGCAATCAGTTCTGGAAAAGTTTCGCAGCTGACCCCAAACCATCCATTATCCTTGACCCTGTTAATTAAAGTGAGTGCTCTATCTGCGACGTGGACAAGACTTACATATTTCACAGTTCTACATGAGTGTTACAAGGAATGATATAAAGGTTGTAAAGGGAAAGGAATTTTTATAGCAATGACAAGAAGCAAAAAAAAACTGTTGTTTTCATTTTTTGAAATAAAGTTCTTTAAATAATTATTTGCTCTTTGCAATCATACAAAAAAAGTAAAAACGTATGTACAGTATAGTTCCAAAAGTCGGTGCTTAATATATATGGTTTTCATCTGAATATAATAAAATAAAAAAATCTATAAATCAGCCATGATAAGAAAACGCATCTATATAGTTCTAACCAATCCTTAATCATATCCCTAAATCCTTGAAAGTGGCATCTATTACAATGCACCCCCTAGAAAATAATGTATCATCCCAAAAGTATTCTCCTCAATATTCCCACAGTTCTTCAGTCAAGTTAAGCACCCAATAAGCAGTTAAATCACTTCTCTTTTAATGAATGTCTTTACTTTGAATTCATTCAACACAAGAGCACATATAATCATTACATCAGTATAGTTTGTATACCTCATTTAAATTACACTTATGGGCTACAGTATATTTACAAATATCCTTTGTGTTAGGGTGCATCTATGGTAAAGTGTAGAGCTTCTGACTAGACTGTCGATAGCGGGTGAAATTCTTTCCTTTTGTTTTGGATCAAGCTAGCACAATACATAGTAAAACGAGGAAACTATTTGCAGCAAAGAATGAGTAGTTCTCCGCTGACAGCAAGCTGCAATTAGTAATAGTTCTCTATCCGAATACGATCTGTTGTACCATAGCTAAAAGCGAGTGCGAAGGCGATATCCTTGTATATGGAAGGAACAATGGACGATATTATCTCACAGTTATGCGTGTCGTTGTGTTGTCTGCTTTTGATTCTCGTGTGAGAGTGTTTGATTGTGTTCGTTTAATCAATATTCGTAATTATTCAATATTCGTTCACTGGCAACATAAATGCAAATGCAACTTTTTCAACACTTTTCAAGTAACAAATTGGTTTTTACGGCTAACGCTAAGCAACAATGACTACCAAAAACACATTAACAGCTAAAACGCTAAACCAAAATTCGTTTCACAACTCTTAAAACTTATCGTTTTGTATGCTGACTACGATTTCTGTGGATGTAGTACCCGGTTTCCCTTTTGCCATCAACATTTTCAATTGAACTCCTTGCATACAAAACCTGATAAATGATATACGAAAAACCTGTTCGTATTAGTTAATTGAGTGACTTAATTTCGCTATACGATAACCACTATATGTATAGTTTAATTAGTTGCTTCCAACTCTGGACAAGACACACATTCAGCAAATTTGCTCATATATCATCAGTAACTTTGATAAAATCTCGGCTAGATGGGGGCGGGTGCATAGAAAACTATTTACAAAGTGTGCGACAGGGTGGTTATCAATCTTAATAGTTAGAAGCCTAATTATCCGTGTGCGGATGTGCATTTGAAGGTGGATGGTAATGCTGCTGCTGCTGCTGCTGATGGTGATACGTCGATGGGCCGGCTTGGCTGGAGGATGTGGGTGCTGCCGAGGAGCTCGCCGCTTTCATCGCAGGAATGATATCCTCGATTTGAATGAGGTGTTCGATGGGTATTAGGGACAGTTCGCCGCCCACGGGCTGCGGCATCGGAAGCTTGGCCAGAGCCTGAAAAGGAGGAATTCGGATTCAGTTTCAGTTGAATTTATTATCTGCTTTGGCATACCTTGGCATGCTCCACTGCTATGGTGGCTGCCTTCTCCGCCTCCCGCTGCCTGCGCTCCTTTAGCTTAAGTGAAAAAATGGCCACGGACCTCGCACTCTTCACCAGTTTTTGCTTAAGACGCGATTTCTTGGCGGCCAATTCAGCAGCTGAAAAGCAAGGAAGAAACAAACATTGTTCGGAGAAAGCTGTTTAAGGAAGATAAGGTTTTTCCCCGCCCAGTTTCTGCTCTAACGCTTGTAAACATTACTACTCATCCAGCTCAACCAGCTCATATATTCATATTAATTAAATCTTGAATGTAATGCTAAGGTCCTAAAAGTATGCAGCGAGCAAAGGACAGCTGTCTTTCTGAATGAGTTCATCGTTCCTCTGTGCTTTAAACATACTGTTGCATACTTTTAGACACCTAAAATGACATTCAGGAGTGATTTCACACCCCTAGAGATTTTTGTGACACCCCGTATATTTATCTTACCCTTAGCTTCGTCATCAGTAGTGGCTGTAGAGGATGATGCCGCTGCTCCCTGGGCGTCCTTATTTTTTTCTTCCTTTTTCTCTTTTTCCCTTTCCTTCTCCCTTTCTTTCTCCTCCTCCCTTTCCCGCTTCTTCTCCTCCTTGGCCTGCTGCTTTTCCTCCTTCGCCTGCTGCTTCTCCTCCTTGGCCTGCTGCTTCAGTTGCTGTTTATGGGATGAACTGGATGAGGAGTTCGATAGTGCACCCACACTGGGTCTTGACTGGGAATTACTGATCCCAACGCCGGATGCTACAGTGGGTCCTGCGCCACTGGGACTAAAGACACTGCCGCCACCGCCGGAGGACGAGGATGATGAGGCCACTATTTGCTGCTGGTGCTGGGAGGCTGGTGGGGTGGCCAAATTGTTGCCAGGTGCTCCCGGCCTCATGGCCACATTGCACCAGGACGGGGCTGGCTTCAGAACATCCGCTGTATCTGCCGTTTTTCCGAGTTCCTTGAGATTTATCAGAAATAAACCGATAACATTAGTGTTTTAATTCTACGAAAATATGATAAAACTTAAGAGATATAGACACCAAAAGCTTATGAGGGGTTAAACTAGGATTCGTGTATGATGCTAGAAATCCATGCCATTGGTTAGTGATTGAATTTGTGAGTGATATATAGTAGAAGCCAGCGTGGGGTTGTGTGTATGAAAGCTTCTGCCATGCCCAATCAAATTTGGTATTTTGTTCTCCCCACCCCAACATCGGATCCAATAAAAGCGATTTATTAACAAGGTTTCAACAGTATGATTTCTACTATTAATACATTTCTACGGAGCCTGCGATTTCCAAGAGGAAAACACCAACAACACACATCGAGTAACAAACATCCGTTTTGATATATGCTTATATATAGTAGGTATGTTTCTCTTCACTACCTTTGAGATACAATCTATGCTTCTATGCAGATTTGCATTGTCGTTGACTTTTAAACGTGACATCCATTCTGGTGCATGAAGTTTTATGTGTAGCTTGTCCTTTAAACGGCAAAATTCGAGCGGGGATTTAGGTTAGGTGAGTATTTTATTTGCGATTCGGTTTGGTAAGTAGTGGCATAAAGACTAGGGCAGTGCTTTAGTATATTTTCCTATGTTCTTCAAAAGTATATCCCTAATGTCTAATGAGATGAAAACTATTCAAAAAGCTGGTTCTTTCACTTTACATATATTCCAATGCTGACTGTATTTTAACTCCACTGGGACGTCTAAGATCATAACTAAGAAATCTTCTTTACTTCTTATGACCATGATATAAAATAGCCATCAAAATGCATACATAAAATAACTTTAGAAATCCCTAAAATTTTATGTTACTATCATTATCGTACAAGAGATTTTGGAACTAACTAAATACAAGTACAATATTATTGTCAAAATATCATCAAAGATCCCTTAAAACATTTTTTCTTGTAATCTGTTATGTTGTATTGAAAATTCCCATGTGTTTATTGTTTGAATTGTTAGGAAGTCAAGTAGAGCGGTGATTTGGGAGCACTACAGACTACTAGTAAGACGACCAGTATCGAGGCTTTAGAAAGTTGATGCAAGAGTCTACGGACACACAAAGTACATAGAGTAGCTACAGACGCAGTACGTCATTTGACTAGGGAAACTTTTGTGAAAGGGGAAAACTCCTGCTTTGTAGGGAGGTATACGATTATAAAGTCTTTCCCCCAGGGATCTTACGCTCATATTCAGATGCATGGCGCTCTCCGCAGATATCTTGCGCGTCTTGAACGGTGGTATCTCGGGGATCGTCTGCTGGGGATCCCTCTGCGCCGACAGCTGTCGCATCGTGGTTCGCTGGGGACTGCTGCTGGCGCTGCTGCCGGTGTGCTCGGCCGAGTCGGTAGACTTCTTTCGGAAGGGCGGTATTTCTTGAATATGCATGGACTGCATGCGGGCTGCGTATAAGGCCGAGTTCAGCGCTAGCGTGCTGGCGGAAGCTCTGTGTGCCACACATAAAGCGGAAGAGAGAGAAAAAAGTACAAAATGTAAAAAAGTGTGTAAGAGCGGTGGAAAATAGATAGCAATATTATTATTACATAGGGTACATCAACTAGGACAGAGCAGTTTGGCCAATTTATAGAAGTTTTCATTGCACAATTTTGTATAGGCTCGGAAAGGTCAACATACAGAAAGAAAGCAGATCTAATGGAAAATTCGGATGTACCGAAGTCAGCATTGGATCCTGAATATTACAGCATGGAAAGCATCTATAACAGTTTTCGAAAATACACATCGATCTATCTAACCAACAACTATCTAACCATAACCATAATTTACCCGCTTTGTAGCTTCTGGCGTTGTTGCGTTTTTGGGTTGTTACCAGGGAAAGTGGTTAAATTTCGCACTGAATATCCGAGATATGGCGGAATTTCCGGTATACAAATTTTCGATTTTCTAACACAACTCTGATAGGCTCTATCAAAGAACAATTTTATTTAGCTTAATTGAAAGGAGCCAAAACGATTTGGGTATAATATAAAAATAAAAAAGCTGATGTGTTAAGTAATTAGAAAGAGTTTGTAAAAGAAATTGTTCATAACTTTCTGGTGAAATGGAGACTTTGAGTGCATGGTTATTAAGTTCATGGGACGATGGGTGACCATTAGAGGTCCCCCCGGCACCTTGGCGTGAGCGAAATACTTAAGTTGTCCAGAGCCACACTTCGGTTTTATTATTTTAATGGAAGTGGAACTCACCCGCCATTACCGTCCTGATGCAGACTGGTCAGGGAGGCTCCTCCATGCGGCGGTGTTGACTCATGCAGCGGTCTTATCAGTATGGTGCTTGTCTGAAAAGTGAAGTACAGAACGTAAATGCATATGTAAATTAAAGCTCCTCGGTGTATTTACACACCTGTGAGGGAGGCGAGTCGGGTGACGAATCACGGTTCTCATAAATATTAACATCCGCCTCGATATTACGGCCATAGCCAGCGAACTCCTGTCCATAGAGCAGCAAATCCTCGGCCACCTGACTCTCCATGGACTGATCTCGGGTGGTGTTCGCCCCGCTCTCCATTTGCAGTCCGCCGGGACCCTCCTGTTCCGGCTGCGTGGACGTGGTCGACTGCGGGGTAGGTGGTGTGGGCCGTGGCGAGGTGCCCTTGCACTGCATTTCCCGGCGGCAATGCTCGGCGCGTGCGATTTCCGCCGCCAGCCACGAGGGCAACTCCGGCAGGAGCCAAGTGAGTGCCTGCCGCAGACCCAGCATTATGTGCTGTGGAAAACCAAGTGTTTCATTAACACACCAACCAAGAGAACTTGTGAAAATCTAGATTTAAGATTTCGCCATCTTATTTTTTTCGAGAAGAATAGTTCTTAATATCAAGAAGAAAGTGTTCCCAAATTTTTAAATACAGTCGATTTAGTTATTCGAGGGAAAAGAAGTCTAGCAAACCAGGAACACTTCAGCTCTTCTTATTTATTCGAGGAGAATGGTTCTTGAAATCAAGACCAAACTCTTCTCAAATTTGTTTTTTTTACGTATAGCGACTTTAAAATAATGATTAAAGTGCTCTCTAATTTGCTTATCGAGAAAAAAGGAGTCTTGCACACATTATATTTCCTTTGTTAAGAACTTGAGAGTAAATTGGTCTTGAAAGTTAAGAACAGTTTTCTTTCTGAGTGAAGCACCGGAGCTAGGTGATCTCTCTTGATTAGGCACTCCTTCTACTGAACTCACCTCGAGGGTGACAATCAAAATGATTGTCTGCGCGGTGGTCAATCCTGGCCACAGCCTCGACACCTGTCCAGAGAGGCCAATCAGAGCGCAATTCACGATGACGGCGGCGAGCGACAGGATGCTCAGGGCATTTTGCCAGGTGCCAATGTTGGCCACTCGCTGCCCAAACGGACGCTGATGAACATGGGCCAGCTTAAAGGCATCCGAGCGAATCTCCATCAGGTTATTAATCAGAGCACAAACTCCAGCCAGGGGAAAGGCGGCCGAGAAGAGCACCACATAGCCCATTTGAACGAGCATCTCCAAATGGTCCGAAAAAGTGCCATCATACTGGTAGAAAAAAGAAAGTCCAAAAGTCAATAAAGAACTCGGGCACTTGAAGTGCGTCAGTCACCTTGTACAACGAGCTCTCTATTTCGGCCTGACCAATATTCCTCTTACTCGACGACTCCGGCTGATGGGTTTTGGTGGGTGTGCCAGTGGCCTCTGCTTTTAGTTCCGCCTCTGCGGTGGCCAGCTCCTCGGCCAGGCTGCGGGTCACATTTTGGGTAGGGCTAAGGGCACCCCACATATTGAAGCTCAGCTTGGCCAGCTTCCATTGCTCAACGAAGTAGGGGAGTGCCGACTCGCGCAGGTTTCCAATGATTTGGCGGGAGATGAGCAGACCAGCCAGTTGCTAAATATATAAGTTAATATTATTATAACCATAATATTTTGTAGTACTCCTGAAAAACTCACCTCTTTGAGCTTCTCCTCATCCCTCAAATAAAATGCTATATAGAAGAGGGATAAGAAGGAGTTCACAAACTGGAAAAGCGCCACTTTGGCTATCAGATGGTTCTCGTATTTCGACTGCAGGCGATAGTTTTCTGCGTATAAAATCAACAGGTTAATTTAGCTACTAGTTTATAACTAGTTTTTCCCATATTACCCCGATCATTTAGCCAAACGGCCAGCTTGAAGTAGGCCTCGTCCATCAAGGTAATGGCTCCTGCCAGCAGGACTTTTGGTATGACACTCAGACAGCACAAAACACTGTCCTCCGGCAACTTGGAGTCCCACCAGTCCTGTGCGGATGGTAAAAATAAAACACATAGTTTTAACACATTTATTGTAAATAGCTTCTCATTAGCTGACACACACAACCCGAGTGTAAACATCGAAATTAATCAGCACTACCCACTCTCACTCGAGTTTTCCATCAATTTCAGCTACCCCTGCCAGAGTTTTCCTTAATTAACCTGTCATTATTATTCATTCCGCCACTGACCTCGTGCCCTTGGATCCCCGCTCTTCCCTGCTAATGAAAGGCGTATTGAGTGTTTACGCCATTTGATTACATTACGAATGATTTCCGAGGATTAACAACACTTTTGGCGACGATCTGGATTCTGGATTTTGGTCCGCCTCAGTTTTAAAATGTTATACGTCATTGCTCCATTTTACGGGCTTTTGTTGAACTGCAGAACAAAAGATCCTGCTTTTTATTGTGTTGCACAATTTTCGCAAACTTAATTAACCGCACTTTCAACCAGGTAATTAATTTGGTAGCTGGTAAAATTTAATTGTTAACTTTTCCCCCAGAGGCTGTTTAACACATTAACTTTGTATGCAATTTAATTGTATCCTACTGAGAGTTTCTCAAATCATTTTATGTATCTAATATTATTTTTGTGTTCAGTTGTCATATGTTCCCTAGGTTCCTGTATCCTACTGTAAAGTTGTTAAAAATAAAGGGGTTGTAGTTTCCCAACCCATTTGATACATTCAATATTATGTTTGTGTACCCCACATCCTTCAGGTAACCAAGTCCTTTAACCGCAAAAGTCTGCTTTTGACAAATACCACGATAACCGCACTAGAGCACACGTACAAGCCCGTACCCTTGATGCCCCATCTCCAGTGTACGCTTCATTGCGACAACATTTAGGTGCTCGGTTGAGCACTAAAGAGGGGCGAACCGAGCCAAAAATGCCATTGTCCCCTGGCTCCAGGTGCGCATTTAGCCACATGAACTACCTGCAAACACCGAATGGTAGCCAACAGCCAAACAACAACTACTAAATGGTCCATTCTCAGATTAGTGATGTGAAGCCTGTCCACTGCGTTGGCAGCTTTTTAACTTTTTTAATGACTTGGAGCAGATGAAAGAGAAATGTATGCAAGGGGGCAAAGGTCAGAGCTTCTATAGAAATGGTTAGCAAATACTTTATATCGAACCTGGTACTTGATCGAATAAAAACTATTTAACTCGTTCCTAATGAATAGATGTTTAATATTCAAAGACTAATTGGAACCATTCATTTTTACTCAGATGATTCCTTCAGAAATGTGGTCTCCAAAGGATTTCAACTAGGCTTATAAACGAGTTTCAAAATATATGGTAGATTACTACTTCTAAGATTCTAAGAATGTTTGATCATTATTTTTATTCACTTTATAGCGTTGCTATAGTTTTACGCTTTCAATTATGCGTAAAATTTGCTAATGTCAACCAAAGTTTTTTAGTATTTTATCAACGTCGTCACTTTTCCAGTACGCGTTTCACTTTCGTTTCTATCTTCAGTTTCCCAAAGGCAGTTTATTTTTCGCCAGCTGAGCATTTTAATTAACGTCAGCTTGGGTTGGAAAAGGGAGAACAAAAATTGCGTATGCAAAATGATGGCCCCAAGCCATTGCAAAAATACTTCGACCGAAGTGCATATGTGTGAAAAAAAGTTTTAATGAAAAAAACGCTTTGTTAACAGTGCCGGGAAGAGGAAAACCGTAACAATTCCCTTTGTGAAAATGTTTTGATCAAATACAGAATATAGACTGCAAGGCTTTTCTATGGCAACCATTTAAGAAACCAGTTGAGGTTAAGAAACTAGTTCTTTATATAATTAATTGACCTGCTTTTTGATATAAATAAATTTTAGTAACAAGTTAAATGAGCTGATGAATGTGGTTAACTAACTGGCATACGTATGATGAAGACTAAAGTAATTTAAGAACTACTTATTATTTTTTTAAGAACCCATCCCAATGATTGCAGATGACGACTACAACACAAACTCGTGGATTTTTGGTTCAACAATACTAAATAATTTAAATGCAAGTTAAAAATGAATAAGAACCTTGTGCAAATTATACATGCATTGAGCAATTCCTTTGTCAGGTATGTTATGGTGATCCAGCCAATCCTGTGAAGTATACAAAAAAGAAGAAAGCAAAATAGAAAGAAACCAAAGCGGAAACGAAAAAGAAATTGTAGAAACAATTCAATGATGTGTGATGAGTGATAAACTTATTTTACTTTGGCCCTAACTCTTTTATGGTTTTGTTTGAGAAAATAACCCGCAGGCGAAAAGAAAACCAACTTAGAAAAATAGTGCGTTCAGGAACCGGAAGTAGGAGCAGTTGCAACCGGAAACCGAACCAGTGTTAGTGTGCGTGTGTGCAAGGCAGTTTCAAAATGCGCGCGTGTGTGAGTGTGTTCAGCTGATTCCCGAAAAGCGTGAAGAAAAATAACGGAAAATCAACAAATACCGATAAGCAGGCTACACACGAACACCCACACACGCGCACACGCAAATTGGTATATCGCTTAACGTGAAAACAATATTAATTATACGCACTGTGGTACGACTTCGGTTTCCGCACGAATGCCGTGATCGGAAAGTGCTTTGCATATACCCTTGCAAATAATCATAAAGCTTTATGGATTTGTCAGGCACTTGAAATACATTTTGATGGCCCATAAAATCATATTAATATAATAATGACATTTTCTACACTAGGAATAAATACTAGATTTAGTTTGAGAAAAAAATTAAATATTCTCTTCATTTATTTTTATGAATTATTTGGAGAAATATAAACTTTGTTTTACATTTTTAATTACCATTCCATAATTTAAAAAAATCCTATTTATTCAGTCAGTTTAAACACATTATATAAAGCGTAAGTTTTTTCCATGAAACTTTATATTTGCAAGGGTTTCCCGGGTTAGTTCTACACACACACACGTATTAAGTCATAAAAAACATTGATAAATTTGGCCCTGCTCACCTGAAAGCGCAACATGAGGAACATCACAGCGAAGACCACGCACAGGCAACATCCGATAATGGGAAAGCTGACCAGATAGCGAAACGCGCGACGCTGCCAAGCCGGCGCCTCCTTTGGCTCCAAACGACCCGTCACATTGTTCTCCTCCAAAGGACCCTGAAGCAGCGATCCCAGATATACGATTAATCAAACAAATTGTCAATAACTTCTGTTCTCCTACCTTATACAAGGGTCTCGGTGGTTCCAGCAGCTCCGGCGGCGTTGATAAAGTGCCCCACCGAAAGGCCAACTCCACGGAATAACGCTTCCAGGCTTCCAGATACAGTGAAGCCCAGGCCACGTTGAACAGGGAGAACAGCACGTGTCCCATGTCCTGGGCCGTTTGTCCCTTGCCCCACAGAATGAAGTAGAGAATAGTGCCAAAAACAGCGGGAACGCCCAGAGCGCAGGTGTAATGGCCCAGCCAGGCAAAGTACAAGGCAACCTTTACGCCGAAATAGGCAGCAATGTCATCTGAAAAGAGAATATTGTTAGGCCTCAGGATATCGTACACAAAGCTGAAGTGGTGCATTCAGCTGGAAAAATAAATATAGGAAATTTGTTTTGTTTATGTACGCTTTAAAAGGATGTTTTAGTGCAATTTTCTCGAGTGCCAATACACATATAATGTTTGGGATTCAGGAATCAGCGACAGATGATATCTAGGACTTTAGGTTTTTAGTTTTTCGACAGAATGTTAGCTGGCACTCGAGAAAACCACCCCTATTGTAATATATCACATTATATTTAAATCTTCGTTCTTCTTTGGAAGAATCTTACGTACCCAAGGGTTGCGGGGCGAATATCTGCTTAACCCAGTGCGTCTGGAGCTGGGTCAGCGAACTGGGCTCGTGCAGCGGGAAGACCTGTGTGATCAGGCCGGACTCCTGCCAGGCGGCCACGATGCTCTGACCCTCGGCGACGGCCGCCCTCCCATGTAGGGCATCGATGTCACTGCAGCCGGCTCTTAGACCCTGTAGCACCTGAAGGACCAGCCACTGTCGCTCCTGGGAGGTGAAAAGTGCTGTGCTACCCACGTCGCCGCGCAACTGCTGAAAGCAATGACTCTCGCGGGTGGTAAACTCCCTCAGAGCACCGCCCAAATCCGGTCGTAAACGCTTGGGCAGGCGGGCTTCCTCGGCGGCTCTAAAAAGACTAAGAGTAGTGATTTATAAAGTAGCGCTTTGGGCTTACATGAATTATATATAGTTTTACATGTTATAACGTTCATATAAAGAACAACGTTATAAAAAACATTTTAATTAAAGTTACTTTAGGCAGAGGATTTCACTTACACATTAACCGGAGCACTGACATAGAAGGCATTCCTTCGCGTGCTCTCGTGGGCCTTGACCTGGACCAGGAGACCCAGACCAGCCGGCGGTTGGGAGCGGATGCGGGCCAGGAGCCAGCGGAGCGCCTCGTCTGGCGCATCCTCGGGAAATTCAATAACCACGTCACATTGTGTGGGAATTTTATTGAGCCAGAGGCGTCGAGGCGTCATCAAATGGCCGGCGTAGGGCACTTTGCGTCGTAATTGGCGGGAAGCTGGAAGAAGTTTAAGAAAGGTTTTGAGATACCATTTAACTCAATGATTCCAACAACAATGCATTTCCCCCTTTGTATTTATTTCAAGTGTGCGTTTTATAATGATATTCTTGTTATAAATCAGATTTTAAATTGAAATGTCAAGAAATACCAATAACCGCAATGGAATGCTCCTTGAAGGCATACTTGCAGTAAAATAACCCAGAGGAACAAAGCAGATGCATACCAGAGCGGCTCAAAGGAAAAACAAAATACAAACCACAAATAAGCTAACCTGACATGGTTCAAGCATAAACAAAAAACATTTACCAGAACTTTTAATTAGAAAAGGTTGCAACAGCAACCAAGCCAAAAGCCAACGGGTGAAGGGAAAACACATCCAAGAAACTTGGACTTCTCCTTTACCAGGAATCACAGAATGTCAAGAGAAAAGCCGCCTTTGACCAAAAAACAGCCACTAAAACAATGACTAAAATCAGGTAAAACTGTTTTAATGAATGGGTCAAACTAAAAAAGTTCGTGTTAGTTACACAGAAAGACCACTATAAAGTGAATTGTACAAGAAATACTCCCAGAAAAAACTTATTTTATACCATCACCCACAGTATTATTTTTAAAATGTAATAACTGGCTCTTAGTACAAGGTGGCGGTGACGATTGCTGCCAAAGTTTGTTGGCAATAAAGTTCAACGAAAACTTGGTAGAGGTTCGCTGGGTGGTAATTAATTATGAACTTATTTGCACCAGCGCAAAAGTGATTTTTCCATGGGCAGACAAAACTGCAGCGAGGAAAAATGAAAAGCCAGCGCTGCGCTAAAATTGATAGCGGGCGAGGACTTCCTGCCACCGTTCAGGTCCTTGTGACTATCAACAGCTTTCACTTCAAATTTGGCTAATGACAAATGCCACTTGCAGTGACCTCAAGTGCTGGGTTGGTTCGTTGCCAATGTTTTCACTTGATAAGAATAATAAAAATGGTTCGTTTAAGTTCACCAAGCTCATTACCGGGACTCAGAATGTGTTTCGCCATTAAGGCGATAAGGTTGTAAATAAGTACTTGGGAAGGTCAGAAAAAAACGATTTGTGTATTCTAAGTACCAAAGGACGAGGTGGAATCTTAAAAATTAGTTATAATAAAATTTTGTTAAATAAGTTCCAACGTTTCCCCACCTTTCTTTAAGTTTCTAATGTAATTGACATTTCAAATACATTATTTAAATAAGAAGTTAGCCCAATTATTTCCTTCCAATACATGGCTTATTATACTCCATAAAAAGCAATAACAAATGATATTTTCATAAGTCCTTAATCACCATAAAAACTCTTATTCAAAATTGAATTCTTAAACAGGCAACCTTAGAACACTCAAAATCCCCCTAATGCCCAGAGAGCTTTCGTCAACTAAAATAGACCGCAATTCGGTAATGACTTATTTAGCCTGCTTTTGCACAAGCGAAATTTCTCATCATTAATTACACATCGTAAGCCACTCCACCCGACTCATCATAATATTTAGATATTTATGTAACAAACTTAATTCTATAGCTTGGAAACAAAGGCGAACCTAATTAGGGTGCCCACGAAGAGCGAAAGAGCTTAGAGCCAACGAATTGTAAATATATTTAGAATATCTCTCTGTGTGTCGATACATTTACAAAACTAATTATACACGACAAGAACAAACCGCAACAGCAGCTCGAACCGATGTGTGCATACTTGGGCAGCTGAATAAATCACGTAATGTGGAATTTCGTAATTAATTCCATAAATAAAGCAGTAACATCGTAGAGTCCATGCCTCAACCAGCAGCGAATAGATCGATTTCGGTGCTGTTGCATGGCAAATGAGCTGTGAATTAGTCTGTGGTAAATTCCATCGCAAATCTCTGGCCCAAAACCTGGAACGGCGTCGGGGCCCGGAGGATTATAAACTCATACGCAATCAATGTAACCGGTGTGCGATTGCCATTTTGATATGCAAAACACACAAATGTGTTTGGCCACGGGAACCCTCACGCTTTGCCCATAAAACTGTGACAAAAGAATGGATCAGGATGGAGAAGAAGGAACTCTGGGGAAAGGACACGCGTTGTGCATCGTATTTTTATACCCCGAGGGATTATGGATAAATCTAAAGCTGGTGAGTAATAAAAACCTAGCCAAGGGCTGAAAACACTTTATTGTCGGTCTAGGATGGCATATGCTTATATACATAGGTAACAACAATGGGTTGTTTATAAAAACGAGGTGGTCAAGATACGAGTATTATAAAAATAACATTATTTTTAAATAATTAAAATAATAAATACGAAATATTGCAAATATTGTTTTTCTTTCTTTTTCCCCAAGTAAATTTTATCGGTATAAAATACCAACAAATAAGATATAAAGCAATCTACGGGTTCATTTAATGTTGGCCCTATTATTCCACGGATGTGAGTTAACCCTTTTGGATTACGTGAAAAGGTTTTATAAAAAGCTTCCTCTCAGAAACTATGAAGTATGTGAGCCTAATCGAATATCAGATAAATGTGCTCTTAGCACAACATAAAGTAGAGGGTTTATGAACCCTTAACATCATTTTGTAAATTTAATTAAAAAGTAACATACTAAAAATAATAACATCTTCTTATAGACTTCCCATAATAATTCCCTAAGTTAATAAACAAACAAATAATACCAATTCATTTTCGGCAACCAAAGCAGGGAAAGTGCAATCGAGCCACACATCCTAATCCAATCCAATTCAGAGCAATTTCGGTGAGTAATACACGACATCAGGAACAGAACAGCAGAAATTCCCTCCATCAGCTTGAACTACACAATTCATTATACAGTCCGCACATGCTTAAGTTGACACCGAGGACGAGGACGACTCGACTCGATTCAACTCGACTCCTCTTGGAGGAGGAAAGTGCCAGCTAATGCTTTCGGCTGTTAAATCAGCAGCCGTGGGGCCCTAAAGGGGCGAACTGTGCGTTGAATAATTAATGAAATCGGCTTTGGGGCGGACCACGCCCACACCAGCACGCCCCCCGTTGGGCGCCAAAATGAAACCAGAACTCAGACCGAACCACAGCAACGCATAATTTGTTGCATAAGCGGGCTGAAGGAGTGTGATGGCTCAAATTTAATCAGCAGATTCGTGTCTGATGGCTGCAGCCTGTCTCCGTCCGTCCACTTATTCCCAACGAGCATTCAGTTAAAACAGTTTATGTTTTAATTAACCTTGCCGGTGACGGGGGAACCCGACGAGAGGATCTAGAAAAGCTCATTAGCAAACCTTCAACACTCTCCGCTAAATGCTGGACTTAATTGACTCGGGCTTGAATTGCGTCTAATTGAAATTAGATGATGTAATTTTGATGATGGGCCACTCCGTCAATTCAGCTGCACCATCGATAGAGGAGGACATCCTGTCTCCACCACCATCATCATCCAATCATCGGCGAGTCAAGTCAGGTAGCCCGTTTGCGGGAGTAAACACTTGGCCAGTTGACACGACGTCCAGCTTCATGTGAGATGTTCGAGAAAGACAAGTGGGTTTGGCTTATTGTATCCCGATGAAGTCACCCACGTCCAAGGTGACAAAATGCTGGTGCACCCTACCGAATATAAGCCAACGTAAGCAAAGGGGATTTTTCTTAGAAACATAAAAGATCTGCCCATTCACTTTTGCCACACGCACAGTATGCTATAGTGTAGTGAATAGAATACTTACACAAATACAACTAAATATTAAACCTTTAAACTTAAACAATACGGTATTAAAGTGGACTTATTTTGGTACTTCCCATTTTCAGCCGCCACACGCACAGTATGCAAAATCAAGTAGGTTAAACCCAAGGAATGGAACCAGGACATTCGCTTTTGTTTGCCCATAACTCAGAGCTCAATTATCACAGGGGAAACGCAACACATCGAAATATCCTCTGCAGTAACCACTCTAATTGTTATGACGATGGGACTGCAGGCAGATGCTTAATGACTCGTATTCAGTCTCTTTATTGTTCAGTTTAATTGCATATTCCACCCCGCTTCAAATGGCTCTTAATGACTCTCGCTTAAATGGAGTTAATATGCCTGACATACGCATCCTTGCTAAGAACCTTTTGATATAAAATATTTAACAGTGGGAATTTTACACACGAGTGCATTAAACCCGGTCAACCGAAAGTTGCACTTTCTGCCGCATTTTTTGGCTGTATTGTGATCCTTTACAATGGCCTGCATATATGTAG
Organism: Drosophila biarmipes; assembly: GCF_025231255.1. Classification (NCBI taxonomy): domain Eukaryota; kingdom Metazoa; phylum Arthropoda; class Insecta; order Diptera; family Drosophilidae; genus Drosophila; species Drosophila biarmipes. The sequence continues at coordinate 2,411,922 of NC_066612.1, read as the reverse complement.
GGACACAATTTTATTGATGCACTCAGACCTGGCAGTGATTAATGTACCCCAAACTCGATTCCTCTTAATCGTATCCAGGAGTCCTCCCCCTCCACAGCTTATCTGCAACTTTTGCTGCCGAAGTGGCTGACAGACAGGACACTGGGAACATTCAAGGACCCAAGCTTGGTCAGCATAAATTAATTGCATTTGTGTATGGGACACAAGCGCCAGGATATATGGCACCAAAGCGGAGGAACTTTATCTTCGACGTGCCCATGTGTGCGAGTGGCTTAAGGGCATTATAGTGCCAAGTCTTTAATTGAGTTTTAATCATGTTAAGTGAAAGTGGTCAGTCTAGTGCTATTTAATCGCCAGCACAGTGTGTGGGATGATTTCAAACTAAATAAATATTTTACCAACGCTTAGCAATAACACGAATGCTCTGAAATCATAACCCATATCATCTACATCTCGATACTTTTCAGTCAGCGATAATTTTTAATGCAAAGGGATTCTCTTCATAGACAAGCTTTTCCAGTCTTTTTTCCCTCAAATGCTATAACTGACAACCAAAACCACTCAAACTGTCAAAATGCCCAGCAAAAAGGACTGGGGGGAAATTGGAAAAATGGCGCTGAACGTTACGGGCTCTCGAGCTAAACGAGTTCTTGAGCGAGCTCTGACTATATTGATTGAATCTGCATATATAATTGAAAGCGACCAATTGAAAATCAAAATGTTTAGAGGCAAGCAAAATAGCATTTAGGCTTTAATCCCATAAGCAGCGTAAATATTATATAAATGAAATAGACAAGTGACAAGTTCTAAGCGTAGACCTTAACTAAAACTGCTTGGGGATATCAGATGAAAGAACTTGTGTTCTGCTCAGTTGGCCGAGGAAAAAGTTAATGAGGGCCAACGGCGACAATTTGAAAAGTTTACAACTCACTTTTCCCATCCCCTTGAGTCTCAAGTGACAACTGTGAAGGCCGCTCTTAGAAGGGATTCCAGTATTTAATTTCCACAAGTGAGGAAAATTCTTTCTGCAACTTTTAGATTTTTAAAGATTATTTTTATAATAAGCAATGAAGAATGTATTAAGAAGAACACATATAATATTTACTATATCTTGATATATAATATTTTATCACCCTTTTTAATTTCTTTATATTCTGGTTCCCAACCATTCCAATCACTTCTTTAATAGGTTAGAAGTGCTGTCAAAAAGTAAATTCCTGCGGACATAATTACGAGTTATGTGCGCAAATTAAATCATAAATCTTGCTTATGTCTATAATGAAAATCCACTTAGGTCAGGGCAGAGTCGAACAAGGAGGGAAACGCAAGGTGCGAGATAACAACAGGCGAGCAGGCAGTAAGCCAGACAGCCAGGAAAAGCCAAGGACAAGGGGAGGAAAACTCCCATGCCCACCCCATGTCGAACACTGTCTAGTTGGCAGCGATGCCATGTTATAACGCGAAAGACCCAGCCACATACACACGAGAACGGACAGGCTGTCAGGATAATATGCAACATTTTAATGGCTTTTATAAGCAGGCCACTACAAAAACTCGTCGCAGCTTTAATATTTTTAATTGGTTTAAATTTACTTGAGGCTGAAAAATGTTAAACGTTGGTAATTAAGTTTAAAGCCAGCGAAATCCTCAATGTGCGCGTCAGCCATAATTTTCTGGCTCCCATGGCGTATACGTAATGTGGCCTAAGTCTGCCAGTTGCTGTCATGTCTACATTTTGTCATGTGGTTGGTTCCCAGTTTAAAGCTAGGAAACAGTCAACGGAAAGTGAAATTTTAAATTTTAAGAAAGCACATGTGTTTATTAATATTTTAGTGTTATGCTTTTTAGCTTTAGAAGTCAATTATCCTTGCAAAAAGTATGGATTCCTTTTTTTTTTAATTTCTACTTGACTAATTAACAAAACTTTTCACCTTTTCCCTTTCTTTCAAAAATCCTTTAAAAAATCATCAATCCCGCCTTTTAAATGACTAATAACCCTTGAAACGGAGATTTTTGATTAATTGCTGTACTACTCATCGGGCATAAATTTTCGTGTCTGGCTTGTTGTTTCAGCCTCGTTTATGTGAAAAAACGAAAAGTGGCAGTGAAATGGGTAAACATGATTGATCACCACTTTTAACGACCAAGAAATCACGGTTTGAGGCGAGTAAAGCTTGGCTAGCATAGTTTCATCAATGCAGAGCCGTAGAAATAGGACGGATTTCGTACCCGAAAGCACATTTTGCCTCATTAGTGGCACACACGTATGTGTTACGAACCAGACATACGCCCTCTTCTATATGCAAACCATTTAAACCGACAAGAGGGGCTTATCCGAAGAGGCGAACAGGAAAACCGCAGGGAATCCTTGACCCCAGCACAAGCACTTAAGGTAAACCAGTGGAAATCTATGATACGATCATATATTTACTTACAGTATATATAAACTTAATTGATTTACTGGTACTTGGACATCTGCTAAACAGGAACTCTGCAAACAAGATGTTTAACAAGAACACGCAAAGAAACAGCACTTAAGGACCGACTGATGACCGGAGGATTATACAGAACTAATATTCTTTGTCTACAGTGGTACTTCGTTAGTACAAGATGTAGAGATTTTGATCATAAATATTTTATTTTTAATACACATTTTCTACTTAGAGATAAATGGTCCCAAATCAACAAAGTTTCTTTCTATATTTTAACCATCATATCATGCTTTTCCAGGAAATTAAATTTCGTACTAGACAACTATATTTCCGAATATTGTATGTTCCCACTTGAAATGGGAAAGTTATGTATGCCAGGAGCAGCCTAGCTCTTGACTAAACTCGTCTCAGGTTTCCATTATAGGGAAGCCCCATAACTGTCCGCAACTATCCGTCATTTTATTAAATAAACATTATGACTTGCCTGACTCTGACAGCAATTTTCCGCTCCTTCGCCAGTTCTGCTGCATAGCCCGAGTAAACGGAAATTGATTTTACGCTGATGTAAATTAAATAACTAAAATGCTCACATCAACGGGGCACAATTTCCAGCCAATCGTTCAAAAAACATTCAGTATATGATACATATTTTATACTCGTACAACAAATACGTAAAGGAAATCCTGATAAAAACAGCATCAATTTAATGTAGTGGAAAGAGCATTGAATTAAAATATATTTTGTTGCAGAAATGTTGCATAAACGCGGCGCGAATTGTGATTTATATGAAAACATTTTCAATCGCCAACAGAAGCAATGTCAAAGGTTATTTATGACCACCTTTAGTTGCAGCACTCCTTAATGTAAGCGAAATGTTTAAAAATAGAAGCATACTTATTTGGGCAAAAAGCTGACCTTGCTTTTTCCAGACCGGCTTTTTAGGGGTAGTAAACATAAAGTACTTAAAAAAGATAACACCATTTCCAAGGCCGAATACATAAATAGCGTCCTCATTTTAGCTTATGCCCATATTAAGGGCTTCTTATAGTCGGGAACCGCATCTAATAAAGTTCTCCTCTAGACAGTAAACACATTCAACTTCAACTTGGCCTCATTGATTTTTCAATTTCTATTTTTGTCGTTTTCGGCAGAATTTCAGAGTGCACTTGCGGCACGACTTTCGTAAATATGTATATATACACAGAGCGAAAAAAAGTACTATCCTTCCCAGGCATAAAATGTTAGATTTTATATTTACTTATTTGTTTTTAAGGTGTCCACGTTAGACAATTTTTAAGCAAGACCTAATTACATTCATGATATGGACTTATCCATACTATTTAAATTTAACGCCTTCTGCAACATTATATTTTTACGGTATCAATTTAAAGTTGTGGATCAATTGGCGGGCAGTGTATCCTCTGAAAGGTTCCTACAGCTCTGTAGGTTGGACCCAAGCCAAGACCCGTGGCGAAAACCAAGCACATGCAATATAAATACAAAGAGCACACCCAGATTGTTTTTGTATTCATTTTCTTTTTCGGGGGCAATTTTTTGGCTGAGTAGCAAACGAAGAGCAATGCCGTTGGCGATTCAACTAAACTTGGGCAGAAGCACGTCGGTCGAAGAGGTGATAGTAAAGTCTGCCAGGATGGAGTCGCCGTTGGGGAGCAGGAGCAGGACTTCCTTTCCCTTGGAATTGGGTTTTGTGCACTGGCTATTGTTTCCTGCAAAGCGGGTTACGCTTTCGGCTAGGCCATCCGGACATGAGCATCATCAAGACAACAATGTTGTGCGCATCGGGAATGCAGGCAAGATTGGCAGATAGTAGAGGCTTTTCATTCGAACCACCTAAGTGTGGTAACTCTCCTCAGTTACTACATCTCTTTTGGCATTTTCAGACTGTCTGCAATCGGACTTTGCTTGTGCGGAACTCAGGTCAGTGCTCCAAATCTAGTTTGAGAGCCGAGGAATGTTGCACACAGTTAACACAAGTAGATTTACGATACGGAAAATTGTAAAAAGTACTCCACGAACTAAAGACTCTCAGTGAAACGAAAACCTTTTAAGCATTTGAATAAATATCCATATAGTATTTATAGCCCAAGACTTACTTATAATACCTTAAAGACAAAGAAAAATAGGATTTTAAAATCCCTTTGTATATTCAATTTTAATGTGACTAAAAGTATGCAAGAATATATTTTAGACTTACAAGACCAACAAACCCATTAAAATCTTTATTCATTGCATACTTTTAGGCATCTAAAAGGTGCTCTTTCGATTTCTGTGTCACCTTTAATTATTTTACATTTTCCCATGGAAGCATATCCGTATTTAAATATTCTCTAAAACTTTTCAGCTTTTTGCGCTTTGAATAATTGGATGTGTGGCAGTATGTCAGAGGTTAAAGGTGGAAAGCGTGGGCAAAACCAATCAGATTAGCAGCCAATCAAAGCTATAAGCCAGACTGGCGCACACATACGCAAATGAAAATGTACCCGTTTCGCCAGACAACCAACTGACGAGGCGGGATTTCCACGGAAATTAAGCTGCTCTCAATGCCAACACAGCACGGAAAAGCAACGAAGCTGTTTCCCCAGGATGACTTTAACAATTTAAAACATCAAATGCAAACCGAAATGTGGCTGGATTGCCGGTGAGTGCAACCTCAGCTCCTTTGCCTGCAAATATCCCACATCAGCTGTCAGTCAGCCAGCGTTTTAGGCAGGATTTCGCAAGCATATTGTAACTATGCAACGGATGGGAATATACCCAGAAACATCCGGCTGTCTGAAACCTGCACAGGGGCAGGGCAGGAAAATTCAGACAGCCGGCAGGCGAGATTGGCGCAAGGAGAATCAGGTTGCTGTGCGGAGGATACACTCGTGTGTAACCCAATGGCCGCAAGTGCACACAACTTGCCACGCATTTACATATCAAGATTTGCCGCTGAATTGTGGCTTAGCCCCACAGAACTGGGTTTAAAAAAAACGCTACAAGGGGAGATTTGCTCGATAAGCAGTTTCACAAGTCTTTCGTGCGGTTATTCAAGCTGCGAAGTTCATAAACTATAATATTTTTGATCTTTTGTATTGAAATAATGTTCACAATAGGTAGTAAAAACCATACCCTAAGCTCACATATCTTTAAATATGAAAACCATTTTGATTTATAGTTTTATTTATCAAAAAAAAGTGGGTCACATTTCCTAAGCACTCAATTTTCTCTTCATGTACTTGAGGACAGCCATTAATTTTTCAGAGGAAACGGAAGAAAAGGAAATGCAGCTGCAATGCGCACTTGCGCGCCATAAAGTATGCAACACAAACAATGAAGGCGCCATTAAATTTTTGATTTTAGAAATCAGTTTTCCGTTTTCGACAAAGTTCAGCGACGAAGTAAAAGGCAAAGTAATAGTTCAATTTGCCATCGTTGGACTTAAAACGACCTCTTTTTGAATATCCCACAAAATTCAAGTGCAGCTGCAAAGTAGCACAGGCAATGTCTTTATACCCCCTTAGCCTTTCTCTTACAAGAGACCAAAAAGAAAACTGCAAATCTGACACAAATAAAGCTTTTATATCCCTGGCTTTATGTGTGGGCTCCTTACTAGGCCGTAAGCTTCCTTACAGAAAACATTAATATAAAAACAAAGTTGAGGGAAAAATCTCGGAAAAAAGTCGACTATACAAACATTTCGCTGGGCTTTGTTTGATTGAAGCTGCTTGGCTCGCGATACACATACGATGTGGGATATGGAAAAGAACCCAATCTTCCTAATGCTTACTTAAGCAACATTGAAAACGATATCATACATAATGCCTTGGGAAATGAAAAATAAATAGATTCAGGCAATACCCAGAAAAAAATGTATTTCAACTGAATATAAAAGGGGAATGTTTTCAACTCAAAACCAGATTTGTTATTTTGACCTTCAAGCAGACATTATTTTGGAATTTAAAAAATTGTCTTTAAGATTACAGTACTGCTGGGTCCTTAAAATAGGAACCTGTTGAACATCTATTATGTTAAAAGTTAATATCGATACTTATTTAGTCTCTTAGTCTGTCAGTAAACTTAAGCTGATTTTCTAACCATAAAACAAAACAAAGGAACTGATAGAAAGCATATACATCATTTTAAAAACTAAAAACGAACCGAACTAGACGCTTGTATGTTCCATGGTAACTTTTATTTATTCATAGGCTGCAATAAATAATAAACATCGCAGAATAATTCGAAAACGACTGCGGGCTAGGGCAAATTTATTTCCCACTTGAACCCCCGACAACAATGCCATAAAAGGGGTTAACTGTCAGAATCATGGCGCATCAATACGAAACCACCTACAAGCCCCCGAACATTCAGCGGAGCTGTCAATGCCGATGGCAGCCGGGCCAACAAATTCGCAGGCTATGCCCTGAAGCCAACGCAAATAAAAATGACAACAAAACAATCCTCAACAAAGGCAAACAAAAATGGGAATGCAAACAGAGACAGTTAGACAACGGAGGAGGTTCAAAACCCCCGAGCAAAGAAAGGGGCCGTCGCACAAAAGCCAGCCGTGGATATGGGATCTGATGGGAGTACGAGAATGATTCAATTCCATTAGCAGACGTTATGCACAGCGAAGTCGACCCAGCGAATATCGATTGGCTTTTCCCAGCGCTGCTCGCCAAATTTTCTTCTAATTCCTAACGCACGCAATGCAGTTTTCTAGTTTTCCACGGGAAAAGGGGTTGACTGCTAATGGAAAATTGCTGGGGGAGGGGGGCTGGTCGTTGGCGATGTGGGAGAAGCGTGAGTAAGTTGGCCACGTCACTCGCCCGTACCAGATTGCCAGTAAAGTTTAAAAGTCATGTCTGACATTTTGGCAACACGTAAATCCGCGCACTTCCTGGAAACACCCTCGATGAGAGCCAAGTGGGTGGCCAATCGGGTCAGCAGGATGGGGGCGATAGGTAGAGACAGACCCTCTACATAAGCTTAGCGCGAAAAACGCCACAACACGCTGCTAAATTTGTTGTGCAATTTTCACAGCTAACGAAGTGGGAGACCGTGGAATTCTATTAGAAATTCAGCGGAAGCAGTACTTTTGTTGGGGCGGCAAATTGCTGGGAATGTTTCACAAGATTGAAGATTGCATAAGTTTAAAATGTAAAGGCAAAATACATTTCGGGATTAAATACCAGACAGTGTTTACCATTTATATAAATAAGTAGTCTAAGTAGTCTTAGGGAGTAGATCTGCTCAGTCTCTGCCGGCACATGTACAGTGTACACCAGCAGTCTTCACACACATCGTTTCCTCACACAAATAAAAGCCAAAATGTTATTATAATCTGTAAACTGGAAGATTACCCGGTGTTTAACAGAGAATTATAATAAACAACTCACAAATATGGAAAAAATATAGAAATTGCTTACTAATATTCATATTTCACAATAGTAACCCCCAAAAACCTCCATCAAATGGATCCTACAAGTCACGACAGTATAAAAACCAACCCCTTCAATACCAAGCCATATTGTAGCACGATACCATTCTCTTTGTAATAGCAAATGTCTTTTGGCCATCAATCCCATCTAGACAGCACATACAGCACATACAGCACACACACGCAGCACAACCTTGACCCATAAAAGCTAATGAATTTAATTAACCACCCTCAAGGAAGTCGTCGTGAGTAAACATAGGCCCAGCCAAGTGGCAGGACTCTTCATATGTGGGACAATACAGACCAGCACTTGAGCCAGTTAATCCATTTGTGGGGTTTGTGGAAGGGGAGAGGAAAAGACAATCGATTTGGGGCTAGGATAGGCAAGTGCAAAATTAGCCAGCAGGGCGCCCCATCAATTAAAGAGTAATCCAATGGGGAATACCCGTCAGGACATGCAAAGCTCGAAGTGCATTTCCTTTGTCATCTTCCGCATAAATAACTCAAATAGCGCCTTCCTTCAGACGCGACGACGCTTTTCAATAGCTCCGCTGCACAAAGGACCCGCCTGGGACAATGGCAGAGGGCCTCCTGCACCCTCCGTCAGCACACACAACACACCGCCTTCGGAGGGAAATGCATGGAAAAGTTTCTTTTATTTGTCTATTGCTGACAGGAAGTGCGGCAATCTGAAAGTAATTTCAGCGTAATTGGATAGTTGCTCGGGTCGTGCGAAAACGCAGCCCATTAAAAAACTTGGTTGTCAGTCACGAGGGCAGACAAGCCCAGGCGAATAGAGAATTTAAAATCGATTTGAACTTGAAACTTAGTGGATAATAATGATGACTATATTGACACAGTTATATTTTAACTGCTTTGTAAATATTTAAAGAAGTTAGGGAGTTTATGTACACGACTGAGGAATGTTATTATTATTTAACAAATAGTTCCGACATAAAATATTAGATTATAGATCATGAAGCGTATATCTCGACATTATAATTTCCAATTATCTGGCTTTATCCCCACTCCAACAAGAAAACGTCTTTACAATTTCAAATTTCTAACATGGTGCTATCAAGTTTTACAAAATTTGGTATCCTGGAGAAGTTTTCACAATTACCAGTGCTTTTGCTCCTCCTCTTTACTATTCTCAACCTGAAATTTCCTCTTGTTTATCTACGAGACAAATGAGCTGGTTAAAAGTTTGTTTTTCACACGTCTCTGCCGTGGAGAGCTGAACTCAAACAGCACCCAAATATTCATACGGATAGACTTGCCAATCCTACGGAAATAGAAAGACTGGCGGGGCACATACACGACGATTCACAAAAATCGAGGGGAATCGGAAGGTGGGATGGTTTTGTTGTGCTGCTCTTGGCACTCACCATTTTCGATGGTCTCCTTGGCACAGGATATTATTTTTCCTTTGCGACGTCGCAAATTTGATTCGAAATTGTTGTCATCGGTGAAATCATCCTCGCCGCCATCCCTTGGAGCTCCTCCACCGCCGCCGCCAGCGTCGCCGGCTGTTGTAGTCGCCGTCGTTGTTGTCGTGGAGTCCGGCACATCCTCCGAGGACTGACGCTCCGAGAGGGAAGCTGCATCGCCTTCGCCGCCTCCGCCGTGCATTGGACTTTTAAAACTTTGGCTCATGCTGTGCCAAAATTCGCCTTTGATTTGTTTTATATTTTATTAGTTCCAGCTGATTGATATTTTATTTGTCTTCGCTGCGACGCGTTCAGTGTTTCCGTTTAGAAATTGGTACTCGATCTCACTTTTAGCATGTTTACTTAAAACCTATAATTAATTAAGTCTGCCGGCACACGTACAGCGTACCACAGTTACTCTTTAAAATATTAAGGAAAAATCGGTTACAAATAAGCACTCGATCTCACTTTCGGCATGCTCATAAACTATGTTCAAGTGAATCAACATCAGTAAGCGGGCATGGGGAATAGTGCTGCTTAGCCTCTGCCGGCACACTTACAGCGTACCACAGTTACTCCCTAAGTTAATCAGGTGAAATCGTTTCCGAATAAGCAGTCGATCTCACTTCTAGCTTTCTTACACATAAACAATGTTGAATTGAATTTAAATTAATCAGGCGACGCGAATAAGTAGGCAACGCAATAGGAAGCAAGGGTTTTGGCCACAATTACGAATTACTTAATCGAAGGAAATGCTCCAATTCGGTGCGTGATTCGAGGCAAAACCTAGTAGCACGCCATTCGCTGGTTAAAGTATTAAAACCAAGACGGTGCCGGCTTGAAAGACCTTTCTGTTTTGTTGTTTTATGGACGTCTTGTAAAAGTGGGTTGGTCTGTGTTGGTGCATGACCAAGTTACAAAGGGTGGGTTCAGACACTACGCACAACCCCAGGAGTGATCCCAAATGCGTTTTCAAAACGCAGAACCGCCAAGTAGCTTTTCCAGACAAGTAGCCTCCATCGAGAGTGAACGGAGTAACCTTTGTGAAAAGCAAAAAGAAGCTCAATGGTTTTCTTATTTCATAATCGTTTCTTGCATTTAGGTTAAACAATCTTCGAGACAACAAGAGCACGGCTTAAGTAAACACTAGCCAGAAGGCCAAATAAATGTATTTTTTTCAGCACGAAACACTTAGCAGGGAAAGCCAACTACTTGTTTTATTTAAAAACAGTTAAACAACATTACTTTTTCCTTCTATTTGGAAATATGTCATGGGAAACGCGCGTCGAAAAGGTGTTTGCTCGCTGGGAAATGCCGTCACAGACTGAAATGTCTTTCACTTGGCTGCGGGAGTGAAAACCCAACTCGAAGAGCAGCAGCGTGGTGGGTTTCTCAGTTATTGATTTTGTTCTGCAAAGACAGCAAACGCAAAAGGGCAACATTTGTGGGTCGGATTGCGTTTTTGGGGGAGGCCTGTTACACGCAGGGCGAGGCATCGTTCAAAAAGCCGGCTTCCACGGAGAGCGAGAGAGCCCACAGACGGCAAGGCAAACAACAAACAGTGAAGCACGAAGGAAGAGCAAAGTACATATAAACAAACACATTATTATGACCGGTGTAAGGAGCTAAAGGGATATGCTAAGAATCCATTAATTTTTACATGCCAGGAACACCCTTCAGTTATTATAAGCAGTAAAGCTAACAAGTATCCATTATTTTTCCTAACCATAAACATCTTTAAATTATAAACCGTATAGCTTCTTACAATACTCAATGTTCAAATCTCTCCTATTTCATTTGTATCCACTTTTCTACACTATGCTGAAAACCTTGCAATTACAGACTGTAAATCTACTAAAAATTTCCAAATCTCTCCTGTCAATTTAATTTATAATTACTTTTTTACTATGCAGATAACCTTTGAAACCCTTGTATAAACAAATAAATAAAAAAAGCTACTTTTTGGAACTTTCTTTTAATGAAATGTATTCTTATTTAGGTAATACGTCGCATAGGAAAATTAAATATTAATTCGTACGCAAATTCTCTTGAGATGCACTTTTATAACGTTAAGGCTACTATATAGTTATTATATATCGCCTATACCATTCGAATGTTAACGCGTGGTGGACTCGGTCAAACTTAATTCGTTAGGTTAAATCATCTTAACATCTACTACTCAAGTTTGAGTGTCTTAGTCCCAATCCTCGTTATCCTCGGCGTTGGTTATGTCGGAGAAAGTACTTCCCTGTGTATAAGAATCATAGATCAGTAATTTCATATGGTAAAAAGTTCTGTGGGTAAACTCACGCCTCCACGGACATCCACGCCACCAAACTTCTTGTTGGAGTAGCCCCCACAACCAACACCGCCGCCGCCGATATCACGCAGGAAGGCCGGAACAGTCTGATTAGCTCCCTCAAGGATCTTAATCAAGTCTCCAGCGAGTGCGCGGTCCTGGTCAGGATCAAAGAACGAGGTGGCACGACCATTATTGCCGACACGGCCAGTGCGTCCAATGCGATGCACATAATCATCGATATTGTTGGGCATATCAAAGTTGATCACATGCTTGATGTTCTTGATATCTAGCAAGGCAAAAATGTGTTAAATAACAGGTCAGTAAATTAGGCTTCAGCAGCTCCTACCAAGACCACGAGAAGCCACCGAAGTGGCAATGATAACCTTCATTGAACCGTTTTTGAAGTCACGCAAGGCCTGCTCGCGTTGGCTCTGGAGACGATCGCCATGGATCGAAGTGGTGGGAAATTCTGTTTCCGACAAGAACGAAGCCAAGAAGTCAGCCCCACGCTTTGTCTCCACAAAGACGATAGTACCATCTGCTTGCTCGTGAAGGATTTCCTAGAATATCAGAAGAAACCAGGATATTAAAAACTATTACTAAAGTTTTCGGAGCATCGGACCCACCATCAGCTTGTTTCGCTTAGCGAACTTGTTAACCTCGTAAATGGTCTGCGAAACATCGGAACAGGCTCCTCCAACCACGCCGATAGTAACGAAGATATAGTTCTTCAAAAACTCTCCCGCCAGGCGCTGGATTTCCTCTGGGAAAGTGGCCGAGAACATCAGAGTTTGGTGCTCCGGCCGCATTGTCGGGTGGTTCATGAATTTGCGCATGGTTTCCGAGAAACCCATGTCCAACATGCGATCGGCCTCGTCCAGCACAACAAACCGAGTGTCGTTGAAGGTAATGAAAGTACGCTCCACAAAGTCCATCAGACGTCCCGGAGTGGCGATCAGGACATGGCAGCCCTTGGTAATGCACTCGTTCTGATGCTTGAACGAGGTGCCACCGTAAACAATGCTGATCTTCAGATAAGAACCGTAGGCAAACTTCCTCGCCTCGCTGAAGATCTGAATGGCCAGCTCCCGAGTCGGGGATACGATCACGGCCTGCGGCTTTCCAATCTCCAAGTCCTGGGGATCATCCAACAATTTGCTGAGGATCGGCAACAGGAAAGCAGCCGTTTTTCCCGAGCCAGTCTGGGCACAAGCCATCAAATCACGACCGGCAGCTATCACCGGTATAGATACCTTCTGGATTGGCGTCGGAACCTTGTAACCCGATTTGGTCACGTTCTCTCCGACAATGCCGCGCAATTCGGCGTGCTCAAAGTTCTTAATGGCCCTGGGCACATTTTCGCCGCTCACCTAAGCAATATAAAGCGGCCGTTAGACTTCATATAGGTTTCAGATTTGGTGATTATATTGTTACCTTCACGGGAATGTTGTCATACTTGGAGAAGTTAATGCCCGAAGTGATGCCACTGCTGAAGATCTCCGCTTCGTCGTTAGTCGGCTCCGGCGGAATATAAAATTCACGCGGCTTGTCGCCATTTTCGCCGACTTCATTGTTGTTGTTCACATCATCATCGTTGCGACGGCGCCTCTCAAAACCGCCTTCGCCTTTCTCGCCGCGTTCTCCACGCTCTCCTCTTTCGCCACGCTCCCGATTGAAGCGACCTCCACGATGTTCCCCGCCTAAATAAAAAGTGATTATTTGTTTATGGAATAGCATAACATCAACATTTCCTGACCATAATCATAATATATAAATTGGTAAACGCAATACAGTTGGTCTAAATTCTAGAATTAAATAAGAAAGCACTTCAATTTTGGTGAATTTTATTTTAACATTTATTTAATAACAAAATTAGATTATAAATTAAAAGTTTCAGATTACTGACTTTGCTTAAATCAAATAAAATATAATTTCGTTCGACATTTAAATAAATTAAAATGTCCACTTAAAGATGAAATTAAATTAAAATCAATTTTCAGGGGAAATAAAAAATGTATAATTATTTTCAGTTATTTACTGTTAAACTCTCTTCTTTCGAGATTTTTATAAACCAAAAACTTTTCATTATGGTATTAAAAATAGTTTCTCTAAATCAAAAACGATTTTCATAACTTAAAAACTATTATTATACTTCCAAGTTAAATGTTTTGCTTGTCCCTTTAACGAAGGGAAAAGAATCTCCCATCGGAACTGAGATTTATGAAATTGGCTGTCTTCAGCTCAAGTAAAAAGCGGCATGTGATCACCGCATCCCTTCGATTACGAATAAAAGGTGCATTCTGCATATCCACCTGAGGCTGTCTGATGAGGACGTCAAACAAGCCATGGACAAGGCGAATCTTGTCCTTGTCCATGTTTATAATGATCTTAGGATCGTAGACTTTAACAGCAGGCATGGTATAGTAACTAAACGAGCCTTCCTGACTGAACAGCAACCGCGACTTGCCCTCCACACTGAGTTGCTTGTGACGATCCACCATTAGGCGCAGTATACTAGCGTGTTGCGAAATAAAAGCCAAGTCCTCAATCGACACCCGATGTAGTGGATTTTGCGTTGCTGTTATGGGCTCGCTTTGCGTTCCAGGACATTCTGTTGATGTTGCTGTGGAATCCATCTTTTTTCGGCTAGCATCGACATCCATGCTAGCGATATTAATAGATTGAATCTCCAGCATTGGCAGTACCTGCACATCAGTCACATAAGCATGATCGCTAATATCAGCCAATGTGCTCGAAATTTGCAGCGGGGCGTCCTCAACATCCATGGGCATTAGTTGTACTGACGTATTTTCCATCGGCATAAGTTGGTCTGATGTATTTACCATCGGCACTGTCATTAGATGTGCCGATGTATTTTCCATGGTCATAAGTTGTAGCGATGTATTTTCCAATGACTTAAGTTGTTCCGACGTTTTCAACAGGTTAGACTTGTCCACCATTTCGGATTTCATTTGAGGTGCATTCGTAGGTCCTATAATCTTATTTGGATCCTGAGCGATGGGAGTAGAATTTATCGAAGGTAATAAGGTAGCAGTCGAATCAAACGGAGCCAACTGATCTTGAGCATTAAGAGAAATATCCAAAGGAGCCTCTGCAAGATCCTGGAAAACAGCTTTCGATGGCATACTGGCCCCAGAATCGGACAACTTTTGCAGATTCTGAGCCAACTCCATTGAGTTGGTTGCTGATACGCCTGCTTCTATCTGTGGTAGTCCAGGAGACTTTATTTCGAGTGGAGGTGGCGCCACCTCCGTCAGGCGTGAAGGGTCCACTACTCCAGCAGCATTCTGCAGGAAGTCGGACATAAAAATAGTGGCAATATGGCGATTGCTTCGCATTGCTTCATCGTTCCGGATTGGTGGTTCTGGTGTCGATGGCGGAGTGGGGACTGCAACAGTGCGAGGAGGGGCTCGTGCCCGGGGACGCCCGGGACGACGGCCCCGGGCTGCTCGTCTGGGAGCTGGCCCTTCGACATAGTTAACCAAGTCATCCCGAGGGCGGAAAACACAAGTCCAGTTTCGCGGACTCAAAGGAGGCGTCACTGGCAGTGCAACTGGCAAAGCAACCTCTAGAGCTGCCGCAGGTTCCTCCAATACGACCCCGTTGGCTTCTTCCTCCGGTTGCAATGTCATCTGCAGCTCTCGTGAAACTCTGGTGAGGGTAAGGGGACGATGGTGCTCCTCGTCGATCACCGGCAGTCTGGGTTGGAACGACGGAAAGGGAGTCAATGATGGTGTGCCTCCGAGTCGAGAACGCCCTACTGATACACCAGCCTGTCCCATTGCGGCGGTTTCATCGCCATCCGTCGGCAGCACCAAGGTGCCGCTCTCCAGTTCCAACTCCAATGAATGTTGTACTGGGAGCGATGGTGCAATAGGCGTCGATGCTGCTCCTCCTGGTACCGACAATGGAATGGCCCCATCATCGTAGGTCAGATTGCGTATAAATGACAAGCTGTGAAACGCATATTACTAAGCTTATGTACCATTGGAAAGTGAAGCAAGGAGCAGTAAAAGGACAGAGATATAGAAGAGCATGCCAGGTTCATTTCGAGGACAAACAAAAATATCAATAATCAAACTGCCAAAATAAAACACCTCAATGTGTGTATTCAAAATTTCGGTGATCACCTAAATTTTGTATATTTTTTGTAAATTTTAAATGTTCGAGATTTCCCCCCTTGATAAACTACCGCGTGTTGGCAGAAGGAGCATCGGAGCACCCACAGATGGTAAGAAAAGAAAGGATATTACTAGTAATTTGATTAAAATACCCTTGGTCGCTGTTTTGTCCAAGTGGCGTGCTCGAGGCACGCATAGCTACCCTGTCGGAGAGTCCAGCTGCGGATAAGGGGGTTCCCTGATTCGATTCGTAGCGACTGACGGGTGTATTCTGATTCTGGGACCGATTTTGTCGTGCCATGTTCACCAAGCTACTGGCCTGCACAATGCTAGAGTTGTCCGCCCTGCTTCCATCAGTCTCAACAGTAGCTACCAACATTGTCCTGGGAAGTGCGACAAAAATGCCGATTGCATTTTGACACCTCGCGTTGCCCTCCCAAACCGGCTTGGGGAGATTGGGCCAAGACAAAGTGTGACGCAACTCGCGGGGACTGTGAAAAGATACTTTTCTTATTTCGTGGCGAACGATGTACTCCTCACTCAACCAGTGGCGGAATCTGGAAGCGCCATATGTAAGATCAGCCCTTCGGCTCCGTTCTTCTTCCGATTGTCCAGCACCGCCAGCAGACAGCGGATTCGGAGAAATATTCTCAAACTGTTGCAGCTCCTGGGATGCAAGCCCAATCTCGACTGTTTCTGTTGCTCCTCTTGGTCGACCGCCATCAGGTCTTCTTGCCCTGATCTCCGACGGTTGGGGCATCACAAACTGGGGCGAATTCAGTTCGACTTGCGACATGTTTGCTCTCCAATCTACACTTATGTCCTGAAACTGTCTTAAAACATTTGGCTCCTGTGCGCCTTGAGGGTCGATGAGCAATCGATCCATGTTCTCTATGAAGCGATCCATCATGGCCTTTGTCTCGCGTATTTGAAGCGCTTTTTGAGCACGCTTTTCTTGATCAAGTTTTTCCAGGGAAACCCACTCTTTGTTCACCAAATCCTTGAAGGCCTTCAACAAATAGTTACGTAATTCCCGAATGCTTGCCAGGCTGCTTGTGTACTTAACCAGATCCAGCTGATCGATGAAGTCGCCCACCACATCCTTATCCAAGCTGGACGGGATCGGTGGCAGCTCTATAGCTACAGTGGGCAAACCCACCAAGTTGTTCGAATTCGGGAACACAAAACGAGAAAACAAACTACATGACAAAACATTGCACAAACACAGAGTTAAACAGAGACATAAATTACCAATTTTTATGAGCTCTTGGTCTTAGTTTTAATATTTAAATCCAAGTGGCAATTCAGAAAATGTACTTACCGTCCTCGTTGTCGTCGCGACGACCTCGGAATCCCCCGCCGCCACCTCCTTCACGGCGACCTCCGCGGTAACCACCTCCATCGCCGTCTCCATCCCGATCTCCTCCCTTGTTATAGCCGCCTCCCCTGCCGCCAACACCTCCACTGGAGTTCTTGCCAGTGTCCTCATCATCGCTCCAACCGGACACTTCCTTGGTAGTGGTGGTGATTGGCTCAGAGGACTAAAACAAACTCAGTTTAGTATTATTAAAATTGTTGTTTGAGTTCATACCTACCTCATCTCCCCAGTCTGACATATTGTTGGATTTTAAATAGGCTGAAAAAATATAACAATTAATAATTAATATGAATTGTACTTATGAACACTCTCACATGTAAGGGTTGTCTAAGGTGCTTCTTAAAAATATGAAATGATGTATTATCTTACTAAATATTCAGCATGTTACTTAGATTTAGTGATCTAACAACCCTTTTTATTTTTATTGTTGTTGTTCCCTCTACAATATATAAAATCCTATACTTTACAAATTTAAATTACTTTTTAGAGAACTGTCAGCAAAAGATGAAAGTGGCGCCCAATCAGTAAGAATGCTTAGTGCTAAACACAGCTCGTGCTGAAGAAACCAAAGCCAAAACGTTTTTTTTAACTCATGTAATATGCTCACCGACTTTATAACACCCTTACCGCTTTCATTACAGACCTACCCGCCGATGACATGAGTTTTTCAAACTGAAAACCTGAGCCCGCCAAAGCTAGAGGCCACTAAACACAGCTGCCATTCGAAGGGAACCTGACCATTCACCCGAATCGCGTGGAAAAACGTGAGTTTCTGTTTTTCTATGTATACCAAGAACACATGTGGGCGCCCCTGTCTGCGTGAACTGGCCCATGTGCGTGAGGAATCGCGTGCGCCAGTGTGGGTAGGTAATACTAGCAGCGAGGCGAAGAAGAAACGCTGAAAATTAAGGTTAGAGAGCAGCAGCCACCAAACAGCCAGCAGAAAAGTAAGAAAAATCCCCCCAAAGGGCTCGAAAAAATTGCGAAAATTCGAGTCAGTCGAGTTCCCCTCAGTATAAATCACAAGTTACCGGAAAATCCAACCCATTTCATCACAGTTTGTCACACAAAAATACCAAAGAAAACCTCGGAAATCTCGACAGGGTGTGAGGCGCGGGCGAAAAAGGAAAATCAATCAATTCCCCCTAAAAACTGTGTGTTCAAATTCTCTTTGGCAGGAAAACGGGCAAGAAAAGAAGGGCAGCCAGCTAGCGAAAGTGAAAACAAACAACACACCCATCCATAAAATCATGGACAGCGCCGGTAAAAATCGTTATGAACTCTTGTTCATGGACGACGATGTCAGCGATCCATTAGATAATCTTGTGGCGCCGACGGCCGCCGCTGCCTCTGCCGCAGCAGCCGCCGCTGGCAAGAAGAAGCAGCCGTCAGCTGGTGCAGCGGCCACCAAAACGAGCGCCAAGGTGAGCAACAACAACAACAAGGCGGCCGCAGGATCCCAGCTCGGCGGACCCAATGCCAAGAAACCGAACCAGGCCGAGAAGGAGAACAAGCCGAACAACGCCTTGAGCAAGACCGATGGCAAGAAGTTTGCCCCAAGTGCCGACAAACCACAGTTCAACAACAAACAGCAGCAGGGTGCTCCACGGCCAGGTGGCGCCAACCGAACACGTGAGTTCGGCAGCGGTCAAGGACAGGGTCAAGGTGGACAGGGTCAGCAGCGCAGCGTCAACTTCCGCCAGCAGAACGGCAATGGCAACAATGTGGAGTCCCGCGAGCAGCGCAACAACCGCCGCAACGTCCGCGAGAACGGAGGAGCTCCCGATGGCCAGCAGCAGTCGCGTCCCTACCGCGGTCCAGGCGGCCAAGGCGGTGCTGGAGGAGATCGCCCGCAGCGCCAGAACAGGAACTACGATGGCCAGAACAGGAAGCGCGAGTTCGACCGCCAGTCGGGCTCCGATAGAACCGGTGAGTGGACCAAACCAGAAGATATATCCATCTGCTAACAGAGAAACAATAGGCGTTTTTTACAGAATAATCTAATGCTTTTGGTTACACATAGGTTGTAGAATAAAATAAGTAGTTTACCCTCTATAAGTCTAGGTTTCTATTACAAATCAGAAAGATAGGATTTAAATTAAACAACGTCAGAATTAACTAGATTACAGGTAAATCAGGTATTAAGGTATTCATATCCCACCGACTGAACCATAAATTTAAATGTTTATTACCTCAATAAATATCATTTTGATATTTTTAAGATTAAACTATAATCCTAGACAATATCTAAGATATTTATGGTATAAAACTGTCATTTGTTCTAAATGTGAGATTTAAAAAACTTTAATTTAAACCATCATGGGGCACGGCACACATAACCACAAAATGAGCAAGCCCGCCCACCCGAAAGAAAAATTAAGAAATAAAACAAAAACAACGCTCCATGACAACCAGAAAAGCGAACTCAGCAGGCAGGAAAAACACATTCCATCCAAAGTTTACACGCAAACCATAATCACGCTTTTGTTTATATACATGTGAAAATATAGACGTCTTCAGCCAATATTGCTTAGAAATTTCTTTAACTCAATTGATATTAACCAATAATCCAGAATAATAATTATGTTACTTGAAGCAAATGGATTTCTAATAATTTGAGGGAACTTTTCCTTAAATGGGCACTAAAATCTTGAAATATAATCATATAAAACTAATCATGATCGATTATTATGCATTTTTAGAAGTATTTTCTTTGCTATGGCCATCGTACTTAATATAATCATTAAAAAGTTGCATATTTTTGGTATTCAATGAGCTTGCTGCTCTTAAGAGCAGGGGTATTTAAGAATTCATCTATTATTAAACAATCGGTACATAAACGCTCAAAAAAATAATTTGATACTCATAAATCTAATAAGCAACTTTGAGAAAATATTGGGCAATCCTAGATTAAATGTTGCATGGCAGGGTGTAAACCATTTGTGGCACAACAAACCCCCATAAACATGTGGGCTACAGGGAAACAACCCAGGAAGTCTGTCGCTCACGTGGTGGATCAGTCGAATCAATACTAATGGTCAGACAGAAATCAACAACCCGCTAGCTTCACATCACACTTCCTTCCACCAAATAAAATCAGCTTCCTCGCATTTTTCGTTATTCACTGCCTCTCAGACTGTTTCATTTTTGGAATATCCAAAATTATAATAATCACATCGGCAGCAACCGAACAGAAGAAGCACTACAGCACACAAATCGAAAAAGAAAATGTGTTAAAAATAGTTTGCCCATCTTCATGGCGGCATTCCCGTCTAACGCAAGTGCTTGTAGGAGGCCTTTGCAGGCACAAATGGGGAACAGTTCCCCCCCTGAATCTGATTACAGCGAACGGGTGCTGTCGGCTTATCTGTCACCATGCGAGGGCAGTGAAAGGCCCAACGTGGTTAGACTTCAACGGGCAAGGTGATTCCCGACTACAATTGACCCAATTAGCGTCGTATTGATAGGGGCTACGCATAGAAAAATAGTGTGTGCATTGGAGTCCATTAAGAGTACAGGTTACCATAAAACTAAAAGCAAATAGACACACTCTAGGTCAAGTCCCTAAGTATGTTATTCATAATAGAATGATCCGGAAATGTGACTTAAATTACGATCTTTGCTCACCGATTTAGTCAAGAAATAAAACAATCTCCTTGAGCTCCCTGTGAGGAAATAAATTTGAATTAGATAAATAGTATACATTAAGGATATGCTTACATACTTATAGCTTGACCGCTTTGGTTACTTTCGAGATAGCTCAGCTTTTCCTTACTTCTGGCTTCGCTGTAAATAAACATAATACAAATCATTAATAAATATTGTAATTTTCATCAACTTCAGGTGTGAAATCAATTGACAAGCGGGATGGAGCTGGTTCCCACAACTGGGGATCGGTCAAAGAGGCTATCGACGATGTGAACAAGAACGAAAGCGAGACCAATGTGAGCACTGCCGAGGGAGCCAAGGCCGACGAGTCGGGCACTGAGGCACAGACCGAGGCGCAGGCTGCCGCCGAGGAGGAGGCCAAGGAGCTGACCCTGGACGAGTGGAAGGCACAGCAGGGACAACGCATCAAGCCAACCTTCAACATCCGCAAGGCTGGAGAAGGTGTGTGGGCAATGGAAACCAATGGCTTACCATTTGAATTTAGATATAATTTAAACATTTTTTAAACTGGAGTAGTCTCCCTTTATTACAGTTTTGGGATAATCAATTATGACAGCTATGAGGAAGTCAATTGCTATCTATAATATTCATGTTAAGCTAAATTCAGCAAGTTAAATTTCACAACCTATTCTCAAGGGACAGACTAATCCACTTTATTCTCTAAAATCTACTATAATTAAACATGATTATCCTAAATGACCAGACTAACCCTCTTTATAAATCATAAAAACCAAAGCTAACAATACTTTTACCTTCAGGCGAGGACACCACACAATGGAAGAAAATGGTCGTCTTGACTAGCAACAAAAAGAAGGAGAACGACAGCGAAGAGGAGCTCGAATACGATCCCGCCCTGTATCCTCAGCGCGTGGGCCGGCAGCAGCGCGTTCTGGACATCCAGTTCAACTTCAACGACGGTCGTCGCGGTGGACCCGGAGGCTTCGGAGGACGTGGTGGCCGTGGAGGTCCTCGACCAGGTGGCGGATTCGGCGGACCACGCAGCGAGGGAGGCAACCGCGAGGGCGGCAACCGTGAAGGCGGAAACAACCGCGAGGGCGGAAACCGCGGTGGCCCACGGGATGGTCAGTCTGGCCGGCAGGAGCAGCATAATAACGAGGGCGGTGCTCCGTCCGCCCAGAACCAGAGGCCGCCCATCGAGCGTCGCGGTCCGGGCAACAACCAGAACAACAATCAGAACAACAGCGGCCCAGGACAGAACAAGCGCTTCGAGCGACAACAGAACACGGCTCCCAAGGTGAACGATGAGCGTCAGTTCCCCACGCTGGCTTAAGTCACGAGAGGATTCGGGCAGGAGGTCGCTCCTCAAACTGCAGTTTTGGTGACTGATGGGATAGAGAAGAGGAGATCAGCAAGTTACCAAAATGAAATCTTATAAATTACGTATATCACAGACAAGAAACTTTTTAACAACAAAACCAAGAGGGGAACCGAAGATGAAACAATTGTAGCCGCCATATAAGCCAAAAGCAACAAAAATACCAACCAACAAAGCTAAGCAAAAATTGATAATAAATTATATAAACATATTTGAATATATGACCAGAACACACGACAAGCAATTTAGTTTATGCGTGGCCAACTAATCAGATTTTACCCGATAAAATCGCGATCAAGCAAGTGACCTCGTGTGAACTAGTCAGAGTCAGGCTAAGTCATCCTCGTTAGGGATTTTACATCTAGTGTCTGTTCACCAGTCGACGAGATTCGTTTCGAGATTTTCTATATAAAAAGCGGCATGGGCGGACATAGAGATTGTTTTATTGCATCAACCAAATCCAGATGTAAAGTTGTTTTTTTATGTTATTACCAATCACTTAATCAAAATCATCCTATCTAAGAGAAAACCAATTGCAGTCGCTACCAGTGAACAAGGCGAATAAAACGAAAGCTAAAGATAAATATATAATATGCAACATCACGGCCTGACAAATTCTTCGATAAAAGAAGCAAAATACACTACATTACAATAGTTTGTTTTCGCCGCGAGAACAGTAAAGCATTTTCATTACTCATATGACTTTTTGTTCTATTACGACTCACATTTTCGTAGCGAAATGTACGTTTTATTATTTTTACTATGTTAACTTTTATTTAAAATAAAGAAAAACAAGTGGGCAAATATTAAAATCAGTAGTTGGAAAGAGAAACCCAAGCCGAAAGAGTAGTAAGTGTTAAAACCTTTGTAATGTGTTTCTTCGATGCAAGTTCTATAATTAAACATTTAAATTTAATAATTATAAAGCAACCTATGCGTCATATATACTACTTTTAATTATACAAACCTAACTGAACACACACACACTGAAATACAAAAAAAAAACAATATTAATTTAAGCATTATTAAAGAAATAAAACAAAATACCGATTAACTATTGGAGCAAATTATAAACCCTTAATAAGTAGATTTACAGTTGGCGGAGGCCGGAGGAAGCCAGATGATAGGAACCACTCCTAGGAACGATAGTACGAAGATCCCTGTAAGATCGTTTGCTTCTATTAACTAGAAACTGTATAAATTATAGGAGATATATATTCGTACTTGGTAAACTCAATTTTATGACGGCGAACAAAACACACAAAACAAAAGAGTAGCAGCGAAGTAAGGAAGGGAAGGAACCCGTAGATGAATACGACATTTTTTGAAATATTGTATTGTATTTTGACCCAAAGAAACAAACCATTCAACAGCAACCAAATGTTGAGCAACTCGTTTAAACATAAAACCAGAAAATTTATTTGATAAAATAAAGAAACAAAAAGCACTTGGAATTGGGGATTTAATGGGAATTGGGCCGAAGAGCAAGAGTGGAAAACTATAATTCTCGGGGTGTGTAATTTGAAGCGAGTGGTAGGAGTCCTAAGGTTTGGGAAACATTCTGAGCCTTTTAAATTTCATTGGAGACCAATGTAGCATTATTACATTGCAGCATTTCTGCTGTTTAAAATTGAAATTAATTTAGAAATGTAAAAGTTATAAAAATAAGTAAAGGAAAAAAATAGAAAATTAAAGGCACAGGAAAACGGCGGGAAGCGAAAATTGGCGCAAATATAGAAACCGTTTTGGAATATCTAGTAAAGATCCACTATTTTTTGTTTTATATTTCTTTGAATACGTTTTTTCTAAGAGAATGCTTTTCTAAGAATACATTTTTTAACGTACTAATATGCTTTTAACGTAGTAATATACCTTGTACTAAAAAGAAGAATGAATTACACGCCAAAGAAAAAAGCACTGAAAGAAAACAACAACTAAAACAGATGAAAATCAACGTCAGAATGCCAAAAAAGGAGAATAACAAAGGACAAAAAGAAATAAAAGAAGTTTCGAGTTTTTAACAATATAACAAATACGTTGTACTAAACAAAATCACAAGCCAAAGCAAAAAAAAATTATATGTAAAAATTAAAATTAAAGAGAAAAATGATGAAAATTAAGGACGTAGGCCCAACAAATTTGGAGAATTAGTGAAGTAAAAACAAGAGAAATTTCGAGAACTCAAAAGGCGCGCTTTAATCTAGATGATCTGTTTTTATATTTAAAGTAAATTACAGTCGGCATCTTTTAGGGGAATTTTAAACAGCATTTTCTGTATTTTTAGCACAATAAGTAGAACTTCAAAGAAACATTTATTATTACCACTACTTTTTGTGTAATTTGTATACCTCCTAAGTAAATACTTTTCATAAATGGATTCTCAAATTAAACACGATTTTATCTTCACCAACGAATTGCTAAAAAACTTAAACTAAATAACAATCTCTAACGTTCTTAGTAATTTTAAACAGCATATTCTTGATCAACTGATAAATTTTAAAACAATTCATTTTATCCCTACCACTTTTGTTGTCTTATTTTTATACCTATTGGGTATATGATATGATATGATTTTTCACAAATAGATTCTGAAATTAAACATTTATACATTTTCACGTTTGGATTTTCTTTTTGCCAGCGAAGATAAAGTAGAATTTAATTCAAAAGGAATAGGAAAACTTTGGGACTGCCAACTTGTTCGAAAGCGTGCCTCAGATAATTTGGCGCTTCGACAACCATAAACATAACGGTGACTAGAAAAAGGAAAGCGAAAAATGGACGCCAAACGAATGGACTCAAAAGAAACTTGCAAAGATTTTTCTGGGAAATGGAAAATTCTTAATGGAAATTATAAGCTACTTTTAAAGGCATTTTGATTTTTATGTGCCTGAAGGCTAACAATCCTTTTTTATTGGGCCTAATACCCAGAAGAGAACATTAAATGGTCTAGTTTTTACCTAATATCCTTAAAATATCAAGAAGAAACACATTTTTGACACTTTTAATTAAGCAATTACAACTTTTAATGGGATTGCAATCTTTCCACACAACTTTTTAACTTTTTTTCCTTAGAAACGAATTTCGTCTCCGAATTTCTAAAAATAATAGCAAACTGAAGTTCCCCACGCTTACCTTGTACTTCCGCGAGATTCCTGCGAGATCCCTTTATTTTAGAACCACTTTGAAGTTATTTTAAGTTATTTCACAAATTAAACGGCAAGAAAGCACTCCGCGCAAACGCAAAACGAAAAGAAGAAGAAAAGAAGGAAGGAAAACGAGGAGCAGGGCGCAAAAAGGAAAACTAAAATCGGGGATTTTCGCAAACGACAACACTAAAATTCGGTGTTTTCCTCTTCTTTCGGTCTGGTCTCTCTAAACACTTTTTAAATTTTAACAGCGCTGTTGAGATGCATTAAAATCTAGCAGCGGCGCGGCGACTCCGCCGAAACACTTGTTTCGCCAGTCTGTTTTTTTAGTAGAGATGTTTTTTTAATTAACCAGTCCGGAATATTCACAACTCACTCCCAGTTTCCCAGGCCCACAAGCCCCGCCAAATCCGGGACAACATGCCAGAAATCCCAACGGCGCTCCTCTTTCCCGAACCAGTTCCCCTTTCCGCCACAGTGGCGCTGCTTTCCAGCGATTTCCAACGCTGTTAAAATATGCTGGAAGGGCCGCCGTCCGGCTGGTATTTCCCGACAAGCCTCCGTGCGGTCCCACCAAAACGCGTTAGGGCTATTCTCCCAACTCGTTCTGCGAATACAGAAACGAAAAAAATAGTAAACAACTTTTATTGGAGGGAAAAGAGGTAATAGCTCGCTGGCCACCCGCAGACGGTGACACCAGCAGAGTAAACAACACAGCCGATTGCCGACGACAGCTAACCTAACCTCTGCCCCCAGAGATACAGCTGCCCAACATGAGCGTGGAGGAGGAAGTGTTTCGGATCCAGAAGAAGATGAGCAAGATTTCGATGGCCAGCGACGGGACAGTGAGTTGGGGGTTAACCAGGTGGGCCAGCCAGGCATTATATCACGCTATCCATTGAACAGGGACAGGAGCAGGCCCTGGACCTGCTGAAGGCCCTGCAGACGCTGAACATCAACCTGGACATCCTGACCAAGACGCGGATCGGCATGACGGTGAACGAGCTGCGCAAGAGCAGCAAGGACGACGAGGTGATCGCCCTGGCCAAGACCCTGATCAAGAACTGGAAGCGCTTCCTGGCCAGCCCGGCGCCCACGACGCCCAACCACAGCTCCGCCAAGGAGGGCTCCTCCAACAACAGCAGTGCCGCCAAGTCCTCGAGCGCCGCCAAGTCGTCCTCGTCGTCGGCCTCGGGCAAGGACAAGTCCAGCAGCGGCGGCGGCAGCAGCTCCTCCAAGGACAAGGAGAAGAAGGCCTCCTCGTCCTCCTCACAGTCATCGTTTCCCTCCGGCGGCATGACGGATGCGGTGCGCATCAAGTGCCGCGAGATGCTGGCGGCCGCCCTGAAGATCGGCGAAGTGCCCGAGGGGTGCGGGGAGCCCGAGGAGATGGCCGCCGAGCTGGAGGACGCCATCTACTCGGAGTTCAAGAACACCGACATGAAGTACAAGAACCGCATCAGGTCGCGCGTGGCCAACCTGAAGGACCCGAAGAACCCCGGCCTGCGGGGCAACTTCATGTGCGGCGCCGTGACTGCCAAGCAGCTGGCCAAGATGACGCCCGAGGAGATGGCCAGCGACGAGATGAAGAAGCTGCGCGAGAAGTTCGTCAAGGAGGCCATCAACGACGCCCAGCTGGCCACCGTGCAGGGCACCAAGACCGATCTCCTCAAGTGCGCCAAGTGCAAGAAGCGCAACTGCACCTACAACCAGCTGCAGACCCGCTCCGCCGACGAGCCCATGACCACCTTCGTCATGTGCAACGAGTGCGGCAACCGGTGGAAGTTCTGCTAACTGCCGCCGGAGCTGCCCAGCGAGCCCGAGCACACCTCACACACCCCTTCATATTCTTATACACATTGTAAAGACACGAGACACGCGAGAACACATTTTGTATCTGCTGCCCGACCGCGGAGGCGCCTACTCTGACCACCTAAACCCAAGAGAAATAATTTCAATAAACATTAACTATTGATAAAACGGAGACACGCCACCGGTTTTCTGCCTTTGCAAACGCCGGTGATAACGCCATGCCGCTGATAACGCGGCAGTGCTTTTGAAAGCAGTGGTTTTGTGGTAGTAGAGTAGAGCTTGAGTGTGGTTTTATATCGAGATTTGAAACTCTTAGGTTGTAGTGAGCTCAGCATTAAAAAAAATTACAAATTTCAATAAAATTAAATACAATTTTGAGGAAATATTTGTATTTTAATTTAATGGTTTTCTTACGAGCTGTTTTAATTTTTAGATTTTCCTTCTCTCTTTTTGTTTTAATGGACACGCAATATTTTATTTTTTGTGTTAATTAAGCAAAATATAGTAGAAAATCCACTTTCGCCTTCTGACAGTTCAAACTGACGCCTCGCTTTCCAGCACTGAAATTCCGAACTCTTTTCTATCGAATTTTAAAGGTCTTGGGAAATAT
The DNA here is from genome assembly GCF_025231255.1 of Drosophila biarmipes. NCBI lineage: Eukaryota > Metazoa > Arthropoda > Insecta > Diptera > Drosophilidae > Drosophila > Drosophila biarmipes. The sequence continues at coordinate 2,384,225 of NC_066612.1, read as the reverse complement.
TCAAACGTAAAAACATAAAGAAAATGGTTAGTTTTTTAAATATATATAGATAGCTTGAAAACTAATGCTGATATACTGAAGAGATTCCTTTAAAATACAACTTTAAAGGCCTTAAAAAGAAAACCCATTTGAGTTCCCGCGTGAATAAGGACAGTAGTAGAAAAGGTACTTCATACAGAAAATATTTTAAATCTATTGCATTAAGTTTATACGACGTTCTTTTTATTGTAAATTAAATTTAACCCATTATCATAGTACGTCACATCTTATAGATTAACCATCACAAGTCTTAGAATAATTGTATAGTATAGTTTCGCTGTTTAGTCCACATCAATATCAAAGTATATTGATATAATGGAAACCCACGTCTCGTTGCCGTCGTCCATATTGAGTGTGAGCTTGTAGGTTCCCTTTGGCAATGGAACCTTCACAAACATGCCATCGTTCAAGGTGCAGTTCCTCACGTAAATATCATTCTAAATCGTGTACATTATTTAAAACAAGAACTAGAGATCAACAAGGTTAAAACTACTCACATTGAAGGGACAAGTATGATTCAGGTTGGAGTACGGCATAAAAGCGGTGTAGAACCAGTAGAAGACATCCAGGCGATTTGGGTGCTTCAGTGACCAACAGAGCTCTTTGGAAACATTGAATAGAAACGGGTGGTAGCCGTTGAGTTTCCGATAGGTGGCAAATCTGGTTACCATCCGGTTCAGTGGTAACTTCAGGACTTTCACATGCACGTTGGCGGCTATAATGCCCCTTCCGAGGACCTTCAGTCGGCACTCGGGGAAGTCCATGTAGCTCTTGTCAAAGCTCTCGCACTTGAGATTGGTGAGGCGCACGTACTCGTGGGACTCGCCAATCAAAAGGACCCAGGTCCACAGGAGAAACCTCATGGCTGCTATCAGCTCGAATGCACTAAATATTTTATTCAATGCAGGCCCATTATAATACAGTTTTTGTTTACCTTAGTATTAGCCCAACAATGCTTAATTGGTTTTTAATAACTAAATAATAAAGCACAAACATCTGATTTAGGTGTAATTGACAACTTTTTGCCTGGTTTAGCAACAGAATTTAAATACACAATAAAGCTTTCTAATGAGTTAATAGAGGACTTCGAACTCAGCTGCATATTTTTGTTATTTTGGGAAAATAAAATGAAAGTAATTTGAATTAACGCGGCAACCAGCAATTAGAGATGGCCCAGAATATAATCGATAGACCATTTTCACTTGGAATCGACTATTCAGAGTGACCGCCTTGAACATTTTGAATAAAATACAAACTCTTCCCTGGCTAACCAACAGACAGTTGCCTGGCCACACTGCCCCAAATACGATCGTTTTCGGCTGTTTTCTCGCGCAAAGTTCGACTTGATTCGACTTGATTCGCCTCCGATCGCCGCGGCCAATAAGCAAGTGGTAAAGGGCCGAGATGGCCAGGAGCCTGTAGTGCGTGCGATTGACCTGTTGCTCGGCGCCCTGTGCGGAAAAGCGGACCTCGGCGCGCGCTGCGATTTCCAGCGATTGCTGGTGCGTGACCTATTTATGTAACCTGTTTTCGAAAAGAATATCCCGCTTTCCAGTGGCCCGAAAGGAGTGTTAATTGAACGGCAACTTCTGGCTGAATCCCGCGGCTCGGTTCGGTTCGGCTGCGAAAAACGCGAAGAGTGCCAATTCTGAGGCCACAATTAAGGTAGAGAGTGATTGGAAATGAAAAGAGTGCATTAACCCTGCCAGACCGTGTGTGTGTGTGAGTGTGTGTTGGGGCTGGAAAAGCCAGCAAGGGAAAACGAAATGACAAGGGTCACAGCATCGCAGCTTGGGAATCATCGATTTTATGGCCGTTTTCAGAGGCCTCCGCTCGGGTCTAGAACGAGGCGAAGACGTGGCTGCATTGCATTTTTATTGCTTTAGGCGACTGACCAAATTAAATAGCTACGCTTCAGGTTTCGTTGGCTAGAACGGTACTAACATGCACACGGCCAACTACCAGCGCAGCCCCACTCTCTCGCACTCACACACGGCCGCACACAGGTACAGGTACACCTGCCGAAGAACGGCGGCGCGAGCGAGAGGGCAGATGCGTGAAGAGCGGCTCACAGTGCAACACATTCATGGGTGCCCGTGCCGTGCCGTGCCCCTTTCCACCCCCTCGCCGCAGCGCTCTCTCTTCCAAGTTCTCTCTCCTTGAGCTTGAACCAGGCTGCCACACTGAGAGAAATGAGATGCATGTGAAGCGGAAGTGCCTTGGATTTGCCTTTGTATTTGTATACAAACTTAAAATCTTTTTGATTTGTGAAATGTCTAACTTTCACTTTTACGTTCGTTTCATCTTGATACCTCAATTAAAGATTTCTGACTATGTGATATGATTGCAAATTAATCTATAAGATTATTATTGTGAGAAAAGCTATGAAATGTGGATAAAACTCATATATGTGTTTTCGTAGAAAAAGATTAAGTTCCATTTTTAAGTACGCTCAAAAAATTAGAAAAACTTTTTTATAAAACTGTTATTTTTGATAATTGTTAAAAAAGTGAAACGATAAATGTTTTTTGGAGCAAAAACTAATCTTTTGTATTTGTTAATTTTTATATTTCGCTTATTATTTTTATTTGTGGGACTTTAAAAACATATTTTTTTCTTTTCCTGCTAATTTTTTTTATTTATTTTTTAAAACATTGTTTTAATATCAACACTGACTTTCGATCACCTTGTCACATAGTTTCAAATTTTCTCCCTGTGCAGCGGTCAAGAATTCTCGAATTGACAATAACAACACTCCGCAGGCACACTTGTTTGTCCGGTTTGTTGTTTTTGCTGTTGCACAACGGGACATTTAGTGTGTGGACAATTGGAAAACCCTTTTTCAAATAAACGCTTTTCATTAGCCGGTTTTGTGTCTCCTCTCCCAGCCGAACCTTTGCGTTTCCATTTGGGTTGTTGGGTTCCACTAATGTTGTGTTGCTGTTGCTGCTGTTGTGGTTTTTGTTGCTGTTGCTGGGGCTTTCGCGCACGCAGCGACTTTCTGTTTGTTTGGTGAAACTTTTTAAGGTCTTCTCTAAATACATAATAAAAAATGAACATAATACTTTGCCCAGTTTTTTGCTGTTGTCGGTGAGTCGTTAGTTTTTTAGAAGATTTCGAGTTGTAAAACCAGAAACAAATTGTGTGAAAAGATATCAAGCTTTGCGAAAAAGAATTTTGTGGTCAATGGAAAAATTGTGGATAGAAAAAGATTGCATTGAAAGTATGCATTGTTTTGTAAAATAAATTGTTAAAAAAATAATTGGAGGTAATAAAATGTAATTTCAATTTTTATTTTTGATGGTTGATCACTTATACAACTCCTTTTCCTGCAATGTAAACATTACTTTTCATACATGGAATACTAAATCACTAGTCCCATAAAATAATTATGCTAAAAATAAGCATGTCCAATAACCCCAATAAATAAAACCATTGAACTATCTGAATGAAACTCAGATTAGGTTATCAGTTCGTGTGTGTCGACTCAGACGAACCTCCCTACTACACATTGTACTGCTGTTATACCACAGATTGCTCAAAAAATGACAACGACATGGTGTCAAGTGTCAAAGTCAAAGTGAACAAAAAGAGGGTACATTGAACAATTCGTATTAGCGAGAAACATACGAGTATATGTAGTAGATATGTGTCTTTATGTAGAGTGGAAGGCATAAACATAAACCGTAATTGTACGTGGCAGCCACACACGAACTTTCACTAATGACTCCCGATGAACTTTTGGATCGCTCACAACTCCACTCACTCCCCTCGAAACGCACTCGCAGTCACTCACTTGTATCTGGCAGATATATGCACTTAGATACGTGCCAATCGTGTGTCATTGGAGGCACTATCCGAGGCGAAATCTGCAGAGACGGAAATTCTTAGACGCTCTGCGCCCGATTCTTACGATTCTTAATCGTTTTCGGTCATGTCTGCCTCTCCCCTCGCATTTACACCTTGTTTAATGTTTTTTACTTATCTCTGCCTGCACTCCGGCGAGCTACGATAACAGCTGAATGGGCATTAAGCAATCATTTTTAAATAATTCGGCTATGACTGTGTTTAGCCAAAGTGGTCTCTTGAATTGGAGAACCATTCAGTTAGACCTTGGAATATCTGATACATCATATATGGAATAGAGAAGATTATATTTTTATAAAAATACCAGTTATTAAAACTTTGAAAATAATTAAATTGATTTATTATGATTTATATCACTCGTTTTTGTTCTGAAATCATATTTAAATAATCCGTAATTACTTCCGAGTTTTACAGAGTTATTTCAAGTGGAACCGAATTTTATCATGTGGTTGAAAGACAGTCAGGGAATTATACTTGTAAGAAGCCTACTAAGAATTAAGACATTTAACCATTTTTAAACAACTAAGCAGAACGACCATGAAATATTACTTTTATCATTCAAAAAACCATACCATTTCCTGGTTTTCCTGAGTTATTCCAAGTAGAACCCACTTTATTCATGGCTTTAGAAGACTTATACTATCAAATAGATAAGGAGACAACTAGTATTGGGCAATATTACTTAATATTCCACCTTTGTATGTACCAGATAACTGCTTGAACTCTGGCCAACAATTCAGGTTGCTATATAGTACAGTGTGTTGCTCTGTTTGAGTGAGGATCGCGGGTAGTTGGGTTCCCCACATGCATTGGACTCGTATTTTGACCGGCGGAGCGTAACCAGACTGGTATGTGTGCTAGTATACGTGCCGCCGTGTGCCACTAAATTTGGTTGCTCTTGCTGTTGCTGTTGCTGCTTTTTTGTCTGGCATGTTGCAATTACGATGGTGATGGAGAGGAAGCGGAGAGCCGCCTCCAAATGAGTAACTATACTACACTACCTTACACTACCGCTGATACCATACTCCGCGGCGGCGGCCGTTAGTCCATGTGTTAAATGATGGATGGGGTGTCCAATTCAAAAGGCGGTTTCGATGGTAACCGACTGGGAAATGACGCCAGTTTGAAACTCTGATTCATAGCTGGCTCGGAAAATGAAGCAGTTGAGTTAAAAGCCGATCTACATGTTGATTAGATGAGAATTCCTGCGGGTTTCGGCTGATCAAATGCATCTTTTATAAAGATAAATTGGATTGATTATAGACCATCTTAAAACTTGATTTCGTGGGGTTAAAAATAGTCTCGATTAAAAATTAGTCAGCATGGGTAGTTAACTTTCTTTTACTCCATGATAGTCAGGCACCATTTTACCGGCTAAACTCGCCGGCTTGTGTTCGGTGCTTGGTAAAAATTAAGATTTAAATTTGATCTTTTTGTATTAACAAGTTGTACATGTTTCATTAAAAATTACAAATATTTGGTAGTTGTAGTTTCCAAAGCTTGCTATTTTCACAAAAAAATGCATTTAATGGTGAGAATTCGTCAATGTCAACACCTTTCCAACTGCAGATGGTGCTGTTTTCTACTGCCTAAATCGAAAATATAGTTAAATTGCTGTCATGCCTAAAAGGTAATGAAAGTAAATTTTTTCAATGAAAACAATTGATTTGCATAACAAACACAGCTCATTGAGACCTTCGATTTCGGTTAGAGCCTCTTTTTCGGCTGGTTCTCGTATCGAATCGATTGTTCGGGGCGACTGAAGTTGAAAAGTGAAAATAGCTCGATGGCCTTTTTTGCATGTCTAAAGGTTTAGAGGTCTATAAGATCTTCGGTCACGTAGGGGATTGTTTTGGGTAGCTTTTGGTTTCCCCAGTTTCTAGGAGAGAAGAAAGAAGTATCGAAAGTATGATTTTATGGATGTGTATTTAAGACGGGTGACTAATTCGTTGTTGTTTTTGTTTGCCTAATGAGTTGCCACTTTGGATTGAGACTCAAGTTGGCCGAATCGAGGAAAGAAAGACGTTTACCTCGAGCTAGGAAAGCGCTGTGATAGCGACAAGAACAACAAAGAGACGACGGACCACAAACGAAGACAGCGACAAGTTGTGAATTCTTTCAATTTACCGTAAACTTCACCTTAATTTTTTCTTTTCTGCCAAGCCGGTTTTATTTGCCGCAGGCGCTAACTCGTATTTTGTTATTGTTGCTCATGGCCAACTCTTCCACTGGTTTTTCTTTTGGAACAGCAGAGTAATTCGAGAGGCGGCGGCAGCGAAGAGGAACGGGCCTTTGTCTCTGGATGCCAACCCAGGATCGGTAAATGAAGGACGACGAACATGGTGATTGTAACACGTGTAAGTATTTCATTCCCTATTAGCCAGCGAGCAGTGGGCGTATCACTCCTTATCCGGCCACTCCATCTATCTCACTTTCCCCCCTGCCATGAGCCCCACACCGACCAACAGGGGCAAAAAGCGGAAGTTCCTCGCCATGCCTCACTTCAACTCCCATTACTCTCGCACAGTGGTGGTTGGAAAAGTAGCAGAGGGTGTAACAACAGGTTGCCCAATGCAACAGGTTCTTCAAACTGTTTGGCAACTTCTGAGGTTCTATTCCCTGGAATCTAGTCATAATAATGACTAAAACTAAAAAAACTACATTGATCTATTCTTAGTTCCTTTATAAATTAAAATACGAATCCTAAAACTTCGGGTATTTGTTAATTTCTTATAATTATTTCGTAATTAAATACCTTTCCCATGGTTGCTTTTCATTAAAGTCGTAATACCTACCTTGATCTTAGCCTTGTTCTGTTGCAAAACCTTGGTAATGCCTCCTGCTCACCTACATATTTCCGCCCACCACTGTGCACTGCTCATGTCTGTCCCTGGTATCACATTTTCGTTGCGTTCCGCTCAAGTGAGTCTTACAGGGAACAGCACACGGTCTTTGTGGCCCCCATGTCCATGGCAACCGAATGCGGCAGCCTCGTAAATACCCGAATGTCAAATTGTTAAATCGTAAAATAGCAAAAATGGTCAAAAATTGGAAAATTGTAATTACGCCTCTAATCGACAGGGTGACTACATCTGGATAGAGCCCGCCTCGGGGCGAGAATTCGATGTGGCCATTGGAGCACGTGTCGTCTCCGCGGAGGGTCGTCGCATCCAGGTGCGCGATGACGATGGCGACGAGGTGTGGCTGGCGCCGGAGCGCCGCATCAAGGCCATGCACGCGTCCTCCGTCCAGGGAGTGGAGGACATGATATCCCTGGGTGATCTGCACGAGGCGGGCATCCTGCGGAACCTGCTCATTCGGTACAAGGAGAATCTGATCTACGTGAGTATACTATAGTAACTACATTAGTTATTGTCAAAGACAAACTTCAAATTCAAATACCATACTTGTATCTATCTTTAAACATCATTTAAAAACAATTCCCTGAAATTTTACCGAACTAATTTCATTAAAAAGAAGCTTCGTTAAGATTCAATTATGCTGGGCAATAACTCATTGAAGTTTAGATATAAATTCTTATCTTGGTAATTCAATATTGAGCTGTTTTCAGTTATTGATACCCATATTCGTTATCTTGCTCTACTCAAATGAATTCTAAATGAAGGCCAGAAAATTATGTATTTCTAAGTTTGACAAGAATAATTTTAGAATTAACATAATAAGAGTTAATTTATTAAGTATATTTTATAACAAAAACGCTTTGGTTCTCCTTACTTTCAGACATACACCGGCTCCATATTGGTTGCCGTCAATCCCTACCAGATCCTGCCCATCTACACGGCCGATCAGATCAAGCTCTACAAGGAGCGTAAAATCGGCGAGCTCCCGCCGCACATCTTTGCGATCGGGGACAATGCCTATGCGCACATGAAACGATATCGCCAGGATCAGTGCATCGTGATTTCTGGAGAGTCAGGAGCGGGGAAAACCGAGAGCACAAAGCTGATCCTGCAGTATCTGGCTGCGATTAGCGGCAAGCACTCATGGATAGAGCAGCAAATTCTCGAGGCAAATCCGATTCTAGAAGCATTCGGAAATGCCAAGACCATACGCAATGACAACTCATCGCGGTAAATACTATAGTCATAATTCATCACCTGATCTTCTATTAACTAAATGCTTCTCTATACAGGTTTGGCAAATACATAGACATTCACTTTAGCGCCAATGGCGTGATCGAAGGCGCCAAAATCGAACAATACCTGCTGGAGAAGTCACGAATCGTGTCCCAAAATCACAGCGAACGCAATTATCATGTCTTTTACTGCATTTTGGCGGGACTTTCGGCGGAGGAGAAGAGTCGCCTGGATCTTGGCATGGCAGCTGATTATAAGTAAGCTAGTTCACACAAACTGATACTACTTGGAATTTATATTAATATTAAACTATTTACAGATATCTGACTGGTGGCAATAGCATAACCTGCGAGGGACGTGACGACGCCGCCGAGTTCTCCGACATACGATCCGCCATGAAGGTCTTGCTCTTCTCCGATCAGGAAATCTGGGAGATCATTAAGCTTCTGGCTGCCCTGCTCCACTGCGGCAACATCAAGTACAAGGCGACTGTGGTGGATAACCTAGATGCCACCGAGATACCGGAACACATAAATGTGGAGCGTGTGGCGGGGCTTCTAGGTTTGCCCATTCAGCCTCTGATTGATGCCCTAACGCGGCGAACGCTCTTTGCTCATGGAGAGACTGTGGTGTCCACCCTGTCGCGAGATCAATCGGTGGATGTGCGGGATGCCTTCGTAAAGGGAATTTACGGACGAATGTTTGTGCACATCGTTCGCAAGATCAACACGGCCATCTTCAAGCCGCGCGGCACTTCTAGGAATGCTATTGGAGTCCTCGACATCTTTGGTTTTGAGAACTTCGATCAGAACAGCTTCGAGCAGTTTTGCATCAACTACGCCAATGAGAATCTGCAGCAGTTCTTCGTGCAGCACATTTTCAAGCTAGAGCAGGAGGAGTACAACCACGAGGCCATCAACTGGCAGCACATCGAGTTCGTGGACAACCAGGATGCTCTCGATCTGATAGCTATCAAGCAGCTGAATATCATGGCTCTAATTGATGAGGAGGCCCGGTTTCCCAAGGGCACGGATCAAACGATGCTGGCCAAACTGCACAAAACCCATGGAGCGCACAAGAACTATCTGAAGCCCAAGTCGGATATCAACACTAGCTTTGGTCTGAACCACTTTGCCGGCGTTGTGTTCTATGACACGCGTGGATTCCTGGACAAAAACCGGGATACCTTCAGTCCCGACCTTCTTCATTTGGTTAGCCAGAGTGGCAACAAGTTCCTCCGTCAAATCTTTGCTCAGGACATTGAAATGGGTGCTGAGACGAGGAAGCGAACGCCCACGCTCTCCACTCAGTTCCGGAAATCGCTTGACGCTCTGATGAAGACGCTCTGCAGTTGCCAGCCATTCTTCATTCGTTGCATCAAGCCGAACGAGCTGAAGAAGCCCATGATGTTCGATCGTGGTTTGTGCTGCCGTCAGTTGCGATACTCGGGCATGATGGAGACGATCCGCATTCGTCGAGCTGGATACCCCATCCGACATGGCTTCCGTGAGTTCGTGGAGCGCTATCGCTTCCTGATACCTGGAGTGCCGCCAGCACATCGCACTGATTGCCAGGCGGCCACTTCGAGGATATGTGCTGTGGTTCTGGGAAAGTCCGACTATCAGCTGGGCCACACCAAGGTCTTCTTGAAGGACGCACACGATCTGTTCCTGGAGCAAGAGCGGGATCGAGTACTGACGCGGAAGATTCTCATCCTACAGCGCAGCATCCGGGGATGGGTGTACCGACGACGGTTCCTGAGACTGCGAGCCGCTGCCATCACCGTGCAGAGATTCTGGAAGGGCTATGCCCAGCGCAAGCGCTATAGGAACATGCGAGTGGGATACATGCGTTTGCAGGCCTTGATTCGTTCCCGGGTCCTGTCACATCGCTTCCGCCACCTAAGGGGTCACATTGTCGGTCTCCAGGCCCATGCCCGGGGCTACTTGGTGAGACGGGAGTATGGTCACAAGATGTGGGCTGTCATCAAGATCCAGTCCCATGTGCGACGAATGATTGCCATGCGTCGCTACCGAAAACTGCGCTTGGAGCACAAACAGTTCGCCGAAGTGCTTCAGCTGCGCAAGCTGGAGGAGCAGGAGCTGTTGCATCGAGGCAACAAGCATGCCCGGGAAATTGCCGAGCAGCATTACCGGGATCGTTTGCACGAGCTGGAGCGTCGGGAGATTCAGGAGCAATTGGAGAATCGCCGGCGGGTTGAGGTCAACATGAATATTATAAATGATGCGGCCCGCAAACAGGAGGAGCCGGTGGATGATGGCAAACTGGTGGAGGCCATGTTCGACTTTCTACCCGATTCCAGTAGCGATGCGCCAACACCGCATGGTGGAAGGGAAACCTCCGTGTTCAATGATTTGCCCCATGCGCAAAACGTCAACCAGGAAGATATTATTGCACCCATTCATATCTCCGAGGATGAGGAGGATCTGTCGGAGTTCAAGTTCCAGAAGTTCGCCGCCACCTACTTCCAGGGCAATGTAAATCATCAGTATGCGAAGAAGGCTTTAAAGCATCCTCTACTTCCGCTTCACACGCAAGGCGATCAACTTGCCGCCCAGGCCTTGTGGATCACTATTCTCAGGTTCACAGGTGATATGCCCGAGCCAAAGTATCACACCATGGATCGAATGGACACAACTTCCGTCATGTCCAAGGTGACGGCCACCCTGGGACGCAATTTCATCAGGAGTAAGGTGGGTTGAGATTATTTGAATGCCATACTAAGTTCAAAGTTACATATTTCGCTTACTCTTACAGGAATTCCAAGAGGCTCAGCTGATGGGCCTGGATCCCGATGCTTTCCTGAAGCAAAAGCCTCGCTCGATCCGCCACAAACTCGTATCCCTAACACTTAAGCGAAAGAACAAACTGGGCGAAGATGTGCGTCGGCGTCTGCAGGACGATGAGTACACGGCGGATAGCTACCAATCTTGGTTGCAATCACGTCCCACCTCCAATCTTGAGAAGCTGCACTTTATCATTGGCCATGGCATCCTTCGGGCTGAGCTGCGGGACGAGATATACTGCCAGATCTGCAAGCAGCTGACAAACAATCCCCTAAAGTCTTCGCATGCCAGGGGTTGGATTCTGCTCTCCCTGTGTGTGGGTTGCTTTGCTCCGTCGGAGAAGTTTGTCAACTATCTGAGAGCCTTCATCCGCGAGGGTCCTCCGGGATATGCGCCGTACTGCGAGGAGCGACTGAAGCGAACCTTCAACAATGGCACCCGGAATCAACCGCCCTCGTGGCTGGAGCTGCAGGCGACCAAGTCGAAGAAGCCAATCATGCTGCCCATTACGTTTATGGATGGCAACACCAAGACTCTGTTGGCCGATTCCGCCACGACGGCCCGCGAGCTGTGCAACCAACTGTCGGATAAGATATCGCTCAAAGATCAGTTTGGATTTTCACTGTACATAGCTTTGTTCGACAAGGTCAGCTCCTTGGGCAGTGGCGGCGACCATGTGATGGACGCCATCTCGCAGTGTGAGCAGTATGCCAAGGAGCAGGGCGCCCAGGAACGGAATGCCCCTTGGCGTCTGTTCTTCCGCAAGGAGATCTTCGCCCCCTGGCATGAGCCCACCCACGATCAGGTGGCTACCAACCTCATTTACCAGCAGGTGGTCAGGGGTGTCAAGTTTGGCGAGTATCGCTGCGACAAGGAGGAGGACCTGGCCATGATTGCTGCGCAGCAGTACTTTATCGAGTACTCCACCGATATGTCGATGGAGAGGCTGTTTACTCTTCTGCCAAACTTTATACCCGACTTTTGCCTCAGTGGCGTGGACAAGGCCATCGAACGTTGGGCCGCTTTGGTCCTGCAGGCCTATAAGAAATCCTACTACGTCAAGGACAAGATTGCGCCGCTGAAGATCAAGGAGGATATCGTCAGCTATGCCAAGTACAAGTGGCCCCTGCTCTTCTCCCGTTTCTACGAGGCCTATCGCAACTCAGGTCCGAATTTACCCAAGAACGACGTCATCATAGCGGTCAACTGGACGGGCGTCTATGTGGTGGACGATCAGGAGCAGGTCCTGCTGGAGCTAAGCTTCCCCGAGATCACTGCCGTCTCCAGTCAGAAGACCAACAAAGTGTTCACTCAGACCTTCAGTCTGTCCACTGTTCGAGGCGAGGAGTTCACGTTCCAGAGTCCCAATGCTGAGGATATTCGAGATCTAGTTGTGTACTTCCTGGATGGTTTGAAAAAGCGGTGAGTGGTTAAGAGATACTATATCAAAAACCTATCTAATTAACCATTTTATTCATATCTTCAGCTCGAAATTTGTTATAGCCCTGCAGGACTATCGTGCTCCTTCGGATGGAACGAGTTTCCTGTCATTTTTCAAAGGCGACCTTATCATATTAGAGGACGAGTCTTGCGGGGAATCCGTACTAAACAATGGCTGGTGCATTGGACGCTGCGATCGATCCCAGGAACGTGGTGACTTTCCTGCCGAAACCGTCTATGTTCTGCCCACGCTGAGCAAACCGCCGCAGGATATTTTGGCCCTGTTTAACATCGAGGAGGCTCACCATGGGCGACGCCTGAGTATGGCTTCCAATGGTGGGGCTGTGGAGCCAAGGGATCGACCGCATACGTTGATGGAATACGCCCTGGATCACTTCCGTTTACCGCCAAAACGAACAATGTCGAAAACCCTCACCCTAAGCTCGAAACGCAGTGAGGAGCTGTGGCGCTACGCCCGGGATCCCATCAAGGCACCCCTGCTACGCAAGTTGCAAAGCAAAGAGGAGTTCGCCGAGGAGGCCTGCTTCGCCTTTGCCGCCATACTGAAGTACATGGGGGATCTGCCCTCCAAGCGGCCGCGGATGGGCAACGAGATCACGGACCACATATTTGACGGACCGCTCAAGCATGAGATTTTGCGGGATGAGATCTACTGCCAGCTGATGAAGCAGCTGACGGACAACCGCAACCGGATGTCTGAGGAGAGGGGTTGGGAGCTAATGTGGTTGGCCACGGGACTGTTTGCCTGCTCGCAGGCTTTGCTCAAGGAACTGCTCTTGTTCCTGCGCACCCGGCGTCATCCCATCTCTCAGGTAATCTATCTGAACAAATTTAACTAGATTTATTTAACTCAATCTTTAATTATTATTGCAGGATTCAATGCATCGCCTGCAGAAGACCATTCGCCATGGACAACGCAAGTATCCGCCGCACCAGGTGGAAGTGGAGGCCATACAGCACAAGACCACGCAGATCTTCCACAAGGTCTACTTTCCGGACGACACGGACGAGGCCTTCGAGGTGGACAGCTCCACGCGGGCCAAGGACTTCTGCAACAACATCTCGCAACGCCTATCCCTACGCACCAGCGAGGGCTTCTCCCTGTTTGTGAAGATTGCCGACAAGGTCATCTCGGTGCCCGAGGGTGATTTCTTCTTCGACTTTGTTCGCCATCTGACCGACTGGATTAAAAAGGCGCGGCCCATACGAGATGGAGCCAACCCGCAGTTCACCTACCAGGTCTTCTTCATGAAGAAGCTGTGGACGAACACAGTGCCAGGCAAGGATCGCAACGCCGATCTCATCTTCCACTATCACCAGGAGTTGCCCAAGCTGTTGCGCGGCTACCACAAGTGTTCCCGGGAGGAGGCGGCCAAGCTGGCTGCCCTCGTATTCCGCGTTCGATTTGGTGAAAACAAACAAGAGCTACAGGCCATACCGTAAGTTAAGATTGGTATTTCTACTACAGACTTCGGTTAACTATGTGATATTCTTTAGGCAAATGCTGAGGGAACTTATTCCATCGGATATCATGAAAATGCAGAGCACTAGCGAATGGAAACGATCGATTGTGGCCTCCTACAACCAGGACGGCGGCATGACTTCCGAAGATGCCAAGGTGGCCTTCTTGAAGATTGTATATAGGTGGGTACCAATAGGTTTAAATTAGTACAAATGTTTCCTTACATATTTCATTCTTCAAACAGATGGCCAACTTTTGGCTCCGCTTTCTTTGAGGTGAAACAAACCACCGAACCGAATTATCCCGAAATGCTATTAATAGCCATTAACAAACACGGCGTGAGTCTCATCCATCCAGTGACCAAGGTAAGATCGCATATATTTAACCCTATAAAAATTATTATTTTAGGAACATAAAGTTTTATGATTGTTTAATATAAAGGTACTCATATATATTAAATTAATGTTTATTTATAGGACATTTTGGTCACGCACCCGTTCACACGCATCTCGAATTGGTCCTCGGGCAATACGTACTTCCACATGACCATCGGAAATCTGGTGAGGGGCTCGAAACTGTTATGCGAAACGTCGCTCGGCTACAAGATGGACGATCTGCTGACTTCATATATCTCGTTGATGTTGACCAATATGAACAAAAATCGAACCATCCGAGCCAACTAGTAAAACCTACGATTACCGCAAATATTTATAATAATTATAAAATACGATTGCAATAACTTATACAAGCCTAGTACTTTATAGTCGTAAGTCATTCCCTACGCCCACCACCCTTCGCTCTAATTGCATTCCCCCTTTCTGAGAATCCATTCCAGTTTTGGTCTTGTTCCAGCTATCGATTATACCAAACCAATTTACCACTCTTGTTTTGTTTTTAGTATTCGTTTTTTGTATAAATTTTGCAATTACTCACTTAGGTATTCTTATGGCACATTCCGGTTAAATTATTAAATACAATGTTCTGTATGAAGAAAAGGTCTTGCATATCCATAGATAAGCATTTGTATCTACGCATTTTGCATCTGTCTCTTTGTATATCCTAACTGCATATCTGTACTGATGACGTTTTGTATCAAATACATAGAAATGTTCAATTATTTAATAAATTATATACAATTAATCTTGCATTTTTAATGGGATGGTTAGGAGCAATGGAAATCTTTATTAATTTTTAGCATTGGGGATGCAAAGAGTTTCGAGTTATGGAATAATCTCAGAAGATAAATATTTATTATTTGAAAAGGAGAATCATGAAGATATTAGGGGCAATTTTCACACAAATACTGCCTTCAAATTAAATAAAACGATATGGTTTGTTTTAGGTTTTATCTTTTAAATATAGAAAATCTTTAAGATACTTTCTTCAATAAATAAAATTATGATACTTGTATCAACTGGTACAAGAGACTTCGGTCAATAAATGTATCTTAAAAATTTTTATTATTTTAGTTATGAGTAGCAACCTATGCACTTAGAAGATCATTAAGATTGATAAACAAAATATTGTTAATTTCTTTTTATTTATTTAAAATTTTTTACCCAAAGCAATGCAACAACTGAATATTTGACGAATCGGCTGACTTCCTAGCAATTAAGCAAAAAACTAAATTATTCAATAATATAATCTGTAATTTTAAATAACATATATATTAATCCATAGACTAATATATGTGTAATTTAATGTTTATAAAATCAGGGACTGGCAATACTTGTTCCGGATCGTCAATAACGTTTGCGATCGATAAACCAATCTTGACCTACGGCTTTGGGTTTCGCACCTGGCCATAAATCGGAGTACGTGTCCAAAGTCTTGTGAATACAAATTTATATAGGGCTTGCACATATAGTTTCCCTTGATTTCCTTGGCTGACTCCCACGCCAGCGATCTCCCACGCATTGTATTTTGCGAGAATTTCCATTTTTCCCCAGCGTGTGAAAAACGGCAGCGGTCGGCAGGCAGCAAACGGCTGAAGACAGCGGGCAGACTTAGATTTTTCAAGATAATTAACTTTTTTAGTAGTGGCTACGAAGTTGTGTAGCAGTCCTGAGAACTTTTTAGAAATTGCTGTCTCCCCCCTTTCTAAAAACGACCGCAATCATCGCACTCACCTGTCCAAACGACGGGCGAGGAGGGCGGTCGGGGGAATTGTACATTAAAAATTCCTAACTAATTTCATATTCAGCTTCTTATAAGACGGCGACGACCTTAAGAGGTTGCACTTCCAATTGCCAGACGAGCCTCTGAACTTTTGGTGGTGGTTTTTCCATTCCATCTCCAGTTTTCCTCACGCAACCCGAGTTCGTCGTTTGAGTCTTTCGTTCCCATCGCTCGCGCTGCAGTAAAATCTTAGGGGTTGCAACCAAGTTCCCATTGGCTGCCTCTGATAAGAATGTGTCCACCAACTGCGAGATGAGTGTTTACGTTTCTTGGCCGGCGCTGGGCGCTCACCTTCTGATTCCGCCGAGCGGAAGTGGGCGATAATTAATTCAAAACTGCGAATCTTAATTTGTAAATCTGTAAAGACGGCAGCAACCGAGTGCATAAATATTCAACAAAGGCAGTAAAATTTCTCACAGCCGCCCAGCGCCGTCTTTTTGGGCTGTGAGAAAATTCTGCTCCTTAACCTGGCCAAAGCGGAAACAATAGTAGTGTTATATATCTATGTATTTGCTTCTTAACGTGGCGTTCAGCAATTCCAGACCAAACTATAATTAAAGTCGGCCCAGCACCGCCAAGGGGGTTGCGGCAGGGCATCGTGGGAAGAGCTGCACTTGTTTTGTTTAAAAATATTCACACGATACTGGGCCGGATTCCCACAGCAATTTAAGGCCACCAATCCTCCCCCTCAGTCCAACCGAAATTGGTGGACAGGAATAACCACGCTAAATCAAAAACATAAGCTGACATGATTTGGTTTTCTTTTTCTTTGTCATAATTTCGGATTTCCTTCTTTTTTTATTCATGTCGGGCCTTTCGCTTACACTTAAATAAACCGCAGTTTTGTCTTGTGGCGATTTTTACAAAATATTATTTCTGGCTTTTCGTGCTACGAATTTCCAAAGATTTGGCTAACTAAAAAAATCCAACAAAACCTTATTTACAGAAAAAGTTTCCCTTTGACTTTGTCTTGGACTTTGTAAGAAGTTTAAGGGCGAAGTGGAATGTTTTTGTGTAGCATGGCTACTTGCTAGGCTCGCGTTTTCTGGTGTATTTCGAAGTACTTTTTCCCTTTGGCAGGCTTTGGAAATTCGTGGCAAAGAAAATCATGAATATTTCAACCGCAGCTAAAAATCTTCTATAAACTTACATCAATTGTATATTTAACTAGCATTACATGTTCTGTGTAGATGTATATATTCATGCACATACAAATATATAATATATATGTCAGTGAGCTTTTGTTTCGAGTTATGTACAGAGTTATATGTTGCATTTACAAATCTATTGGTTCCAAACTAGCACTAGATACATATGCAAAGGATGATTCACTTTAGAGAGGAGGGGCACACATTTTGGTTCGCGTCATGAGAGGTGGAAAATCAGTATGAGAAAAATTGTCAATCTACAAACTAAGGTCTCCAGTAAAAACTATAAATAACTTAGGATACATATGTGTGCGATGCAATAGTCCTGCACTCAGGACAAGCCGCTACCATGACTATTCCATTGCACTTCTGAGATGGAGGGCAGCGCCTGATGCTGCTGCTGCGGCTGCTGTTGTTGCATACTGCCGTCGGCCGGGGATCCCGCATTGTTGCTGTTGTTATTGTTGCTAATGCTAGTGATGTTGTTATTGTTGTTGTTCTGTCGCGTCCGCATCACATCCTCGGCCTGGGTGTTGCAATGGGGCCGCGGACCCGGCTCAGGTGTATATGTGAAGGTCAG
Organism: Drosophila biarmipes; assembly: GCF_025231255.1. Lineage (NCBI taxonomy): Eukaryota > Metazoa > Arthropoda > Insecta > Diptera > Drosophilidae > Drosophila > Drosophila biarmipes. Next base: position 2,366,586 of record NC_066612.1, on the reverse strand, counting down.
ACCGGTGGCATAAATAATGCCGTCATTGCGCACCAGCGAAATGGGCACCTGTGTGGGTTGTCGGACCTGCGAAGGATATAAAAATCCAATTTATAGTGGGTACTAAGTGAATTTCCATTTGAAACGCACCCAAAGCCATTCGCCGCGGAACTGGGAAATCTCGGGCACCACGCAAAGCAGCGTCTCCGTGCAGCGGTACATGGTCTCCGCCTCCACGTCGCCGAACCACACCTGCAGATGCGGCGTAAAGTTGTCGCCACTGAGCTCTAGCATGGCCACATCGCCGCCGCCATTGAGATTCAGGGAATTTACAATTGGCACTGGAGTGACTGGCGAACTAAAATGGAAAGCTTCCATGAAAACCTATAGTTTGACGGGTAGATGAGCTCAACTTACGCCACAGGACCCATGCCCTCGTAGAACTGGTACTCGGCCTTGTCCGTGGAGATGATGGTCCAGCAGGCGCCGTCATTGATCATCTCCTTGTTGGGCTCCTTGGGGCAGGGCGTCGCCTGGAACTGGATTATCTTCTCCTGCGAGAGGCAGAGATACATGCGGTCCGTGTCCTTCATGTAGAAGGCACACTTGTGCAGCTGGGAGACAGGATCGTCGGCCTCTAGCAAGGCCATCTGCTTGTCCACCTTCCGGATGATCAGACGAGGCAGCGCCATGCCCGTCACGGAGCACACCAGCTTGACCGTGGCTCCGTAATGAATGTAGCCGTCGCGCACCTGAAACTCCTCCGACTCGGACTCGTTGTCATCCAACAGGTGTATCGTGAAGGCACCCCATTGCGTCGACGAGGCATGGAAGTGTCCGTTCTCCACGTGCAGATAGCGGGTGGAGACGGTCTGGGAACGCAGGCGATTGAAGAGGGCAACATTGGTGCCGCTGGCTATGCACAGGTCGGCATTCTTCAGCGACTGTTTTTTCTTGGACGGCTTCGATATCACCTTGATGCGCTTCGAGTTGAAGACCCCGATGTCGTGGCCATTGCCGTAGAACATCTTCACCGACAGCATGAAGTGCTTTCGCTTGTCCGAGTCGGAGATGAAGAGCGTCTTGGCCGCACAGTACTGCTTGCCATTGAGATCCAACTGCTGCATGTCCTGGTCGCTGCTCCCGATTCCGATGAAGGCGCACAGCTGCGCCCCCTGCTCGCCCTCGCCCTGCTGCAACATCTCCTCGTACCGCCGACGCCAGCCGCTCCCGAAGAGGTAAATGCACGGCGGCGGGCAGAAGAAGCGCTTCTCGTTGCCGTAGGACTTCTGGGCCACCTGGAATACACACACAGACAATGCAGGGAAATTCAATTAGCACAAATTGGCGTCCAGATTATCGGCAAATCATATCAAAACCGCAAGCAATGCAGCTTTGTTAATTTTCTGTAATTAATTTCAATTATTTTCATCGCGGACTGGACCGGGCTCGCGTTGCTCAATTTGCGGGCAGTCGAGTGTGAAGGATTCGCATTTGGCGGCAGTCGCCGCTTGAAGATCGCCACCGCCAAAAGCAACCGCGACAATTTTATTCCATTTTTTCCGTCCGCCTTGGTCAGAAACCGCAAAAATGTAACACTTTAAAGTGGACAATAGAAACACTAGCACCTCTGAAGGGGAGTGCGGTTTGTGGGGTCGGATAGACCGATTAGTTAGTTTAATTTTGAAAAATAAAATTGGCCTGGAAGGATTATAGAAATTGAACTAGCACTATAAGGAAGAAGGGTTTATAATGATGGGGTTTTATGTCCTGTTAAGATAGTTGAGTTCATGATTCCATTCGCAATTTTACTGTCTGATCTGGTGTCCTTAAATTGTACGTTTTTTCATTTTATGTCCTGATAAGAAATTAAAAAATAATACTTTAGTCTATCTAGGCTTCCAACTTTACATGAAGGCACTACTATACATTTATTATGATTTATGTTTAAAAAAGACAAAATAGTTCTGAATTAATTATAATTTTTCCCTGAAGAAAGACTAAAACAAAGGACCTCTCTATGTAAAACTCCTAAGTGGTTTTCAAAGGATTAAATGGCCTGAGGATTACCTATTTACCTGTTCACAACTTATTGTAGTTTAATATAGCAGCTGTCTTTGCAATAAAAACAATCCCCACACAATCCACCTCTCGAGATCCAAGGCTCACTTAGTTTGGAAGTGCTCTGCCCCGTGGGTTACCCGTACCTTGGCATGCAGGATCACTATGACCATGTCGTTGCGCTCGCGCATGTACTTCTCCATGGCGTCGCGCGTCAGCTTCTTCTCCTCGATGTGCGGCCGGTAGGGGCCGGGTAGCAAGGACATCTGCATTTGTTGCTGCTGCTGGTGCTGCTGTTGCTGCTGGTGGTGCACTTGCAGCTGCTGCTGCTGCGACGTCGGCGGCGGCGGCTGAGGACCCGGAAGCCCGAAGTGCGGCATGTCCTGGCGCTGCTGTTGCTGCTGCTGCGGCTGGTGCTGCTGTTGCTGGAGGGGATCGAGCGGCGAGCCGTTGGGATTCACAACTGCACTGTCGTAGGCAATGGCGGGCGGGGCGGCGGCGTTTAAATTAAATTGGCTGTAGCTCTTCATTTATGCACATGTCTCTTGCATTCGGCTTATTTGCTTAGGCGACTCTGGTTTTCCGTTTTCGGTTTCTCGGTTATTTGGCAAATTCGTTTGGCACTTTGGACACTGCTCGTTGTTGTTGCTGTTTTGTATTTTGTTATCCTGCTGCGAGCACCCACACACACGCAGAGCAGCTGTCGTTTCTCTCACGCACTCTCTTCCTCTTAGTCGCGGATTGGCTTTGTTGTTGTTGCTGCCGCTGCTCCGGGCTCTGGACTTGGCTACTGCGGTGCCCACTAATCGCACATACTCCCTAATCGGCTGATCTTGACTAGCGACTAGCGGTCTTAGCGGCTGGCTTCTGTTTAACGCCGCAAATAGAGCTCGGGTTATATTTATAATATGCTACAACTAAAAAAGCGACTGAGGATGTTGATGTTGTATCGATAGTCCGATAGGCGCTTATTTACGATAGTCGCTGGCTACCGGCGATACGGTGGGGGTTGCTCAACACTGCCGGTGGGCTTGGCTAGCAGTGGCCATCTGACTTTTTTGTAGCCAGGCTGGCTAGGAATTTGAATTTTTTGTGAGCAAAGTAGTTTTTGGTACACAGTTTTGTACATGTGAAGTAACTCACTAAAAATGACATCTTTTTATCTCTTCATCACTATATCAAGTCAGGACAAACGTCTGTCATCGATTTTTCTATTAGCCCTGCAAGATATCGATTCCATTTAAAATTCCAGACCAGAGCTACTGACCTCGTATCGACTGACCCGTGCATTTTTAAAACAGGACGTGGGAATACGCACATGCCTGAATATTAAGGGCCTTGGAACTTAAAGGCAAATGCTAGTAAACGTGGCCTAATAGTTAAGTGGTAGGTGCAAGCACTTACACAATACCATAAATTAAATAGAACTTGGCACACATTGGAGGAACCGCCATGCGCAATATTGATATTCAATTAGTAGCAGTTTAGAGGAACAGAGCAGTGAAAAGTCACTGATCACTGAATATCACCTATTCGATTGACTGGCTAATCGATACCGCCGATAACCACCTTGCCATATCTAAATTGTGAAATCAAAAATCGGTCGGTGCGGTGCTTGAACTTTAAAAATATTCTAGAAACCCAGAGAAAATGGAGCAATTCAAGGGCCTGCAGAAATCCCTGTACATATGGACGGATAGCGCCGACCTGGACAAGCGCTTGGAGGCCCTGAAAGCAGCTACCGGCGGCGAGGTGGCCCTGGAAAATGTGCACCGCCTGTCGTTTTGTAAGTTGTCTGTTTTTCTTTTTGTCTAGCCGGTGAGTCAGCAGAATTGGGTCAATTTAATGGATTGTTTGCTTTTCCAGCCTCCTATGCCAACTCCAGTTTCGACCTGATTGTGATCGAATGCGCCCAGCTGACGGACAATTACGTAAAGCTGCTGCACATGCTCAAACCCAGTGGCAAACTCCACTTGGTGTCCTACATCGGGCCGGCGAGCAGTCTGCTGCAGGAGGTGAAGCTATCCGGGTTCATCAACTGCCGCGAGGACTCACAGGATGCCCTGACCGCCGAGAAGCCCGGCTACGAGACGGGATCCTCGGCCAGGCTGTCCTTTGCCAAGAAGAACGCCAGTGCCGTGAATGTGTGGAAGATCAGCGGCGATGACGAGGAGCTGATCGACGAGGAGGAGCTGCTGGACGAGGAGGACAAACAGAAGCCGGATCCGGCTGGCCTGCGTGTCTGCAGCACCACCGGAAAGCGCAAGGCCTGCAAGAACTGCTCCTGCGGCTTGGCCGAGGAGTTGGAGACTGAAAAGCAGAGCCAGAAGGCCACCGAGAACGCCAAGTCGAGCTGCGGCAATGTAAGATTATATAACATACCTAGCCTTTCCCTTTATATTGGATTTCTCGTTCAAACAGTGCTATCTGGGCGACGCCTTCCGCTGCTCCACTTGCCCCTACCTCGGCATGCCCGCCTTCAAGCCCGGCGAGAAGGTGCAACTGGGAGGCAACCTCCTGAAATCCGACCTCTAGCTTAAGCCCACCATGAAACACCCAATCAAGCAATCACATTTCAAATAGTTTATTAAGCCGACTTACTAACAAACAATAATTTCATATTGTAAATACAAAAATGCACCGCTTCACGAACAGCATGTCGATTCGAATGTCCAACTGCTCACATTTCGCATGGTGTACCCTTGATGAGATCGCGGTTCTGGCCCGTCAAAATGCGATAGTTGACGGCCGAGGGATCGAGTTCCTTGTACAAATACGTGGGCATCTTGTCGGACAGCACCCAGACAGTGCCCTCGTTGTCGATCTTCAAGTCGTTCGGGAAGACCAGAGTGTGCGAATCGGAGTCGATCAGTCCCTGGGTGTCCGGAGTGTAGGGACGCTTGATGTTCCAGCAGGCGATGGCGTCTTTGTTCACCTGCGTGTAGAAGATGACGCCGGTCTCGGGGTCAAAGACCTCGGCGGTGGACTGACCATTCATGCCACGGTCACCCACGTACTTAAAGTCGTAGTACGAATCGCCGCCGGTCACGTGCGATTCGTTCTGCAGCACTCGGTTGGAGACCTTGAACTCCTTGGTGCTGGCCAGGGCATGGAAGTAGATGTCCTTGGAGTGATCCGGGTTCATGGGACCCACTGCGAGGCCAAAGACGCCGTCCGTCCACTGGAAGTTCACGCCGCCCACATTGAAATCGCCCTGAAGAGGGTCAAAGTGGAAAAAGTTGTGCTTGACGCGGTAGGACTTGTCGTTCCTCAAGGAGTAGACAATCACACCGTAGGCACCCAGGTCGGGGACATAGGCGAAGGCATCCTGGCACTCCGAGCGGTCGGCATCCACAACCTAGGAAGGAAATAAGTTTCTTAGTTTGGAATTCAAAGCCTCAGCTTTTGTTCACTTACAATATTGGCAAAGAACGAGTCCTCCTTCTTCTGGTCATCAGGAATGGTGAAGCGACGCACCAAGGTGTCGGTTTTCAGGTCGAAGACCAGGATAGAGTTCGGTGTGATCTGCTGGGGACTGCCCAGGATGTCGGCCAAACCGGTATCGAGGACCCACAGGCGATCGCAAACGTCCACTTGGATGCGGAAGGTGGAAATGATGGTGGAGTTGTCCTTCAGCTGAATGCCGGCATCCTGAGCCTTGTCAGCATCCAGACGTCCGCCCGATGGAGTCTTCTGTTCCTGGGGCTTCACATCGATGGGCAGCTTGTTGGCCTCCCAGCTGGGATACGGGTGCAGTTTTGGCGACTTCTCCGTCGAGTTGAGATCGATGTAGTTGAGGGTGGCGGCAACACCAGCCTTCCATCTAAAATTTATAAGGATAACTAAATTAGGAAAGGAAATAACTAAATTTTTTAAGTTATAAGTTCTATTAAAGAACTCTATTTCAATTTCATTACCTACAGAGACTTATCTTAACTAATTCAAAAGGAATTGGCAATCATTCCTAACTCAACTAGTTTAAATTAAACTTTTATAAACTAGATTTTTAATACCTCTGCTATAATAAAAACTGATCGGACATTGTATAAAAGTTAACCATTGAGTTACAATTAGGGCCTATCTCTATAGAACATTTCTCGTTAATCAATTGCTGTGCTTAGTTAATTACTGGCCATTTCCTCAGAAACTTCCCGGGGTATTAGTACCTTACTATTCCTGAAATAATTTATTCAAATAATTATTTATAGAAGGTAGTATTATACAAACATTGTATTAAAAAGAAATCTATAATTGAAAAGTTTTTAAAACCTTTGGCATGTGCGTAAGCGATAAGAGTTGTTTGTTATTTTTATTATTTGATTACTCATCTGTATCTCCCGAAATTGTAAATTTGGTTCGGGTCTTTTTCGTTATGAAGCGCATCGTACGTAAATCCCCAGAAGAGATGACGTCACACAGAGATTTTGTTTACTAGTTTTCAAAAAGTTCTGCCTCAATGGATCAGTTATTTTCCATAGAATTTTCCGGTCGTGTGTGTTTTCTCTTATTAAATTTTAATTAACCTAATGCTCGGATTTGCATTTAGAAACCACTATTTGAAATGCAAAATAGACAGACACAAGGGAAAAAAATGCTAGAGTTAACTAGCCAGCGGGGAAACCGGTTTCCCCTCTTGACGCTCGATGATTTTGCAAGTCTAGCCTGACATTTAATTACTATCGAAGCCAACAAAAAAGGTAAATATTTAATGAAAATAAGAAAAGCTAACAAGAGGCAATCGTTTTTCGGCTGTGAATATGGGGTAACTCACCTTGGCACAGTGACAAAGATTCTGTTTTGCCAGCGCTCCACGCCCAGTGGCAGGTTGTTCTCCTCGATGTAGTGGCCATTCGTCTTGGCCTCCGCCTCGGCCTCCGGGGTGGGCCAATCGAAGGCCAGCTGCTTCCACGAGAACTTCTCCTCCAGCTTGGCTTGGGCCCCGGCCAGGCACAAGATCAGGCCCAGACTCACTACTCCCAGGGGGTTCATTGTGGAATTTCGGTTTGCAGCCTGGTTTTCTGGGATCTCAACTGTTTCCTTGGGACCTCCGTTCGAGTCGAGTTGAGTGCGCTAACTGCAAGAGCTTGGCTCGACGTCGGGCTTAATATGTTGGCTTGGATGCCAGAAGAGCGAGCTTAAAGCTTAGCACTCAGAGATCAAGATCGGAGATCCCTAGTGTTATAATCTGTTATACCGAGTCCCAGCTGTGGTGTTAATGGATACGGGGCCGGGGCTTAAAATTAGCAACATAAGCGGAAGGAAGATGCTGTGGAATGTACTTGGTAATACCTTAAAAATACCCTGATCCCCGCCTATAAGGCTGGAATAAATTAACCGAGCGGTGAACTCGACCACTAATGGGTCAATAAGTGCTTTGAAGTGGGTAAACCAACACGAATGGATCCGAAATATAATACTTTCTGTAATTATGCATCCTTATTTCTTATCATCAAACTTTTAAATAATCCAAAAGTAATGCTTATTGAAATTGCATAAAGAATTCAAACGCTGATTTAATGAATAAAGGTTATTGATTCCCTCATTTAATATGCAGCACGAGTGGGCGCAAATGTGAAATGTTTGCTTTTAAGAGCGATTTGCATTTCAAGAAACAAAACTTGTGGAAGTTATGAAGTCCGAAAATTTAAAAGCAAATGAACTTGTAATTTAAACATATTACCTGTGCCTTATAAATAGAAGTGCATTAAAAGTGTCATAATGTATCACAATATATTCCCAGCATAGTACGGCCCTCTCGAGAAAACTGAGATTTTTGTTCGATTCTGTTTTGTGTTTTTTATTCAGTAAAATTCTCATTTATTCCGCTTTATTAAACTTTAAATTAATTCGTTAATGTTACATTCATAAGAACATACCGAGTTTTCATTACTTTGACCTTTTGTTTTCCTGCATATTGCTACCATTTTGTGGTTCATATTTAATTTGTCACTAACAGTAGAAGTCCGCTTCTTGCGTGTTCATTGAAATAAATCTGGATTTACTTTACTTTGCTTCTATTTACTCGTATTTATACAACAATTAGCTTGGCTAAACTGTGTCTTACGTGACTAGGAGTTCTTCTTTCGGCTGTGATTCGAGGACAAAGCAAATAATTGATTCGGATCCGAGAACAAAGGTCGGTCACCTGTTGCACTTGTAGATTTGGTTGCTGTCGTGGCTGTAATTCTTCTGTGGTGTCAGGAGGCGCAGCTAATGCTCTATATACAATATACATGATCTCGAGTTACACGGCTACCCTAAGAGCGTTCCCTAGTCGTATGTGAAGTACAATCCGATTAAACTACAAATTCCAACGATCCTTAACAAATATCAATGTACTAGAGATGTTCTTTGCCAAGTGTAAATTTCATATACTTCAATATTTATATATAATCATTGTTTATCGAGTGTATAGTATTCATTTCATTTGCTTGGTTTGCATTTATTCAACGGCTTAGATTTTAAAGTCTTTCATTTCGTAGGAATTTGATGTTGTCTATGTGTGTTTCTTATAGCACTTTTCGTGATGGATTTTTACCTATAGTGTTTAATTGAATGCGAGAGTGACTGAATCTAAACGGTTCCGTATCGTTGAAGGGTGAGTGGGTTGAGTGATACGTAGAATGTGTGTTATGCAAGTGAGTTAATCAATTTGTCAATAGGTTTCAGTTTAGCTTTAGTTTAAACAAAGTCAATTCCTATATAACGACGCCCTCAATTATGCTCGGTCTCCTCCCATTTCCTGTGTATAATATATATACTTTATAAATGCAATTTTAGAACTTACAGTAGGTTCAAAAATTTCTCATTACCATTTAATTTGTCTATGTGTAACAGTACATAAAAATTAAAACGTTTCTTGAGCACTTAACCCACCCATAATACGTAATATATTAACATTTGATGCTACTCTAGTCTAAGCTAACTGTATACATATCCTTTCATTATCTAATATTTGCTAGAGTTTCATTCGATTTGTGCTATTTACGATTTGCTGAAATGTAAACTATTAAAACTTTGTCGAGTGCACACTTACACGTCACACACACACAGGGGATCCTATACAAAGTGCCTAAAGCTAACTTAGCTAACATGGTGGGAACCAAACCGGATATCCTGTCTAGAGGGACAGCGTTCCGTAGTTTGATTCCCGGAGTCTAGGAGTTTGGTTGTATTGCCGCGACCTGGTTCGGAAAAGACACGTAAATCAAAAGTGAGAAGAATGGAGAAGGCCGCCATTAAAGGGTTTTCATCTATGCAGATCTATTTTAAGGAGCTCTAGGAGACAGGACTGAGCAACATAGGCTTAGAAAGAAACAAGAACAGTATTTACTAAAAACAACAGAGGTTTTCCCTTCTTGCGTTTAAAAATTACTAACTTTAACATGATTTCTTAGGTATTCTCTTGACTTACTAGGTTTTTGGTTTTCATGTTTCAACTTTAAAGCCTAACAATTCGCTTAGTTCAGATGCTAATGTCGATTTGGTTTTGTTTTCCGGTTTGGTTTTAAGTTAAAAGTATTTCGTTTTAATATTAATTCTAAACACGTTTAAGGTACAATACATATTTCATTATTCTACAAAATTGCTGCTACCAATTCACTTATTTAGCTCAGCTTAAAGTTGATACAAAGTTTATTAAGTACGCGCTTTATTAAATCCATCTTCCGTTCGCTTCGTTATTTGCATTTCATGTTTTCTGTATAATTCACCTATCACGCAAAGGAAATTGACAAGTTTTTTCATGTACGATGCTCATGAGTATCTGGAAGATAAATGTATTCAGAGTTAGAAATTTTTGAAATTTTAGGGAGATTAACGACTATTAAAAATGTGCTATAAACAGTAATATCAAAATTATCACAGGTGTATAAAGTAGTAGCACACTTTGAGATACATAAACTGATAGGTTGCATTTGCTTTCAAGATAAGAAGTGCGACAGTGCATTCACATAGCATTTACAAAAACAAATAACCTTTGAACTCCATTCATACTGTTGTTCCTAATCAATTGTGTCAATGCCCACGAAAATAGCTAAAATTTCTAATTGAAATTGAGAACGATTACGATTATGAACGGCAAGCTAACCAACGATGCTAATACCGAGTACATGCGATTGGCTAATGGGAATTTTAGAAGTCTGTGTGGACCTACTCACCTTGTGTGATTGCGAGTGTGGCTGCAGGTGTGGCATGTGCGGATGAGTTGATGAGGGAAGCGGGCTGCGAAGTTGACGCGACGGCGGCGGAGGCGGAGGCGGCACCTGTTGCACCATTCAGTTCTGTGCCCTTGGCGTCGCCCCGCTCCACCAGCCGTTGTCGCAGGACTCGTATCTTCTCCTCCTTCTGAAAGGGGAACATTTAAATTTTAGTCAGTGAATTGCATTTACTACACTCAAAAAAGCGATCACACATTTTGACCGTTAATAATGTTAAGTTGAAATTGAAAATTGCAAATCAAGTAAGAAACCCTTGGAACAATAAAATTTAGAAAACTCTGTAGAAAAAGCATTTAGTTTGTTTCAATGACTAAGTTAAAAATTATACAGAACTTAATCATGTCCAGAGTCTACTGTGCACATTGTAATATTCGTGCATCGGCCTCTAATCATGAACCAAAAATATATTACATATAAGATGGGACCTAATCTTCTTGACACCTTTGTCAGCTATTGTCCATGTGAACCCAGACAAAACTCGTTATCAAGTACATGTACATTAGTACACAATCTAAAGTCTTTCTGTTCGCATGCTCAACATAATGAAATTGTTTTTTATTGTTTGTTTAGAAGGCTCAAAAGCATAAATAGATCTTGGCGATAAAAAAATTAACCCTCAGAATCCAGGCACTTGTCCTAGTGGTAGTCCAAATGGAATATCTCAAATAAGGTAACCAGGGGAAGAACCTTTCCAAGTAACCCAATGCAAACTGGAGGCAACAAGTTGGACAGTCATTCAAAGACGACTTGCTGTAAGTGTTAATTTCAACCAATTCTGTACTTATTATAAGGCCAGCTTTGGATATATCCAAGGAGAATTCTTTATCGGCCTGCAGATCATCTTATGATCACAGAGCAACTACACGATCTTTTCACTCAATTAAAGCATATCGATGGCGACACCTTTTATGCTAACTATGATGATTTCAAGATAGGCAGTGAAAAAGATTTGTATAAGTTGGAAAGGGTGGGAAAATTCTTTGGAACGGCGGGAGACTCCCTTAAGAACCACAAAGATAAAAAGTTCTCGACCTTTGAAAGATTGCGCAGCGGAGCATGGCGGTGGTTGGTGGTTTCACTCTTGTTTGTCAAGGTAAGCTCACTTAAAATAACTTACAAGAAAGTCCTAATTATAAATACTTGTTATTATAGCTCGCTTATGGACTGTATTACAAAGAAGGCGAAACGTATTCTCTACATGATTTCCACTGGGGTCAATGGAAATATTACTCTTTTACTTTTGTTCAAACTATGATAAGGCCAAAGTTCTCTTAGATTGAGACTCGAAAAAAGATATGAAAATATAAAATATACAGTTCGCTATAGATTCAAGTTTTATATGAGAGATATGACTGAGTTCCTTACACTTACCTGTGTTATTAATCGTTGCAATTCCTCGTTTTCGGTAACAAGTTTCTGATAGCGTTCTTCATCCTCCTTTGATATGGCCGAATCGGGATTGTATTTCGACTCGGCCTTATCCTTGGGATGACGTATGACCTCAATGACCTGTACAAGGAAAGATAAGTCAGACTATTTATAGTCGAGTGATGAATAAGGACCAACCTTTGGCACAAATATCAGCAGCATGCTTAGGAAACAACAGAATATCACAGCTAGAGCAACGAAGGCGAAGGACGCGTCCTGCTGCGATGCAATGACCATGCCCACCGGAGCTGTTATCAGACAGAGAACCACCACGTTATAGATGCTCATGCCCACATAACGCGAATCGTTGATCTGTTTCACTTTAATGGATCGTGTCTCGTAGGCCAAGAACAGGCCGAACACCAGGATCAGCCCCTTGAAGCCGTAGACGAGACCTGAAAACACAAGTAATATTACTATTAGTTCGGCTCTTAAAGATTTATATGTAAGACCTACCCAACCACATGGAGTTGCGTTGACTTTCACAATGCTCAAGCTCTGGACGTATTTTAATATCATCAGTAGTAGATACTGGATCTTCGAGTGGGAATGTTTCGAGATAACGCTGCAGCGGATCAAAGATCTGCCATGAGAGTAATATCACTAAATCTATTGATAAGAGTCCCGAAACCATGGTGTATAGCTTCCAAGGTTCCACTTTTTTCTGCAAATACGAGATGGGTTAACTAAACCTTTATGATACATTTAAGACGATCCCACCTTCGGGTCAGTTTTTGCTTTTGTTGTAAATCGGTGCACACGCCAGACCTTGCTGAACATAGCGCCGTATGCTAGTGTAAAACCGGTGGATAGTAACCAAGCTCGAGCTTGACATATCTGATGGGGAGAAAGGGAAAGGGGTTAATGGGTTAATGGGTTCCCTAAGTCGAAGGCAAAAACTCTCACCTTTGGATACTCCTCGGGGCTGACGAAGCGCCCGTCGATGCCCAGTAAGATGACAGATATTAGACAGATGATGACACCGAACAACATGATAGTATTGCAGACGGGGTGCGAGGATTGTATTACTCTGGAATTGTAAAAAACTGAGTAATCACTGGGTTCTACGGACCTAGCAATGATCTACCTTCTATGCTTATTCCATATATTAAAGATGATCAAGGCGAAGGCAACAAAGATGCCGCAACTGGAGATGGTGCACATGCACACAAACAATGGCAAGGATACGGTGCGTAGAACATGAGTGACTATTGTGCGATCTTGAGGAACCTAGAGTTAGGAATATAACCATGAATTATTAAAGTATAACTAATAACATTGTATTTTTTATATTTTATTTACACAATTGTCAAACATTCTTTACAATGAATCATGGTGCCTGAGAACTTTCTCCACCCTTTTCCGGTTTTTATCAGTAGCCAATAAAACATAGAAAGACACTTGACCATGACCCTGTTGCTTATGATGGATATTGTGAGCCCACATTTTGCAATTCACGTGGACTCGTTCGTTTGCCCTTAGGTTTTTGATCTGAAGAGCCACTATTCGATTAACATTAGTTGGGCTGAAGAAAGATTTCTTTCCTTTGTCCATGACAAACTCTATTTTTTCCTCAATATCTGTGTATTCCGTTCTTAAAGCTGGTTCAGGATGAAATTCAATCTCAACACTTTTGTCTGTACCTGTTCGGCAAGTAATCCAGGTACGGTTCTGGCGATTTTCCTTTGAGGTGCTGTTCTCTAGAAGGCTCTTCAAAGCCGCAAAGTCGCTCTCATCAAGTTTGGCATTAACGAGCTCATCGGAACTTGTGTATGGTTCGGTCCTGAAACCAATAATGCGGTTCACCTTAAGGAAAACACACGGTTTACCACTAGAATAACCAAACTTTTCGGAGGCGGTGCAAGTTCCAAACCGAGGGTTATGTCCAGAGTCACCATATTTTTCCAAGAGAGCCATTATACCAGCGTACTTTTCCATCACCTCAGTATCATTTCGTGGATCGAAGGCGATTGTTTTGGGATTAGTTCGAGGTCCAATGGGAGCGAAAGTAATAGTTGGTTGAGTCATCTTTTTATTCGGAGCCTTTCTGGGAGCTTCATCTGTGACATAATCGAACCAGGCCATCGAAAAAAGCAGGACAAATGAAATGTATAGTATGGCAAAGATCAGGGTATAAACCCAGTGCCTAAAGCGGCGTATTTCATATTTTCCATTGTAGAAAAGTCGTCGCCATCCAGTTCTGCCTGGGAAATGATATTCACAGCCCTCGTAATAAGCTCTCCTTTCTTCCTTTGTGGGCATCTTGTAGGGTCCTTTGTCCTGTGGTGGGTCCACAATTAGTTTATTCAGTTTCTTTGCGTCAGACTTAATGGGCTCCATGTAGATAACCTTGGTTCCATCGTCCATAGGCAAAAAGGGCTTATCTGTGTTAGTTCCAACGTCCCTTAGTTGTCCTCCATTACGAGTGTGCATAGCGGATATGAGTGGAGTTTTGGATTTCGGTAGGACCTTAGTATTAACTCCAATATCCCTTTTCCGATCATCGGAGGGTCCTACATCAATGGGATTATCATCTGGTTCAGTCTTATGTTTATAGTTTTTCCGATTCTTGGACAGTCTATCAGTAACTTGGCCTATATCTCGCAGTCTTCCATGGTCATGGTAAACTCCCATGTCGTTTTCCGTAGCATCAGTAGGGACCTTCATTCTTGCGGGTTTTCTGCTTATATCCGTATTGATTCCTATAGCCCTGAACTTCTTATTTCTTCTCCCTAATTTAACCTTTTGGTTTTCTCGCAGTGGCTGATCCTCTCCAGGAATATCAGAAAATGTCTCTGTTATAGGGAAACTCCAGGGTTTCTTTGCCGCCAACTGCACTTCTGGTTCCGGAGGAGGTTTCTTCTCTTCCTTTTCTTTCGGTTCTTCATCTTCCTTGGGAATTTCCTTGTCTTCCACCCTTCTCTGAGTAAGACAAAACAATTTCGTAATGGTGGCTTTGTTTCTTACTGGCCCAGTACTATCATCATCACTTGAGTTCTCCTTGTATTTAACTTCTTCAACATGACGTTTACTCGTTCCTGTGGTTTTGGAACCTTTTATCTCATCGATGGTTCTATCCACCCTAGGTTGCTTAAGAAACCCTGTACTTGAGTCACGCTCGTCCTTCAGCTCCTTTAACTTCCCCATATTGATTACTTCAGCTAGGAGGACAGCTTCGTCGTCGGCCTTCTGGGATCGATCTCGATAGCTGCCTCGCATGGTGGCAGATCCAACTGAATCAATGTCTTCCTCCTCGCCGTAAAGACTTGAACTTGAGTTAAGCTCGTGATTGTTGGGAAGACGTCGCCGAAGAATACTGTCTGGCTCCCAGTTCTGCCTTTTCTCAGGCTTATCTTCTGATGAGCGATCGTAATCTATCAAACCAGACAAGTATTCTTCCCTATTAAATGAATCAAATGGCTCTCGAACTCGCCTTGTTGGGGGGTTTTCATCTACTCTACCGCTTGAAGTTAGGGGCTTTTCAGTTTCCGCTTCTGTAAGAAGAACTTTCCCGGGTACAGACTCTACTAATGTCACCGAATGTTCCTCTTCAATCCCTTTTTTACTGCTTGGCTCACCTTCTGTAATTGTCAGACCTCCTATAGTTCCCTTTTCGAATGATCTGGAAAACCCTGGTTTTTCATCTGCATCTCCTTGGGATACTGCCTCTTTTCCAATAGCTTTTTTAGCAGATGCTTTAAAAAATGGCTTTTCATATGCGTCTGCAGATACTTCGTAATTTCCATCTTGGGAACTTGATCTACTTATCGACGACTTCTTCGGTTTTGGCGCTACTTTGGGACCTGGTTTCAGACTTATAGAAGAAGATGGCGGCTCTTTGGTTTCGTCTTCTCTTTGATGAAAAGTAACTGAGGGTCTTTCAGTACTAGCTCCATCCTTAGAGGGTTTTTTAATCTTTTCGGTACCAGTTGAAGCATCCCTAGATTTTTCTTGTTTTTGCTCTTCGTCAGACATTTTACTGACAATAATGTGTTGAATGATAATCCAACGCTCTCTTTTGTGCTTACCTTGCCGCCAATCCACTGTTCAGTGTTCAACCAGGATAGGTTATCCAACTGGGTGTCGTAGTAGCCCAACTTCTCGTACTTCCCGTCCACCATTTGCTCGATCTGAGTGAGAGCAATACGATCGCCCTGAGAGCTGAAGGCCACCACTCCCTAAGAACCGGGATATTTTACAAATTTTTTTGAAATCTTATTGATTTCACAAGCTTACTGAGACTCCCAGAAATTGTGTGGAGTTCATGGCGGCGTAGATTTCATCGGCAATTTCCTTGTCCGTATAGGTGAAGTCTCTCAGCGACTTCTTGGCGCTCGTCAATCGATCCATAGTCTTGTTGAAAGCTAGAGCCACGCTCCATACGGCATCGTAGGCTAGGGGGGCCTCTTGGTAACCCTCCGGATAGCGATCGTGATTGATGTCGTAGCCCTCCTCGATTAACGCCTGATTCAGTCGGTGTCTGTAGGAAATAGTTAATTATATTTAGAATATTTCCCAATAATTGTTTTGGTTTTTGAACTCACCGAAATTCCTCTGCGGTCATTCCGGATATAGTTGTCTGATTGTTCTGATTCCACATGAGAGCCTCTGTCGTCAGATGTCCCTCGGCAGCTATCCGCATTTGCTCCACAGTGCAGGTGATGCCCTCTGCCTTAAGGTTGACCTCGTACCAATTGTCTTCGTACCAGCCTAAGGAAAAAGTTAAACACATATTAGATACAAGAACCTCAGTGGTTTCTAATGAATTCTTGTTGTTTAAGATCATTTCAAAAGTAATTCCAAGAGTTCTTTCGTCTTGATTTCAAGAACATTTCCTCTCAAATATTTTTTATTTTGGAAGCAATATCATTTAAGTGAGAGTTTTTGGAACTCACCAATGAAGAACCATACATGGGCCCGACCATAGAGCTGCTGCTTGTACATCTCGCAGAGAACCCGTCTGGCGGCCACCACGTAGAAGAGTCCCACGATGATGCGTGCATCCTGGCGTCGCAAGTTGCGCACGGCGTCTGTTGGATCGGAAAGAAATGATTGTCTAGTTACGATTTCAACGCCAGCCTCCATGCATCGATTCTCGAGATCCTCCACGGTCTGTTCAAGGGGTAATGCAATCAGTACATATCTTGGGATGGATTATCTATCACATACCGATATAAAGACCTCCTCGGCCTGCTGCAGGATGGCCACCCGGGACCAGCCGAACTTCTTCATCAGCTTGATGCGTGTGGGGTTGTGCACCGTGGCCGACGGATGGGTGCGGAACAGAGTGGGAAACCGTTTGCGATCCGACAGAGCCGGACTCGAGGCCCCGTAGCAGAGCTGCGAAAGGTATTCGGAGAAAACGAATGCCTTGGTCTTGTGCGCTAGCATTATGCAACGGCCACTTACCACAATTAGATTCCACATTTTGGCAGCCTCGGCCACAGTTGTGCAGACCGTGCTGCATCCAGCCAACAGCATCAGCTTTTGCGGTCTGTTGTAGAGCAGATTGTACATCACGCTGGCGCCCAAGCCGGGCTCGCACTGCCGATGGGAAATGGAATGGTGGGGGGTTAGGGAAGTGGAATTAGCCAGTTGCCAAGAAAATTATATTGCCCGTCACTCCTCGACAAATATTCATATACATATTTTGGCCTCGCTCGATGGCCGACGGGAAGTATTGATTATGCTTATGCTAAGCAAGGACCCTTGAGGAGTTATTAATAGCGAATTTCCTGTAATTTATGTGTCTGTCTTCATTCGAAGATAATTATCGAAATGATTAATTTGCTTTGTGATTCACGCGCGGCATTTGAGGCGTTGGTGTGGCTGTGCAATTGAATTTAATGACCGAAAAGGACACTTGATTTGATGGGTTATCGGTTCTTAAGATACATTTTATTTCTAATATAAATACTTATTTATTTCAGTAACTTATAAGGGTCGAGAATTCTGTTTAATGTTAATTCAAAATATTTATTAATAAGTAGATACGGTTTTTATTGCTTGATTTTTTATACCATTTTTAGTAATCTACTTTACCTTATTTCCATACCCAATCCCTTGCTAATTTATGTCTCCACCTGGGCGATATTTTTCCATATTTTCTTTTTATTAATCCCCCTGCCACGGCATTTATCAATTAAACAAGATTCATTCATGACAATGAATTATTCAAGAAGGTGTGCCCTTGGGCGCTTCCACCCTCATGTGGGGGCTGAAGTTGGGACATATACATACGTGTATCCACGCTGACCATATAAATGATTCACTCATTCAGTTATACATTCCTCCATTCATTCATTTACATGGCAAACTCGTTTTCGCTGCTTGTCGTTTCCTTTCCATTTTTCCCAGACCCCCGTGTCTTCCTGCTTCTGACGACAATTTTCATATTTCTTACTCGGTTTGCGTGTAAACAACCATTCTAATTGTTTTTTTTTCCTCTGCTTTTCATGTCCAGTCCCTGTTTATGCATAAGTATTATCCTGTACGTACTCCCCCATCTACTTAGGTGTGGGGCTTAGGTCTCGAGGCATGCCACATTATAAGCGCTCGCTCTAGTTTAATAGTTTCGCTTTTGTTCTCCCCTAGCAGAAGGTATACTAAACTTATGGGAAACTAAATAAATTTTACTAGTAATTGCAGCCTTAAAAAAATAAATAATTATAAACTGCTTTTATAATCAAAACCTGATCTACTGATAAGAATCACAAGTCAAAATAATTATGGGTATAATTTTAAAGGCATTATGACAAGCCCATCTTGATTTAATTTATAAATTTATAAAATGGTGGCTCTATCCTCTTATCTTTAGTTTACTTTCTTTCAAAACAAAATCCTACGGGTTAGTAAGAAATTAATGAAGTTTTATAGGACTTTCACTACTGAAGATTAAAGGCCTTTTGATATAAGGACTTATACGCCGTAATGATAATGGATGTTTTCCTTTAGAAAGTGTATAAATTGTTCAAAAACGACACATCGAGTGTCAGTATTACATAAATAGCTTTAAATTGTTACTGAAAATGGTACTACATTGTTTTTTCTTTTTTTAAAAATACAATTGCTTCTCGTTCAATATAAAAATAGCCAGCTAATAAAAGAAAACTATTTCTTTTCTACCAGGCTTAATTAAAGAAAAACAAAAACGTTTTCGCAGCACCCACTCCCACCATTCATACCATAACTAATTTCCTGTTTATTTAGCTGAAGTTTTGACAGCTATTTAAACCCGTCCAAGCGGTACAGGTAAAGGCACTTAAACTAAAATAAAGTGTCAGCTACGCCAGTTCGGCTGTTACACTTTTCAGCACTTAAAAAATCGATGCAATATTTCGGTAATCCCTGGGAGCTAAGGTAGTGATTTCCTGACATCTCTGAGGCCACCGGAAGGGCGTTAGAGGCTTCGGCTTCCAGGGGATAACCATCCCGCCTTGTTTATGTCCTTTTTCTGTGCTTTGTGCAGGCTTCTTTGGGACATTTCACACATCAAAGTAGGTCAAGCAAAAGGCAGCGGCAAAGGCAAACATTGCGTGCGACCTTTGCCCCTTGTCGCTTGCCAAGTGACGTGAACGAGGATGGGGATGGGCGCTGGGCGCTGGGTAGGTGCCTTTGGTTCCACTGCGGGACCTGGAGATGGCAACTAATTATGCAGCATTTAACGGAAGCTGTTTGCCTAAGCCACAAACATAGCGCGCCTGGGCCCAGTCCAGCGAAGCGAACTGAGCTGAACTAACCAGACCAGACCAGAGGTTCAGATATGGGCAGGGACAGGACTCGGACTGGGCTTACCTCTCCGGCTCCGTCCCTATCTGTACGTCCGTATCTGCCTCGTAAATGGGCGTGTGGTGTGTGTGTGGCCTAGGTCCTAGGATATAGTATACCATAGTGTCTGTCCCTCCTGGCAGCCTTGAATAAAAATAACTCAAATGATGAGCCACGGCTTGGGCCGGGGCAAAGTGACCTCATTCAAAACTCAAAACAAGTAGTTAAGCTTTCGCTCACTTAAAACTAATGAGGTTCGCGCTTATAAATAGGCGGGGCCAAACGGCCGCCGAAACCTAAAGTCGAAACCGCAACAACTGTACCGCAGACCCTTAAAATGGAAAGCCCACCGAAATGCGAAAAAATATGTGCAAAATATGAAAATGAATAAAAATAGTTCAGTTTTTCTATATGGCACTAGGACGCGCCGAGGGGCATTGATAGCGCCAGTTGGTTGGGAACTGGGAACTGAAAACCGGAAACTACGTCGGTTACTGGCCATTATTGTGATACATGGCTGTTGGGACGGCGCGTATTTGTTTAATAGCCTCTTCTATTGACTAACAAAAGTTAGACAATCCACTGAAATGGATACTTTTTGAAGTTGATTCGTTGCTGGGTGTTTAGATACATTTGCTCAGATTACTGTTGGTGTTTTTCACTTTATAAAAAATTGTCGGATACATAACTGGTACCCTTACAATACTTGCTCTTCAACTGCAAAACAATACTTGGTATTTAAAAATAGAGTGCAAAATTAGTGTATTAATAATACGAAAACTTCTCACTAAGAACTCTCATGGAAAACTTTACCCCATAGGTATTTTTTTATTAACGAAATGCATTGAGCAATAAATTCATATCCAACAAATTACAATCCCAGCATTGCAGTGCCACCAATATCTACTACAAGAATAATCCGAACTCTTTACGATTTAATGACCATTAAGCGACATTTATGGGGTGACCTTGTCCGGATATACACACACATTTTTCTTGATGTTAAATACCTTTTATCAATTACAAATCACGCACATAAAAACCCGATTAACCGAACTCTACCGATATAATTGCTGCTGGCAACGTATCGAACGTGCTTCAGCCGAACCTCAATTACAATTTATGGGCGGTCATTAAGCCCGAGACATTGCCAAATATTGTCGGACACGGCGGATTGCTGGTGTGGTGGATTGTTGGATTGCTGGATTGTTGGATTGCTGGATTGTGCGGCGAATTCAATTTGTGGAACACATGCGTGGCAATACCCTTTAATGCGGCACAATAAAACTGTTTGTCCTTTGTTAACAGGGCAGACCCCAACCCAGGAGCCCCTGGAGAAATATGCTAATGAATGCCAGAGCTCAGCCAGCACTCCAGTCATCAGTGAACAGAAACAAAACGAAACAAAATAAGTGGCACCCAAGGGTATGTGACAGGACACCAGAGGAGCCTGCCGTGCTGCATATAAGTAGGGCTTATCGCGTTTCAAACTCACTGCTGCACAGAGGAAAAATGCTCTAAAAAGACAGGGTTCTAATTATGCTTTACAGGATAAAAGGATGCCGCTTGGAGCGCATTTATCAATAATGTTCAAATATAATTGATTCATTAACCCCATACATTTTATCTTCTAATATGATATGATTAGTTTCTGAAAAGGTTAAAATTTATCCTTAATTTTCATTTAAAACTAAGCCTGCCAGTTGAGGAAAATATAACATAAAAAACACTTAAACTTAAGATTAAAATTAACAAACATCCTCTTAAAAATGGTTTATCGCACTAAAGGATTTCAAATATTCAAATAACTATCCAACTCCTTTTATTTCCTGCCCTTGGAAATACTTCAAAATCAAACGAATGAGTAGGTAAGTAGGTAAGTAAGTAAACCTTATAGTTACATAGTTTAGGAGCTTATAAGACATTAATAGAAATTAATTTTCTATAGCAATATTATAAGAATATTAAAAATTCACTTGTTTAACATTTTTTTCAGTGCGCTTTCATAATGATGGTGTGGTGTGGGTTGCCAGGACTCACCTCGCTGTCATTGCTGTGCAGGATGAGCTTGAAGCCCGGCAGCAGATTCGGCTGCTTGTTGACATCATCCAACGCCAGTCTTGCGGCAGGCATGCACGCCTGCCCGCCCTGCCATCCTCCCTTGCCGGCTATCGGAAAGATGCCGCCGATGTGCAGCTCATCGGGCCTCCCGGCCACGCCCCCTTTCAGGTGCGGCGAGGCGATCAAACAAAGCAAAAATATCCAAAACGTAACAGCACCATCACTTGTCATATCCTGCAAGAAAGGACCACAATCAGTATCGCAATGGGATTCGGATTCGGATTCGGATTCGTCCTCGCAGTGGGGACGGGGGCATCGAATAAAACGCTTGAAATGTGATTACCGAATTGGCGAGCGCACAAAATACAAATCGGGGAATACAAATACAAACAGCAATACAAATAGAATCAGAAATATAAGAAGGACCCCGCAAAAAACAAGCCCACCGGCGACGGCAACCTTCGAAACAAAAACGGCGAGGGGCGAAATGAAACCAAACCAAAACCAAAAGCGAGCGTCAAGCTTCGTTTTATGTGCCAAAGCAATTTTTATGACTACATGGGCAAACGTAAGCAATTTATACACTTCGGTGTGTTCCTGCAGATGGGTATACTCGATACGGTGGGGGATTCCGTAATAAAAAGTATGATTTATATTTGAAGATTTAGAACATGTCTGCGACATTTTATTTAACATAAAATTGGTTCCTTAAAAAATAAAGGTTAGCGGAAGGACCTAAAAATATGATGCACTTCTTTGGATTGCTGCAGATTAAGTATATTTGATTTAATGCAGGAAAATTTTATATTTTTTATATTTTTTTACAGGATATAGAGGTCTATCAGATATAAGGTCAGCGAAAACAAATAAACGTAGTATACACTTCGACGAATTTTTGCAGGTGGGGTATACTATACGGAACCAATTCGTCATTTTATATTTTATTAAAATGAAATAAAAAATGGAGAACACCAGATGTGTTCTATGGTTATAAATATAAATATATTCACTTCAAGATATTTCTGTATATGAGGTATATAAAAAAAACAAAGTGAAAGATTTAGATATTATTTAAAAGTGCAGATTTTGAAATTTTATAAAAATAAAGTCAATAAAATTAAAAAAAAATAAAATATTTAACCATGTTTGTATAAAATAAAAATGTAAAGTAGATGACAAGATTTAAAATCTATGTTTATATTCTTTGTCTATGTAGTTGAAGCATTATGTTCATTTGTTTAGTAATACTATTATATGTCACAAATAGAATTTATGCAGCCATCATGGTATGCAAGCTCTTTATCTAAAGCATTTTGTGCTAAAAACTCCTCTGGCCACTATATGATTAGCAAACTCAATGGTTTCCTGACAATAAATCCTGCCAAATATCGTAACAATAAGCATCCAGTCCTTATAATCCACTCCATAAAATGCGTGCATTATAAGTTGTATTTTCGTTGCATACTTTTGGGTTGTGCTTCCGGTTGTAGCTTGATGCCGGATTAGGCTTGAGATTTTCCCTCATTTGTTCGTACATAAGTATATGCGTATAACGTTTTAAAGGTTTAAGAGATTGTTGGCAAAGCCTGTTTTTGTGTTCGTCTTAATGTATGCAAACATTTCCAAAGAAAATAAACAAACTTGGAGCCGAATAAGCTGGCAGGCCAGCAAATCCATTATTAAAATTGAAATGAGTTTCATGCGTCTTTAATACACAGTTTTGGTATTTTTATTTTGGCTTGAGCTTATTAGTCATCCGTTTTAAATAAAACTGCCTTTTCATATGCTATGTGATAAATATGAACTAATTTATGGTAGTAAACTATGCATTCTAGAGAAAGAACGGAAGATATCCAAAGACAGTATTGGTATAAAGTGGCCTGGTTTTTCGAATGTAAATGTTACTGCCCGAAAATGTCCGTTTGCATTAGCTTAGGTCAGGTTCGATTCGACCTTGCTGACTAATCAAACGGAATAAATACATAAAAAACACAAGCCGAATGCTTTTTATGAGCCTCCACCTAACCACCTAAGCCGCAGAAACACGAATTCAATTTTCCCTAACATTTAAACTCGGTGAAAGAATTTTGTTTTAATTAAGCAAATCTCATTAGGAAGCAAATTGCGGCCAGGGCAATCCGCACTAATCCCGGAAAATAGTTATCGCAAGCCACATGAAGCCAAATCAAATCTGCAACAAATTCAATTGTTTGCCGACCGAATTGAACTTGGATTTAATAGTAATTGTCTCTTTGTCTCACGCTCTATCGTTCTCGGTTTTATTCGTCTGGCTGTCTGTGCGGTTTCTATTTAAGTTTTGATTCCAAAGCTTTTAAGCTTTGTTTCAATTGAGATTTGTCGAAACAAATAAATAAATAAGCAGTTTCTATTTATTCGCCGTTGTGCCCTCGGTTTTTTTGGGTTGTCCTGATTTTGTTGTTGATTTCCACTTTTTCTCCTACTGGCAAGGGCATTTTGCGCTTCGGCGCCTGAGTTTTATGGCTTTCACTCGCCACACCCCCGCCTCTTCTGTCCGCAGCCCCTTTGGCAGTGTTCTAAACTCCTGCCACCGATTCTTTTTTCTATAAAAAAGAAAGAACTTTTATGTGGGGGGAAGCCTCTTTATCTCTGCTGTCCTGCGTGTGCGAGGTACACACTCGCCTGCTCACAGCGGTATAAAGATATAGGGGCAACAAAAAATACTTTAAAGTATGAATTGTAACATGCCTTTTATCGTCAGCACGTTTTATAATTTATTATGGTTCTAAAAATATTTAATTCCAGCCTAGTTCTGAGGTTATGTGAAGGCCCTGATTGAATCTGCTTGTAAGGGAGTTAAATTACGTATACGACCGCTTAAACCAAGGCTATCTATCAGATACATCTCATTCTGTATAAAATACTATTTATCAGATATATCTTATTTTTTATAATCTATTTTTAAAACCACAATCATAAAAGAAAAATAATCATTTTGTATAAATATTTTTTAATCATAAGACAAC
Organism: Drosophila biarmipes; assembly: GCF_025231255.1. Taxonomy (NCBI): domain Eukaryota; kingdom Metazoa; phylum Arthropoda; class Insecta; order Diptera; family Drosophilidae; genus Drosophila; species Drosophila biarmipes. Next base: position 2,342,066 of record NC_066612.1, on the reverse strand, counting down.
CCTAGCTATAAGTTTGAGATAGTTTTTATTACTTTTGTGTATAAAATATCCAACCAGCGGACAACATTGCGTATACGTGTTTCTGGGTCATTGTTTGACTTTAAGTGGATGATGAATGAGATGCAAGTCAAAAATCAAATATAGTTTTTTGCCTTCTTTGAAACGCTTTACGCTCAGCGTTGGTTGGTTGATGAATGACATTTTTTCCTGCCCAAATGCGGTGAATTTTTTTTCCACAACCTTTTTCCAGTGTTTGCATACGAGCACCGTGGGTTATTGAATGGAAATGCTGTGGGCTGGCGCAAACACACACCGCCGCAACCACTCCAAATTTGTTTGCCAGTTAATCGCACTGAGGCGCGTTAATCATGGCGGTGTTTTGGGGTTGGGGTGGCGTGCTTAGTGGGTGGTTCAGCGGCGCGACCAGGGGTTGGCTTACTTAACTAAGGTGCGGTTGCAGATTTGGCGAGTTGACACCTCTGACGCAGAGTTGCCGCTGAAGAGGAACTCGAGGGGGACGGGCGCTAAGGGCTAACTTCCTAGTGACCTAGTTTACAAACCCCCCTGCACGCGCACAGACTCAAAACATTAATTACGCCGGGAATTCTGCACAAAATGCGACAAATGCTTCACTTCACTTGGCTGCCTCACCTGCTCACCTCCGCTACACAAGGCAAAAAATATCCTAGACAATGATCGGTTCTCTAATTAGCTTTGTACTGTTTTGGGTGCTACGGGTGCGCGAAGGGTGTAGAAAATGACTATTGACGAATGACTATTAAAGAGCTTACAACGTGGGGTTACAAAAAGGTATGTATGAATCTACCTTTTCTCCACCAAGTTTTACATTTTTTAAGATAAAAATTTTTAAATTCTTGTTATATTTATGGTAAGATCATTAAAGTATAGCATATAGCTTATATATATATTTGTCCTTCAGTAAGCGATTGTTTTTAACGAATATATCACCATAACTTTATATGATTATTGCCCATACGAGGATAAACATTATAGTAATCCATTTCTAAAAGCGAATTTATATCCTATAAGTATCTAGGTACTTTAATTCTATTTAATTCTATTTAATTATTTTATTTCTTCCTTTCCCCTCCACCAACCGAGAAACTAAGAGACATTAAATTCACTTTCGAGATATCCCTGGGACACCCTGCTTCTCACAGTGTACCCCCGCTCCCCTGTGCGGCACTCCACACCTCGCCATCGCCCTCTCGCGCACTTCACACTTCACTTACTTTGCGTATTGCCGTTTAAAAATGCGATGTTGTTGTTGTCGTCTCCTGGGCCGCTGCTCCCGCTCGGCCTCCGCCCTGGCCTTTGCCGTCGCTTGTGTCCCTGTCTTTGGCTGCTCCCTTGCTCCTTTGGCCGGTGCTCCAATTGTTTCATAAGACGCTCCTTCTTTTCGCTGCTCCCTTCGGCCGGCCAGGGGCGTGGGCGGCGTGCGTGGAGTTCGAGGGGGGCCAAAAGGGTTCGGGCCAATTCAGTGTTTGTGGCTGCCCCTGCTGGCGGTGCTGTTGTTGTCCTGGCTGCTGTCGCTGTTGCGGCGGCGTTGTTCAAACATAATTTGATGACTGCGCATTACAATCGATAATCCCATGCACAAATGCAGCTCAGCACTTCGGCATGGGCCTAAACCCATTTTAATGAGAACGGATCCCGATAAATCCGTAATCCCCTAATGACGGCAATTCCTTTGCAGGACCTGCTCTGCCACTGCTCTCTGCTCCTCTCCCTTTCTCCTTTCTCCTTTTCTACGTGTTTGTTGCACTTTCACCAAATAATACGCGAAAACCAAAAGGACGTGAGAGAGGGGCGTGAGCTTTTTGTCAACTTTGTTTGATTTTCGTTTTTGCGGTTGGCGCTACCCTATAGCTATACCATCTTTTGTACCGTGCATGTGCAGATACTCCGTGAGATTTTCGTTAAATTTCTTATCAAACTAGTAAGCTGGTGGCTGGGGCAGCCCTGAATAATTAATGTATTCGTTAGATTTCACTTCAGGCCCAGTTTTCGGCCTCGGCACACTTCACTCTTTCGAATACCGCACCGTAATTCCGTTTAACACCTCATTTTTTGCAGGTTTCTCCGCGTTCGCCGTGTGGCTATACCATTTTTTGTCGGGTAGTATTATTATATGCACGGGGGGCTCCGTTTTTTCGTGTGGTGTCTATTTTTTGTACAGACTTTTTCGCACTGTGCTCGGGGGATGGGACGCGAGAGGCTGCTCCAGTGCTCGTTGTGTTCCACATGTATCCGACGACTGGAACTCCATGACTGACATTTACATGCTCGCCTCGCCAGGACGAAAGCTTGGCGGCCAGGAGCTTTTCCGAGGCAAAGCTCGTGCTGCCGCTTTTCCACTTCCAGTTGCCAAGTCGGGTCTTTGAAGTTTCGCTTTTTCAGTTTGGTGGCCAAGTCGAAAGTCGCGAAACTCTCCGGGCAATTACGGCCATTATGACGGGGGGTGGTTAGAGCCCACAGAGCCTGGGCAAGGACGAGGGCGGGTTTAAGGACACCGGTTTTATAGAGTTGTCAAATGGCCCCAGGAACGGCCAGTCAAAACATCAAAATTCACTCGCAATTGGCCAAGGGCAACTACCGGGGGGAGCCACGGCACCAGGAAACAGGAAAGTCGGGGGCTTTGTTTTGAAAGCGAAAGGCCATAACGGCTGCACGCCACATTCGAAGCCAAAGTTGAGTTTCATTTTTGGGGTCGGGTCGCCTGGCCCGCCGAGTCGAACATGCAAACACGCACGGGCCAAGGAAGCCCGGCAAGGTGAGGTCCTTGTCATTTAACTCACTTGTCGAGTTGACCTTTGTTTGGTTGCCAGCCCGGTTGTCGTGTACGAAACACCTAATGCCCAACCGCCACGCCTTGAGCTTGATCCCCTTAAATCTGCCCGTACCCCTCCCTCCGCCGAAAAAGAAACCCTGAAAAACCTCCCCCCGCCCACTCAGCTCTAAAAACAAACTTACCCCCAGGATGGCCGTGTGCATGTTAGATGAGCTTATCAAGGCTCGGGGCTTATTGAATATTTTCGAATCGATATGGCCGTCGCCACACCGTTAGTTGGCACCTTAATTGCCAACTGAATAAATCATTGGCAATTGTGCAATTAGTTTGACAACCTCAACTGTCCGCTCAAGTCGAAGGATTCTGCGGTCAGCAGTAGCCCGGGTATTTGCCTGGCCCAAAAGTATTCGAGCCAAGAGCTGGCAACCTACACCGTTCGCAGGTCGACTGGGGAAATCAATTACTCAAATATTTATATCTGCATGCGGAATGCGGGCTTGCTGAAATGCACTGTCTTGAAGGCTGCCAGGGAATAAATGGTAAACGAAGCTGTTGAACGGATTAAATAATTTCCAGATGCGTGAATACAAGGGCACGGGTTAGGGGCCGGGTTATGGGCTCTGTCGAAAGTGGTTATAATATTCATTTGTTGTTTGGCTTTGCAACTGATTCCGAAGTCAATTGGGTCGGAATGTGCTCTGATTAAGGCGAATCCTTCCAACAATAAGTTGGCAAACACAAGTCGCCAAATATGGGGAGTGAAAAGTGATGAAATTGATTGAACTGGCTTGTGAACAGCGATCAATAATGAAGGCTGTTACTTCAGTAAGGGAACTATCGAAAAAGCTTTTCATATCACTGAGTTAATCTTGTTCTATTTCCGAGAAATGTTTATAGCTTGGCTCGGGGAATGAGAATAGCAGGGTCGATATATGGCATTGTAGGAAATCGTTTTAGAAGTCTTCTGCAAGTTTTAGATCGAAATATAAATGTATACAAAAGATTTAAACTTTTTAAACATTCATATCGTTGTAAACGAAAAGTATACTGGATAATAAAATATTTTAGATATCCAAGAAGTAAATGACCTGCTTAAACCATTTACACAGACCATACGGATATGATATTTTATTTTTATGAATTGACATTATTCATATTTCGAAAGCCTGTTGTAAATCTTCCGGAAGAACTTTACGTTGAAATAAAACAAATAAATAACAGGCTCCCCCTTTTGTATCACGCACAAAGACTTGACATTTTATTTGAAAGGTGTATGCATAGAATATTTTTGCAAAACCCTGCCAAAGCCAGAAATAAATGTAATTACCGAGCCAACATTCGACCTTAGGCAGGGCGAAGGAGCAGGCCGACTGCCGTGCTGCACAAACGCAGCCAACCGAGGCAGGAGTGACTGCCACGGAGAATGTGGCAACACTCGGGCAGAGTTCAAGTTTCTCTTTGGCCAGGAAAGAACCACAAAAGATTACCAGGCGATGAGCTGCAGCTCATCATCTTCACATCCTTTCAATGGGCGCCGCTAAGTCCTTGGGCATACACGTGTATGGGCGGTATGCACAGATGTATGTGTGGAACGTTTCATTTTCTCCCTGCTTTTTTTCTGCATATTCTTTCTACTTTGGGCTCGTTTTACCTTCTTTTTTCGGTTTTTGTGTTAAATTGTTGCGTTAACCAAGCCAACCAGCTCCGGGGGCAATCCTTGTAAAAAGTTTAGCATAGCAGAAGGCGCACGCAGACATGCTCGCAGCCATTCACACAGAGCCACCAACACTGTCGCACGCCTGGCATGCGTTTTTCACATTGTTTCATGCGGTTGAATAAACACAAGCCGCACACGCACACGCACACACACAGCCGCGCCGTCAAAAGGCACGCACACAACTACGAACACACATGCATTTCATGATCTGCTGGGGAGAGGACGCAGAGAGGAGAGGGGAGAGAGAGAGAGCGACACAGACACTTATTCGCTCGCTTGCCTCGACAGGCTTACAAAACAAACATTGCGGCATGTTTTCTGTTTGTACACACTGCGTATACGTACTGCGGGGCCTTACATTTCCTACCTGCGTTTTGTCAGTGCCCAGCGGCACCAACACACTGACGCAGGTCCTTCCACACGAACACATTGCAGTCACGTATGCACATTACTCAACACAACGTGGCCAACCATCGCGCCACAGGCCTTAACCCTTTCGAGGCTTCCATATTTTATTAGCTCTTAAAGGGTTTAAAAAACGCAAAACTCTCCAAGAGACGTCAAAAAGTATGCTACGATCAGCAGCGGTTAAAGGATTTGGGTGGGAGCTATAAGAGAAATTTTGTAAAGCATACTTTTGAGCATGCGACCTCAAAATTAGTATACAGGTAACATTTTTCGTAGTCTTGGGATCCCTAGGGATCCACATTTTTATTCAACTGAAAAGTTGTAAAAAGACGTATTTATTAATAATAATATAATAATAATAATTGAAATTCTGTTTCCTACAAGGGGAAGTGATAATATAATGCCAAGAAATAATAAAAGAAAATCACTGTATGAGATAAGCTTTGTACTCGTACACTCGTAAATATGAAATGATGTGGATGAAGAAACACAGTCTTTGGCATTGAAGACCGATTTTTAACATGAAAAACGATTTCCACTACGTTGGAAAAACTTTGTAAGCATGGGAGCTATAAAAAGAGCGGAAATCGGTCCAGCTAGTTATAGTACGTCTTCAATCACCAAACAAGATGCGTTCTTCCCTGCTGACTGCTCTGGCTTTGGCTTTGCTGGTAGGAACTCATTATAAGTATACAAAATAATAAAGAAGTTACTTAATGCATTTTCTCTCAAAGGGCCTAGCCAGAGGATTGGCTACTGAGGCGGACAAGGAAAAGTCCGCGATTTTCTCGAAGGCGTTGAGGATGATCGACTTTCTTTGGCAGACACTTTAACAAGAAAAGCCTTGGATGTCGGTGAAAAAGTCATAAAAAAGTTGGCAAGCAATTCAAACTTTGGAAAATTCATAAACGACAATCTCGTTGGGTTGTCAATCGCCGATACCGAAACGAAGATAAAGTTTCTTTTGAATTTCCGTTGCAACTACAAGAAAATGATACTTTGTAATGGGCGCTACAGTGGCAATCCCGAATACCGGAGTGTCTACAACTGAGATAGCGAAATTCGATCAGCTAATGTCCCGAGATGCCTTCAAAATGCTCAACACCATGCGAGGGCTCCAGCCTCAACCAAAGCTGAGTTCAACGACGTCCTCAAAAGATATTTGGATCGTCAGGGAGTGGTAGCTCACTGCATGATGGATCGCTTTCTGAAGCTGGCCAAGTCCAAGTACGAGTGCACCTATGAAAGGATGCAACTCTGAAGAGCACTCCGCTTATCGCGGTTTTTTAAATAATATTCCAAATAAAGCTGTACCATTTGCAAATTACAACGAATTCTTTTCTTTGAACTCTACAAAAATCATCCACGAATGCAAATATCATTTAAAAAATTCAAATTAAAATTAATTTTCATAGTAATTAGTATTTTTCTGAAATACATAGCGCATGTTTTTCAAGGCAAAACTTGTAAATTTTGTTAATTTCAACTAATGAACGCCCAAAGCCACTTCGCTGACCCTCAAACTAACAATATCAAAAGATTAAACTAATTTCCCGAAATCCGATATCTTCTTTGAGGCCATCAAACTTATAATTTCATGAAAGTGGCAGGAAAGTTTAAAACGTTAATTTGCTGGCTGGCGGGGGTGGTATTCTGGTGTTCCCCAATGTTTGGGTTAAAAGTGAACTAATTTACATAGACCGCATGGTACAATGCGCAGGCGGCCGCATGGAGAAGGTAACAAAAAGATTCATTAGGGCCAATCAGTGCAAAGCGAGTCGTGGCGAAGGACATGCGGAGTGGCGAAGGACCTGGCCAAAAGCGGTGGGTTGACGCTCGGCTGGTTAGGGTGGTCGGGGCGGGAGGCGGCGGGGAGGTGGCTCAGGGCAAGCCGTGTGTGTAAACGTAAACAGCTCGGGCAGGGCAGCCCTGGCTCTGTTGTTTGCCATATAAATACGCACGCTCTACTTTAAACAAAGGCGGAGGGGAGACGGAGGAGGGCCACCCATCCCGGATCCCAGCTCCCAGCTCCCACCTCCCAGAACCCGTCCACAGCGTACACGTGCCTGGCCGCCGCCTGCCCGCCTTGTTTGTGCATCAGTATGTGCAAAACAAATTTAAACTTTACACACAAAGTTGATTTTTATGAGCAAAACTTTAAATAATGAAATTATCTGACAAGAAGTTGGCAAGAGTGGCCGAGAGAAGGCCAAGGAGTGGGCCCCGAGTCCCGGCCGCCGAGCCCCGAGCCCCGAGCGATAATGAAAGGAAGAGCTAACTGATTGGGCCAATATAAAGTTTGCAAAACGCTTCGAAACCAATCAATGGCGTAATTTATGCCGTTATTTGCTCCAGTGCCACCCCCTCCCCAGCCAGGGAACCGAACCAGGCCGCACCACCCATACTTTCGGCCCGTTATCAAATATTTATTTACACTTCAGCTACAATAATTCATTGATGCATCGGGCGCCTGGCACGACACGCTCCTCCTCGCCGCCTTCGACTCTCTGGGGTCGCTCCGGAGCACAACTGAACAGGTTGGGTCGTGCCTGCCAGCGACCCGGCAACGTAAACGTCAGGACTAACCTTTGCCCGATGTCCTTCAAAGGCGCCGTCGCTGTGAAAGCAACAGCTGTGCGCTCTCTCAGCCCGGAGCTTCGTTCCCCGAAGCTCCTTGCCACCTGGCTTCCAGTTTCGAACTCGGCCAAAGCCTTCTTATCAAAGCTTTCGACGAGGGCGCACCGAAAGGCCGCCCCAACGAGGGTCACTTAAAGGGTTACTTTAAACCCTAGATTTTTTATTTATAATAAAAAACGATCATGGCCTGCATATTTCGTTTATATTTGTGTGTTTAACATCAGCAATTTATTTAAGGTTTTAAAAAAGAATTTGTAACCGATTTTGAAAGTCTATTAAGCTATTTTAAGTCGATGTCCTAGTATTCACTAAAACACATTAATGTTCGAAATAAAAAATAGTGTTTTAATTGTCAAAGTACAATTTATTAAATGCCCCTAGTTAAATTAGATTTTGAATACCAGATTAGTTACTTTATTTTAACAAACTATATCTTAAGGCTTCTTGAAAAATGTGTTTTTTCAAAGCGTTTTGAAATTCATATCTGTTTTTCCAATCCTGCATTTGCATTAAGAAAATATTTAAAATATTTTACAACTGCTCTCTAACTACGGTTCACAGACGACACAACAAACTAGGCAAAACGAAAGATGTAGTGAATTAAGATATTTTCTAAGAATAAACTTGGATTATTAGACGTATTCGTAGGTTTTTTGAATATAAAAACTTCTTGTCAAGTTCCTTCAATAAATCCAGTGTTGATCTTGTTATTTGTTATATTTAAGCTAAAATGAACAATCAAGTTTTTGGATGTTGTAAAATTGAATAGTAAATATAAATTGAATCCTATGAACACAAAACGAACGTACCTTACAAATTCCACTTACGAGCTAAACTTTTCAGCCAGCAATAATCTGTTCATGCTTTCGAGTATAATATAGATTTTAAAAATGTTGGGCCACGCGTACAGAAAAATAACCTATGATGCTCAAGTTTTTGGCAATATTCAGTCGTCGAATTCAAACAAAGGTTTGCCATTGGTGTCCCACGTGTTTTTGCATTTCTTGAAGGCACAAACCAGATAAAGAGCTGGAAATGAGTATACATTTAGGTTTGGATGTTCAGAAAAGCGTTATGGACTGCTTACTTGCTGCTTCCCATTCCGACTTGGAGAGGGTGCCCAGAGGCCTTCCGCGCTGTGCTCCCTGGAAGTTCTTCACGTGCGCGAACTGCTCATCATTTTCACAGCGCTGTGCCTGCACCGTCTCCAGACCGGACATGCGCTGCAGGAGATGCCGACCATGGGGCAGGCTCTCCTTGTAGTAGTCCGCGAATGTGGACTTCCTGATCAGCTGCAGGCCGTACTTCCTGCCCAGCTTTACAAGCGTGGGGAAGTGCACCAGGAACTCGGGGCAGTCTACGACGCCCTCCAGGTGAAACTGATACTTAGCCCCGAAGAAGGGCAGCGGATCCGTTTCGCAGTCAAACTCGATGCTGTAGACATCGTTGCCGAAGCGAGTGGCATCCGGGCCAGCTGCCCTTAGCCTCCGCACGATCTCGTAGGCATCCGGCATGGTGGCTATGAAGAAGCCACCCGGCTTCAGACACTCGGCTGCATTGCGCATCATGCAATCCGCCTGCGCCATGGACTCGAAGCAATAGTGAAAGGCAAACTGGCAGGACACGAGATTCAGCTGCAGCGAGGGGTCCTTGTAGCGCTCCCTCAGGCGCACCAACGTGGAATCGCAGGCAAAGAACTCGGCGGTGAACTTATTGGCGAACTTGGACTTCTCGGCGCGCTGCAGGATGTCCTGGTACCGCCGCTGGCACTGCTCCACGGACACCTCTGCGATGTCCGTGCAGATGAGGTGCGAGATGGCCGCCTTCTCCCACTTGAGCAGGTCGCCGCCCTTGCCGCAGCACATGTCCAGCACCCGCAGAGCATCGCCCATGCGCTTCTGGTCCTTGATCTGCGACATGTACTCGTTGATCAGCTGGCTCTTGATCCAGTTGTTGAAGTTGCGCATGAAGAAGATCTTCGACTTCTGGCGGTCCTTGCGGCCGGCCTCCTTCAGCTCGTTGTAGTGGTGGGCCACCACATGTGTGTTCGCCGCTCCTCCGGCAGCCTCCGCCTCCGGCTGCTCCTGCTCATCCGGCTCACTTCCATCGCCACTGGCTCCTCCTTCACCTTTCCCGCCCGGCTCCTCGTAGAACTCCCGGGCCCGCTTGGCGGCAGGTGGTCCATCTTCTTGCAGGGATGTGATCTCCGCCGGGCCCTCGCCCTCCTCCTCGTCGTCCGACAGACTGACTGCCTTGTGCGCCCTCGCGAACTGCTCATCCGCCGCACTTTGTTCGTAATTCACGCTCATAGTTTCCAAATTTCCACTTTATTTTCTGTTGAGCGAGGTGATGGGAAAAAATCAAAATATCTGAGTAAAAATAAATATTTATACCGTGATGTTTTCACCGCGAACGTAAGTGCCAGAAACGTAACGTTGTAACGTAAGAGGTCACCGTGATTTGGCGGGAAAATGGATGCGGAAAAAGGTGACTTCGGAAAGACCAAATTGTGCGCTTTTCCATGTAGATTAATTACAGAAGTCGATACTAAGCATTTGCTAAAACTTTTGGTTTTTATACAGTTTTTTATGTAATAACTGTTGAAAGCTGTTAAATGTTCCCATCACATCTACAAAAATCACTTCGCTGTGACGCGTTAGTTAACAGTGCTGTTAATTAATAACAGCGAACAGCTGTTGACAAACTCATGGGTTTAAAAAAAAACTTTTAAATGCGGTTTCTTCGAACTTTTATCAAATTCGGTAATTTATTGAATCGTGCCCTTGTCCAGGAGGTCCCCCAACGCAGCATGGCCTGCAGCAGATTCGAGTACGTCAAATCCTTCGAGCAGGACGACAGCATATTGCCCAATGTGTGGATAGTCATACGGATCGACGGCAAAAAGTTCCACAAGTTCTCCAAGGCGCACGACTTCGAGAAGCCCAACGATGAGAATGGTACCTTATTTTTCCATAATTCCTGCACATATTGATTCTGTAAATCCCCTCCCACAGCCCTCAATGTGATGAACGCGGCCGCCACGACTGTGATGCAGGAGTTCCGGGATATTGTCCTGGCTTACGGCCAGAGTGACGAGTACTCCTTTGTGTTCCGCAAGGAGACGACTGCCTTCAAGCGACGATCCGCCAAACTGCTGACCTACGTCACCAGCCTGTTCTCCACCAGCTACGTGATGCAGTGGTCCAAGTGGATGAACATTCCCCTGGCCTACGCGCCCTGTTTCGACGGCCGGGTGGTCCTGTATCCCTCGGAGCAGAACCTCAGGGACTATCTCAGCTGGCGGCAAGCGGATGTGCATGTCAACAACCTCTACAACACCGCCTTTTGGAAACTGGTCTTGGAGAGGGGTCTGACGAACCAGCAGGCGGAGGAGAAGCTGCGAGGCACCTTCTCGGCGGACAAGAACGAGCTGCTCTTCCAGGAGTTTGGCATAAACTACAACACCCTGCCGGCCATGTACAGAAAGGGCACGATCCTGCTCAGGAAGCGAGTCACTGTGGGTGACAAGAGCAGGCAGGCGGTGGTGCCGCTGCACGAGGATCTGATTTCCTCGCAGTTCTGGAAGGAGCACACGGAGATCTTGGGCAAATACGTGCCGGGCACCTTTAACGCCCCACAGGGACTGCCCAGACTGGTGGAGTTGCAGCTGAATGCCAAGCGAGTGGACAATGAGGCGGAGGAGCCGCAGAATCTGGCCGGGATAAGCTGATAGTGGAACTTACGGCAATATATTATATGATTAAAACGGACTGCCTTGGGAGAAAGCCAAGATCGAGACTTAATGATGGCTGACAGTTGAACTTATGGCATATATTTTAAGATTAAAACTACACTAAGCTCATAGAAAGACACACGCTTCTACTAGTAGTCGTCGTCGTCCTCGTCCTCGTCGTCCTCACTTGGTTTGCTCGCCACGGAGCCGTCGGCCTGCGGCGGTCGCTGCACCATGGCCGCCGCCTGCATGCTCATCCACTGCTGCTGCTCCTCGCGCGCCTGCTCCTCGCGTGCCTTGGCGAACAGCTCCTGTTGCTGGCGCAGCAGCTCCTCCTCGGGAATGCCCAGGTTCTCCAGGCGCGTGCTCTGCCGCCTTCGCTTGGCGGCCACCTCCTTGCAGTCGTGCAGGACGGCCTCCGCCTCCTGCTTGTAGTCGTGGAAGCCCAGCCGCTCCAGCGCCTCCAGGACGTGCTCCGCGTTGATCGTCTTCTTGTTGCGCAGGTTGCACACCTCGTTGGCCTCCGAGCTGATCAGGTGGATGAACTCGGAGCAGCAGTTCAGGATGAGTTCGCGACTCTCGTTGGCCACCCGCACCGTGGGCACCAGCTCCTTGATGATCTTGTTGATGCTGGCCCGCGGCAGGGTCAGCTCGTCGTCCTCGGCGCTGGGCGGCAGCAGCTCCTCCTGCGGATTCGACATGGCTTCGAGGGTTTTGGAGAACGTAAACAAAGTTGGAAGCAGTTGTTTTCCTCGCGACTCGCGATGTTTTCCAAATGTAGTGCAGTATGTGTGGGTGGTAGAGTGACCTTTCACTGCCAACACAAAAATGCCTAGTCAACAAAAGTTTTTTTTGTTTTAAAGATGGCTATATTCACCAAATTTAAATGATCAACTTAACATAGATGCGAAAAGTACCTTTTAAACAATTTATGAATTTGAAGGTTTTAAAAAATTTTGTTGAAAAATATGTATAAATGTTACTATTTTCCTGAACTGGGCTGTATACCTACGGTATATTTAGTACTTTTCATATGAGCGAAAGTATTTTTTTAGCGGTCCAGAAAAGGTCACTCTAGGAAAAGAAAACAAACCAATCCTAAAATTCTAAGCCAAATTATTGAATTATAGCCTCGTAATGGGGGACTACGACTCAGATGACGAGAAGTCCCAAGTGGAGAAGCTGCGCCACGCCAAAGTACCCCGCGGGATGTTCGTGAGCGGCTGGGACGACGATGCCGACGAGCTGATCGAGGAGGACAAGGACCCGCAATGTGAGTGATTCCCCCGTGGGATGGTAACATATGCGTATGTTCCTGGATGATGTGTGCTTTGCCCCCACTTAGCCAGCATTGAGCGCATGATCCTGTGGGCGGTCAATGAGAACCGGATCAACGAGGTGCGCGAGATCCTGAGCCTGGATGCGGACACCGTGAACGCCAGGGACAACGATGGGTACACCCCACTCCATCGGGCAGCCTACAACAACTTCGTGGACATGGCCAAGTTGCTGCTGCAATACAGGGCCGATCCCAATGCCCGCACGGAGCTGGGCTGGACACCGCTGCACTCCGCCTGCAAGTGGAACAACGCGGACTGTGCCCATCTACTGCTGCAATTCGGCGCCGATGTAAATGCCGAATCGGAGGGCAAGCAGACGCCGCTCCACATCACGGCCACCGTTTCCAACTGCCGGAACACGGCCACAGTGCTGCTGCTGGACCGCAACATACTGCCTCGCAAGGAGAACAACTCCGAGGAAGTGGCCTCTGTGATCGCCCGGCGCACCGGCATGAGCTTCCCCATCTTCGAGTCCGACCACGAGGCCTACGACTGCGAAACGGGACTGATAGATTAACTGCCAAACAGCCTGTTCTTACTTATAGAATATCTAATATATATGTTTATTTCATTAATAACCCCGATTACTTTTTGTGGAATCGGTAAGCCTCTTCTGTTTATTGTATCGTTACTAGCATTGAAACCTGCCAGTCTGCTACTACTGAATTTATTAATCTTCTGCCCCGTGCATAAGTACAAGCGGCTATAAACTCACTCACACTGCCAGTACCAAAAAATGAATTGTTTATCTGTTCTTACGATTGCGTCTGACTCATTTTTGGCACCGATGCAATGAGAGACCCGTAGAATGAACCTGACCACCGCCAGCTGAAGTCACGTTGGAATAAGACATTCCTACAATTTGACTTCCCCTGCAGATTCATCATGGTGCCATTTAATACACTGCCGAAGACTAGGGGGTAAGACAATTTTCAATATTTTATATGATCGGAAGTATCAAGTAGTAGTGAAATAGTTAATTACTTGAAAATAGGTAATATAAGATTTGACGAGATTAAATATACACTTTACAAATATTTTAACCAGTACGAAAAGTAATAATAATGTATTTCCCTAGTCCCAAGTACACCGTTGTGGGTTCAGGCGCCATCCACTCCCATCGAGATTACAACGTGGCCGTGGCTGTTCATCACATCTCGGAGCCAGTTGCCTTGAAAGTGGGCATCCTAGGGCCCTCATTCGAGGAATTCCAGACCGTTGAGTTGGCCAGTTGCGCTGAGTTCCGGCAGATCACCTTTAAGCTGCCGCCCCTGGAGCAGGGTGACTATAGTCTGGTCGCCGAGGGTGTCAAGGGGCTGGAGTTCAAGGACTCCATGAAGTTGTCATGGATGTATTTCAAGCCGTTCATCCGAATCCAGACCGACAAGGGCACGTACAAGCCCGGCGATACGATCAACTACCGAGTGATATTTCTCAACGAGGACTTGCTGCCGGAAACAGCGGTGGACGAAGTGGTGATCTGGTTCGAGGACTCCAAAGGGAGTCGCATCAAGGAGGAGAAGCACATCAAGACCGCCAGTGGAGTTTTCACTGGGAAATTGGAGCTCTCCGAGCTTGCCACACAGGGAACTTGGTCCTTGCTGGTTCAGAATGGCGAGCAGCAGTCAGGCGAAGATTGGTTCTGCTATAATAGCCGTGGGTGCGATAAGAGCACGTTCAAGGTGGAAAAGTACGTCCTGCCAAAGTACTCGGTTAAATTGGAGGCCACGAAGCAAGTTTCCGCGAAAGATGGAGAGCTAAACGTTTACGTGAAGGCCAGGTAAGTAAGCCCCTGAGCTAGCTTTTACCAGGTGGTTCTAATACGAGGTTAACCCCACAGCTATACCTATGGACAGCCTGTAAGCGGCACTGTTTTGGTAAATGTAAACCTGCTAGAACCCCGAATCATTGTGACATCGGATGGCACGAGGGTGCGCGAGTACTTCCCGCAGGGAGACTCGGTTATTGGCACCGCCGACATGGTCCGGGGCACGGCCAAGCTCACCATGGATCTGAGGCAGCTTGCCAGGGCTGTGACGGACGGGAAAAAAACGTATTATGGCCGGGTTACGGCCACCGTCAAGGAGGAGTTCACCGGCGTGAGGATCAGCGAATCGTGTGATATCCAACTGTATGCCTATCGTTATAAGATGTCCACCCTCGACCATCCCAGTTTCCGGTTCGAGCCCGACAAGGAACACGAAGTAGCCTGCACGATTACGTTCTTGGATGGCACTCCGGTTACGGACACCAAGTCGGTGGTGAAGGTGTGATGACTATCCTTCAAGGACTCCCTTGGCTTACTAACACCCCCTTTTTAATCTGAAGGCAACGTATACCGAGGGAATTCGAAATAAGCGCAGCCATCGGATGCGGTATTCTGAGTCAGAACTTCCCAAGATTGAGGGGAAAACGTTGACCTTCGAGAGCCATTTGAACGAGTTGGGAGTGGCGGTTTTCAAGGTGACTCTTCCCAGTTTGCCCGACGTCGCCCGGTTTAGAAGTTACTATAGAATGGCGCTGGAGTTCGACGGCGAGACGTGCGTGCTCTACGATACTTACACCCCTAGGGAATCCCAGATTGAACCTTCCAGGTCATTAAGAAGGGAGAAGGAGTGGTTCGAGGCTAAAGTGCAGTTGTCCAAGGACTCTACGGTGTAAGTAACTATCCGTATAAAAAGAGTATTCAAAAGAGTAGGTCCTCGCTTGTCTTGCAGGCTAAAAATGAATCGGGAGTATCAAGTAACCCTCGACTCCAGTCGTCCTCTGAATTACTTTGTGTACAACATCTTCGGACGCGAAAACGTCCTGGAAACGAAGCGAGTCGAGCTGGTCGAGCCCCAGAACACCGTCAACATCACCCTGAAGCCAACTTTTCTTACTGCTCCGCACGGTTGTCTGTTCTTCTACTACGTGGACGAGACTGGAGAATTCCACTATGCGGAGGTGACATTCTCCGTGGAGATGGAGCTGCAGAACAGGATCGAAATCGAGGCTCCCGAGGAGGTGAAGCCAGGTAGCGAAGTTGAGCTGGTGATAAAGACGCCGCCAAAGTCCTTTGTCGGCCTGCTGGCCGTCGATCAGAGTGTGCTCCTGCTGGGCAGCAACAACGACTGGGACAAGCGCTCCTGGGACTGGCGGACTCCCACTTTCCGGCGGATACTAAACATCGGCTTACCCCGAGTGTCCAGTGACGTGGTGACGATGACCAATGCCTATTTCTACAATGGCCCCTTTCCTTGCCACATGCGAAGGTGTACGTTTTTAGAACTCAGTGGCGAGGAGGACATGATGATCATGTCAGCAGAGGCACTTGATGGTCCGGTAGCCTTACCCCCTCCTGTGCGAAGGAACTTTCGTGAGACCTGGATTTTCGACGACATTGATAGCACGGAGGAGGCGGTCTTCAAGTGGGTGAAGACCATACCCGAGACGATCACCAACTGGGTGCTCACCGGCTTTTCGCTGCATCCCGTGAAGGGATTGGGTGTCACCGATGAGCAGGTGAGGATCAGGACATTCCAGCCATTCTTCGTCTCCGTTCGCCTGCCCTTCTCCGTGAAACACGGAGAGGTGCTCAGCGTGCCAGTCCTGGTCTTTAACTATTTGTCGAAGAATCTGGACGTTGAACTGACCCTGTACAATGAGGACGACGAGTACGACTTTGTGGATGCCTCGGATGAGGTTATTGGCGACCAAAAGCGTTCGCTGAGAATCCAGGTGGGCTCGGACGCAGCAAGGGGCGCCTCATTCCTGATCCGACCCAAGGTCATTGGCAATATTCTACTGAAATTCAAGGCCATCTCACCGCTGGCTGGTGATACTGTGCACAAAACGCTCAAGGTGATTCCCGAGGGAATCACCCAGTACTGGAACAGGGCCTTCTTCGTCAGTCTCAAAGAGGCGGGTGAATACAAGAACACTTTCGACTTGAAAGTTCCCGATGAAGTGGTTCCCGGTTCGGAGCGCGTGGAGTTCGGACTGGTGGGTGGTCTCCTAGGTCCTGTGGAGAAGAACCTGGACAACCTTCTGCGATTGCCCATCGGCTGCGGGGAGCAGACCATGTCGAATCTGGTGCCCAACTATCTGGTCTGGGATTACCTGAAGAGCATCAAGAAACTGACGCCTGCTTTGGACACTCGCATCAAGAGGAACCTATCAATTGGCTGTCAGAATATGTTGCGCTATCGCCACGACAACGGCAGCTTCAGCTCCTTCGGACACCAGGTGTGGAGAACCGGGGATTCGGAACGCGTGGGATCCACCTGGCTAACAGCTTATGTGCTGCGTACATTCAGCAAGATCAAGCATATCGTTGATGTGGACGAGAAGCTTCTGACCCGGGGCTACGAGTTCCTCCTCAGCCGCCAGGCGGAAAATGGAAGCTTTCGGGATGAGGGAGAAATCTTCTATGGCTCCCAGCGATCTCCTCTGACCATCACCGCAAGTTGCCTCTTGGCTCTGCTGGAGGAAGAGAGACCCGACCAGGCGGCCATCGACAAAGCTGTGTCCTTCCTCAGTTCAAATACGGCGGAATCCGTAGTGCTGCTGCCCCGGTTCATAGCTATCTATGCTCTGCAAAGGGCCAAGGCTCCAGGAGCCGGCAAACTGGTGGCCAGCCTAGAATCTCTGGCACAAAACGAGATGGACCGCACTTGGTGGACCGCCTCCAGTTTGGGTGGGAGCCATGATGTGGAGATCACCTCTTACGCCCTGCTTTCTCTCCTGGAATCAGAGCAGGAGACGGCCGACACTGCTTTGAGTACAGTACGCTGGCTGGTGGCCCAGCGTAACAGTTTGGGAGGATTTGCGTCCAGCCAGGTCACAGTGGTGGGTCTTACCGCCCTGACTAAGTTCGCCAAAAAGATGGGCTATCAGGCAGCCAATTGGGAGGTGACCGTTTCCAATAGGGGCAAGCGCGAAAAGACCCAGAGACTATCTATGTCGGGGGAGAATGGGCTGGTGCTCCAAACTGTTGAGTTCCCGCTGGGCACCAATTCCTTGGAGTTCGAGGCCAAGGGCTCAGGCGCTGCCCTCGTCCAGATTAGCTGTCAGTATAATGTGGTGGAGAAGGAGCCGAAGCCAAGTTTCAAGGTTGAGACCACCGTCTTGCCAAAGACTTTGAAGGACAAACTCGAGTTGAGCGTTTGCGTGGACTACGTGGAGGAGGACCACGCCAACGAGTCGAACATGGCCATACTGGAGGTTTCCCTGCCCTCCGGGTACACTGCCTATGAGGAAAGCTTCAAGGAAATCCGAGAGGTCGAGCGTGTGCGGGTAAGTTGTGGGACTAACTAAACGTATTTCACTTCTAAGTATAAGTAACATTTGTATTACTCTCTTTGCAGTTGGTGGAGACCAAGGATGGCGACTCCGTGGTGGTTGTCTACTTCGAGAATCTGTCGAGGGACGACAGCAAATCCATTCCTATCGAGGCCCACAGGACGCATTCGGTGGCCGACCAGAAACCATCCTCGGTGGTTGTATACGATTACTATGAACCGAGCAGAAGGGCCACCGAATTCTACTCCATCAACTCGAAGATTAGCGATATTTGCGAATCAGATGAGAAAGAGTGCTGAAGTACTCAAAGCTACGAGAATCAAAAGCTCTTTGTGTGTTACTTAAATAAAATATTGTAATAAAAATCTACATTAAAGTGTAGTAGGAAACAGAAAAGCATCAAACAAAAGTGTAAGATTTGAGAATCTGGATTTCCAGTGATATTGTGAGAAATGTGAGAAGGCAGTTATTCATTTTATCTGATTAAACCAACTATAAATATGTATAAAAACTAATTTGCCGCTTGGACGAATGTTAAACAACATCCTAAGGGGGTTCCCACATAGGAATATGCATTTGAGAGGGGGGTAATGTAATTATTACTCATATCTATAATATCTATGCCATCAAAAGTAGTACCTATAGTTTTCAGCTGGCCGGTGCTGGAGCTCGCACGAAGTGCTCATAGAATGACTTTGTGTAGTTGATCATCTCGTCCTGCATGGCGGCGGGCACGAAGTACGGGTTCCCCTGGCCGCCCTCGATGGTTCCCTTGGCCGTGTACCGCATGTAGCTGGACACCGTAGTCTCCGGTGGCAGGACAGCTCCATCCTCGATCACACAGCAGTCTTTGAGAACACAGCGGCGACCCTGAAATGAGATGAAGTCAAAGCATGAGCATAAATAAGATCAGTTTTGACGTGTGGCTTACAATAATGGCATTCTTGCCGATGTAAACACAGGACCCGATGGTGGCCGCCGAGACGACGGCTCCCTCGCCCACGAAAACATGGTCTCCGATGTGCATGGGGAAGAAGGCGATGCCCTTGCTGAACTGCTTATAGGGCGGCCGGATGACGGAGTCCCTGCCGATCACGCAGAACCTTCCCGTGCGGACGTTGGCCAGATCGCCACGGATGATGGCGCCGCTCTGGACGATCACCTTGCCGTTGAGCACGATGTTCTGGGAGCCGCAGAGCACCGTGTGCCGACTGACTTTGTTGCCGGAGGCCTGTAAACAAAAGTTTTGGTCACGATGAGGTCATCTCGGGGAAACTTTGAGTCCCCATGAGGAGAAACTGGGATTACTTGCCGTCTCCACGTATTCGTCCTTACTGTAGTAGGTGTCCGCAATTTCCATGGCTTAACTGCAGTTTTATCAGCAATTTTACTAAAATATACGAATATTTTCAATTTGCAAAATATTTGCCAGCTGTTTAGTATGGCCAAAAGTGCACAGCATCAAAATGCCAAAAAACACCTATTGTGCGGCTAGCCTAGACATCAACCATGTAAAGGCAGCCGCACAGCCCGACAAATTTAAAATGTTTTATTTTTACTGTTCAGTGATATTGCATTTTCAGAGCAGAGAACTGCATTCTTCATTACAACTCACTAATTATTAATTAGACGCACGCGAGGTCTTCAAATTACAAGCTGCCTTGGCGGGTGCATGGAAAACGCAGGTGTTTAACCCACAATGACCCTGAACTTTTCGCCATATAACCGTGTATATACAAAGTAAATGCAGCAATCACGATGCAGATTAGACAGCTGCTCTTCACAGATAATTGAGCTCACAGCTGGCGGCCAGAAACGCAGCCAAACTCAACCGCCTCCCATCGGCGCAGCGACCTTCCGCAATAAATATATAATAATAATATTAACTTCCCGCTGTCCAACGCTCCAGCGATGTTCCAATTAATGCTCTTTAATAATCGCCAGGCCCAGCCCCATGGACTGCGATAACCTTCACAAGGCACGCTCGAATGCCCCTCGAGGCGGGAACTCCGGCTAATCATAGTAGGTATTTTGATTTTTTTATGTTTGCCTTATTGTAATACTTTTTTCTTCGTTTGGCTCTCCGCCTTTTGTAGAAATCCGCCCGCCCATTCATATGGTAATCCATTATGTTTGTCCGTTTGGTATTGCATTATGCTCTCAGAATGTAAATTATTAAATACACTAAAAAATAATTTAAGAGATGTTCTAAAATGTTTAAAAGTTTCTTTCCTTTTAATAGCATTCTTTCTATTTATTTTAATATTTTTTAAAAGCAGTTTCACATCATTCATTGAATTAAGGAAAATTCCCTCTTCATGGTTGCCCTGAAAATCCAACAGATTGATGCTCTTTAATTTAATTTTCACTCTTAAATTCCTTCCTAGCTTGAGCTATCTGAACTTTGCCATTAATGCTTTTCTATACCAATTATTGCACACAATTGTGCCAGTCTTCTGGGCGCTTTGAAGAATCCGCCAAAAGCAGAGAACAGAAATCGTTCGACCTTCGAGCGTGAAAAACCGCTTCGAAATCTATTAATCTGTTTGCTGTTTGCACTTTTGAACCTAAGGTTAATAAACTTGAACTTGAATAATGTTTGGAGATTAATTGAGTTGTGCACACAAACAACTCTCGATTATGCTGATCAAACAAATGGTTCCAATTTGTTTCATTTCGGTTCTTTAAATTGTGTCTATTGTTGAGTTAGTCTTTCAGCAGGGGGAAGTGGCGAAGAATCGGTTATTAATTAAGTTGCTTATGAGTTTTTAAATCAACGTAATTTTAGGGTTTTAGGTATTAAAAATAGCTACATTTTATATATATTATTTCAGGATAGTCTTTGGAATTTTAAATACAATAAAGTCCTCCTCCGTGGAGACAATTTTAAGGTTTTAGGTATTATGAAAAAGGTTCATTTTTTATATATTATTTCAAGATGGTTTTTGGAATTTTAAATACAATATAGTCTGCCCCTAAACTCCACATTCCTTGAAAAAGCTCTTAACTTTTTGGTTGCTACAATTACATTATCAACAATACCCATTAATCAACAGTCAGTCATTAAGAACCGAAAAAGAATCAAGGTATTCCTCGTAACCTCTAGATTTGTTCATATTATTTTCAAGTCTTGTAACTTTCTCTCCCATCAATTAGAAGTCCAAGGCCCCGGGGGTCTTGACTCCGTAGAACGTGTAGTCAAGTGTTTGCCTTACACTAGTCCAACACAACGCTCGATGAAACCCTTCTGCCACAATTCGACCTTGACGGTCCACGGAGGAGGGCCGCGAGCTATGTAAATATTTACAATAGCCAACTCATCCGCGACCTTGATAATTGGCTGTTGTTGTGCGAGTGGCCGCTGTTGTTGCTGGAAATTCATTGTTATTAAATGCCCAGCTAATCAAGATCAAGAAACACGCACTCCAAACATCCGTCCGCCCCGAAACAATCGCTCACGATCGGATTGATCTTGAGGTTTTTGCTGCCTTACAATTTTTTAATTGCTTTCCGCGAGAGAAAACCGGCGGCACTGGATCACATAATTCGCATAATTAATAAATGGAAATTAAGCTGAGACTAAAACAATGCCAGTGCTATCCAGTTCGAGTGCGAGTCGAAGTCATGTCATGTTTAATTGAATAATTGCAAATAGTCTACATACACAACTGCGCTGGGGCCAAGAACGGCTGAGTTATAGTAATGCAACAA
Source organism: Drosophila biarmipes (assembly GCF_025231255.1). Classification (NCBI taxonomy): domain Eukaryota; kingdom Metazoa; phylum Arthropoda; class Insecta; order Diptera; family Drosophilidae; genus Drosophila; species Drosophila biarmipes. Next base: position 2,320,425 of record NC_066612.1, on the reverse strand, counting down.
TGAAGGCGAAACGACAAACGAAATTAATTGCAATTAGCGAAAAATTGAGAAAATGCATTTGCTGGACTTGTGGCGCCCAAGGTGAGGTGGAGTGAAAGAGGGCGACGGAGATCGTTGCATAATATTTTCACTTTTTGCATGGAGGTCCCCAAGTCGACTGGAAAAGCACAAAAAATAAACTCAGCAGTCGTCGGCGGCAAGTGAAACAAGTTTTTTGTTCAAGTCTTTTGTTTCAATCGATAAAGTGTACCTGCAACTGCAATTCGTAGATAAATGCCCATGCTTGTGAGTGCAGCTACACAAGTGTGCGCCGATGCTCGGATTGACAGAACAAAGGTGGCTATCAGGTACTCGGAATGTGGTCATTATGCGAGCAATTCAAGGACCTTTGCCGAGTGCAAGTCGTTGCCCATAAATGGCCGCCCAAGTTGGATGATTGGTATAACTCTATTCAAATTATTTAAGTTAAAATAAATAAATCTTTTTGTTTCCATTTTCTTGAACTTGTTTGCTTGTAAATAAATATATTTGTATTTAAATATATTTGAAAATTATAAAAACAATTGATAACAACATAAACATAAAACAAATGTAAAAAATGCGTTTGGAATTTTTCAAATTTTATTTTATCATTAGCTTAAATTGGGATAAATGGGATATACACTTAAAAATATTGTAAATTATATTGGTTGTTCCCCACAATTGTTTTCAATTTAATATAATTTAAATATGTTTTATTAAATTAATAACGTTAAAATTGTATCTATTTTTAGTTCTTAAGCACTTTCCGAAATTGTTTCTAAGTGTTTTATCACAATGTTTACAATGTATCTACACTTTCTAGTGGCTTTACGAACTTATAAGTTCCTTACATTTTTATTTCTAATGGTTAAGGTACATAAATGAGTTTAATTTAAACTTTTTATTTCCGAGAACGCCTAGGTAATGTGACATAATGAAATTTCCTATAATCGTGTGACATGAAAACTGTCCGTTGGACATTAGAACTACTAAGCATATTAGGTATGTGCTCAAAATTCTGCCTCTCCCTGGGCCGGACACTTTTCGGCTTCGACTAATTACAGTCATTACTGTACTTGTGGCGACCAAATGGCTTCCTCATGTCAAGATCCCAGCGCGAGACGAGTGGCCGCGATTAGCCGCGGAGCTGGGGAGCTCGGTTCAAAAGCCGAGTTCAAGAACCAACTAGCGATTGTCTGACAATGACAGTAGCTGAGTGGCTGCGAGTGGGGGAGGGGTTTTCTTTTGTCGAGTTGCCAATGCTTGAGCTGTGAATGCGCTTTTGATGTGGCGCATATTTATAATACAAATTATGTGTTTTCTTCGCCCACCCACAGCCCCCTTTCGATGTGCTCGGATGGGCGTGGCACGCTGCAGCTTGTTTCTGCGCCCCAAAGCGGCCTCAGATTGGCCAAGTTGTGCTAATTAAAACATTAACTCCGGCCCGAGGCTGAGTTCGCATTAAGCAACGATTGCCTGTCTCTGATTGTTGCTGTCTCTGTATTTTTCTTTGCCAAAATCGATCAAAATCAAATCTCAAGTGGCCCCCGTTGGGTACACGAAAAAGCAAAACCAGTAGAGAGTAAACTGTCAGAGAGCAACGCACGACAACGGCAGCAACAACACTGCTGACAACAGCGGCTACAGTGCGGCACATAGTCGTAAATCACACTGCTGAGCCAATGACACCTGACCTATGCGCACACAATGAATCACATTCTAATGGGCTTTCGTGGGGCACTACAACTAAATAGCTTCTTGACCATTGTAATAATAACAAAAAGATATATTATTAGGGTAATTAAAATAGTTGTAGCGGGGGCTCTTCAAAGGCATAGTATAAATTTTTAGTAACCGAAATTAGGAATGATAAATAAAACCAAATATTAATGATGTACATAATTAATTAATGCCATTAAAATAACTCTAGCCTTTAAAAAATGGAGAATGTTATATATCTAAAATCAAATTATAAGTTATTCTAAATGTTGTATACCTTCATGACATTATAAAATATTACTTATTTATGGAATATTTCTAGTTTATAGAATATTAAATAAAACCGAATATTACTAAAACCAAAATGTAAGCATCTGTTGTAATTATATCGATAAAATATTTAGAAAAGCAATTAAAAACCTTTTTTAACTGATTCTCTTGTTTTGTAATATCCACAACTGAAATAAAATATCTACTAATATTAGAAAATTTTAAAATAACTTAGAAATATCCCTGTGGAAATATTCCCTGCTGTATTTCTCGCAAGCTTGTTTGTTTTTCGCTCATGCACATTGTTCCAATTTTGATTGCTCTATTGGGCCCTGCTTTTTCTTTTTTTGCATGCGGGCGCTAATAGTTTTGAACCTGACGAGAGACCTAAAATATAAGCCAAAATCAATTTTCAACTTTGTGTGCCATGGGCAAGGCTAACCTCGAGACACGAGCCACGACTCCGAAGCGGTCTCGTATTGGATCAGGCTGGATTTTGGGCACTAAACACACATAATTTGATTCAATTGGGGCTCTGTTGTGACTCGGCCTGTTTCCACTTCCTTGTGCCTTTCAGCGGTTTTGATAAAATATGATAGCCGATCGGTATCGCTCTATAAGCCCTCCAGAAGAGCAGGTGATTAAGTCTCTTGTGTCTGTCAGTTGACTGAACTTTAAAGGTTTGCCAGCGGTCTCTCGAAGACTCAGTGTCGAATTCGCAGGTTTCTTTCTGGGTGGCCCCTGTTCGGTGGCTGATTGACAATGATTGACAATAAAACTCCAGTTTGTCAATATATTTCCATACAGGCGGGTATGTGGCGTTTCCAATGGATCTTTATACCGGCTGGCTTATTATTAAACCCACAGCCAAGGCTTCCGCGCGAAGTGTGCCTCGGAAGTTGTTAGTGGGTGGAAGTAATTAAATTCGATTTTAAGCATTCGATAACAATGAGTGTGGCGGTCAATGGGTGCTATGTAATTATTTTATTGAGGTTCTGTGAACTAGTAGCAAGTGTAGCGCACCGAGGTCAGTGGATATGGGAAAATCGAATCGATAAAGGAATCTAATGATTTTACTACTCTCTGATTTGAAACGAAGTTTTTAAAAATATTAAAATTAATCAGGTAAAGATATTTTTTAAGAAAAGTTGTGTTTAAAATGCTTGAGTATTTCAGAAATTCAATCATATTTAAATGTAAATATAAAGGGTGTTAAGCTTAAAAAAACAATAATAACAAGATGATTAAGTGAACAATGTGTTAAAAAGGGAAGAGTTAAAAATTTAAAAACATGTTTTTTATTATGATAATAACATAATTTAATATCTTTTAATCCAATACCATGATTAAAATAGACTCAGGCCATAAGAAACCCGATAATAATTAGCCCCTCTGTTTTTAAATACATAAAAATCTCTTGCTCGGCTCCTCCATCAAGGTCCGAGAAGTGCCCCTTTCCATCAACTGCCACGATTAGCCTCCAGAACCACCCAAGTTGTGTGTGCCGCCTGTCACACCATCAACGCGCTCGTCAAACAACAAAGTACAAGCCACCGAAAAAAATTATATTAAAAATTAATTAAACAAAAAGCCGAGACTAATGTGAAAAACAATATAAAACACATTTGGCGCGTGCACTTGACCTTCCCGGTTGCGAGTGGTCGGACCAAAAATAAAAGGCAAAAAACCAAAAATCCAAAATCCAAAAACCAAAAAAAGGGGAATTCGGGGGCTGAAAGGCGGTATGCAGGCCGCGTAATTCGTTAGCCACTGTTTCTGCTGGAATTTCTGATGTTGAACTTCACGAATTTAATTTGTGCGTAACGTATGTATCTTTTTTGTCGCTCTCGCTTGTTTATAGTTTGTCGGGCTGAAATCAAGGCGAGTGAATCGGCTGAATTGAGTTTCGGAGACTGGCCGGCTTACATGGCGTATGCGCAACGCGATTAATTTATTACTGCGAGTGCGTTTGTGAGTGTAATTGACATTCAAGTTGATTACTTCCTTATTTGGTTTTAGCTCATTTTCAGTGACGCATAGTCTGCTTTACATGGGAAAACCTTTGGGAGCATGAAAGCGGAGGGGAGTTTGGGGTTTTCACAAAGCTTTTTTGCAGCATAAAGTAAATAATTTAAATATCAGAAAATGTAGTGATACTTTAAAATTACAGAAAATAAAAAATAAAATATTCTATGTTATGTTTAAAAAATATACCGTTCAAATACCAAGTCGCCAAAATTTTCGACAATATTTATTTCACTGTATTTAGTGTATTTCAATCAAGTTTTTCATAATCTCGGCTTACCCACAGGTCCCATAAATCTTGGGAATAATTAACCAAAGCGATCCGCTCATTTGCCATCGCATTCATTGGGTCTTCCATTATAATCACACTTCAATTACCATTCCATCGGCAGACAAACAATCGCACTTAGTGCACTCTCATCGCCCTGAACAGCGGAATCCAGCGACCTTGAACTTGGGGCGATTGCAAAGTACGAGAGCATCAGCAACCCGCTTTATATTCATTTTAAGCATGGGTGCAGTATAATTTTCCATTACACTGCCCTTTCCCTTTTCGGGGCTTACGAACCGCCGGCGTTTCTGCCGCTGAAAGCTGGCAGTTGAGTTATGAATGCTTTTAGCGCAGGCTTCGCAGAAACTGAGTCGAGTTCCGAAAACATTCATATAAAGTACGACTGGCCTGCATTCCTGATGTGGGACACGTACTTCATTCGTAGTTTTTTTTGCTGGGCGATTCTTTGGCCCAGGGACCAACGACCGTCCTCGATCTAGGCGTTCTAACTTCAACTTGATATACATCCGTATCTTTCGGTTTTGCTCTCCCAAACGGTAGCTGCTTTTGCGTAGCTCAGCAGCTCCCTTCTTTTGCCAAGTGATTAATTTTAATTTTGCCTCGCTTTTATTGCTGTTTAATTTTTATAAACCGCCTGCGAACAAGAATTTTCGCCGTTCGCAAAAGGGCATTTCGATGCCCGAGCAGCTGCAGTCGTTGACCGTTTTGGTCTGACCTTGCTTGGCGAATTTTCGTTAATTTAATTTGTGGTCAGTGGTCGGCTAACCACTGGTCCGGGATGCTGTGGGGCATGTTTTCAGATTTTCTGGTTTTATCGCCCACCAAGGTGAGGGGTTTGCATATAAATGGCGCTAGAACAAAAGACTTTGGCGACGAACTTGAGCTGAGTAAGCATGCGACCGAATTTATTGTGAGAGCAGTTGAAAGAGGTGGTTTATGGTAGCCGTGAATCATTGGGAGGCAAAGCGGAAGTTTATTAGATATTTAGTGGTTTTAAAGAAATATTTTATAAGTTAAGAAAATGTTTATTTCCTTAAGGTATACAAATCTTTGAATATTTTATGAGTATTTTATGCTATAATCTTCCTCTTAAAGTATTACTGAATTCTTATGAATTCTCCTAACGAATAAAAATAATAAAACGTTACACATCTTTTAAAAATTGATGTGCAATTTTATTAAAGAGATTTGATAGAGTCTTGATTATGCTATAACGTTCCTTTTATTACTGAACCAGCAACCAATATTTGTTCTTCTGTGCTTGTGTGTTTTATGGCTAATTTGACACATCATAAAAATGCAGCTGAGAAGAGAAGTGGTTTCGGTGTTGACCAGCCAAATTTGCAACTGTCAAGATCCCCGAGACGGGATCGCCGCCGGAGTGGATTGACTGGACATAAACAGAGATCACGGAGGCTAACTTGGTGCTTTGGCCTGGCGTCGGTGCGTGGCACGGTAGTCGCTAGTAAAAATTCAATTAGCAAATTAAATATTAATTACCAGCCGGGTCTCGATGCTAATTCGATTAGCAGTATCAGCAGCTGCTCAGCTGCAAATAGCTTAAAAAGTTAGTATAGGTGTGGGGGCTTGCTAGGTGGAATGTTGCGGATTGTGGATTTTTATTTTTATTTCGAAGCCAAAAGTTATTTAATTTTAGCACCTAATATTTGTTTACAGAAATACTTAAAAGCTTCTTGCGTAATCCGGCAAATGGGATATAAAATTATCCCACTAAAGGTATGGCTAAAAATATGTGTTTTTCTTCTTTTAAATGCTTACGTTTTGGCTTAAAAAAGAAATACATGAAAGTAAAATTAAATAAAATAAATTATTTAATTAAACGTATAACAAATTAAACCATTTTGTTTTGATATACATTTATAAGACAGCTGAAAAATATATACATTTTTATAAAGAATCATTGAGGATGATTTTAAATGTATAAATATGTATTTTAACTGTTCTTAAATTGTAAGAGACAAATTCTGTATTATATAGGTTTATGAAAATGAATTTAGATACATTTAAGTATACAAAATGTGTATTTTCACCTGTTTTAAAATACCTTTGAAGTAAGAATATCGATTTTCAAATTGTTTGAAGTACAAAATAAATAGTAATTAAATTTGGGAAATATTCAACACTTAAGAAAGAAAAAGGTTTTTCTAAGCTCTTTCTAAATCAAGTAAATCTTAAAATATCTACAATACCTCGTTTTTTAACATATTGCGAACACTAATATTATGTCGCCCGCAGCTGTGTAGTTTTTCCCCTCGTGACAGGTGCTTGGCTACTCACGCCCGGCTGATTAAAGTAATAATTTGCAGCTCGATTGTTTATGTGGTGTGGGGCCAGGCCCAAGATGAACCAGTTTCGAAAGTGTGGCAGCCTAGAGCCGACAAGGTCCCTGATCAGGAATAGCCCTGGTATAGCAGTGTCTCCAGTTGCCTGTCGGATCTGAGGTTTTCTGAATTTCCGACTTCCCCACTTGACTGCTCCGTAAATTCGCACTCACTTAAGCCTGCAATTAGCGGTGGGGCAAAAGCTCCTGTCTCCGAGCTTTTTCTCTCCCGCCCTCTCTTCGCGCGGCTTGGGGAGGTTTGGTCGCGCGCTCGGCGCTCTCCAGCGATCAGTTATTCGACGACAAGCTTTCGAAGCGGACGCAATTCGTGAGTAGCCGCCGCGCATGCGCAGCTCAAGTCAGTGGCAAACAGAAAAAACGGGCAGCGAAGACGAAATCGCATTGTGTTTTTATTTGTCTGCTTTTGTTTGGTGTGTGTTATGCCATGCACAAAACCCCCGTGCTCGTAAAAGTGGAGAAAAATCAAAAATCGAAAATCAGCCGAAATAAGTTGGCCAAAACAAAAAGAAACCGCAAAAGCCGCGTTATACTAACGCGAATAACGGTGTAAAGTTTGAAGCTCATCTGGTTATTTGCATTTAGGCCCTGCTCCTCGTGGGTTTCGGCATAAATAATAATAAAATATAAAACAAGCAAAGTGGGCTCATAAAATATAATTAAAGCCAGCAAATTTTGGCCATAAACGTAAAAAAGTAAATCAACTGGGCTGCTATTAAATGTTGCAATTTGATATTTGCCCAGCCGAAGTGCGAAATATTCGGTGCACTAAACCTTGCAAATAATTAAAATAAATAAGTTTCTCTGAGGCAATGCAAATTCAAGTTTCGCCATCATTGTTGAGGGAAAAATTAAATAAATAATTTGTAAACCAAACAAAAATGTGATAAAAATAATAATATTAACAACAAGCACCAAAAATTTAATGGAAAATAACCAACAAAAATGTGGAAAGAAATAATTGTATAATTCTGTCCACTCATCAAGCAAAAATAGAATGCTGAACAATGGGATCATAAATAATTTATTTCCTTAGCCAACCATAAGTGTCAGAGATCCATCAAAACGATTGCCAAAACCTAAAATAAACCGAAATTCAAAAATAAAAATTAATGAAGCACAAAAAGAACTCTCAAACTTCTGAAGAGAGCCGCCATTACATAAGAGTGTGTGTGTGAGGGGCGAGTGTGTGTGGGTGGTGGCGGGAAAATCGTGTTGGTAATTTCTAATGCACATCAACACCCTGCTTTTAATACCCTAACAGGGGGTACATTAATTTCGATATCAGTTTCGCTTTAGTAAATAATACAGTCCTTAAAATAAATATTTACATTCTTGATCAGCATAAAGCGTTTATTTGAATAAACTATATTTATCTATTGGCACGAAATTATTTTTTTAGAGATATTTTTTGATTTTGAAAAAGATTTTTTTTTAATTTCCTATAACTATGTAGTTGAGCTGTCACATAAAAGGTCAAAGGCCACCAAAAGGATATACAAATTTCGGTATATCCCTCCCCATTTCCCCCCTTGGGCTTTTCTCGCCCGCCCTTTTGCTTGTCGACGAATTTGTATGACGTGTGTGCATCAGGTTGATTTTAGAGATGCGTTTTGACTCTGTAATTTCCATGTCAGGCAGCTGGGATTACTTCATCTGGCGTTTCATTTCCTATATGGCCAGATGATTCAACGTCAAACTGACCAGCGCAAAATAAAAACACAAACTACAGCTAACAGAAAAAAGGAAAAAAAAATTGCACCAAAAAGCCGGTTGAAGGCAACTCTTACATATTTACACGCACCAGCGCTCATTGAACACACGCCGCCTGCAGCAACAACAAAGTTATAAACAGGGAAAAATGTTTACTTTAAAAGATTAAACATTGTTAAGATACTTTTTGTATTAAGATTGAATACAAATATTTTTTACGATGAAAGATGGTAATAGGGCGGATAGCTTTTCCAAACACCTCTTCTAAATAGGGAATTTTTTTTAATTTTTCATTTAAAATACCATTTTGTTATTTAGATTTGTAGTTAAAACTCCTTAGAATTTAAATTCGGGGTAAACAGATCTTTTCGAAAGTGATATATACAAAAATCTAACAATGTATTATTTTTTTTTAACTTTTCTGTTATTAGCTAAAGTTAAACAATATATATAGTTAAAAAATTCTTATATATTTTTAAGGCACGTGTATCAAATTAAACAATAAAAGGAACAAAAAAACGTGTAGCTTTTTCTCTCTGTGCATTACAATACAACAAGAGCACCGAAAGCAAAAGCAGCAAGGCGACACCGAAACCTGTTGTTGTAGCTCTTGGGGCCCTCTTGCCGTCCCTGTCTCGTCAAAAGACATTTGCAGAGTTTCCAGCTGCGTGTTGATTATGTCAATTTCATGTTTGCTTCATTTCCTCAACACACCGGTAAAGGTGTAAGCGAGAAAGGGAGGCGCGGAGAGAGAGCGACAGCGGTAGTGAGCGGACAGGGGAGCGGCAGCAATTTCACTTTCGTTGGACTTGAAAATAAAAGCTGCAGTCTTGTTTGCCGGAGAGTGAGAGAGTGGGGGATAGTGGAGCAGGAGGGAGGAGGGTGGGGCTGGAAAGAGAGCAGGTGAGAGTGAGAGTACGCACAGCAAGTGGGGTGCATACGGTACTTGGATGCTGCTGCTGCGTCACTTGCTTTGTGGGGCGTTGCTGCACAGTGGGCCGCGAAATCTAAATATCACTTGTTCTGATTCTAGATATTATATTTTTTATAATTAACATTAATAATACGTTTCAACCTATTAATAAATTAATTTGGAAATTAGATGAAAAATCATTTACGCACCCATATGTAAATTTTGGGTATCCAATATTAATCATACGTCATGTAAGCCGAGTTGAACTTTAAACTGCCACAAAAAACGTCAAAATTGTTTTTTAAAAAATGTATTAGTTACCAGCAAATTATTTTAGGGACGTTTATAGAGCAAGCTCCTATTTTAAATATTATTTGATTGAAGGTGGAATATTTATTTTAAAGGTTAGAAGTTAAAAAATGGAGAATAGATAAATATTCTCGACTAATAAAAATAAATAAATAAAGTTAAATATTATTCGATAAAATATGTACTGTAAAAGGAAATACTATAAATCATCTTACATCTGCATTGTGATACCACAACTCAAACACCATTTCCACTGTTCGCCGGCAGCTTTTGTGTGCTGCTTCGCCGCATATTTTCCGTTTCGTTTTGTAACAGTAACGTCTGTTTTTCCCATTGTCCGATTGTTGTTGGCTGTCGCTTTTGTCTTGCGCTTGTAACGTAATAACGTAATGTGCTCGGCGATTTCCACATGCAATGCGTCGCGCCTTACGTTTTGGTGCCAAGTCCATCGGCGACGGCGCCGTCGACGTCGCCGTCGACGTTTATTGTTTTTGCAGGCGATTGAGCTAATAAACCGACGCGAATCATAGCGCCTTACAAATTCCTGTCCGAAAAATATGCGAAGGTCAACCAGCAGTATCGAGGTATCGAACACACAACAAAGGCGTCGAGAACTCCCCCAAATCGATTTTCAAATACTATGATGCCGAGTAGTATTCGCACCTAGTCCACATGCGCCGACTTGGCTTTTACGGGCTGTCAGCTTGGCGAAAAATTCTAATTATAAATGAAACAATTTATTACCGGGTTTTTAAAAATAAAATGCAATTTATGTGCAAAGTCTGGCGGCGGCGGACTTGACTAGTTAAACCGGTTGCCTGCCAGCAGCAGCAAAAGCGAGAACCGTCGACTCGATGGGGGTGCAACTGGCCAGTCGGCAACAGCAAATTGCAACTGCTAGGAAAAACATTTTATGTCGTCCGAGGAATGGCGGCAAATATTTATAACAATTAGGAAAATTTACAACAAGTTAAATTTTATTAAAAAAAAAAGGAAAGCAGGGTATGGGGAAAAAATATGATTTTTGAAAAGGCTCAGGTGAATTTAAACAGATATATGTTTTGTTTTATTTGTTTGTGCTCTCTTTTCTTATAAAAGCAATATAAAATAAGATAAGTAATAAAAATTCTTAACTTAATATAGAATAATATAAATTAACAAATAAAAAATCTTAAAAAATCAAAGACCTCAATTTATTAAACAAATAAACTAAATCAAAAAATGCATTTCAAATAAACCAAACAAGTTATAAAATATAACATATGCTGAAAAATAACAATAAGAATAACTAAAATAAAATATACTTATAACGAATCAAACCGTTTAAAATCAAATTATAAAATACTTGTCTGCAGCTGTGAAGACAAGAATACTTTTCAGCAAAATATTTCAACGGCCTAATCGATCTGTGTGTAAAATTTGCGCCTGGCTTCATTATTTTATTCATTAATCAAAAATGCAAATTTCTTGATTGTTTAGATTTGGCTTAGCGGCTAACTCGAAGCCATAAATTGGACATCGAAATTGGATTACAAAAAATAAATAACAAAAATACAACAAAGTGAACACGAAAAGTTAATAACAATTATTTTGTATGCCGGTTTCTTCTTGACAAGTTTGGTAAGTGAACTTTAGGACTTGATGAATGGGACCGAATCGTAAAACCAATGTTGTATGATTTGTAGCCGCAACAAACGCCTGCTAATGAAGGAATAATGGTCTAGCAAACGAATTTAAAAATAGGAACAATAAAATCATTGCGGAACTGGCCAACTTGATAGCCCAGAGGCAGCGATCTTTGTATAATTCTTTTCTTGCCCCTGGGGCCACTCAACTTTCACAACCCAGAACCCGTGCTGAGTGGGAAAACCCAGCTGAAGTGCCTAGAGGGTGAGCTCAATGTCTGTGGTTCCAACTTACATCCGCGTGCCGCTGCACGTAACACGTTGCGTATGCGCGATTCCCATACTCCTTCAGTCAAGAGGTATAATGAGGGTACTATTAACGCTCAAACCACTGGAGATCATCTACGGAATATGATGATACATTAACGACTCGGGAAAACCCGAGATTCGTGAAGATACAAGGGGATATACCCAAAGATATTAAAAATTTCAGAGGCTTACTTTAGATTGAATGAAAAAAGAAATAAAATATAATATTATGAAAATGAAGTAAAATATTTCCTAAATCTCTTGAGTTGAAAATGCATATTTTAAAACCAATTAAAATATTTAAAAAAAATATTTCGATTGATTCGTGACGCTTGTGCCACTCGGTAAGACTGTCATTAGCATTTTAAAGTCACCTCCTGCTAGGGTATTTACAAAATCGCCATGATCGCGTTGCCATTGTGCTTAAGTCATTCAATTTTATCGGCACTTAATTATAACTTTTGCCTACGTCATTGCTTCAGAAGCAGAAGTCAGCAGGCCAAGCTGATGATGGTCTCGCCGGTTTCAGTTGCTGTTTCGGTTTCTTAATTGTTCAAGCCCCCCACATGGCATCTCGGGATCTCGACGTAGCATTTTATTGTTAATTTGTTTGCCTTTGGATCCGGTTCTAGGTCTCGTTTCTGGTTTGCTCACTTTTCTGAGCTTCAAACAAAATTTTGTAGAGCGGCCAAATTAAGTTCCTTTGTTTCAGTTTTCAAGAAGAACGTATCTCGTGTAGCTTACTTGTCTATTTTGATTTTTACATTTCCGGGTGCTCATCGTTCCACACTGCCAATGCACTTTAAAAAATATTTGCATTTTTCCGCTGTTTACCAAACTAATTTCGCATTGAGCTGCCTGCCTGTCACTTGACGTCGAAGTATCTGCTACCTAAAAGCTTAGTCACGAATTGCGGATACATGGTATCTGCAGATGCGATGAGATCAGTTGCGCCGAGTTTCGCATGATTTTGCAATGCAAATCTTTTTAATTGAGTGCTCTTGCAAAACATATCCATCATATTAATTCGGCGTTTTTATACCTGTATTATGTGATGTCTTATTTTTTATATATTTTTTTAGATCCCAAGCCCCGACATCAGCAACAGCGACCAGCATGAAAGGCTGGTTCGACGCGTTTCGAGACGATGGGGGACCAACGCTATATTCCTTCTCAAATCGAACGCCCGTCACCGGAGATGTCTCCATAGTAGCCGTCTCAGTACTATTTGCCACATTCTATGTGGCGTTTTTAGTCATCTTCCCGGGTGTGAGAAAACAGGTGAGTCGTTCGATTTTGAAAATGTTTGGAAACCAATTTAGAAATAGCTTGCTATCCATCTTAAATTGATTAAGATACATCGATTTTATATAATCAGTTCTTTCCTTTTCATTTTTAAGAATTATTTTATCTAATGTGTCCGGCCTATTATATACAAAGTTAAACCTAAATTAATGTTGACTTAAAGCTTTAGTGCCCAACTTTCATCGCTTTGACTTTTATAGGCAAATTTAAATTAAATATGATGTAAATTATGGCTCATAAATGTCGAAAAGGATCGTTAGATCAATTGAGTAAATACACTTTACTGTATGCAAAGCAATTGTGTATTTATGGCCGTATCATAGGCTAGTCAGACTCGTATAAATTTTCTCACGCTGTTGCCAGCTGGACTTTTTAATTGAATTGTGCCAACTGCTCGGCATCGCCGTAATCGCCGGCACGTTTCCAACAGAAGTCAGATAAATCTTATAGCCAATGTACATACAAGCCTCTAATGAGAGACCCATGAGCGAACCCGTTTTCAATGGGCGCGCCCTTTTTTCCCGTCTGTTGGTCTCCATCGGCTTGTTGGCTCTATTGGAGCACTGGCTTGGCATTTATTTAACTTTGATTTAAATGTTTTTCGAATATCTTCTCGTTCACAGAAGTTCACAACGTTTTCGACCGTCACACTGAGCCTCTTCGTGGGCCTAGTCATACTAAGTGAGTATGGTGACCTTCAATTAGCACAGTATTGCAGTTGATTTGCATCCAACCTGGGAATCGCTAACGTCTCACGTCTCTATCCGACAGTCACCCGGCTGGGCTCCGCGTGGCATGTGGCACATGCAACCATCATCGCGCCGTACAAAGCCTTCTCACGCGAGAAGCTCCCAGCGCGCATCGGCACCCACATTGGCCTCATGCACGTCAATGTGACGCTGACGGGTAAGTTTGCCACTCCAATCCAATCCAATCCAATCCAATCCCTATCTCGGTCCCAACCCCAGCCCCAGCCCATCGGAGCCAATGCGATCCAATCCCCTCCAATCCGCCGACAAGTAGGCACTTCTGCCACGGGTGAATGGGTTGTCATCTTTGATTATATCGGCGTCTCCGGTGCCCTGAGGGATTTTAAGTTTTAGATACTTTTTTGAGTTCTCATAAATACGGGAGCTCATCGAAAATATGCCTCAGAAATATATTTAAGACTAGTCACTCGCGCAGAAGGCTGAAAAGATATGAATTATCATCAACCTAGGATCTATCAGTATCTCAAAAAGTTAAGCAGTCTTTCCTAACAAATAAAAAAAAAGGTAAAATACTATTCAATTATTTGAAGTCTTTCAAATGCTTCTTATAAAATATATATCTGCCCATCAATAAACTTTTTCCCAGCCTTTCCCAGATCCACTGATTGAATAGCTTTTGTGTAGATTTTGCATATGTTTATGCATGTCCAACAGCGTTTTAAATTCGTTAGGCAAAATAATACCCGATCGTCAAAGTTTTTTATGTTGAATTTTATTTTTTAAAGGCAGTGTCGTGCACGCCCCCGTTTTTCGAGGCAAACCCCGATGGGAGATAAAAACGAACGTCGACGAAACAATTGAGCAATTTTCATTTAAGATTTCAGTGCTGCCTGCATGAATAAATTTTAATTAAAATCTCTGCGCTTTTTGGAAGCACTTGCATTTTAGGGCTCAACTACCGGCTAATTGATTTCAAAACTTTGGCTTAGATCTTTTGGCGATAGTTTTCGGAGCCGTTCGCTTTTGTTTGACTATCAAAATCAAAACGCAGTGTGGGCGGTGACGTCAGCGGCGGCTGTTGCTGCCGCTTTGTTTGTTGGCTCCTGCCAAGTGCCAAGTCAAGTTGCATGTCACGATTCTTGGCAACAATAGTGGCCAAAAGCAACGGCAGCGGCAGCGGCAACAATGGCAACAACAAATTGAAATGCCACTCGACTCGCGCTCAGCTCGACACCTGCGGAAATATTCGATTCCGCTGGCAAATGCTCCTCGAGGAGGCCTCCCGACACACATATGTTTATATATCTATCCAAACATATATTCGCCGGCTTGTTTGATTGTTTGCTTGCTTCACTCACTACTCACTACTCGGGCTCATCGAAAAGGTGAAATGCTTTTGTGCTCGAGCCGGGGCTACCTTAGACCCCAGCTGAATCAATCGGAATGCCAGTTCCAAGTCAGCTCGAGCTCGAATAATCCGAGCGAACCATCCAATCCCATCAAGCCCCATCCTCTGGCCCCCCACTTACCAAGCTGAACTCGAAGCCAAGTCGGAGTTGTTTGGCCCAGTCGCAATAATTTTTTGTTTGCCGTATTGGGAGATTAAAGTTTATGTTGCCCTTCGAGGGCAACCGATTTGTGCATTGAAATCTAAGCATTTGCAGAGCAAGTGGCTCTGGCAGTAGGCTAATTGGATTTATAAAACGTTCGGTCTTTGATATAACATCTGGGGATTTTGGCTTCCTATGCCCTTAATTTAATTTACTTATGGTAAAGATAAATTAGTTTAATCCCAGTAAAAATGCATATATAAAACGAGTTATAAGGATAACTCTACGATAAAATATATCACCCTTTCTGTGCCGCCACACGAACAGTGTACACATTCATGGGTTGCCCCGTGAAAATAACCTATAACATGTTTACAAGCCAAAGAAAAATGTTGGTTCTATCTGAGCTTTGTAAAACATAACGATAAGCTATGCCCTTTCTGTGCCGCCACACAAGCAGTGTACATATTCATGAGATGCCCTGTGAAAAAAACTTAAAACATAGTTACAAGCCAAAGAAAAATTGTACTTTTAGCTGAGCTTTATAACACATAGCATTAGCTATATGAATATCTTAATAATCTATTTTCAGAATATTATATACCAAATATAACAAACTTTTTTCTTAGTGTAAAACACATGAAGAGCTGTGTGCAGATACTCTGGGAATACACATATGTGTATGCATTAATATATATTTGCCCTGCCGCCTCTTCAGCTGTTGGCTGTGGGCATTATGTCGGTTGCCATATTGGTTTTGACTAATACAGATTTGTGGAGTGCTGCCCCTGCCCTTTCCCCGAATCGTGAGAGTGTTTTATTCGGTAGCGTTTTCCCAGCCAACCAAACACAACCCCTCGAAAGTGCAGTGAATGACGCTTGCCAAAAGTGATTCACGTGTTTTCATTGTTGGTCGGGTGTATATGTATCCCCCCCAGAGGGTGGGCGTTTGTGTTCGATGGTAAAAGGGCAAACGCTGCCTCAAGTTGACAGCTGCTGCTCTACGAGTATTTCTTGCTTGCCGTACGCTTTTTCCTGGTATGAATTTCGATTTTGAATATGATAATTGCGCATGTCAATGGGTGAGTGGTAGTTGGATTGGACGTGTACGGCTTAGTCTTTGGCCTGACAACTTAATTGTTGCACTCGTTATGAGTATGGTTTTAAGTTACTTCTCGTGTGGTTTTTCAATTGTGATCCGAAGCGTTTTCCATTGCCAAATCAAAGTCAGGCAAATGTCAAATTCGGGTGTCAAAATTTGAGTGCCGCTGCTTTATTCAGCCCCATCATGATGATCTCTTTACAATGATGATTACTTACTTTTCGTTAAAGCCTCTTTTTGTGATCTTTTTGGGCCAATCTGCGGTGACTTTTGTGCACTTAATTGTGTATCATTATGACTTTTGTGCACTTCCATTTGCATTGCATATTTCTCGTTGCGGTCTGGCATTCATTCAACTCTTTTGAATAGGTTACGATGTATTTTATTGATATGTGTTCATAACTTATATATAGTGTGGGTGTGTGCAGTAAGCTCAATTAACTGCGGCGTTTAGCCTAGCCATCATGGGAAGTGGTTGGGAACTAAGGGTGCCAGGTGTTGCATATAATTGTGATTGGCTTTATTATAATTAACAATGCATTCAATAGTTTGCAACCGATTGGAAACGTGAGAGAACAACAAGATATGGCCATTCAAATGTTAGAATAGAAGAATAGAGGCCTGTAACCCAGATACCTACCCTTTTATATGTCACTGCCCATCAAGCTCTCAAATTACTGCGTCCATTCTGTTTCTAAAATAATTAATTTGTGAACATCTTTTATACATATTTCTCGTTATTTCTTAATGGAGATGGACATGGTCTACT
The DNA here is from genome assembly GCF_025231255.1 of Drosophila biarmipes. Taxonomy (NCBI): domain Eukaryota; kingdom Metazoa; phylum Arthropoda; class Insecta; order Diptera; family Drosophilidae; genus Drosophila; species Drosophila biarmipes. The sequence goes on along the minus strand of NC_066612.1, from coordinate 2,303,434 downwards.
TGTCTAGCGTTGTTCAGTCTACAAAAATGACAGAAATGGAACATTCATTTGCCTTTGCAGACAGTGGGGGTTTGAGGAGTAAACAATTTGGTCAAAAAGTGTCAGTTCGGCTCACTCATTGTCTCTTTGCTGTGGGTTTTCGTGTGTCGTGTGCCTTTGTCTATTGTAAAGTCATGATTAATTTAGGTTTTCCTCTTCGCCAGCCGCTACTGCTGCCAAATTGTTTTCAGCCCCATCAACACCACACTTCTCTCCTCCTCTCGCTGCAAAGTAAACACGAAAATCAGCATAATCATCACTTAAAATTATGAAAAGGCATAAAAATGGTTAAATTTATTTATCTTTTTGTTGCTGCTGCTGCGGATGCCCGTACTTAAGCGCGAGCTACCCAACATCATCGTCATCCGTCTCGAGTATCGCGTAGGGAAACATCAATTTCGTATGCGTAGATATGGTAATTTTTTAATGTTGCTATTGTTGCTTTAACGCTTTATTTTCGATACAACAACTTTGGGATCCGTGGAAGAAGTTTGAAGTTTGCGGAAGTTTATTTTCGTTCTGGGCGCTAGCAACAATGGGGCATTGTAAGTTGTTAATGAACCAAGTGGTTTAATGATACTTAGTTATGGGAATGAAAAAAATAGCTAAAAATACCATTAAATATGTGGGTTTTAGCTAAAAAAATTTTCCGGATCATTAATAAAACTTAAAAACTTGCAATTAAAATGGCCGAAATTTACAAAATAAATATTTTGCTACAAAGGTTATAATAACAGTATTAATCCAAATTACTAAGGATTTATATTATAACACTTTTAATAGTTATTGAAAGCTTTAGCGAGGGTAATTATCATATGTTAGCCAGTGAACCAAGATGGTAAATTATACTATACTATGATAAGGTTTTAGCAGTTATCAATTTAAATTTAAAATATTTATTTAAAAAAATGTAATGGTCGTTAAAGAAAATACTAAACGGAAATATTATATATATTTTTAAAGCAATTTTCGGTTAATTGTTCAATGCTTTAACTAGAAGAACTATTAAGCTTTAGCTAGCTAAAATTAGTTGATTTTCCCTTCCTTTATTTCTCGGTTGCCCCAAAACTAATTTATCTAGGGTGCACCAGTGATTGCAAATATTTTATTAGCCCCTTGCCCAATCTAGCATTTTATTGCTTGTATTTTTCCAAAGCAACCGACTCTTACTTCCACCTTTGTTAGAGTTGTTAGATCTGTATCACTTCGGCCATAAGCCACGTTTAAATCAAAAGAGCTCAGCAATTACCATTTCAAATGGTCAAAGTGAATTGAACCGGTTCAACTCGCAGCATTTCCACGTTCACGAGACCCGCGGAGAAACAAGTCAGTCCGGTCACCACCAAGTGGGAAATCATAACGATTGTCAGTTTAATGACTCCGCCGTCCACATCGATCCACAAAGTGCGTAGACGGTGCGTAGACTTATAGACTATGTGGACTCGTGGACTGGTGGACTGGTGGACTTGGCTTAGGTCGGGGTTGCCATTTTCGGTGCAGTTTTAATCGCGATGCGGGGGGAAACCGGAGGCCAGGCCAAAACCTTGTCCCGAGTCGAAGGCCAGGCCCCAAAGCATATATTATATGACAACTTTTGACGATTTATGTAATTTATTTACATTTTTTCCGTGGCGCTGAGTTTGTAATTTGTAAGCTTACTCGACTGCGGGTAGCCAATTTTGGGCATAGATTCAGACCGCTTGCCGGCTTACGTCGCTCCCATGAGTCATTCTGTTGGGTAAAGCCTTAAAATAGTATGGAGCGTGGGAATATTTGTATATATAGTCCGTTTCTGGCATTTATAACAAATTTAGGGAAGTTACAAAAATTGAATATTAACTAATAATATCATTAGTTAACCTTAAGATTCTGTAACGCTGGCCTACCTGATTTTTTCCTTATTTTAACGCTTTATTCTCTAGCCATATTTTCCTGATTTTTTATAACAACATTTTTGTCATAGCCTTTATTGATTTTCAAAGATTAATTCTTAAGCTTTTAATTAAAAATTCCTGAACAGCTTTTAAGTTCGCTTTGGTCTGGAGACTTTATTTATTTATCTATCGATTTTAGGATTATTTGCATATTTTGTCACTCGGTGCCAGACTCCGTGGCAACGTGATCAGCTCCGTGCCTTACAAATCATATATCATTTTTAATTTCTTGCCGATGAAGACCCCTTTTAGCTGTTCAAAGCAAAGCGAAAATAAGAGATTAATGATTTTGTATGCATAAATGTTAAAAAGCTTTTAGAATTTAAAGTCGCCAATATAGCCGATTATGGTGGGCAGAGACTTCAATTTGCATTGTGTTCCTTTTAGTGTCTTATGGATTTCGGAAAGGAAACCACTCTTGAGTTTCTCCTCCATTCACAAAAAATTCCAAACAAATGTCGATTAGTCAAAGTTCGTTCCTAATGTCCACATGCGTCATACAATTCTACATACCTTTAGCTCGTTGTATTTTTTAATGGAATTAACCAATGCGGAATCGGATGGTTAAGTTGTTTGGCCGCTCGAGAGGTGTGCAAAGTTGTCTATAAATTATGCAAATGAGTTTGCCTATTTGCCGAGCGTTTTTTCTCGCTCACTCTCTTTCAAACTTTTAAACTTGCCCGAGGAGTGGGCAAAGCAAATAAACAAAATGCAAACCGGGCCAAAAGCGCGTGCGCTGTTAACCGGAAAAGTGTTTTGACGAATCTTAATAAAATATGCAAACACAAAAAACGAAGGAAAAGTGCAGGCACTTGTTGCACATTTATTATGCGATTTGCTGCACTTTTTGAGCCGCTCACTCGAGTCTTGCGGCTTGTGTAAGGTTAGCGCGCCTAAGCCATTGACAATGAATTGCCAGCCGAGTGAGAGGAGCGGCTGGAAATCAGCATATTACGCATACGCAGTGTGGCGCGAGCCAGGCGCAACTGCAGCCAAACACTTCCGCCTGCCACAGGAAGTGATCGTTTTATTTTTGCCATTTTTTGCCAGTTTTTCTGCCCGTAATTGCCGTGAAGGTTAGGTGATCGAGTGCAATTCGAAGGTGTTGCCAGTTGGCATTTGTCCGATCCATAAAAAAGGTTCTGCCTATCAAATGGCTTAGGCCCGACTCGACTTCAGACACGTTTACATCGCCTAGTGATCGTCAAGTGAGCGAGTCTGAGTGCTTTTGGGTGCATTTTTTGTTTTACAGAGCAAGAACAAAAGGCAGATTTTGGATTGTAGATAAAAGCGATTTATAAAACGAAAATCTTGTACACTACTTAAAAAATGATTTATTTTCAGTGATTTTAAACAACAAAATAAATAAAGAAATAACAAAAATATATATTAAAAATAAGGATATAAAATATAAACAAAGGCTGTTAACTTGAATACCTAAAACACCCTTAGTATGTTGTATTTCTTCAATATTTCCCCATAAAAAACAACATACTTGTTATACAGTTTCGATTACATTTCATTTTATCCCATAGTTTCAACTGTTCGGTTTATGATATTAAGTTGTTTTTTATTATATTTACTGTATCAACAGCGATTCCCATTGGCAACTGGACCCCACCGGACATTGACTACAACGAGCGCTTCACCTGGGAGGGGGCCAACGACATGAGCGCCAACTACCGCCACGCCCTGCAGCGCGGACTGCCCTTTCCCATTTTGACCGTGGCCGAGTACTTCAGTTTGGGCCGCGAGGGATTTTCCTGGGGTGGACAGTACCGGGCCGCCGGATACTTTGCCAGCATCATGCTCTGGGCCTCGCTCGCCTCGTGGCTCCTGATGAACCTGCTGCTGATAGCCGTGCCCCGGTACGGGGCCTATATGAAGGCCCTGACCGGGGCCCTGCTGGTCTGCACCACGGTGGGCTATCATTGCCTGCTCCCAAAGCGACCTTTGTGCATTTACCTCGAGGGCGGACGCCTGGAGTTCCACTTCGGCTGGTGCTACTGGCTGGTTTTGGTGGCAGGTGAGCAAGTGGCTATCAAATGTATCAATTTCAGCTTGTAGGTGTTGCTTAATGGAAACCAACTTATTGACATGAAGTAAATCGTAAAGTTTTTCTGAAAAATTACCAAAGAAATATTAAATTTATTAATCAGTCAATTCTATGCAATAAACCAATTTTAATAAAGGTGAACATTGCTTAAAACAGTATTATAAGTTGTTATTTTGAAAGTTTTCTGCAATTTCCTTGGTATAGTTGCCAATTTAAAGTAATACTGCAATATATTTTTAGGAAATTAAACTACCAACGGCGAAGATTACTCACACATTATTTATATATGTTATATTTCTCAGGCATTCTCTGCTTCATTGCGGGTGTTCTGATCTCCATTATCGACCTGGTGTGGCCGCACACCTTCTCCACGGTGCTGGAGGTGTACTACGGCACCCCATACGATCGCCATGTCATCCTGGAGGAGTCCAGTGATGTGCGGTACCGCAAGCCGCGCAACAGTCGCAGCTTGGAGGATCCCCCGGGACTGGGCTCCCGCATCCTGCGACGCCTCAGCTCGAAGGCTCGGGACCTGCAGCCGGGCACGGCACCGCGACGAGATAGTCCTGCTGGAGTGTCAAGCAGCGGGGGAGTGGAGAACAAGGGATTCCAGTCGGATGCACCGAAGAGTCCCTGGCGCTATCCCTTCCGAAGGTCGCAGCAAATGACGCAGCAGCAGCACTCGCATTCGCTGCATCAGCATCCGCTGCAGCAGCATCATCAGCACCACCACCAGCAGCAGTTGCAGTTCGTGGGCGGCCCTGTGGTGCAGCAGCACCCCATGCACCACATGCAGCGCACCATGTCGCAGGACTCGGGATCCAGCATCGCCTCGGCGGCCGTGCAAATCTCCCCGCTGCACAAGCATGCTTTGGCGCGAATGCTGCCGTAAGTTACCAGTTTTACATAAAATCACGTTTTCATTAATAACCGACGAAAACATACATTTTTCTAATGCCTTAAAAAACCAGAAAAGAAACTACAAAAATTATTGCGTGTTAGTTCCTACCAATAACATCAGTTTACAAAACAACATTTTTCAGCCTGTGTTTGCTCCTATTTTATTTTTTATCTCGAGCCTTATGACCAGATTTTGGCAGGTGTTTTATATTTTCAAAGCTCTCACAATGTGAACTCAAAAAGGCTCTTCTAGATTTAATAACTTGCGTAATAGGATCCGGATTTTATTGTGGGATACCTCTATAAGTTTGTAGAAAAAATATCTAATAGTTTACATTCAAATTTATATTTTAAAGGAAAGTCGAAATTTTAGCCTGTTTTCATGTTAAATTTTTTGTTTTTTCCAAGGACGTTCAGTATGGGGTCCCAAAATTGCATCTCTAGATTTCATAACTTCGGTATTTGGATTCTGATTAAGAAGTGGGATACCTCTCTGAGTTTCTATAAAAAATATACAATAAAATACACTCATATTTTTGTTTTAAACGATGTTCAAAATTTTAGCTTTATACATTATGCATTTTTCAGGACTTCCTAGGACTAGGATCCCAAAACTGGTTTTATAGATTTCATAACTTAAGTACTAGAATTCCGATTTCAAAGTGGGATACCTCTAAAAGTTTTTGGAAAAAATCTCTAAAATATACATCAAAATTTTTATTTTGAGCGATGGTTGAAATTTTAGCCGTTTTTTGTGTTACATTTTTTGGGGTTTCCAAGGACTTTCAGTATGGGATCCCAAAACTGCTACTCCAGATTTCATAGCTTCGTTATTTTGATTCCGATTAAGAAGTGGGATACCTCTCTGAGTTTGTAAAAAAATCTCTAACAAAATACATTAAAATACGTATTTGAAGCGATGGTCGAAATTTTAGCCTGTTTTCATGTTAAATTTTTTGGTGTTTCCAAGGACTTTCAGTATCGGGTCTCAAAAGTGCTACTCTAGATTTCATGACTTCGGTATTTGGATTCTGATTAAGAAGTGGGATACCTCTCTGAGTTTGTATAAAAAATCTCCAATAATATACACTCATATTTTTGTTTTAAACGATGGTCAAAATTTTAGCTTTATACATAATGAATTTTTCAGGACTTCCTAGGACTAGGATCCCAAAACTGGTTTTATAGATTTCATAACATAAGTACTAGAATTCCGATTTCAAAGTGGGATACCTCTAAAAGTTTGTGGAAGAAATCTCTAATAATATACATCAAAATTTTTATTTTGACCGATGGTCGAAATTTTAGCCTGTTTTCATGTTAAATTTTTTGGGGTTTCCAAGGACTTTCAGTATGGGGTCCTAAAAGTGCTCCCCTAGATTTCATAACTTCGGTATTTGGATTCCAATTAAGGAGTGGGATACCTCTCTGAGTTTGTAGAAAAAATATCTAACAATATACATAAAAATTTGTATTTTGAGCCATAGTCGATATTTTAGCCTGTTTTCATGTTAAGTTCTTTGGGGTTTCCAAGGACTTTCAGTGGGATCCCAAAACTGCTACTCTAGATTTCATAACTTCGGTATTTGAATTCCGATTAAGAAGTGGGATACCTCTCTGAGTTTGTATAAAAAATCTCTAATAATGTACATTTATATTTTTGTTTTAAACGATGGGCAAAATTTTAGCTTATTTCATTATGCACTTTTTAGGACTTTCTAGGACTTTCAGTATGGGATCCCAAAACTGGTTTTATAGATTTCATAACTTTAGTACTAGAATTCCGATTTCAAAGTGGGATACCTCTCTGAGTTTGTAGAAAAAATTTCTAACAATTTACATTAAAATATGTATTTTAAGCGATGATCGAAATTTTAGCCTGTTTTCATGTTAAATTTTTTGGGGTTTCCAAGGACTTTCAGTATGGGGTCCTAAAAGTGCTCCCCTAGATTTCATAACTTCGGTATTTGGATTCCAATTAAGGAGTGGGATACCTCTCTGAGTTTGTAGAAAAAATATCTAACAATATACATAAAAATTTGTATTTTGAGCCATAGTCGATATTTTAGCCTGTTTTCATGTTAAGTTCTTTCTTTCCAAGGACTTTCAGTGGGATCCCAAAACTGCTACTCTAGATTTCATAACATCGGTATTTGAGTTTGTATAAAAAATCTCTAATAATGTACATTTATATTTTTGTTTTAAACGATAGGCAAAATTTTAGATTATTAGCCTGTTTTCATGTTACATTTTTTGGGGTTTCCAAGGACTTTCAGTGGGATCCCAAAACTGCTACTCTAGATTTCATATCTTCGCTATTTGGATTCCGATTAAGAAGTGGGATACCTCTCTGAGTTTGTAGAAAAAATCTCTAATCTCTAAATCTCTTTACTTTTTAAAAAAATTTTTAAAATGTATTTCATAAATATTAATAACTGAATACGTCCTTTCTTACAGTAATCCCCCAGTGGAGCGAATCCGTGACATGGATCACTGGTGATTGCCATTGGACAAACCATAAAAATCGACCATTTTTATTGGGCTTACTTAAATCTTGACTAATTGGAAATAATTTTAAAGCAAAACTTGAAAACAAAACCATTTGTGATAATTTCTTAATTTAAAACCAATTCAACAACCATAGGATGGAAGATATTTAGTAATTGACAGATCACATATTTTGATTAAAGAACTAACGAAAACGATGTTAAACTTAAAGATAACTTTAATTAAATTATTTTAAATGTTAAGCTAACCTTACAATAACGGACGACGAATCAAATTTAGGTTAACCGTGTTTTAGTGATGTTCATTTGTGATAAGACAATCCTGCCACACACGCACACGAAAACAGACAATCACCTTAAAAGGACGAAGAATTGTTTATGTTTAATGAGTAATTTATTATTTTTAATATGAATTCAATGCCAGTGTCTAACGAATAAGTTGAGAAAAATGTGTAAAATCCGTTTAAGTTATATGTTTAAGCTTGACAATGTTTAAAAGCGATAAGATTGGAAAAAAAATACGACGACCTGAAGTGCTGTCAAGTTTTATTACTTTTGGGATGTGGCATTCTAAGAGAGTTGCCAGGGAGGTATTGCAAAAATTACTATTATTTCCGGGACTTTAAAGGGTTGAATCCCCTTCTTGGTGTGCACTTCCCAGCCCGCCTAACCAGATCTTATTCCCACTTAGCTAGTCAAATAAATCAATTATCTAGGCAGAGCTACTTGCTCCGCAGAGTGGGCACAACAAAGCATCGCAGGCGAGTGAAGATAAATAAAAACAAATAAAATGTACTTCATATGCAAGGCGAGCATAAATAGACAGTTATATTGCCCACCCAGTGGCACTTCTCCGAGGACGCGGCGATGTCCTGCTCTGCGCCGTGCTGTTCCTGTGTCGCTATCGCACGCTTCTCGGTTTAGAGTTCAAGGAATCAAGATTTATGACATTTTTATTACAGAAACGAGCGCAGTTAGTGTGGGCGGACGGCTTTCCTCCCCAACTCGATGCGCCGCTCCCCCTCCCCGTTGGCTCACACACTCTGCAGCTACGCTGACTTTAAAAATATGCAGCCGGGCGCGTCAAGCCATTATTTGGACTTGGGCCTTGGAAACGGCAATAGCTACAGCAGCACTGGGAGAAACAGGAGCTAGAAGGATGGAAAATAAGTTGATAATTTTGAAGCAGAAAGAGTAACACTTTTAAAATATTTACAAGAGCAGTTTCCCTTTAAATTATATAATAAGATTATAATAATAAGATAAGATTATGTAATAAACATATGAATACCTTAAATCACTTATACAAAAAAATGTCCAACATGGTAATGTAACACATAATATAGTAAAATATATTTTAATAGGAATGCCTAACATTCATGATACTTTTAATATTATCTGTATTGGATATTTTTTAGCATGTATATATATTTTGTTTTTGATTTCTCTCAGTGTACTGGCCTGCCCCTGGGCTCGGGCTGGGAAATGCCGCCGCATGCAACGGAAGGCGCATAATTCACAAAACAGCAGGCGATACTGAGGCAACGGAGCAGCGGCGGAATGGAGCAGTTGGCAGAGCCAAATGCAATGGGAATCTGGGCACAGGATACAAGAACGCCGCCCTCCACCTTGGGATGCTTTTTGACTCTCAATTTTAATATAAACAAATTGCAAACGTTCTTATTTATGACATTTTTTCCTCTACCTTTTTGGCATCCTTAGGGTGTTTTTTCTTGGGAACGAGAGAGGTAGGAGAAAGGTCAAGGGAGGTTCGCTTCGTTAAACATATAAATTTGAGACTTTTGTACATTATATAAACATGTTAAGTGTGTTCAAATCGGAGGTTTAAGTTATAAGATAATATATACATATAGATCAGAACCATGACCTTGACCTACTGTTCCAGTCGGAAAACTAACTGCTGCAATTCAAAATTTCCTCGAGACCTCAGCGACACTCTGTGACATTTCCCATTCCTGACTTGCTTTGTTTTCCGCCCAATTTGTGTTGCATACTTTTGCATACACTGCTCGGCGCATGGAGGAAAATTCCATTAACAATACGCATCAATTTGCATCGATCATTGTGGGGCTAACAATACGTCCAATATGCCAAACAGAAACAATGAGGGCACAAATAAAATAAAATCGAGTTGCATTCGAGGGAGTAAGATAAATTCTCTTGGCAGCTGTGCTAACGAGCAGCCCGGGGGAAAGATGGCGGAATGCAGGGGGTTTTTCCAGGGGGGTTTTTCCGGGGGGGTTTTCCCGGGCGGTCCTCCAAGGGGGTGGGGGTTATAGACTTTTTGTCAAGACAGCACGCAAACAAGTATTTGCTGAGTAATGCCAACGCTTTTACTTCGCGCGCGGACAGGGACAGAGATTCCTCGGCAACTCGGCCATGTCCTTGCCTTTTGCTTAACACAAATGAAAATGGATGAGCTACTAAGCGTTGTCTTTGCTGCACTCCTGCAGTTGTTGCATTCGAATGCTGCCCGGCATTGACTGAACTGAATAAAATGAAATGAAAATGTTGCAACAAGCCGGGAAGACCAGCCCTCCCCCTCGATGCGCCACCCAATTTTCCTGCTGGGAATGCACTTTGTTTCTAGGACACGCCGTTGTCCCCCGCTCCTCGATTCACTTTCTTGCTGTTCTGCGCTGTGTGCATGTGTTTTGTCTTTGTTTTTATGCCATTTATTTATTTAAGTCAATTTCGCAGAGTGTGTTTGAGCATTTTGCTGCAATTCATTTTCGGGTTTCATTTGCCGTCTGCCCTTCTCGCTTGCCATTTTTTACGCGTCTTGCATGAGTTTGTGCGCAGCTCGATGGCAATTTTTACTTTGAGTGATTGCAGCTGGGGGCTGCCGGGGCTCGGAGGTGATAGGAGTGGGCGGAACGATTGAGCGGAGGACTCCTCGGGGATGGGTTAAATCTGGAGTTAATTAGCTGACAGTCCGTAGCTTTGATTGGGTTTGCTCTGTAATTGCTGGCTCGCTGGACAGAGGTGCGGAGGAATCGATTTGGCTGGACTGGCAGTCTCAACAAAAAGTATCTAGAAGTATTGAAAGAAAAAATCTTCATTAAATATTGTAAATATTTTTAGAAATAATAAGAAAGCTTTCCTAAGCATGTGTGTTTTAAACCTCATAAGAATAATAGAATCCATTCTTATAACCGAATCGGACGTTTTCACAATATATATAGTTTAAATATTCAAAATATTACAATTTTGTAACGAAGTTGTTTTCTACTTAACATCCTACACAGTGGCTTGAGGCTCCACTAAGTCAAGACCTCAACCACATTTATACCAAAGTTGAGGTAAGTATAAGACCTTTGCTGTAAGAGAAAGTTCACAATCTATAGTCTTAAGAGAGTATATTTTCTTGCTGACCAAACAAGTTACTCTTATTGTGCCTCAAATTCAGCCAACTCTGTTTGCTTAACAATTTGCGAATTCTCACAATTGCCGATCATTTGACAAAGGAGATAGAACAGATAAGGATAATAACACCAATAGAGTTAGGAACTTCTCCATCTCTTGTAAGAAATTAGGAGAAAACAAAACCTGATCAGCTTATCAAAATTAGTAAAGTAAAGCAGTTTAACTTAAAACATTTTTTTAGGTCAATATAAAGTAATTCAAAGTTTGAAAGAGTTAAGCTCTTGTGTAAATTGAAAATAAAAAATGCTGTATAAAGGGTACCACAAATAAAATCGAAAATTTAAGGTATAGTCCATATTTCATTTTGGATTTTATTGGTATAGTACATAGTACATATTACATTTTACATTTTATTTGTATTCCAAAAACATCAATATTAATTTTCAATTTAGAGATTAGAAAACAGAGATAAATTTGAATTCTTCTACACAATATAACATCATTTTGTAAAAAGTATCTAGTAATATCCAAATCCTTTACATTGTGTACAGTGTTCGTTTTTTAATAATTATCTAATTTGTCTCGAAGCCTTATAAAATTCTGGAATTAATATTATTATTTCTTAATTTTTACTGACTTGCGGCACAGAGAGCTGAGGATGGTATCGGCCTTCTCTTAATTCAGCTCTTTACTTTTGGATGCTCGTGGGCTTCCGCTCGTGCTATCCTTCGAGGCGCTCGGCTCTTGTCCTGCCGCTCGGAACGGGGTCGTCGTGGGGCTCGGCAGCCGAGGCCCAGACTTCGGGCCGCCGACCTCCGGAGGGGGACTGTGGGGCCTGTGGGGCCCTGAGCTGGCCGTCCGAGTTCAGTTGAAGCTCAGCCGTCGGACTGTTTCGAACGTGTTTGCAGGGATGCTGACGCTCGCCGCGGCAGCCATCGAATTAGCGAAGTTCTCGGGTTCGGGTCGCAGGGTCGCGAATGAGTACATCTAAATTTCGTACCGCCAAAGGACCACCAATTATCGAAATCAATAGGAGCTAATTAGAATATTTGCGGGGTGGTGCAAAAACTGCATAAATAGCTTGGCGTGCTCTGTTTCGCATTGCGAGAGCCAGAAAATAGGAACGAAAATCATGTTGCACACACAAAACGCTCCACTTGGGCTCCTTTTAGGCGGCTTAATTGCCCTGTTCTCGTTTGGGGCACGCATTAGAGCCAGCAACTAAGTATTCGCAAGTGCCCCAGTGTCTTCGTTGTGGTCGTGGTGTTCGTGCCGCCCGGTGAGTGTGTGTGAGTTTGTTTGTGTTTTGATGGTCACGTGGTCAGTGCAAAGTTGGCTTAACCCACAACCGCCTTCTGGTGCGTGACACAGGTCCGGCAACAGTAGCAACAATAACGGGCGACAGCAGCCGCAGCGCAAATAGTAACAGCCAGTGCAATAAAGGATTATCCTGAGTGGGACAAATTTAAATTGCTCGCCAGGTAAGTTGGCCAGGACGACAAGCCCACTTTTTGCTCTTTAAGAGTGACTTTTTGCCTGAAACTTTGCCTGCCCGGCTGGAAGTTGAAATTGCCACCCGCCCCCGCAGTTGCTGCAGAGAGAGAAAAACCCTGGGTGGAATTAAGTTTCCTGTAACTTTCCATGAATTAATTAATTAAACTGGCTATCCTGCTGCATTCTTTTTACCAGCTTGGTGGAAAGTGACACCAGGATAGTTAGAAGGAATTTATATATGATAGGTTGTTTCCCGGTTGTTCTTTTCTGTAACATTAGATACCAGTTTGTATGGCTTAAAGTTCAATTCCTTCAATAATCAAAATTGTATTTAGCTGGTTAGTAACAAAAAGAAAAGAACATTATGCTGATATTTTTAGATATTGAAGTATATCATAATAATTTGCTTAACCAAAATTCATTTAAATTTGTTACATTTTTGGTATTGATTTTTGTATTTTTCCTTGGTGGCCTTTGACCTTCTTTTGCTGGCCAGGGCTTTTCTCAGTGTGGAAGTTGGGGAATTCGCGGTTTTAAGCTCTTGTCTCGATGCGCCAGTTTTTCATTTTTGCCGCCTCCTCACTTTGCCCCGCCGCTCGCAACTTGTATTCCCCCGTGATCTGAGCCCCCTCTCCGGTTTTCCGCGACGCCACTGGGCCGTGCCGATTGCCGTAACTTAAAATGCGCCAACTGACTGCCAGAAAGTTGCCAAAAACTTTGCCTAAAGTTTATTTACTTGTTTTTTACCAGTCTCTCCTTGCTCATCTTTTTTCATTCCATTCCTTTGTCTAGCAATGCAAAATAAAGTGGGAAAAATGAAAATATTGCAGGCCGGAAAAGACTTTGTGTAGCAGCTAGGAGTTCTGATCATTATGTGATAAAATCAAAAAATCTATTTTTTTGTTATTTACATTTTTTATTTGATATACAAGTTAAAATTATTATTATTTAAATATTTTGGTGGAAATTCTAAGCTTTTATTATTTCCTTATACTTTATTACTATCGTATTAAAGCAAAAGATATAATTCTTTCAAACAAAATATGTTGAAAATAATTTACTATGACCTAGAAATAAAGTTTAACTTTGTCTTACTAAGTAATGGGGGACTGACAAAAACAGCTTTAGCCCAACTTGTGAACCTTCCACCTGGAGAAGACCGAAATGTTCATGCCTTTCGCCTGTTTATTAAATTTGCATGCCGTCTTTCATTAGGGGAAAGTGAAGACTTCAGGCCTTTCGCCTACACCTCCTTCAAGGACAAGTACATTTACTGCTTAGTTTCGGGGAAAATAAATAAATTAGTTCGGTAAGTGGAAGCGAAAGAGTGAGAAATTACAAACTGCTGGCCAAGTTAATATTTAAGTCCTGCTGCAGTGATTTAACGAAATTCCCTCTCATTTTTGGACAATTAAAATATGCAAATGAGTCAACAGCCAAATGGACACGCACGACTACCCCAAAAAGGGAGATAAGAGCGGAGGGGTGTGTGGATTTCGACCGGAGTTCGGGCTGTCCGCTGCCACAGGCAGATACAAATGTAGAGATACAAACGGAGAGATACAAATGCGTAGGCTGAATTTTTGATTGGCTCTCTGGGCACTGCCACCACCACCCCCCAGAAACATTTTTGACAATTTCCAAAGCTTAATGGCTAATTGAGCTGCCAGAAGGGAGGGGTCGCCTGCATTTGGGAGAGCACAAATTTATGGCGAAAAGTCAATTACGTGCAATGGGTCCAATAGAAACAGAAAAACCTAGAGATACATTTCCCCAAAGGGATACGCACTTAGGGGTTAGTTGACAGTGCTGCGCTATACCTTCGTATGCCTGGGGCTTATCAGGAGCACATATTTTCCACGAGAGTGTGTTGTGCTTACTTCAAAAAGGCATTAAGCCGAAACGTATAAACAAAAGTTACGCATACCCAACCTTAACCGTTGACGGGTTAATGTGATTTTAATGTACTTTTTACCCTCCCGGCCCAACCCTTTGGTCCTTCAAAGCCCCCGCAGCTCTGCGTTGCCCAGGAGTGCCAGGAGTGAGTTAAGTTTTATGCAATTTCATCATTTTTTTAATGTGCGCATTAAGAAAGTTTTTATTTGCCTTCTGCAAGGTTCTGCAGTAATGCAAATTGAAATGTAAATCCTTACATTTTACTTGTGCTGACTTTTGCAGTAAATTACCCGAATAAATTAAAAATAATGTTGTAAATAGCACACACATTATTTATTTAAAATGACTCTATTACATCATTTATAAGTTTATGGAATACAAAGCTTAATAGGATTAATAAATTAGGTTTACTTCTGTTTAAGTACAAAGAATAAAGCAGCCAGCTTTATTATGCAGTCGAAAATAATCGCAGGAATAAATCCAATAGTAAAACTAGCTTTTTCCGAATGTAAGGTAATCGTGTGATATAACAAACCCACAAATTTAACGTAATTTAGCAGGAAGCACGGGCTCCTTTGCGTGTGGCTGCTTTCCACACAACAAAAGCTGCTTTGGGGAAAATTTTCCACGCTTTTGAAATCAATCTTCCTAATGACAGACTATCCAAACGAAAACAGCAACGGCAACATGAATAAAGGGCGGCTGGTAGACACGTGCGTTCTCCTCCGAATTTCACGCTCAAGTATCTGGCACTTGTAGCCGTAATCGATCTGAACAATAACAGAATGAAATGGCATAAAAAATTGTATATTAAGAAACAGCAAACAAACCTGACATGGCACGAAAACGCGCCAAAAGACGCAAACAGATGTCTGCTCTGAGGTTTTCTGGGTTTCCTTTTATGGCGGGGATGGGTAAAAGTCTGCGGCTGCGATGATTCCAAAACAATTTTCACCTTTTGTTGGAGATGTTTAAGTGGGTAGCGAAGCCCCTTGGGAGTTCGGCTTAGTTCCTGGAAAAGAAAATGCAATTGAAGTCGTTGGCAAGGGATGGCAATTGGATAGGTGGTCTGGCATTGTTTAAATTGATTGATTTGCGGAGGAAATAATACGCCTAAAAGGTATTTTAAATTTCATATTTACCGAAATATCATTATTGATAGATTACCCTTTTGACTTTTGGCATTTGGTCTATTTTTAATGAAATCCATTAATATTTGATTGGTGTTATTTAATCCTCGCAGGGGCTACGTAAATAAACAATTATCGAAATGTGAATTCTGAATAAACTGTATAAATGGGTGAAAATAATCGTGGAATTTAGGCGGTTAAATGAAATGGCTGGCAGTTTTAGTGTTTTGGCCCGGGACTGCCATTAAAGGTGGATGTGGAGTACCGGCTCCGACCTGCTCATTGCATTTATATTGTATATTCAATGATGAGTGTGTTATTTTACCGAAATGAAACATTATTTTGCGCCATATTTTGCCTTTTACGATGCCAATGTCCGCCTTTGGCCAGGGGAATTCCCCGAGAGGGATCAGCACGACCTCCATTTTGGGCTACTCTATATGTGTCCTACGAGTCTGAAACTCATCTTTCTCGTCCTGTGGCTTATTTGCAAGTTTGATGGATTTTTATCCCTTTTGGCCGCCTTGCCGTGTGGGCTTGCCTCGCTTTTATTATTCGCTTCCTCGTCCTTAACCTTTCCCTCTATCTTTTTTCCGGGCCGCTCTGAATTTTCTTCCTGGATTGTGGCTGCTTTTGGTGCAATTTTATTATGCCACTACAGACACACGCATTTTTATTTATTGTGTTTTCCCTCCCCTTGCCCTCCGCCCGGCATTTATTTATACTCGTTACATATTCCGTCTCGTTCTCAGTCTCCATGGCTCTGTTTTTATTTTATTTCTTTTTTTCGGCTGCCTTGTCGGCGAATTTATAAATATAAATGAGTTTTGCTCGATGAAGGTTAAATTGAAATTTACTTCGGTTTACTTTCGCAGAGGGACAGAGGGTATTGGTGCTCTGTGAGCCAGGAATAAGTTGTTTAGCTTGATTGGTGGGTGCCTCAGATGATGGAGAACCCCGGTGAAAAGTTGCTTAGAACTCTGCATTTCCGCTTCCGCTTCTAGTCCCCTATATCCCCATATATATGTTTGTACATGTGTGCGCTTCCCATTTTAATTTTGCTGAGCAAACCGCCGGATATCTCTTTCCTTATCCCTTATTCATTCGCCTTTTTTCGGGTGTGAAAACTTTATTTGTCTGGCTGCCTTTTGTTTGGCCTTATCATTTGTCAAAAAAAACTTCCCCAAATTGAATATTTGCATAAGTTTATTGAAACAGCCATCGGGTGGGTGATGTTTGACAAAGGGAAGGAAAACATAGAAGGAGTCTTCCCAGCCCTAATTCTGACTTTCTGTCCCTCCTCGAGGAGGCATCTGTTTGATTTGTATATGGAAGGCTTTGCAGCAGCCTTTGCCTTTGCCTTGCGTAAATCCATCTCTTGATTTTTCCCTTCGCTTTATACCTCATCAAGAGGAAAAATAAAATGTGGTAAAATATTTGATCAGTGGGAATTTATCTGTTGAGGTAACAATTTTTGTTAGATATAGGAAATTAAATAATATTATTTTATATCAGTGTACAATCTGGGAATAATTGTATTTCATTTACGAGCTACATTCATATTTAGAAGGCTATTTTATGTTTATGTTTAATAATTTCTTTTAGCTTTCTTAAATTGCATATACTAAGCGGAATACGAAAGCAATAAAATCCTTTTGTACAAAAATATTCCATTCTAATAGGGCATATACATGTTCTTTTAGTACTTCCTTAGTAGCCCGAAAACATTGTTAATATTTATCACTAACTCGACCATCAAAGTTAATCGAACTAGGCCAGAGCCTCGAAACCAACTTGATGGCATTTGGCTGACCACAAGTCATATAAACCATAAATGTCCATACATAAATGTGCGAGTGTGTGGGGAAATACGAAATACACGAAAAGATATTTCCTGTGCGAGGACATAAATTTCAACGGTCGCTGAGGCATAAAGCCAGTGGCTTAAGTGTTGGCCATGTGTCAACCATGGCTTGTCTCAACACACATATGTTTGGTTACAGATTTATTTGTACGTGTAAATGTACTTGCACTCGAAGGCATTAATCTCAACGACACTAAAAATCAGATATTTCGCCAATCGTAGTGTTCGCGCCTCCATTAATGTCATAATACGAAGGCAATTTCTTAAATTTTTCGCATATTAAACGTTTTGGCCATTAATAACTTTTCAAGGGAACTGGGGAGACTGAGGGAAAAAACGAAAAAATTCTGTGCATGTTCCAAATGATCGCTTCAATAACCACAAAGGCCATAAGAAACAGGCGAAACAGGCTGAGTCCTGCGGATAGAGATGGGAAATGGGGATTGGCATGGTAATGGGGATGTGGAAGGAAGTGAGTGAATGAATGAATGAATAACCGAATGAGTGACTGGCGGTCGGAATGAGGTAGCAAGTGCATGGCAGATTGGAGTGACGGACTGGCCAGAGTCCGTTTGAGATTGTTTGTTCTCCACGGCCCTTTGCACATGATAAAAATTTATTTAGACCAAATAGAAAAGAATGAGGCTGGCGGGAATAATAAACTACAACAGGCATTCGAGCCAGACACAAAGTGAGCGGGCAATCGAGGGTCAGGAAGTGCCCGGGCAGCCATTGACAGGCGGGGAGGCGGCAGGGCTTGGAGGGGAAAAAGTGCCACAACTATTGTGTATGAGTCCCGGCCTCACTGCAGAAGATCCTTGCCACGGGCACTTCGGTTCCCCAGTCAGTCTGCCACTGAATGGCAGCAACGACAGGCCACTGACGACGACTGCATGCAATAAAATGTGTCTATCAAACGTATCCCTACATTCTCACGCCAACGTTTCGTATGCTTAATATTCCCTTCGACTTACTGGGCTTAGGTCTTTATCCTGAGTTCTAAAATCAAAAGATCTTCCACATAATATTATCTATTAAAAATCTAAAATAGAGCACCAATTAAAAATTGAACCCTCTAAGGTTAAATAAATATATAAAAATATTTGATATTCGAAATATGTTGTGAGTTGTTCAAGAATCCATTTTATTAGTTTAACCATCTTTAATATTCATTTTAAAAATAACATTTTTCCATCAAAACTAATGTTTGATTTCCAACTTTTATGTTGCTCAAATATTAAATGTTTGTAGAAAAGCTTTTAAAAGATCCTATTTTTATACCAGTGATTATTTTTATAACTTCACTATTAAATATAACTAATTTTAACTATTCTTACTACTGATACTAATTTGTGAATATTTTTTCTTAATCATGAAATCAAGTATCTGGAGGTTTGCACATGAATCTCGCGTTCCATGCAATTTCAAAATAGTTTGCTACCTAGGGAGTACATTATTCGGACTCAAAGTTCTGGAAATGTTTTTTGTTTTGTTTTCGGTTTCCCCATGCCTCCCCCTGCTCCCCAGCCCGCCCCTCGATGTTTGTCTATTGGTCGGATGGTTCTGTTGCTGGTTGTTGGTTGCTGGTCGCTAGCTCGGCCGGCCGACGTTTCCGTTTCCGCTCACTGTACGCCATGTTGGTTCTGCCATTGCTGCATTGTTGTTTTTGTTGCCTGCTCTGAAGTGTATGTGCGCGTTCTTTGTGTGGGTTAATGTGCGCACTCGACTGTGCGCAAATTGCTCAAGTGTAGTTCAAGTTGAGCCCCCTCACAGTTTATATATTTCCAGCCGTTTTTTGTGGTGCATACTGTAAAAGAAAATTTGTTTTTTTATAATTGCCAGCCGGACCATTAGTTTTATCATTATTATTTTCCCGCCGAGGGGTGGGGCTTCGCTTTAAGGTCCTTTGTTATTATTATTATATTGCCTCACATTGGCACCTTTCCGGCAGTTTCGCGTCCCCTTGTTGCTTATCTCTTGGCCATATTTCTGGTCGCTTATTGCGCTGTCTTACACTCTTATCATTATTAAGGGCAGGTGCCCCTCTATCTCCACTCCTTTTCCAAGTTGACGACACTCGACGGACACGTTGACAAAATGACAATGGCGGTTGGAGGAGGAGGTGGAGTCGGAGGACCAGGAAACCAAGTGTGGGAGTCCTTGGGCCAGAAGCTGGAAAATTTGTACCCAACTTTGTGTTGATACTTTCCCTGCGCCTTGTAGCCTATTGATTTGCCTTTTTTTTGTCTATGCCAGCCCAGGGTTAACATCTTCTCCATCTTCGTCCATTTTTTGTATCTTGGCTACCTTTTGTGTCTGTTTATTGGCGGTGCCTTTTCCTCCTTTGTCAGCATTTTGTTCTCTCGCCTCACCTCTAAGTTTTCATACCCATTTCTCCTTTATTTATTTGCAAATCATTATTATTTTCTGGGGACATTTTTCCCGAAAGTGAGATACACGAGATGCCCTTTTGTTCTCCACTCGTGTGCCAATTTTTTTACCTTTTATTTTATGTCAGTTATTCTGTTTTTTAAGGTAAAATACAATATTTCCCGTCCTTTGTTGAATATTGCTTATGGCGAATTTTATCGTTCGCTGGCAATCTATGGATGGTTAGGGGGAAGATTTAGGGGTTGGGCAAGGGTAGGGTTGATGAACGGAAATGGTAACTTTTTGTGTTTGCTTCAGTGCCTTATCTTTAACTTCAGTAAACTGTTTTAATAAATTGGTTTGTGAAGAGTGACGTGTTTGTTTCATTTTTACTTAAATTTTAAAGGTAACAGAGAAAGAACAACACAAGGAATTACATTTTATGAGAAATTAAAAAAAATAGTTCAGTAGTTACCTAGTTTATTTTAATTTAACTCAACTAACTAAAAACCATTCTTCAAGCATATATCACATTATTCATATTCATTAATCCTCATAATCCCCACGGGGATTAGTTAAGAGAGTAACTTATTGTTCTATCATATCCTACGCCAAAGCTGCTCACATTTTAGTATTGTAATTACCTTGCATAAACCATATTGTATGTGTTATATCGCGTAATCCCAAAGAATAACCAAGTTCTGCTCATTATGCAAGCCACCAACAAAATTAAAACTTTCGCTTCCGAAATATTTTATTATTCCATTCCAACCTCTCGCTTCAATAATTACTCTCCTTAAATTCCATGACTAATGTTGTCAAACCACCTTTTGATTCACCCCTCAAAAGGGCCAAACTTTCCGGCAAGGTGACGAACTTGCTCATCTCTCTTTGAGAAACTTTCCTGCCCGAAATTGAGTTTTCCAACCCCAACCCCAGCCCCAAAACCCCTCCCCCAGCCCTGTGAACATGAACATCTGTGTGAGGTCTTAACGGGGCGCGTCGCCTTACAACTCGATAATTGCGGCTTCAACTTGACTTTACCGAAAAAAAAAGAATCAAATATATAGGTATATATAAAATCGGAGTGGAATAAAAGAGCAAAAGAAACTTGTTCAACTTTTTAACTAGCCTCCAAACTAAAAACTTTTCAATACTCAAACCAATGGAACCAATGGATTCACCCCCTGCCTTCCTTTCTTTTTTCCTCAATTGCAGCTGCTGCCACGGGGAAAGCGGAGACCGTTGAGAAAATCGAAAATGTGCTTCCATTAGGAGGACGAGAAACTGGAGAGGTCGGCGCGGAGAAGAAAGAAAAACTGCAGCGCCAAATCTGCAAACCAAATCCAACTTAAGTCACATCAAATTAAAATCAACAACCGGCGAAGGGTGAAAGCAGAAAGGAAAATTATAAGAAATATATATATATAGAGAGAGACAGGAGAAGGGGGGAAATGAAGTGCAATAAAAGTCAAATGGCCACGTTAACAATGTGGAAAATTTTTATGGCCCTGCTCCTGGCGATGGCACTGCTAATGCCGCTCACATTAGCGCGCCTGCATTCCACTTCCGGCGTAGGAATGTCCGGCGGATCGAGCAGCATGGGTCCTGGCGGAGGAGGATCCGGGAGTGGGGGCGCATCCTCGAAGGATTCACACGGTAAGTCCACCTCTATCCCTCGCTTTTTTTGATTATTTTAAATGGCTGTGGCTGCACTCGGGGTCCAGGCTGGAGAGTCCAATAAATAAATTTAAATATTTAACTAACTTGCATTCGGAATGCGGCACCACTCGCGACTGCCACCTCGCCGGGAGTTGCCAAAAAGTCTGGAAAGGAGAAAAAATACTTGCATTTTGGGTGGGAAAAACTTTAACACCTCGTTGCAACTGGAGGCACGTTGTCCTGGCACGTGTCCTGGCATTTATGATTTCATTCCGCTCCGCTGTAAGTTCTGCAGGCAGCGTAGTGCCACAGAACGAGTAGCTTCTCGTTTGGCTGCCTCTCTAAACTGTCCATTAGCACCCAAGCAAATGCTTATAGAATTTTGAACAGGGTTCAAGCAAGGTGGCAGTCAAAAACACGTACCCTAAAGCAATGCGATCTCAGCTAATGTAAAGCGATGCTGCAAGTTTGGACATATTTGATTCATATTTTATTTCTAGGAATTAATAAATCGAAGGGTACTAGAATTCAAAGAAAAAGTGATGGGTTTTAAGGGAAATTTAACTATGGTCTTTACCAATGGTCGATAAACTGATTTTCAGAAACATATTTTGGTCTATAAGTAAGTTGTAAGTGATTATAATTTCTTATATTCAGGCTAAATTTTCAGTAGAAAAGGTTTTGTCAAAGCGAATTTGCCGCGAAATCAACGTTGTGTTAACTTTTCATTTGCAAATTAACCCTTTTCAAACCATTTGAGTTCTTATTACATCTTACTTTGAGAAAAACGTTCTAACAGATCCTTATGAACTTTTCATGACAAGTGAAATGTTAATAAACCAAATCATACTTGATTGTAGTGCTTATAAAACACTTGAAACTTTAACTATCAAGTAGGAAAGCAGAGAGAACAGACCGCCACAAATCAAAGCCTTGCTAACTTGCGCTGTTGATTGAAAAGTTTATTCCCAAGATTTTTGCAGTTGTCACCCGAGCCCAGCTAAGCTCTCTTCATGGAGATTCTTCGGCAAAGTCTTGGGCCAGCCGAGCAAAAAAGGGAGAAAACAGCTTTCAGGTGTTTTGAGCTGCGAAGAGCTATTTGACAAAACTGCCGGGGCAAAAGCCGGGGCTATTTATTATGCCCACAGGATGTAGGAGCAGGAACACACACGCACCCTGGACAAAAACAAGGTGAACTGCGTAAATCATTTCCACTTTATGCGCTCTCTAAGCCAGACAGTGTCAACAAACTGCAAAGGCTGTGGACCTGGGAAAGGGATAAGATATACCGGAGTTTGGTTTGGCACGGGGACAGGGGGAGAACAAGCATTATGGAGCATTAAAAAGTACAGGAGCAAAGGCAGGGAACGGGCTGAGGGACAATCTCTTGGCAGTCAAAAAGTTTTGGCCGTTTAGAAAAGTGTCAAGCATTTTATCACACGGAACCTACCCGAAAGTGGCCAACAACAACGACAGGCGCAATAAATCTTTAAGAAGCTGGCTGGGAAAATCCTCTGGTTTTTCCTCCTTCTCCCCACTTTTCCCCACCCAGCTAATGCATTCCGGCTAAACAGGCGGCCATAAGTATGCAACGGACTGGCAAACTCGACTGACACAGTGACTAACTGACGAATGTCCATCTCCTTAACTTCCCGCCAACGATTTCCCGAAAGCTTGTCAACGTGTTGAGTGCAGCAGTTACCAAATGCTCCGGGGACCGGGATCCCGGAAAAGAATGTGGACGACGGGGCCAGTCATCGCATCGCAGAGCATCGCACCTTTGCCGCACTTTCGGTTGGCAAACTTTGTGGCTAGCAACACGTTTTGGCCAACAAAAAATATGAAAAAAACGAACACTTTTGCGAAAACAAACACGCGAAGGAACTGGCGATTGACGCTTTTTGTTACGCCCGGAAAACGTGTCCCCGAGCGGGATGAAGGATTAACCCTTCCACCGCCAAAATCGCTTTGTGTGGCTGCAAATTGAAATTCTGTTTTTTGGTTGACTTCAAGTTGTAGTGGTTTACTTACGGATGTTATGACGTTAGATGCAACAATCTTGCCAGAGAAAAGTGAAAAAGTACACGATTTCTTACCTTTGCATATATTGTAGCATACTTTGCGACACTTTGTTTAGGTGAATTTAAAATAAACATTTTTAGAATACCCTTGATTATTTGTTGCTATTTATATTTTTAAATCTTTAATAATAAGGCACTACCATATTAATATGCAGAAAAGAAACAGCTAAAATAGCTTATATTAGTTTATACAATTTTCTAAATTTTCTAAATTTTTCAATTAATTTGTTGAAACTTAATACTCCGCCCAAACTGAAAGCTAAGCTAAACCAAAACACTTCCAGGCATTTTGTCTCACCAAGCACAAATTGGGCTTTATGGTAAAAATACTTTCTGCAATTAAATTGTTTGAGTTTGAGTGAGTGACAAACCCGTTGAGTGGAAATTTTACGGTTTGGGGGTGGGGAAAAGTTGTCGTAGAATTTCTAATTACTCGAAGGGATGAATTGACAGCAGGTTGACAGGTGAGGAGAAGCACAGATGGGATTTAAGCACGCCCACGAATCTGCGGCTTTAATTAATTAAGAATAAGGGGGCGAACTTTCTATTTTTGTCACTCTCAATACGAGGGCGGCGTAAATATTTTAGCAGGGATTCGTTTACCTTTGTGTCCGGTAAATTCTGAAGATTCCCAGAAAGATACTAAGACAAAGTGAAATTTTAGAACCCTTATCTACGAATTCCCCGGCTTTGTGGCTACTAATGGGGTGGCTTCCATGAGGGTGGGCATTTGCTGCATTTTTGGCTCCTTTGTGAATTTTGTCGCGCAATTTTCGCCGAACATCAAAATGCAGCAGCAGCCGAGGCAAAAAAAATTCAAAGCATGCGCTACAAAAGCTTTTAAAACAAAGCCTTGACTAAAATTCCAAAAAAAGGGATTTTCGGCGACAAAGGCGTTGTACCGAGGGGCGTGGCAGGGAGGCTAGACGGAAGATCACAAAAGCCCTGATACAAGAAAAACATGCACCGTGCATCCTCCTTTCACCTTCTCTCGACATTTTCGGGGCACAATTTTGTCCAAAAAGCGGGGAGAAAATGAAAGTTTACATGTCCTGGCCAGGCGTCCGTTTTGGTTGTATTTGTGTGTCTTAGTTCGCCTAAAAATATACCTCACCAATTTCTAAAGAGTCGCCTTGGCAAAGGGTTTACGAAAGTCAGAGGGGCAGGGAAAACTGGCTGGTGAATGGCCCATGAAACCAACTTTGGTTCCGTTGCCTTGCCGCCTGGCTTCGCATTTTTGTGACTTTCATTTGCCATAAATTATTTTATGTTATTATTACACAATACACAGAAAATGGGGAGAAGGGAGAAAAGCTGGTGGCCAAGAAGGAATGGCTAGAGCAACAAGCAAAATTGAGCATATTATTTTTGCTTGGTAAAGTCTTGGCAAAGAGTAAATGCTTCAGCTGGACAAAATTTAATGAAGTACAAGAAAAATACGTTATCCTTAATTTAAAAACTTCAAGGAATTAAAAAACATAAGACAAATAATTAGTGGTTGAAGAAAATCAATCAAGCCGTACCCTTCACATACCCGAGGGGCTCACAATAGTATTGTCCGCCGTTTAATGACTTCAACAGAAATTTATTAGACGCCTAAATCCATTACACCTTACCGAGAAATTCAATCAACGTTTACCCGCGCCCAGAAACATTTACGTTTAGGACTTGATTTCATTGATGAATAAATAAAAATACTTTGAATTCTCTGCCGCGAAAGGCAATTTAAAAATAGGACCAACATTGTTAGCCATACAATTCCGAGCTTAGCCTATTTAAGGGTTCAGCACTAGGTAATTTACCTCGACTTCAGGTTATATAAAAGTTTTATACTCAAATTGAGTACCTGGAAAAGGAAATGTTGCCGGCCCCTACGAACAACCCCTTCAGTTTGTTGCCACTGCTGATGATGATGATGATTTCGTGCCTGAAGAACTATATAATGGATATCGTGTTTTATAATTAATATTTATGGGCAGCAAACATACGACAATGTGGGGGGATGGGAAGAAATAAAACAATATAAATATGAGAAACACAAATAAATTCATACACCGAGTCAATGTACTTGACTTGACCATAGGCCAGCTCTGCTTTTCGCTGCCCAGATCGGGGCACTCCGCCTCATTTCGTGTTGGCCAGTGATTATGTAATAATTAACTGTACATTAACTATTTGTAACCATGAAATTCCTTGGGGCACCCAAACCTCGGCCAGCTATCTGCATAATAAAGGATTTCGGTTCGTGTTTTGACTTTGGCACGATATCAAAACAAAATCCAAAAACATTTCACTTTTTACCACGAAGCACTGATGCGCTTCAGTTTTTCAGGCTCATGGATTTATTAAGTGGTTAAAGTAGAGTAACTCGTTGAGAACTTTTTAACCAACTTGTTAAACCGTTTCCAAAGATTGACAGTAAGTTAGTAACTCGCTGAACTATGAGAGTTCCGCTTAAAAGTTTCGCCCAACTTGATTAACAACTTAAACAACTTGCTTTAAGGGTATTTTAATGGCCCTAAGCAAATATTTATATTTAATTTTTAGTGCAATTTTTACGTGAAATTTAACACCAGTATAAGAGCCCAGACAGCTGGGGCAGCAGTTACTGGACATTTGGACGCACACGCTGCGTATACGTAATGGCAATTGAAACCCGTGAGAGAGGTGGGTGGAACACTATAACAATAAATCTTATTTATGTCTTTTTGTGCGATTTTTATGAGCTGATTTCTGATACCAGCTGAATTTTCGGGCGGGGTTCACTTTTGTCGAATTACCGGAATTGAGCAAGAATAGTTTAAATAAATGGCAGCAGAAAAAATGTTCGCCATAAAATACAAGTGCCAGCTTCGGGAAGGAGGGTAGGGAAGTGCTTGCAAATGCGTTGGTCATGCTCGGCACTCCAAAACGAGTCTTCTGTAATCTAATTTGAGCTGCCATTAGTGTTTAACACTGGCGTGGCCGACGAGACTCCGCCAACGAATTGCCTCTTCATCAATCAAAGGCTATGAAACTCCCGTGGAATGGGAGGAAACTTTTGGGGTGCCTGTGTGCGTGTGCTCGCCGCGTAATTTAAGTTGTGAAGTCGGGCAAAACACGCGCCGGGAGCCTCAAAAATATGCTTTGAATGTGCCCCACAAACATTCATTTGCGGCATGTGTTTGTAATGGGGCATTCGAGTTTTATTCAGGAAGTGCCGGCAAAGCTTTGCTCGAGCAATGTTTGTTCAGCTAAATATTTAACATCGAATTAAAAGATCAAAGGGAGCATCTGATACTAGTTCAATAGAGTTCAATAAAACGAGGGATCCACACCGAATCTCTGGGGTTTTGAATTCACACAATTCTCAAGTATGCAACAGCATATTTAAACATTAGAAAGACGAGACGAAATGCTCAACTTCGGATTATAAGATCAAAGGAAGCATATGAGGATAGTTTAATTGAGCTTTTAAATTTCTTTTAAGGTGTCCAAAAATATGCAAAATTATATTTTAAGGTCATAAATACAATGAATTTATTTGGAAGGCCGAATAACAAATTCACAATTAGACACCTAAAATGACTTTTAAAAGTGTTTTGAAAAGCCTTGTAATTCCATTCAACGTGAAAATAATTTGAACCATTATCAATTTGGGCTATCTGAGATATCGATTTAACCGTCAAAGGTCTTCAAACCGTTCCAGTTCAGTTGCTTAGCTGTCTAAGCCACACCGTTAAAAGTTTGTTTAGAAGGCCAAGAAAGAGGGCAAAGAAGAGGTGGGTACATTTGCATAGTCTGAAGTAATTGATTTCTAAACTTGACACCTTCGCCCGGCTAAGCAGCTTAGGAAAGCGTGAAAAGTTGGTGACCCTCGGTTGATTGGCCACCCCTTTTTTATTGATAGGCGTAATTTTCAAAAGAACAATATTCCCCTGCCATAAGGTGTACTTCGTATACATCTGGCTCATTAAAAGATTTGGCATAAACGAGTTTTAGCATTTGATTAGGCTCCTTGTTGTGGCCATTTAAATGCCATTTTCTCCAGAGCTCTGCTTCGTTGCAATTAGATTTAAGTGTGGCTGGGGCGCTGGTAACTATGAAACAGCAAAATGCTTTTAATTTATTGCGACACTAATATACATTAATGTCTTGGGCCAACTGCTAAAGGACACCCCAAGTGACACGGCCTGAGGTCACGGATCCAGCCCGGCCAAAAAACCCAGTGGCAGACACAGACACAGTCGTAGACACAATTAAAAGTCCATGGCCCAGAGAAATGTTAATGACAACAGACTGCCACAGAAGTGGACTAGCAAGGAGTTTAGTATAAGCCTCGGTCTGCGATTCAGACCCTCCCATTTCGTTGCTCCCGTCCTCTGAGCGCGGTTCCAACGAAGCCTGCACAAATTTTTCGAAACTACCGTAATTTGCATATTTTAAGTTGACTTTTATTGCATTAAAAATGGTAGTGGCTTTGGCCATTGCGGCCTCAGACCTCAGGGTGTTGGTCTTAACCGAAAAAAGCACTTACAGTGGGCTAAGGTGGGTGAAAACTTGACTAAAGTGGAGAAAGAAAGGTCAAAGAACTACACTTTATTTTTACTCAACTGAAATGACTAGTGTTTTTCAGAATTTTTTTTAAATGCCTAAAAGTATGCTGCATTTTTTATCTGTTAGAACCCCTCTGAAATAGGTTATTTTTTTTGTTTTGCCAACTTTTAGACACCTTTGTAAATTAATTCGTAACTCTAGTGATTTAATTCTATCTGCGATAGAAGTAAATTATTTAAAGAACACCTCTGTATTCCATTTGACTTGAGACCCTTAACCTTTGTCCAGTGTGCTCGTCTGTGTGCCTTGACTGCTGTCGCCCCTTCAGCTTTTTGCTACCACTTGGTCTTCCATCCACACTGAATGACCCTGTGGAAAACTTGTAAGAGACAGATTGCAAAAATACAATTAAAATGTTTTAGTGAAAATTAACTGCAGTTTAAATAAAACGCTACGTTGGCCAGTAAACCACGCAAACCGAACTGCTATTGCTCTAGATGATGATGACGATACTGGTTGGCTGGCTGTGATGTTGCCTCGTGTTTTCCTTTGGTGGTTTTAGTGGTTTAGGGTTTTACGTTAAGTATACGCACCGAGTACATAGTCAAGTTGAACCCACCTGCCCAGAGGGCTCGAAGATGTTTGCCCCGGCCCGTGGTGTTACGCTTGGTGTGATGTGGCTGGCTTGGAGGGGATTTTGCAATTTGTTGGACTTCTTCTCGGTCGTCGCCAACAGCGTCGTCATCATCATTATCATCAACAGCTGCTTGTCTAGTTGCTTGTATTTCGTTGCTGTTTTGCGGCTGGCCTAGAAAGTTAATTGAAAAAAAGCGAACAAAATACACCGAAGGAAAGCTAGCCGAGCGGATGCCTGTGTGAAAAAAGGTTTAATTTAAATAAACTACAGGGCGGGCTGCTTGGCTGGGTGGCTCCAAGAGGTTGTTGTGGTTATGGGCCAGTCCAGGTGTTTCCGACCTGCTGCGGCTTAGCCGAGCAACCAACGACGTTTAGACGTTTTTAGTGCCACCTCCAAGGAAACTTGAAATTGCCAAGGTGGCCTGAGGTCTTATAGAGGTGAAAATCGAAGGGGGAGATTCAGCGGAAGATCTGGGATTAAGTTTGTATTGAGGAGTGGGCGCTTATTTATTAAGAGGTTAGTAAACATACCCTTTGGTATTCATAGAAATTCCTATAGTTCAACGAACTTAGCTGAATTTATTTTAAAATATTTCCTGTGTCTTGCTCAGCTGAAAACCCTTTTGCTTCCGTGCTTCCACATTTGAAATAAATTCTTTGATTTTTCCCCTCAATAGATTACGATCTAATAGTTGTGGAATTATGAATTTTCCATTTCCTTTCTGCCTGCTTGAATATAAACTATTTTGCTATCTGCCTTTTGTGTTTACTCACTTTACCAAATATTACTTTGAATGCCTTGCGCAGTTTTATTGTTCGGAACACCCAAAGCTACCATCAAAATCCAATTAAACTTTAAAAGTCATTGCCAGGCTCGTCGTCTCATTCCTTCCTGTGCTGCCTTTTTGTACGTGATGTATGCGCAATTTAATTTTTAATTGCCCAAAAACGAGCACATACACACACAACTCTTTGGAAACCCTGGGAAATTATCGCACTGCGCCAAATCTACAAGCAAAAAATACGAACTCAAGGCCTCACATGTCCATAACCTTGAACCCTGGTCGGAATAACAAGGAGAAAAGTCGAGAAAGTTGGTGAAGAAGGAGCGGAGAAATGAACAAGAGCCTTTGGCTTTTGTCGTAACATAATACAAGGACATTGTCTCCGTCCTCTTCTTCGCTGCTGATGTCGCCTGTCGGCGCCTAAACGTTGGCTATGTATAAATATACTCTTCAGTAAAAATAGGAATCCCTGATTTAAGATCCGGATATTTTATATAAATAACCCTGTTTACTGTTTACTGCGGGCTTTATGAATATCTTTTTAAAAATTTATAAAAAACTGCAGAGCAATATGCCCATATTATGAGAAAGGATACAACATTTTTTCTTTTACAAATTCATTTAAAATATAAATGTATAAATAAAATTAAGACTTAATAAATTCGTATAAAATAGTTTTAAGTATAAGGAACCCTATATGGTATATTTACTATAGGTGATAAAGATCCTTTTAGGGTATTCCAATTCGTATTTGGCCAGGGGCAGCGTGCTATTTCTTGTCTTCTTGGCCAGCGTTTAAATTGCGCTTTGCACTAATAAGCAAAAGTGTCTAACGTAGCGTAACTAAATGCGAAAGGCAAACATTTCATTAACAAACACGCACCGAAAGGATGGGATCTGCTGGGGGTGTTCCATACGTGTAGGGCAGGGATAGGATAAGGATAGGTTGACAGTTATGTGTGCTTTGTATATATTTATACCGTCGCTGGCTCTGCCTCTGTCTTGGTGCTCGGCTTTGGCCAAAAAGGGCTGCCATTTTGCCGAGCTGGCACACATGTTCACACACACACCACCGCCCCAGCCCACACACAAATCCTTTGTGCCTTTTGCTATTTTCGTATTTTGAGTGTGTGTGGGTAATGTGTCTGAGGGTGTGTTTGAAATTTCATAATATCTTTCATTTCATTCTTTTTGGCTTTACTTTATTTTAAGCTCTTTGCTTGATTAGAAGGTGTTGGCATAAATGTCCTTTGTCGCTAGGTCTCTACCAGTGTGTGCGCTTAGAGAAAAAATACAAAGAGGTTAATGATGAAATATTGAAATAAATAATTTGAAGCATGTTTCGAAATGATTAAAAATGTAATAAAAGTATATAAATTTATTACAAACTAGTTTTAAAAGGCTTTTTTAATCTTGTTGCTTATAAGGTTTTTTTAAGGATGGATAGGTTTTAATTTTGCAGTTTATTAGTATATTTTTGGAACTATTTTTCCAGTGTGTTGCGTTCATTGTTTTTGACAGAACACAGATGATTTTCTCTCTCTGTGTGACTGCAAGCTTCGAATAATATGCCTGCTGTTTGTTCATGTGTAATTTACATATCCAAGTGCCGGGTTTCCAAGGCGGCAAAAATTTAATAAAACTTCACAGGATTCCCGCCCAATGGGTATGTTTATGTAAGCGTGGATCGAGCTTGGCTATGCAAATAAGTAGCTTCACCTGAATATGCATTGAAGGCGATGATTCGGATTTCCCCGCCCCATGCCCCCGCACACCAGTTACATCTCTCTATTGGCAGGGGATACATCATCGTATTACTGCACCTTGTCGTAAAACAAACTTGGCTCAATCCATCCCAGCAGCGCGCTGAAAAGTGTATATATCTGCATAATATATTCAACCACAATCAAATTCTGCCGCCCGCCCGCTGGGTTACATAAGCCACATAAAACTCAGTTTGCTGTTGGCTCTGCCGGCTCTCCAGGCTCTCGGGGTGCGTTCAACTTTTACGTATTCAGGCAGCTATAAATGTCATATTTTATCTGCTCCCGCAACTACTCCCGCTGACACTGCCCGCGTCTGCAGCTAAAAATAACAATTTCTAGGGCAAAACTTTATTAAAAATTTATTTAATGTTTACCAGAGTTGCTGCTCCCGCCTTTTTACGCTTTAAAGTTCACTTAGAGCTGAGTTGTGAGGCTGGCAAGCAGGCAACGCTTGGGGTTATGCGGCTTATAGATGGGGTCAGGAGCACCACGGGCGTTTTGTAGACAAATTTTACGGGGGCCTCAAGATCAAAGCAACTGAATTGGCCAGCGCAGAAGTACACAAATAAATGTATTATATAAGATAGACATTTAAATTGAAAGCCCTAGATTAGCTGCAAGGAAGGCGAAACTCTTGAAGATTTTTAAAGCGAAATTGGGCTGAGCGGCGGCCACCTTAACCCAAATTCCCTGGCCAGGATATTCGTGTTGGAGCCAAGTTTGGTGACTCGTATCATAAATCTGTGTTCATTAAACGTGTGTGGCGCACACAGCACCTCCGCCTAACTTTACCGCCCACATCGTGCGACCTAAAAATGCAAAAATCAATATATCAGCAGCAACAAAAACCGAACTAAAAAAGGTATATGAAAAAACCCACTCAAAAACGTGCAACATTTACAACAAAATTTTATATTGTACCACGGCGCGCACACACATAACTATTTTGCATAAAATAAAATTTGTCGTTGTGGGTTTTATTCATTTTTTCCCATACAACTCTGAGTAGGACTCAACCTGGCACTGATATACACAAAGCACGTATGTGGAATGTTTCGGTTGCCATTGTCCTTCCGTTTGTCCTTTTGTTGCTCGTTTGTTTGGCGCCCGGAGACAAAAGCTAAGAGGAATCTCTGTCAGTCAGCCGCTTTCCATTTCTCCCTCTATGGGAGCAGGAGCGCACACATTGACCCAAATTTAAACAATTGAAACTCAAAAAGAATGAAATAATAGTATAGTTTTATAGTGGCTGCAGATATGGCTAGAAGAGCAGCGACAATGTTGACGACAGGGAAACTTTTAAAAGGATCTGTCACCGGGGGAGGGGGAAGTAGGGGTGACGAAAATTAGGCTGCCACGAAGTTCCAGGAAAGTCAAAAAAGCAAGTATGATAAAAGTATACAGCAAACTCTCTAATTGTAGAAAAAAGTATTAAATCATTGGGTTTCAGATTGAGAAATTTATTGTTGCATACTTTTAGACACATTAATTGTTTCCCTATCAAATACCTTATAACTTTTGGTCTCTTACTTATGATGACTACTGTACTTCGCCTTTGTTCTACCCTACTTTGCGTCAACTCCTGTTCTGGCTGAATATTCATATTTCTGGTGATCTAGAAAAAGTTATGAATTATTAAATATGCATACAATTATATCCCTCGTCTGGTCTGAGCGACAGAGGAAGGTGAAATTTCATTTTTCGTGTGAAGTAAAATAACAGCAGGAACAGTGCAACTGCAACTCATATTCCATGCAAATGCTGCTCTTGTTGTTCTGCAGCTCAGGTTCCTCGTGCCGGCTCCTTCCCACTCCGTGGCACTCTCTCCCTCTAACAAACTCTAACAATTTGTCAGACGAGGCGTATGTGTGATATTTGTCCTGTGCAATGATGCGTAGCCAAGAGCTGTTGTGAAATTAGGTGACACAATTTCACTCTACTCACAGTTTTGCATGAGGCTTCATTTAATTTTTTTGTTTTTCGCAAATTTAAAATGCACTTTTCTGATGGTATTTTAAATGAGAATTGCTCCATCAGAGTGCAAATTGTTTTATGAAAATGGATTTGTTTGGAGCACTGTATGTGGATCACAAAAGCTTAGAAGTTCTGAGTCATGATCTTGAGCAGATGAATTTATGAAGACAGGACTTAAAGATTGTGGTCTAGGGGAGCGTGAAACGTTATGTTTAGCTTAGTAAGTTCGGAAGTTTAAGATTTAAGATCCTGTAAATTGTACATCCTTTTTAAGCACTGCTTGTTGGGTGCCATGCAAATGCAGTTCCACTTCTCTGTAACTCCTTGCAGATGTCATAAGGGTATGCTCTAAGCCTAGTCCACACCTACGTATATCCTGGCAGAGCATCTCTGAGCCCGGAAAGGAATCATAATAATGAGTTAGTTTTTTTCTCCCTGGGCTAAGCTCTTCTACTCGACTGCTGCCCCTTGGCAAAGCGGAAGGCTAACAGGAACAATGACCTTTAACGCTCTTTAGCCATTAATGATATTCATGCCGGGCTATTTCCTGGTCTGGACCTCAGCTTGCTCCTCACATCCTTGCGTTTGTTTTTCTGTTGTCGCCTGCCTTCTATGCTGCCGCTCCTTTATGTGATATCCTGTGTGCTGATGGTGGAGAGGAAATAACTTACAATTGACCTCGTTAGTCGCTGTCTCATGTGTGCGAGAGTGCCGGCTAGTTTGGCTTTAGTGTCGTGACCTCTCAACTATATTATATCCTGCTTGGCCAGCAGCACATGTACGGGATAAACGAGCTGGGGGGGCTGTGAGCGGCTAATGCTGATTCAATTACGATCTCGGATGAAGATGGAGCAGATGCAGATGACCCTCTTCTTTACGATATAATTTCACTCTTTCACTCTTTCTTTTACGGCTCTGCACTCAGCGTTGGCTTTAAAGTTTAAGTATATTATAATTATTTGCCCTGTCCCCAGAGCTTCCACAGTTAATTAAATTTAAATTACACTCCGCTTATATTTTTGCCGGCGAGCGTGGGGATGTGGGAGTTTTTAAAAGGATTTCCTGCACGCATTTAAGGCTCGCAAATAAATTAAAAGTAATTGTGTTCGGGGAGTCCTCCGAGCAAATACGCGGCTCCAGCAGGGCTAAACAAATCAACGCTCGGAGCAGCGCGGCATTGGCCCACTGAGAAGGATATCCCCAAGGACTCGAACAGCAAAAAAACATAACTTGTTATCTTTTTTTACGACGGTTTGGTTTCATTTTTTCGCTATTGTTGTTTATCATGTATGTGCTATATGTATGCGCTGGTTCCCCGTTGGAAATGTAAACATGTCCTTATTCGCATCTGTGTGTGCGTAAGGATGTGTGTGCGATGTGTGTGTGGGCTGTCAAATGTCATTGCCAGTTGGTTATGTGGCTTTCGACTCCGCAGGAGCAGCGGTGGCATCGGCGACAGCCAGCAACAACATTGCTGACACATAACAATAAAATAGAAGCGTTTATATTTTTGTTATTATTTGATAAGCACCCAGCACCGCAGACGGGTAGTAAGGAATTCCTAAACAAGCTGAGGAAGCAATGATAAAAACACCGAAAATATGTTCAAGATCTTTTCTAATTCCGTTTTAAGAAAAACAGGAAGGTATTATGATACTTGCTTGTACATATAATTTAATTTAATTTAGTTAGGTTTTATGCACTTAAATAAGAAGCTTAGTTTATTAAAAAACAAGAACGTGTCATCAGGCCAAAATATGTGTTTGTCTTGGCAAAGTAAGACATTTTTATACAAAATGCAGATGATTTTCCACTTGTTGTTCTCTATAAAAACATGTTTTAAAAATCCTGTATTAAATTTTCTCTTGGTGAATGAGACATAGGCTTCCATAGACTAGCATACCCATCCAACTGAAAGAGCATTTCCCTCCCCCTTTATAATGGCACACATAGGAACGGGTGTAGCGTGGCTTTTTCGCAGCATTTCCCACACTGGCCTCCTGCCATAAGCCGTTCGGGGGACAAAAGCCATCATAATAACTACACATCGGTGTTTGCTGTCGCTTTTCTTTTCGATGCTAGTGCGCTGCCTGCTGGCGTGGTAAGGTCGCGCAGGAAAGTAGGTTGAATATTTGCAATACTTCTGCCCGGCCCCTTTAAACATATAGTACCGCCGCACAAGTGTTAAAATCGCTCATCATGTCAGCTCGCACAGCTGCCGGCAGAAATCCTGTGGGTGGGTCTATGGTGCGCTATTGAACTTTATGGCCATAAGAGCGGGGAGTGTGTGCACACATAGGGAATGGATATGGGATATAAGTATATGGAAGCCGCTACGTATTTATATTTGTACGGATCCTGTGCTGACAATCGCTGTGTTATGCCGAGCTAAGCATTTCGAGGCAGCAGCTGTCTGCAATTGTTGTGGCATTTTAAGTCTGCCCAGATCATCGCCAGATTTAACACACAGCCATTGTGGACAGTACTCGTAATATTCCAAAAGCCCAGTTGCCTTCATATTGGCCCATAAAAACACCAAGTAAATCGATACAAATTGTACATAAAACATTGACCGCGTTGAGAGATTATGCTGGGCGCGAAGCCCGCACTAAATATCAGTTTGACAGATGGGTCTATAGAAATAACCCATGAGTTACGTGTTACTATTGAATGACAAAGTGTGTACTGATTCATATTCACTTGTTAAATAGTGAGCAACAATAACGCTTAATGACTATTAAAGTGGCATAAACTATCCAAAGAGGACAAGTGATGTTTTTAGTATGCCTACACACATATAAGGAATATCCAAATTAATTTCAAATTTTATCCAGTTTTCCGTACGGATTTTCAAAATTGACAAACCAGCACTTTAAACTGTGTCCCTTAAACCTCTGGCTTGCCAGAACTCTCAGTTATTTCCCGAAATATTTCAATGCAATTTGGCTCCATAAAAAACAACTCAACCCACATATACTCAATCAACTGCCAACTACATCAAATGTGCTCTGATTCGCATTTCTGCCACTTTTTCCCCCGCCATAAAGCCCGCATTCCCCCAGCTCTTTCGCATTTGTACTTCAATCATAACTGGCGCTGGCCCGCACAAAAAACTCCACAGAAATGCCACAAAAGTGTTTACATAGCGTCAAAGCGAAATATTTTATCGACACGCACATGCCGACACCACCAATCTCATCAGCCGCATCTCACCCCTGCAGCCAATCTACACCCACGCGACTCCATTCGCATGTTAACAACTACAGGGGGCTGGGGCGGAGGGGGCGTGGCTGGGCCAGGATCGGAACAGGACGAAGGACCGGGCCAAGCCGGGCCAGAAAAACCAAAGGAAGCCAAAAGGCGCAAAAAATTATTACGCTTTATCTTTTGATTTAACCTTTTGTGCGACAAAAGCTTTTAATATGCAAATGACTAAATGAGCGTCTTGAGGCTATTGGCTTTGGCTGGGCTGTGGTCGGGGTGGTTCCTGGCCGGGTGGTTCGGGGCCGGAGGTTTGGTCAATTGGTACATTTGCACATTTCATTAACGTCGAACCCAATGGAGGAGTTCCTTTTCCTATTCCACTAGCTGCTAACTAGCTGACTTGGCCTTCGACTTCGCTTTGATGTTGTGGGTGCACGGGGAAAAATATTAGTGTACATTACGTACAGAAATCTGCTGAAAAATTTTAGGATTTCTAAGTTACCTGACTTCGAACTCGCTAATATACCGAACAGAAAAAATTTTAGAATAACTTAAAGTATCCCAAAAGATATAACTTAATCTAAATAGATAAATGGATAAAATCAGAGATATAAAATTAAATATTAAAGTATTAAAATGGATGAAATAATAATATAATAATCAATGTTTTTTGCTATTTATTAGTTATATTTACGTACGGACATTTTTTGACAAACTAATTTAATGGATCTTATTTTTCTCTGTGCACCTCTGCGTGTGTGTGAGCCGGATAAGTGTTAGTCTGCTCACTTGGCACACTTCAGCACACTTATTCATGCACATTTGCATATCATTATGTGTGTGAGTTTGGCAAAAGGAGCAGAGCCGGGCCGAAAGCCTCGTTTTTCTCCTTCCAGGATCCCGAACTCCCATAGTTTTCAAGCCACCCTCTCTCGCCTTCTCCTTCTCCGCTCCTGCGGCCTTTCTCTTTCACTCATCATATTGCCTAGATTTAAGATTATGAGCTGGGTGAATTCTGTGGCTCACCACTGTAGTATGTTAGTATGTAAATCTCTGGCCCATTCCACAACCTCTCCTTGGGGCACAGGTCGCAGGTGGCCTGGGTTATTAAGTCGATTTTCCCTCAGCCAGGACGACCAGCTTAAAGACTTTGCTCCAAAGCCCGACTGAGATGGAATACGAGCTCGGGCAGATGATGACTTAAGTTTGTTTCGTAAAACTTTATTGCCCTCATACGGGGCGCAGTGAACGCAAAATTTGTATTGGCCCAGTTAAAAATCCACCACTGATATCTGGGCTGGGTGATGCCAAGAGAATTCGAGGAAAAGTCGCAGCTTATCTTGTTCAAGATATTTTGGAAATAATTTACCAAAAAGGCTTTCGAAAAAATTTATGTTGCGGCAATAAACAAAGGATATTAGGAGTCTTCTTAAAAAAATCTTTGATGCAAGTTTTCAGTTTTAATTGGAATTTAAGCCAGGAATATTTTAAGCTGAACCTCGTAGTTTGTTAGGCTTTAAAGTCGTAAGACTTTATTTAAGGCATTTATTTTGGTACTTTATTTTTCTTTTTTTTAGACATAATTAATGTCGCCATTTATAAACGATTTTAGGCTGAGAAAATTGTAACTGTTGAATAATCTTTCCCCAACTTCCAATAAATTTGCCATCAGAGATTTAATCTTTCCCATTTCCGATTCACATGACAAAAGTCAACTAAACAAATTATATTTAAATTTTGGTATCATTTAAAGCCCCCCCAGGAGCCATAAATTCTTCGTCCTGGCCACAACCAGGACCTCTCTGAACCCCAGGACTCTGCTGCCCGGCTGTTCGTGGGGAAAACTAGACAACGGAAACTTTTTCTCCCAGCTCCTGTCGTCTCATTATGCCTGCCATTTAAAACAAATTCAATATTCGCTATGCTTTTTTGCCCTCAACATGGTCAACACCTTTGAACTTTCTCCGCCGCACCTCTCCACCTCCTCGGGCCAGAAAAGAGCCCCATTGCCATAGCGTTTAGCATGAAATTGAAAGAGCCCCTGTCGCCCCTGCAGACAAGTGACTTGATTTGCCCACAACTATCCAACAACAGGAAACCCCAAAGCCTTGTTTCAAAGTTGCAGTTTCAGAGGGGGTTCAGGTCCAGGTCCAGGTCAGGTCAAAAAGCCAGGGGCTGGGGATAGTGGAGGCCATCCAACAGATTTCTGTTACTTTATTATAAAACTGGGCCTAGTTGTTTGCTCCCGATTGCCTCTGTTGCTCCTGGCGATGCTGTTTATGCAGATGCTGCCCCCGTTGCCTGTATTGATTTTGGCAGACCCAAGACACACCGATTGGCAGTGATTCCATTTTGAATTTTGCCACAAGTGATTTGGCTACAACTGCAACTGGAATTGCTGCCGTCATATCCACCTTGGGTACTTTTCCACAGAACACCCTTATCCCATTTGCTTTCTGTCAGTTCTCCCCTGGTGAAGATTCTTCATGATTATGGCCTTATATCTGCTCTAAGCCAAAGGGCAATTGGCTTTTTGAGTCCTTTTCCTTTCGTAATAAATCGGCAAAAATATTGTCATTTCATTTCACAACAGAGAATTGTTGGCTTTCAATTAAATAAAAATCAAATCACATAAACTCAGCTATGAAACCGGTTCTTTTTATTTCTCTGCTAATCAAAGCTTCGGAACGAAAATGTTATTCAATTGTGATGTGTGGTTTAGGTACTACAAAAATTGCTGGTCTCAATAAAATACCCCTAGAGTAACTTTGATTTCTGGTACCAAATGCAATGACAGGTTTTTGGTAAAATTTAATTGAATTTTATGCCAAAATATCATTAGATTTGAATATTTTTAGCTGCCGGTCAGCGCGTTGTTTTTTGCCACTCTTTGCCTTGCCAATTTTATTTAAATTCTATTTCACGTTGGCTGTCTGCCAATTTGTCGTTATCCTTTGTCCTGGCTAAATTTCAATTTGATTAAATTTTAAATATAATATAATAGAAGCAAAACCTTTTTATTCCATCTTGCTGCTGTCTGGCTGTCTGTTCATCTTTTTATTGCCTCGTATTTTAGTTTTGCCAAATAGCTTGATACGGATGAAAGATAGTGGGTCACCGACAATAAGAGCCATGAAAGAGTGAATATCAGCGAAATCCCTTCAGATAATCCAACTCAATGAAAAAGGCAGAATGAATAACCACTGCCGCACAGAGGGAGAGGGATTGGTGGTTTGCGAAACTGCCTGCCACTGACTGCCCGACCACGGGACCCACACGATATACGTTAATTTCCAGCAGCGAACTTAATGCCCCACCATAAAACTCGTAATTTTTATAATGCCGACCACGGGAACCAGACAGAAAACCGGCTCAAAAAGTCAACTGGTGTACAAACACACAGTAATGGTCTGAAATACCTCATTGGGCTGTGGAAAAACCTGATAGAATTTGGGAATAGTTCCAGTTCTACAACATCCTCTTTAAACAATATTTAATAACCATCCCATAGATAAAATAAATGAAATAGATACATAATTTTATGAAAATTAGATTATATTTAAAATAAATATTGGCTTTCTTTAAACATTTCTTTACAACAAAAATTACGTTTTTAAATCATTTAAATATTTTATAAATTATTGTTTTTAAATTATTTATATTTATTTAAGGCGCTTAGCAGATTACTCCAATTCACAAAAACTACTATACTAAACTAGACTTAAAAATAAAAATACTAATCTTTTTAATTAAATAAATATAAACTTTAATAATTGTGTAAAATATCTTATTACGATTTTTAAAGTCTGAAAAATCAGCTTTAAGTGGTATTTTAACAATGACTTTGTACAGTTATGGAATTAAATTCTTCATATTCATTTAAGGGACTTAGCTGCTTGATTTCTGAAAATTACCAGAGCTCATGTGGCATTCACTAAAGCCCTGGCGCCCCGACCTACGGATATTGCGCTGGGATATAAATCTCATGCTCACTCCCCGTCTCGCACTGCAATCGCCCTTAAGCCCCATGGGTCATCATAAAAATTTTCACCGCTAATGAGGCCGACGATTAATCGAAAAATGCCAGTGCAAACAATTACCTGCCTTCCCGCAGTGCCTCGGTCTGGTGACGTGTTAATGTCACCAAAAAAATATATAATGCTCGTCCTGCGGAGCTGTGGAGTAAGCAGCGCCAGCAGTTGCGTCATGGTTAAGTTTACCATTAAAGGTAATTGCGGGCCTCGAGGTCCTTCGACAATTATGTCTGCGACTAGGAATAACTGGGCGGCTAGAGACCTCTTGTTAAATATCAATTAGACAGGCTGACATGAAGTTAATCCTCGTGCCCGGAGCACCGCCCACCGCCCCTGCACTTCGAAATACGCAACAAAATATGTGCAAAATGCATTTGACATAAAAGTTGCGAGAGCGTCAAGTTGTGCAAAACTATTGTCACACATGCACACAGCCAACGCAAAATTCCATTAAAGTTTTGCATTTGAAATTGCATCACCAGAAAGCTTCTGAGTGCGGGTGTTACCAGTGGGCGTGGCCGGGCAGGCGGCGTGGGCGGGGCGGTCTGGTATGCGATGGGGCGTGGCTTGTGGTGGCTGTTGCGTCTGGTGTGCCTGTGTGTATCTGTGTGTGCGGTAGCTGATACTGATTGAGGTTAGCTTAACCCTAGACTAGCCAGACTTTGCTGGCGAGAGATGGGTTCGCTAAATGCACTGAAACAGGGTAATTGGACAGGTCTAAGCACTAGGCTCAATGAAATATTAAATGATTTTATCTATATCTTTGTTTTATATTTTCGCACCACTTTAGAATCTCTTTAAATGGTTCTTTTTTTGCATAAAAAATATAATGACTGTAAAGTTTGGTTGCTAGTTTCAATATTAAACTGGGAAAATATATAAAAACTGCCATAAAAAATTCAAGCGATGGCTTTGAGAGTTTGCTTTCAGCTCTTCGCATGGTTGCAAACTTTCCCAAAACGGCTGCGATAATCGCCTTCTTTGATCTCGATAGGCAAAATCACTTAAGCCGTCAGTGCTCATTGGTCGTTATGGGGTTAATTCATGCAAAAAGGTTATGCAGCTCCAGCACTTCACATCGCCATCTATGTTCGTTGTTATTTCATTTGGCTTTCTTTCCATTTTTGTCAGCAGCCAAGTCAAGGCGGGCCAAAGGCAAATGCGAAAGCAAACGCAGCCCGGTCAAAGGCGGGGTGGGGAGGTCACAGATGTGGAGAAGAGGTCGGAGGTCAGGCGAGGAGGAATGGCATCCCGAGATGCGAGAGCGAGTGCGAGAGCCCAAGTAAGCCAATCAAGGCATTCAAAGAGAGCATATTTAAATAGCTTTTAACATGCACGAGCTGTCGGGCTGGCTGCCTTAGTTAAGTGAAGGCCAAAACCAAAGGCGACACAAAAATGCAGCCAAAAGGGGCGACAGCCGAGCAGAGTAGACAATTTTCAAAATTGCCAGGGAAGGGTTGGGTCTCCGGTTTTCAGTTTCCAGTCGTTTAGCAATGCAGCCAACGTTATGCATCTCGCCTTGCCATTCCTTTGATGCACCATCAGCATCGCCCAGAAACTGCATTGGAATCCAAGGAGCTGGGATTGCCAGACTAATGGATGTCACGAAAGGTGATGGATTTCCCCTCAAATGGCAGATTTTATTGGAAGTAAATGGTTTAACTTCGAATGTGTGTTGCTTATTTCAGGGAAATTCGTGGGATTACTGTGGGAAATATTTGGCAGCTACTACTTGTATTCTTAAGTTTCTTATTTGGATTTTGTTTCTTAAATTCTAAGAGATGAGATTTTTTTGTATAAGGCATCACAGAAATCATAGACCTATTATTGAAGTAATTTTTAATTTAAATTTAAATATAAATTTTTTGGTTCGTAAAATGTTAAGAGGCGTTATATTTAATCCAAAACTGAAATAACATTATTTTTAAATAGTGCTAAAATATTAAGTGGTCTTAAAAATGTAATGGGGCTATGCAGTCTAATAGGAAATTGATGAAACTTTAAATATTAATACAATAAAAAATATAAAACTTTTGCGAGTGCTTCTGAATGGCCAAAACAATTTCCAGCTTATTTTAAATATTAAATTCTGCAAGGCTGGCTACGTTTTTTTGCACAAAAATCTGCCAGAAATATGGCAAAGAATCGCCAGCAATTTGCCAGAGGCGTTGGCATTCTTCATCCCACAGACGGGCCGCATGTTTTTCGATTTTCGAGTGCTTTTTGTTCGAATCGCTGCTGTTGCGAGGCTGTGAGGCAGCCTTTGTCCACAAAGGCGGCAGTGCTAAGCAAACAGGGAAGGCATAAAGCACACTCTCACACACTGACATGCGAACACCCCCACCCCTACACATACCCATACATTTGGAGGGCATTTAAGCGCATATTTATTGTACAACGTTGCGTATGCGCAATAAATTTTCACAAAATTTCGACGCATTGTGGCAATAAAATGACATTTTTTCATATTTACACATAAAGTCAACGGGAAACCGAAAGAGAAACGCGAAGGGGTAGGCTTAGGGGGCTGGAGAGGGCGTTTTGAAGGATGTTACAGCGATTTTTTATGGCCCCTTTTGCTTTTGATATGATGCGAAATATTTTCAGCGCAGACATTTTTATTTATATTTATACACACTTTTATCTATACACATTTGATATGAGATGACGCGGGACAGCGGCAGTAGCAGCAAGAGATGTGGCAAAAGCCGCAGCACATGTGACAGCTATTGTTGTTGCGCGGCTTGATTCAATGCCAAAAGGTTGTTGCAGCTAAAAACGACGCATAGAGCCATAAAATAGGGGACTTTAAGGGAGAGACAATTAAATTTCAGCTGACTAGGCGGGATAAATAAGTGCAGAGATGCGTCAAGCAGTTCCTAAAACGTAATGTATGTAACAGAGAAATGATATTAAAATATAGAAAAGGATATATTGCAAAACCGAATTAATTACCATAATAGGAGCTGTATTTGCTTTAATGCCATGCATGTTGTTTTTCGCCCGGCATAAACTTTAACATTGCCTGTTAAGCTTTGCAAGTTTTGATCCTATAAAAGGGTCTAAAAGCCTGTCGAGCCCAAAGAGAGAAAAAAACCCCTGGTGCACGCATTTGCACATGCATAATAAATAAACACGGCGCCCGCAGGCAGTTGCTAAGCCAATGGGTGCGCAATGTTCGGGGGGAGCGGGGGCCGTAAAGTAAAGGACGGCTCAAATTTACGCATTTGTAATTACGTAGGAATTAAGCCACCATCAACATTTAATTGCTAAAAGCTTTGCTCGCCAGCCGGGCTGCCGGGCTGCCGGCCAGCCACGCATGCACAGAAATGGAACATTTAATTAACAAATTTTACGCATTTATTTTCTATTTTCATGATGCTGACCAAACCGTGACAACATAATTTGCCCGGAACCCGATTCGAACCGCAGTGAAAACGAAGGACATCGAGGCCGTCGAGGGGAAATCAGTGTCGCTGCCCTGCCCCATCACGGAGCCACTGGATAATGTGTATATGGTGCTCTGGTTCCGCGATAATGCCGGCATTCCGCTCTATAGGTGAGTCCCCCCGGGGTATCCCTGGGCTCACTGGTCTCCCCGTTCTCAATTGGTCCATTGTCTCGGCCCGGGCGCCCATATAATTAAATGCAAACGGCAGTCTCGAGAGTTGCTACCTTTTTTAAATTGTTTGGGGCGCCAACGCACATAAGTATGCTATGATTTCCCGTGTCCTCGTGTGTTTGCCTTGCGTGTGTGCGTTGGCAGGATGTGTGATTTAGCTTAGCCACCCCACCTGTTTTTTTTCTCCCTCCCGCCCTTTTTTTTTTGTTTGACTTTTGTTTTCCCTCTGTCTGCGCCCGGGTATTAACTTAATTATGTTTACCTAATTTGGAGTGATTAACCTGGGGCCATGACAAACCACAGGAATTATGTGGCCGGGGCAGGGCGAAAATATTCAAGTCGAGCGGCGACGGGCTGCGAAGATTAAATTACAGGCGAATGGCCAAGTAAACGCAGGTCAGATCACACCGCTCGGGTCAGCCGAAGCCGGGTCCCCTATAAAATGGCCGTAATTGACGGCCCTCGGCTGGGAAAGCCTGCACTGTGTTAGCTTCTAATTGCATTCACGGCGTTTTCACGCCACGTTGCGCCCTTTGGTTGTCAACCAAAGATTTTTTCCTCTACATAATTGCTTTTGCCCTCGCCTAGGGTATCTCGGGGTGTGCGGAAAAGCTTGAGAATATTGCAGTTGGCAATAGTTAGGAAGGGATTTGAGCCAAAAGAACCACGCACAGCTAATGTTTTTAGAATTATATTATTTATATCAAAGTTTTCTAAGTCAAATAATTTTTAAAGTAATTCAAAATATTGAGTTTAACCAATATTTATTATTATAATATTATTTTTTAAATAAAAGAAA
This sequence comes from Drosophila biarmipes, assembly GCF_025231255.1. Classification (NCBI taxonomy): domain Eukaryota; kingdom Metazoa; phylum Arthropoda; class Insecta; order Diptera; family Drosophilidae; genus Drosophila; species Drosophila biarmipes. The sequence goes on along the minus strand of NC_066612.1, from coordinate 2,258,758 downwards.
ATCAACACAGGTTATATATTAAGCTCCTCTATTCGTTTTTTAAAGGTTCTAAAATATATAAAATATATTACGGCTGGTAGTGACATTTACTGTTCGACCTTAACATTTTTTGCAGTTTGAAAACCACAGGATTTAATAAAATCCCTGCAACATCCTTTACTCTTAGCCCACATAAATGGAGTTTGCTGGTTCTGCCGCTTGCAGTAAGGCCAACTCGATTTGCCTTCAGGGTATTTCCAAATTCAATCAGTCAGTGCACTTTATTTCCTGTGCCGCCATCCTGCGAGCCTCTTCCTCTTTAGTCCTGCCTCCTTGGGCCGGCGGTGCACTTTTATTACACTCAATTTGCATGCAGTCGCGTTCGCTGGCAGCCGAGTTCGTTGCGTATTATTTAGCCATAAACAGTTGCTGCATAGGCTCCGGATCCCCGAGAACCATTATTAAGTTGGAGCGAGTGCCTCCGCAATTTCGCTTTCTGCTGCTGCTGCTGCTGCCATTTAGGCGAAGTGCAACTGTTTTTTAGGTTTTAATTAAAACGGCGTCGCAAAGGAGCACAAAAAAACCAAAATAAGAGGAGTAAAATTTGGGTTATATACCAGCATTCCCCTCCACTTCAGTCGACTGGCTGCTGGCCGTGCGGCAATTAAGTTGTTGCATTTGCAACGAGTGCAAGTTCGACGGCTTCCCGCATAAATTATTGTGTGTTGCATACAAAAGGGCGCTTAACCCTCGGCTGCCGCGGCAACATTCGAAAGTGGCTGCAACAGCAACAATTTGTTGGAAAGTGAAAGAGCCGTGCCATTGAGGAGAGACAGCAGCGGAGTGGCTGAAAAGCACCTCCTCTGATTGAGAGACCTCAGTCTGGTTTCAAATTCAGGCATCCGTCAGAACGAAAAAATGTTAATTGACGGAGTGCGCTTTAATGAAATTAAATTCAGCGTAAACCATGTAAAGGTGCAAATATTTCTGGTATTTTAATTGTCTGCCATTAAAGTCATTGGCTTTAAGTGGATAAAATCACAATTAATACATCACTGCAAATGAGAGGGATTTTCAGCCTTCGGGCTCTGGTGTTGGCACTTATTTATCTGTTTATTTGTTTGCCTCACCAACTTTAAAAATACTTTAATTAAGAAAAGCAGCCAATCTAAACTTTGCATTTTTTATTTGCATTTTGCGTTATCTCTGCCCGGCTTTCATGCCCAAGTATATTGTCTTTTAAATACCCAAAGCTCTTGGAAAGTTCGAAACTCTCGGCAAGTATAAACTTAGGCCATTAAATGCAGTGCTGGCTTAAATGCGCAGAACAATTTGAGAAATAAAATGCCTAAAAGGCAAACAAAAAATAATTCGTATCTGCAGCGCATAAATTGCATTTGGCAAGGCTTCACACACACAAAAGCCCCCCTTCACGCCACCACTGAATTTTCCACCCCGCCTAATGAGCAAACCAAAATAAATTACGCTAATTTTCGTGCAAAAAGTTCAGAGGCGTACGGTGCGAAAGAGTGTGGGGGGTGGCTGAATTATATTGGCTATGGATTTCATTAATTTCCGAGCTGGACGAAATTTTGGGGCTTGATTTAATTCGCGAGGCAGCCGCCCACATTAAATATTAATGGGGCATGGGCGGGCGGTATATTTTTCAAGGCTTCATGTTATTTAATGTTTTTGTGTGTTCCCCATCTCTGTGTTTCCCCAGCTTCGATGTGCGCGATAAGGAGAGCCTCAACCAGCCCCGACATTGGTCAGCCCCGGAGGTTTTTGGCTCACGTGCCAAGTTCCACTTTGACTCGCAGCCAGCAACCTTGGAAATTAAGGTGAGATTTACCCCGTGGGGATCCCGGATCCATAGCATCCATTAATTTTGGCTGGGGGTGCGGCGAAGGATAATGAAATAAATGCGCGGATTTAACATTTCAAATTACCTGGAATTAAATAATGCATTCAATCGAAATGCACCTGAAAAGATGCATTCTCCGCAGTCTTTTTTGGGCCACTGGCCATGCCTATTTCTATCTGTATAAAAAACTTTTGCATGAATGCACATTTTAAATGAATACATACAAAATGTTGCAAAAAAGGCGGTATATAAAATAGCACAAACTATCCTATTTAAACAGGTGGGCCTAAAATAATTTAAATCGGTGGTGAAACTTTTATATTTAGCTTTTAAATTCCTTTTTTTCCCCCGACAAATGCAATTTGCGATACAAATCCAATGAAGCGATGAGTGTTATACATTTAATGAAAATGAAAATCCCAACTGCGTACCAGAAAAACATCAAAAAAAGCGGGAAAATTGGCTAAAAACAGAAAACCCAATAGCGGAAGCAGCAATGGCGAAAACATGGCTAAGAAGAGCCGAGGAAACTGAATGTGGAATGTGGAAAACAAATTTAGATATCAAAAGTTGTTAAATTGCCTGGCGCACGCGAAATGTTTATTAATGTCTTGCATGTTTACAGATAACTTGATTTAGCGTTTCTGTCATGCAATACATAGATACATACCATCGTACTTCGCAGCTCGTACTTCGTACTTATGCAACGTGTTTGCTACTCCAGTTCTTCGCCTTGGGTTTCCCTGCCCTGGCATTTGACTTTTTAAAGGCCAACTTAGTTAAGGTCTTAAGTGAGTTAAGCAATAAACAGGGGGTTCTCGTTAACGAGCTGCATTCTGAAATGAATGTGAAATGCACACGAAGGGGCGGCAGTTGTACATCCGCCAGGTGAAAACGCTCTTGGAGTCTAGTAAAAATATTACTTATGAGTTATGTGCTGAAATTGCACTGGGTGGGGCTTTTGGGGGGTGCTGAGCTTATAAATTAATTTTAATTGCGTTTCAATTGCGAGCCAATTAACTTGACGCTGTTTATGAGTGGCAAGCGAATGCAGGAGTCGAGTATCTGGGAGTGGATGTCGCAAAAGGATACGCCCCATATCATGGATATCACTTCAAAGAGCAGGTTGTCAAAGAGCTTTAGTAGAGCAGGTCAAAGACCCTCGGAAGATCATGCCAAATGAACCAAAATTATTTTGATTGGGCGACAGACCTGAACTAAGTTTGTCATTAATATAGAATATTACTCATGATGAGTTAAATATTTTAAAACAGGGAAATCCCGTGTATTTTTTGAATTTGTACCTACCTTTTATCCACAAAAATGTTAGCAATAAATCAAAAGCATTTTAGAAGCGAATTAACATGATTGATTTGAGCCTTTGAGCAATGTTCAACCAGAAAATGTCATAATAATGTTACAAATCCTGCCTCGCCCAATTGAATTATTAAATAAGTGAATAAATTCGAGTGGAAGGAGCCAAGAGCCCAAAAGAACAATCCCGAAAAATCCTATTTATAGAAAACTACACAGATTCTGCACAATCACACAAGGACTCTTGAGGAGAAGTGACACAGAAGCAACGTTTTAAAACGCACTCGAGTGAAAACCACAAGAGCTCAAGTGTCATGCAATAATTGAAAATTATATGGTATTCTGGGCCAATGTGTGTGCATGCTAATTTCCCATTTACCTAGCCACCTGCATCACAGAGCTCAGAACCGCAAGTAATAACCTACCATTTTTGCAGGATGTCAAGCGCCATGATCAGGGTATTTACCGCTGTCGTGTGGATTTTCGCACCAGTCAAACGCAAAGTTTCCGCTTCAATTTGTCAGTAATAAGTGAGTATTGCCCCGCACGAGGACTGTGGGACATTTGAATCGCATTCACGAGTGTCATCGAAAAACGAATCTATCTCTCTGCCTGTGTGTGTTTGTTTTTGCCTACTTCCTGTGTTTGTCTTTAGTACTTCCGGAGCAGCCAATCATCATGGACCGCTGGGGTCGTCAGCTGAACGGCTCCCAATTGGGGCCCAAGCAGGAGGGCGACGATATCGTTATCACTTGTCGTGTGGTGGGCGGTAAGTTGAGCTGACTGACTACAAAGGACGAACTTAACCCCAATAGCCCTGCACTGCACACACTCACTCACACTGGCCATATCCGTATGCTCGGCTAGACAATTTCCTGTTAATTTCCTTAAAAGCTTTGACCGGCAAAAAAGCAAAAGCAAGGAAAACATCGCACAAGGAAAAGTGCTGCAAATGAAAATATCACAAAGTCTGCTTTGGGTTTCACTACTTTCGGCCCTGCCTCGGCTTGCCTTGTGGTATTTTTTCAAGCTTGACTTTTTAATTTGCACCATTTTTCGTTTTTACTACCATTTTACTAACTCCATTTTTTCGGTTTTTCGCTTTTTTTTGGATCCCTATAGGTCGGCCGCAACCGCAGGTCCGTTGGCTCGTAAATGGACTGCTTGTCGACAATCAAAACGAGCACAATTCCGGCGATGTTATCGAGAACCGTCTGTTGTGGCCATCGGTGCAGCGCAACGATTTGAATTCCGTATTCACATGTCAGGCACTGAATACGCAATTAGATAAGCCCAAGGAGAAAAGCTTCATACTGGATATGCACTGTAAGTAGCGTTGATTGGAATGTGGAGCCTCCGTACCCATGGCCCTAATACATTTGTCGAAGGTCTGGTGGACTGAATTGAAACCACAGGCCAGTAAGATACTTAAGTCCTCAAGGAAAGAGGACAGAATGACTGAGGTGTGTTTTCAGAAAAATGAATCTCATCTATTACAGAAGGGGGAAAGAATAGGAAGCCCAAAAATAAAGGGAACTGGGATATCATGAGTCATGACTTTAAGATGTTATAATATTGATAGGTGACCAATAAAAATATAGAATTTATAAAAGGTGTTTTGATTACGAAAACCTTCAAAAGACCTCCTCCTAATTATAGGTTTTGTAAAATCTAGGGATGATCCAAAAAAATATAAAAAACTGGAACTAAGCAAAAAGAGCCAACTAATTTCAAATACAAAATTATTTCTAGATATCTTAATTGCTTAAGCTTGATTTAAGAAATTTGGTAAATAGGATTTTAAAAATTTTAGCAAGCTTCATTTTTTTCTTACTTTAATTGAACTCTTGATATTTGAATATCTGGATTAAAGCAATATAACAAATGTCTAAGTTTATACAGGATCTTTTAAGAGTAGATTTTAAATATTCTTCTTTAAAGCTTTAAAAATATAAAATTTACTGTTGAAAAGCAAAATTAAATTTTTTTGTGAGGAAGACTTGTCAGAACTTCAAACAAGCAACCCTTTAGCCCGGCTTTCCGGCCAACGCACACTCGCCATAATGTTAAATGCAGCATTATAAGGGCCATTAAATAATTATATGCTAACTGGGGAGAACAGCATTGTCGATGGGGGGCGTCAACTCTCGAATGTCAGGCCCTCGAGTTTCCGTGCTCCTAGAGAGCCGTGGCCTCGTTCCACTCCACAGTCCATCCTCCGTGAACAGTACAATGGGCCAGGAGCTCAAGGAGCCCGGTATCAACGAGCAGTAGACACGGCATCGGAAGGCCGGACAAAGTCATAATCCTGCCAGGAAGTGCAGCACTTGAGAGCTGTCGAGTCGTAATAGACACAAATTGTTGTTGATACTGGCCAACAAACACATAAACACACAGGCCCCAGTAAACAGGCCTGAATGGGGGGTCCGAAATGATTGCCGTACAAAACGAACTGCAATTATGAGACCATGAAATATTATGGTAAACAGTTTTAATTACAATTGCATTGAATTGAATGTTCTGCCTGTCCAATTACAGTGAAGCCGCTGGTGGTGAAAATCCTGGAGCCGCCCAGCTCGATGATTGCCGATCGCCGCTACGAAGTGTCCTGCGAGTCCTCCGGCTCTCGGCCGAATGCCATCATCACCTGGTACAAGGGAAAACGGCAATTACGACGCACAAAGGTGGGTATATATATGGTACATAGGGTACGGCACGGGGCTTCCATGGAGTGGAGTGACCGCAATTGACGCAGCTAGTTGGCTTGGCTGGCTCCATGCTGCTGCTCCTGTTGACTGACTCACGTTCAGCTCGATAACTTATTGTGTTTGCACAGTCATGCCAAACAAACGGAGCTCGTAACTCCTGACCCACCCACCTTCCCCATCCCTGGCACCTACGTAGATATAGTGTAGTACAGAGACAGACAGCACCAGAACCAGAACGAGTGAGTACGAGGAATCCACCCACTTGTTGTCCCTGGGCGTGGTTCACACTCGCAGCTGGGTCCTAGTCCAGTGCCCCCGGCCAATCCCACAACTCGGTTAGAATAAACACAGATAATGTGATATAAACTCCACAATACACAAACGATTCCAGTCCGCTTTGCATTTCGCTTTGGCCCACCCACATTTCCTTTTTTTCACCCGTTCAAAGGCAGTCTGCAAAGTCTGCAAAAAGCCTGATTTAGTTATCACCCTACCTATAAGATCTAATACTTGTATATTTAGGAATTCTTTTAAGACCAGGTTTGCAGTTTTCATAGGTCATTTAGTATAAGATATCCTTATTAAACTCATTTCTTTAACTTGAATTGCTTCTTTAACTTTTAATATTAATTTCTCTACTTTTAGGAACTACTTCTATTATTTCATTTTATTTATTACACTAATCTTTTGAGTTTATACATTTAATTTTAAAAATATTCAATAATTGTTTTAATAAATATTAAATAGGGCAATAAATATAAGGAGTCTCACCATTATTGGTTTTATTGCAGTAAGGGTATCCCGAAATAAAGGTGCTATAACCTAGTTATTCTGTTTGTTGTTTTCCTTTTTCACTTTTTTCTCCTCAACTTTGGACAAATTTATGGGAGTTTTGGCGCAATTTTGTTGCAATTCATTTTTGTGTGTCGGGACCTCCAGTGGAGTCCTGGTTAGCTGTATCCCTATATCCCGACCCGGCCTCTTTGGTCCGCTGGCCCGTTGTTTATGTCCATGTCTATCCGCTTATATGCATACACGCTGATTGCTTTGCCGTTTTGGCCAGCTCCTGGGTCTCGGCACCGACCAATGTTTTTTAAAGACCGGAAATGTTTTTCAGTAGTTTTCATGTAGCATAAAGTTGCCGTAATGCGGCATAGGTCCTCTCCTGCCGCCCCGGTCCTTGTATGATGTCCTCGGTCTTGCCATCCCACATGTTTTACATGCCTTTTCGTACCCTACTTTGGGGTTTCTAATATATGTCTGTGTCTGCCTCCCCTTTTGGCCACGTTGTGGGTGGGCGTGGGCTCAGGCGGAGTGCTTTAGCCAGGGAAGGCAACGGCATTAATCAAAGCTCCGCAGACGGTCTAATTGAGAAGTTTAGCCTGCGAATTGAAATAGCCTAGGCCTAGAGCGTTGAGTAAAGAAAATCCTCTGCGGTGACTGTTCAAAATAAAATCCTGTATACGGCTTCCATTTATTTATAATTTATTCCTACGCCGCTTGAAAGCTTTTAACTATAAAATAAAACCCTGCTTGATATCAATTTAATATAAATTTAGGTGTCTAAAAGTATGCAACAATATATTTTATATAAGAGCCAAACATTATTCAGTGCATACTTTTACGCACCTAATTTAATATTTACCCGTAATTCCAACACTCTAGTGCTTTACCCTATTGTTATTTTTTAAATTTATTTTTTCTATATATTATTAATTTATAATTTTATCTATCGTCCGAGTGGTCGCTCCTTAACCCCTTATTTCCAGCCATCCGCAATGACCCACTACCGTTTCGACTAAAATCCAATCGATCATATTTCGCCCCTAAAGACAAGGATTTATACTCCCGCTAACTGCCACCACTTTAACACCCCCATCCCCTGATAAGCCCGGCGCCAAATCACATTTCTCTGAAAGGCCCTGCCTTGGAGCGCTCTGAGCAATGTGTAAACTGCTAACAAAGCGAGACACATGGCGAGGAATCGGGGTAAAACACTTTATGGCCATACCAACTATATGGCTCGACTAATTGTGTGACGCCTTTTGTTGGTGTCCCTGTCTGCCATTAAATTTATAATACCCCGAGAACACACACACAGCAACCCACACGTGGCACACATAAAGCCCGAGCAAACATACCAATAAATTTTAAATTGCAAACATAAAATATTTCGACAAATTTGCAACCAAAAAAAGCGAAGAAAACACAAAGAAAGGAAACTTTGCCTCGAGGCAAGGTCTCGACGAGAGTCGCAGGAAAACCGGTGGGCGGCTCTCCGTTCGGTTGGGGAAAACTTAATTAATGCAGAAACATTTTCTTATATTTTCTGTGCACTTTTTCCTTGTCGTCTTATTTCTTGCAGGACGACATATCAAAGAACTCGACACGCTCCGAGCTGAGCTTTGTGCCGACCACAGACGACGATGGCAAATCGATAACATGCCGTGCGGAAAATCCAAATGTGAATGGCCTGTATTTGGAGACCATGTGGAAATTGAATGTCGTTTGTAAGTATTACAAATTGTGCTTAAGTCTAAAGTATGAGTGAAATGGAAATGGGGCTGGGCAAGACGGTCCTTCCCGCAGGAAGAGCCGGGAGGAGAGAAAGGGAAGGGCCCGGCGTTTGCCGACAGCTACCAAAAGGTAGACAGTCCGGGCCCCGAACAAGACCAGGCTGAAATTTATTACGGCGGCGATGTCGCCATCGCCATCGCTGCCGTTGAAAGCCTTTAAAATGCAAATAAATCAAAGACAAATGACAAATTGTGAATAATTTGCCAAGGGGCCAAAACACTGTGTGGCGCTGCGAAAGCGGAGGGCTCCCAGGCACAAATGAAATATGTGGGCTAACAAAATGTATGGCAGTCGCTTAAATTAAATGAAGGACTTTAGCTGCGGCCCCGTTTCAATAAAAATAAATAAAAAATAACTTTCACAAAGTAGCCCCAAAGTGGGGATTCGAAATGGTTTTTCACCTGCAAGTTTCGTGAAAAATCTCACAATAATTGTAAATCCCGCTTTAAGCCAGCCCAATTCGTATGGCATAACCATCAGGAAGGAACTGCGGACATCGTAAAGTTGAAAACAAAAGTGTTGGACGGGGAAATTCTACTCATTCGATTGCGTTACGTATACGCCATGTTGGCCGGGGCCAAAATTTTCCATCCCCTCGCCCTCGCATTTTCCCTTCCCGTTTCCAAGGGCATCACGTAATAGCATTTCTTTGCTTTTCATTTCTTAAAATATGAATATTTTCGTTACTTCAATCTGGGAAAATATTTTGGCTACGCCCAACAAAACTCGCGCTCAGATGTGTGTATATAGGCGTAACATGATTATATTTTTTATGCCCCACACATACTTCCCGGGCTCATATTTTATGTTTTAGAATATTATTTTTTATTTGTTTGTTTTTGCTCACGTTAGAGCAATTGACGGTGCTTCGCTCGGTGTTGTTTTTGTTGCCACGTTGGCGCAAATAAACTTTATGATCGGCACGTAGCCACACACACATGAGTGTGCACCCAATGTTTGTTTTTTCGGGAAAATTCTTATGTTGTGGTGGGCACAAGGTGTTTTTCCCTGGAAAAATCTCACTAATAGTCTTTTTAATTTTACACAAATTCTAGCTTCAAAGAGCTCACGAAATAATGGCAAAAACCAAGGATGAAGAAAATGTACAAAAAAAAATGAATGACTTGCTGATTTCTTTTTGATTAATAAAGAAAGGAAAAATTTGTTTGTTTTATTTAAGTACAATATAACAGGGAAATTTTCGAATTTAAATTTGAAGGAATGCTACTCATAACTTCTTTTAAGTCATCCTCATCCCCACTTCATGTGAGCAGATAAATTCCGGTTTGCTCTAATTTAGGTACAGACCGAGTTTATATGCTCCGGCATCTTTATGTCTTTGTTTTTGTTGCGAGTGCTGTTGGAATACAATATCTGCATCACGCGTGAGTTATTATGCCAACTGCGTTTGGCTCCTTAGGCACGACATTTGTGAAGGCCATTTGGTCATGCTTTATGCCACGGGTCGCCCATCTCAGACCCGAAATCCCTATCCCCCCTTCGAAACTGCCATTGTATAATTTTGTTTATATCTCGCATGTGTGCCACAGTGTAAGCGACCGACTCGTTTTAAAATTTATAATGTAACCGAGAGGGGCAGCCTTAATTGGTCTCCTAGCAATGGAAACAAGACAAAACATGGAATGCAATCACAGACGCTGTTCAGATTCCCCCAAGGGGGCGGAGCTGGAAAAGAAATGGCACTGAGAGAATTGCACTAAGTTATTACACAGAAAGCCCCATAGAAAGCACAGTCAATTTTTCAGTATTTTTATTAAGAAAGAAAGGTAAAACTTTGAAAAGCGCTAGGCAAAACCGCATTACAATTACAAAAAATACCCTCTCAAAAAAAAATTATTAATTATTTAGCCCCAATTTTATTGATGTTGAATAACAAATTTATTTACTATAAAGATATAAAATTGTTTTTTAAAAATATATTCAATAATATTAAAAGTGCTACAAGGTCTTGCTAACGTTACTTCCAAGCTTACCCATTTTATCACTTATTAGATTTATGCCCAAGTCACGGCTAGCTCCCTCACCTATTCAAAAGGAATACAAATTAGTTTAGTTAGTGTGCATTTATTTTTCTCAGTGTTTGTGTGGCAGACCCCGCAGCACTGCAGACAATACATATGAATCACATACGCACGCAGACGAGCTGTAAGTGTCTTGCCGCATGTGCTTTTGTGGCCATTGTTTATGGCCGGGAACCTCGGCGGGCTGCTCCTCCTGGATGGTGGGGCATATCCTCCTCGGTGCTGGCGCTGGTGGAGCGTGCCTGGCATTTGGAAAAAGCGAAAGCTTACGCCACACATGTATTGCTTTGAGCGCCACAATTCGAGTTGATATTTTTAAAGTGGCAATAGAAGCGCGCTCTGCTGCTGCTGCTACTGCGGCGATTGTGCGTTGAACCGTAAATATTACAGGGGCGGTGTCATTTTAATGGTCCTCCACCTCCATGATGGAGTCCGAGGACAAATCGGCCACCAGGGCGTCGTAGACGGCATGCGGCACCACCGTGCCCACAATCTTGGTGTTCACATCGGTCTTCACGCGTATGATCTGGATCTTCTGGTTGCTCTTCTCGATGATCAGCTCGATCCGGTCCCAAATGGGCAGCATCAGGCCGGAAAGCACGTGATAGGTGCGCACCCGCAGTCCCACCTCGCAGCTCGTCGGATACGGGCAGATCCGACTCCAGTAGACATGGGAGCACTTGTTCAAGCAAAAGTCGTACTGCTGCAGCCAGAACTCCTGGGCTTTCTCCGGTTCCACCTTGACATAGCGCGATGAAATCGAGCTGAGCGTCTCCAAACGCACTTGGGGACCAGTGTTGGGTCGATAGATTTGTAGATTTATCTTTCCGGACGTTGCATCCGAGGAATTCGACTGAGCCTGCAGGCACAAAATGGAGGAGTTCTTGTTGTGCCGCAATTGCTGGAGAACGTAGAAGCCATCGTGCTCGTGCTGGCCCTCCTTTCGGTATCTAAAGGGTTAAATAGCTTAGTAAGATATACTTTCGAGATTTGCAAACGTTCTTAAAATAAAGATACAAATTTCCTCGGATTTTATAGTGAGAAAGGAGATGGGGATGCAAGACTTCTTATATGACTTATTCGAGAAGAATTGCTCTTGACGAAATTATGCTTGAGATATATAGATAAAGATTAAGTAAAGGTGACAAGGAAATTGTATTCTTCTGAGATTATAAAATCATACTCACTTGGCGAGGGCTGTTTCAAAGGACATGCCCCGTTCCACGGTCACAGTGTGCAGCTCAGTGGCCGCAGTTCCTGTGGCATGCTTCCTAATGAATTTCACCCGCTTGATAGATTTCACACTGGCCCCGTGGGCATCCAGGTCGAGGATGCCCAGATCGAAGCGTCCCGTGCGCTTCATTTGCATGATCAGCGAGTACATCTTGTCCAGGAAGAATTTGAACAGGGCATTTTGAATTTCAACACGGCAGCCGAGGATGCGGTTGAGGAACTTGGATATGTTGTTACTATCCTTCTCCACGCTGAACACCTTCAGTTTGTTCTCCTCGCGAACGTTGAGCATTCCCACGCCGGCCATGGACGCACTGCAATCGAAGAGGAAGTCCCCCTTGTAGGATTGGGGTACTTCAGATGGATCCAGGGGCTTCTCCCTGGTCAGCTGCTGCATCACACTCTCCAGGGCACTGCGCCCGATGCTGTTGTCGATGTTGAACTGCGAGAGATCCCGGGCATCGGTGGCCCGACGGTCTCCCTGGGTCAGGGCCCCCAGGCTCTCCAGCCTTTTGGCCACCGTGGAGGCGAAACGCCGCTCACCTGCCAGATCCGTGATCACGAATACGTATTCGGGAGAATTTACCTGATTGGAACGATGAGTGCGTCCGAACTGCTGGATGGCTCGATCCGCACTCCACGGCAGTTCCAGTGTGATGTGCAGCCGACGCCTCTGGTTGGAGACCCTCTTGTCGCTCTGCAGGGAAATGCCACTGGAGGCCGCCTCCGAGATGATGGCCACGTGCTTACTGCCCTCCATGAAGCGCTGCTTCTCCCGGTAGTTCACCAAGTCCATCGACGAGTCGTTCTCGCAACGAGGCTCATATTTGTAGCCATCGTACTCGGTTCGCACCACTCTGCCACGACGACCTGTCATTTCGGCCACCAGGTTGGTTCCCCCCAGTTCCGAGATTAGTTTGTCCAGAGTGTTGGGCGGCATCTTCTTGCCCAGCATCTCGATCTTCTCCAGCAGCAGTTCCCGTGAGCTGATGCAACGTTCCACATCCCGCTCGGTGATGTTGGCCTTCTGGGGCTTGGTATTGTCGAAGGTGTAGGTGGGTTCGCCATCGTTATCCTGGGCCCGCATATTATTGCAAAGGTGCTGCAGAATGCGCTCTTGCATGGTGATCTTCTCCACTGTTTAGGATTATTAGTTATTATCTGGAATATAAAACAGGACATATCTACTTACCCTTGTCCGCCTTGGGTGGGCGACCTCGGCGCTTTCGTCCCGATTTGGTACGCTCATCGTCTGCCCCCCAGCTGCTCTCGTACATCTCGATGTCACTCTCCCCCGCCTCGGCATCCATGTCGTCGTCGAACCAGTCGGGATTCATCTTGGCCTTCTTGGCTCTTGGTGGTCGGGATCGGGCTTCCGGCTCGAACTCTCCAGTGTTCAGAAGATGGTGAAAGGAGTCGCGCTTGGGCGCTGGGAAGTGTTTCTCCACAAACGACTGGATGATCATCTTGGAGGTGGACACAAAAGTATTAAGCTTGCCATGATGTCGCTCCAGATGCTCCAGGGTGCGTGATTCCCCAGTGGATTGGAGCCCGATGACCACCGCCTTGCCCATTCGCGTGGCCTGGCGCGTCATCTTGACCACATGGTTGACCTTGGAGGCGATGCACAGGTTCTTGAAGAAACGCTGGTGGGCGCACCAGAATTGGCAGGTGATTATCTTCTGGACCCGGTTTTCGATGCACATCAGGCGGCAGGCCCTCTGGAACTTCTTGTTGATCTCGGCCCAGAGCTCCGCCGCCAAGTTGTAGCTTTTGCGGAAGTCCTTGGCCATGGGCACCTCCTCGATGCGAAAGCTAACATCCTTGAAGCTCAGCTGACGAGCTATGTAGGTGCCCCTCAGCTTCATATCCATGGCCACGATTTCCATGGCTCCAATGCCCCGCTTCTCGACAGCATTGACAAACTCGTAGAACTCGGGGTAGGATGTCCCAGGACCCCAGAGACCCAATCTCACCATGTAGGCCATATTCCTGGGCTCGCTGGCTCCCGTGGCCGAGGCATAGACTACTCTGGCGTTGGGCAGCAGCTTCTGCAGCTCCAGCACAGTGGTTCCTGTCTTGGTGGACTTGCCCACGTTCATCAGACTGAGGTTCTTAGCCTTGTGGCACTCATCGAACACAATCACTCCATCGAACTTCTTGCCCAGCCAGTTGACCAACTGGCGTAGTCGAGTCTTGTACTTGGAGTTGGCAGTCAGGGATTCGCCAATCAGAGCTGTGTAAGTGCAGAATATCACACCCCTGCGGAAGTTCTCGTTTTCCTCCGAGTCAATGCGACTGTACTTGAACTTGCTGATGGGCACCACGCGTACCTTCTCGTGGGCTCCAATGTCTGAGAGATCCCTCTCCGCATCGAACTTTAGGTCATTGGACACGGAAATCCAAAGGGCACGACGCCTGCCCTTCAGGTAGTTGTCATAGATGATGCCCGCAATGGTGCGACCCTTGCCCACACCGGCTCCATCGCCCAAGAGGAAGCCCGCCCGCTCGCCGCTGGGCAGGATCTGCTCGTGGGCCTGGCAGGCATAGACCACCGCCTCCAGTTGCAGGGCACTCAGGCACTCGGTGGTCTTCGCGGGCAGTCCCAGTTGGTAAGTAATATCAGGCAGTTCCACCGAAGACAAGGTAGCCGTTTCCACCACGGGATCAGGATGGGCACGGCCCACCTTCAGCTTGCTGGGCCAGTAGGCAGCAAAGGTATCCGCCACTCCGATCTCCTCGTAGTCCACCTCCTCGTCTTCCACCGCCTGTTCGGCTGGGAACACTGCTGGAGCATCCCTAATCATCAGTGGTTCCTTGAGCATAGCTCCCGGGCAGCCATTGCTCGTCATGGGCAAGTATGGCTGACCACTCTGCAGTATCTGGTGGAGTTCCAGGGCCGTAAAGCTCTTTGCCATTCCCTTCGACTGATCCGAGCCCATCGGAGGCGGGTCCATCTGCACATTTGTGATGAGTCCATCGGGTCCGGTCGTATACTTGACCGAGATATCCTGACCCTGGGCACCCTTCAGTCGCGTGACTATCGGAACCTGGGCCAGTGTGCGATGCGAGGTGGTGGCCACGGGATTAACCATTGGAAAGCCGGTGGGCCTTGCAGCCTGCATGGAATTATAGTAAGCCATCTGGTTAATGGGTGCTACAGGGCGTGGAGGATGGAATTGCTGACTCTGCATTGGATAAACTGTGTTCTGAGGAATCCTAACAGCAGCCTCAGTTTTTGGGGGCTCAGTCTCAGCCTCAATCTCCACCATGGGAAGAGCGTCCAGTTCTGCCTGAAGACGTGCATCCACTTCGTCTAAATTTGCTTTGGCGTCAACTGAAAGTTGTTCTTGATTATTCCCCTCTACTGAGGTTTCTTCTTGGAAGGACTGTGAATCGAGACCTTCGAAAATCAGGGCCAGATCAGCATCAATTCGTCTGTTCTTTTGTTCTTCGTCATTATATCCGTTACCTAATAAGTTATTTTCATATTGATTGAAGGTATTATTTATAGTATTGCCATCAAAGACAAATCTGGGAATCCGTTCTGGAAAGTTAGCAAAATTACTGTCTTTAAATGCAGGATTTATTTGGAGAGTAGCGTTATTAGGAATATTATGTTTCAATAAATTCAAAGGTTCATATATGGCATTTTGGGTAATTGGGGCTGTATTTGGATGAGGTTGTTCCTGTCTTATAACGCTAGTGCCAGGCTTACCCCCCATTACCGCCATATTCGCACCGGTGTTATTGCCCATAGAAAAGGGTTGCGATTTGATTTGAGAGTTGAAGGCCGAGTTATGGGGATACTCTTGATGATTATTCCAGACTGTATTGTCTCTATTCTGACATGACTTGTCCACCCTTATTAAGGTATTCTTCGAACTCTGATCCCTTTTATTTTCGTCCGTCGGAAAAATGCTCTCGGAATGTATACCCGATATTATCTCCTGTGCAACCTTCGTGAAGGTCATAGAGTAGCCCGGAGTATTCTGCTCCGCCGGATGATAATTTGGGACTGTGCCGACTGTACCTTGACTTGACTTTTTGATCATCCCTGAATGATTCTCCGGATCCTGATAGTTTCCGTCCATGCTATTCTTTGGGATCGCATTTTGCGTTTCAATGAAGGGCATATTCTTTTTCTCCGTCGGAAAACTGTTCTGAGGATTTATGCTCCAACTTGTTATCTCCTGTGCCACCCTTACGAAGGGTACACTTTTTTCATCTGACTGATCCTCCAATTTCTTTATTTCTTTATTGGGCTTGGCTCTCTTTGGTGAAATGATTTCATGGGTTTTTGCTCTTAGAAGCGATGTATTGGTTGAGCCAGTCGTTCCATGTTTCTGAGTGTTCTGATCCCAATCGTCCGAGGGCTCAAGGGTACCAGCGTTTGCGGAACGTCCTTTAAACAAGTTTTCTTTATTATCCGAGGTTCTTTTTGAACCTGAAAGCCTGGATGAGGTGGACCTTGTGAGTGCAGCTGGTGTGGCATAATTTTCCGAGAGTTCGGGGGTACCTGTATGTCCCCTAGTCAAATTTTCCTTACTATAATCCAAGTTTTTTGATGAGCCGCAACGTCTAGAACCGGAACGTATTGCTAGGGTGGACTGTGCAGGTGAAGCTCGCTGCGCAAAATTTTCTGAGGGCCCCGGGGTACCGGTACGTCCCCTAGTCGAATTTTCCTTACAATAATCCAAGTTTTTTGATGAGCCGCAATCTCTAGAACCGGAGCGTATTGATAGGGTGGACTGTGCAGGTGAAGCTCGCTGTGCAAAATTTTCTGAGGGCCCCGGGGTACCGGTACGTCCCCTAGTCGAATTTTCCATACAATAATCCAAGTTTTTTGATGAGCCGCAACGTCTAGAACCGGAAGGTATTGATAGGGTGGACTGTGCAGGTGAAGCTCGCTGCGCAAAATTTTCTGAGGGCTCTGGGGTACCGGTACGTCCCCTAGTCGAATTTTCATTACTATAATCCAAGTTTTTTGATGAGCCGCAACGTCTAGAACCGGAACGTATTGCTAGGGTGGACTGTGCAGGTGAAGCTCGCTGCGCAAAATTTTCTGAGGGCTCTGGGGTACCGGTACGTCCCCTAGTCGAATTTTCCTTACTATAATCCAAGTTTTTTGATGAGCCGCAACGTCTAGAACCGGAACGTATTGCTAGGGTGGACTGTGCAGGTGAAGCTCGCTGCGCAAAATTTTCTGAGGGCCCCGGGGTACCGGTACGTCCCCTAGTCGAATTTTCCTTACAATAATCCAAGTTTTTTGATGAGCCGCAACGTCTAAAACCGGAACGTATTGCTAGGGTGGACTGTGCAGGTGAAGCTCGCTGCGCAAAATTTTCTGAGGGCTCTGGGGTACCGGTACGTCCCCTAGTCGAATTTTCTTTAAAAAAATCCAAGTTTTTTGTTCTACCGCTACTTATTGAACCTGAACGCATCGAAGAAATGGACTTCGCAGGTGAAGACGGCTTGGCATAATTTTCCGAGGGCTCTGGGGTGCCGGTACGTCCCCTTAGCGAATTTTCTTTAGTACCCAAATTCCTTGCTGAGCCCCTACGTTTTGGACTTGAAATTCTTGATGAGGTGGACTTTGCAGGCAAAACTTTCTTGGCGTAATTTTCCGAGGGTTCTGGAGTACGCGTGCGTCCCCTAGTCGAATTTTCATTACCTAAGTTTCTTGCCGAACTGCAACGCTTTGAACCCAAACGTTTAGACTTGGTGGACATCTCAGGTGAAGCTGGCTTGGCAAAATTTTGCGAGGGCTCTGGGGTGCCGGTACGTCTATTTACTTTGTTATTTAAGCTGCTTGCCGAACCGCCACGTATAGAACCCGAACGTATCGATGAAATCGACTTGGCATAATTTTCCGTGGGTTCCGGGGTACCGGTACGCCCCTTAACTGATTTTTTTTTGCTAGCCACGTTTCTTACTGAACCGCAACGTCTTGAACGCCTCGATGAGGTAGACTTTGAAGGTGAAGCCGGGTACGATCCATCGATTTTATTGACTCCATCATGTGTAGGATCTTGCAAAGCTCTTGAATATTGCCAGGCATAGTTGCCTGAGAGATCTGGGGTAATAGTTTCCGTAATGCGGCACTTACCCGAATTGTTCTGATTTCTTACTGCACCGCTACGTATAGCCCCTGAACGTATCGATGATTTCGACTGGGCAGGTGAAGCTTGCGGCTTGGCATAATTTTCCGAGGGTTCTAGGGTACCCGCACGTCCTTTAACCGAATTTCCTTTGTTATACAAATTTCTTGCTGTGCCGCTACGTTTTGATCTTGAAAGCCTCGATGAGGTGGACTCTGCTGGCGAAACTGTCTTGGCGAAATTTTTCGAGGGTTCCGGGGTACCGGTACGTCCAGTTACTGAATTTCCTTTATTATTAACCAAGTTCCTTGCTGAACCACAACGTTTTAAGCCTGAGCGTCTCGTTGAGGTGGACATTGCAGGTGAATCTGGCCTGACAAAATCTTCTAAGGGTTCTCCCTTAGTCGAATTTTGATTAATATATTTCGAGTTTCTTGCTAAGCTGCCAAGTCTTGAGCTTGAGCGCCTCGATGAGGTGGACATTGCAGATGAAGCTGGCCTGGCATAACTATCCGAGGGTTTTTGGGTACAGGAACGGCCCGAAACCGAGTTTTCCTTAACAGAGCTTCTTGTTGAACCGCAACGTCTGGACCTTGCATAGGATTCCGGGGTACCGGTAGCCGTGGCAATCGCCTGTTTTCCACCTGGCATTTGCCGACGTCCTAGTTCCGCTGTGGACGATGTGGTCCTGCAACCTCCGCCTTTTATTTCGCCAGGCAGCTGTATCACATCATAATCATCATGTGTCTTTGCGCACTTCTTTTTAGGAGGCATCTCACAATATTTACATTTGGACTCACTGATTTTATTATTTTAAAATTTGTTTTAGTTTTGTAAGAATTTGTTCCTTTTTTTCACCGATGTGCACTGTTGGAAGTAATCACACTGAATGAGGGAAGTTTTCATTTTTCGTAGTGTCAGCTTTGCAAATGCTCATAGCCTATTATGTTTACTGCTTTTAAAGGAGGTGAAATCAAGGCCTGCTTGCCTAAAACACATTTTCAATAAAATGCCTAGGGTTGACATATTTAATAACATATTTATTCCAAATTTATAAAACTAATGTCGGTATTGGATAGTTTTCAAATATAAAATTTGCGACTTTACCTGAAATGTAGGTGACATTTGAAATTTGTAGTAATATTTAATTTTTTTACGTGTAAAACATATTCAAATGTAGCCAATTTTTGGTGCAAAATAAAATTTTAACGTGAATATTGCGACTTTAAATTATGGTTACTGCTTTTGACTACGACCTATAGGCAGCGAAAAAGTTTCCTGAGTTTCCTGGCCAAAACATCTTTAATATTTGTAGACTTGGCAAATCCCGCTAGGCAGTTGCCGTAATACAACAGCCTTCGCCGGCACATAAATTCTGCGCAACCGTTGACTTCCGTTCCGCCATCGATCGATGGTCGTTTTGGGCCAAGAAATGGGTTGGTGGGCGGAAGGGGCTAAGGGGTTAGAGGGCGACGGTATCCTTGCTGGAACGGTAAATGATAATCACAAAAATGGCCTGCAACATGTGTGCGGAAATGCGCGACGCGACTTTTCCAGCGAAAGAGTTTTCACAGCCCTTTGGGCACTTTGCCTGATTGGCAGACGCCGGCCGAGAAAGTGGGAAATCTGGGGAAAACGGGAGACTACACAAGTGGGCGGCGAGGAAAGTGCCACCCAAGCACCGGGGCAAAAGTTTTCCAGGCCATTCTAAAGTTTCCAGCAGGGCGGAAGGGAACTTTTCGGCTTTGGCTTGGTGTTTGGTTTTGGGTTTGGTATTGGGCTCGAGCTGGAGTTCCGTTCTGGCCAACTCTTGACTGTCGGCGTTTGGTTTTTGGCCGCCAATAACTCAACAATATTAAGGTTGGCACGTGCACGTCCCCCAGTTTCCACCCGGCTTTCCCTGTTTTTGTCCTTGTCCCGATACGGCTCCTATTTCTGGTCCTGGTGCTGGTCCTGGTCCTGCTCCTTTCCTGCTCCTAGTCCTGGGGTCCTTGGCGCTTTCGGTCCTCTGTTTGTCGCAAAGTTTGTGGCTCGTTAAGCAAATTCAAACGACTTAAGCGGCAACACATGTTGGCAAACAGCGGTCGATGGGCGGGATGTCGTTGCCTTGTCCTCATAACTCCCGGCTGATGCTTCACTTTGTCCCACTTATTGCTCTAAATCGCTCATATTTGCAAAAACTATTAAATAAGCTTGATCACGACAGTGCGCGGGATTTGGTGGCGATGACAAGTCGGTTGCAAAGCGGAGAAATACAGCATGTTTGGGGGATGGGTACCCAAAGGATTTCGGACTTGGTTAAGAAATACAATCCATTTAGTTTTTTAAGTGCTAAATAAATGGCTATGATTATTAGTAACCAATGAACAAAAGAAAACATCAATAAGAGGTGTTTTCTGGGAAACTACAAATGGGGAAAAAAATTGAAGTAGGCCTTGAAAAATAATTCAATCTTAAGCAAACCAATTACAAAAACTTATTAATTACATATTTAAGCAATAGAAAAATAAGGTTAATAATAGCGTACACTATTTTTTTTAGAAATATGTTTTTTTCTTTCAGGGCTAGGTATATATTACCTTTTTATTACCCCTTGCTTTCTGCTCACCCCATTGAATGCCTAATTAACTTGGTCTTCCGCTCCTCTTTGCAGATCCTCCCCTGGTGACGTTACGCCTGGGCTCTACTTTGACACCGGATGATATCAAGGAAGGCGACGATGTTTACTTCGAGTGTCACGTACAATCGAATCCTCAATGGCGGAAACTGTTGTGGTTGCATAATGTAGGTCGCAGCTCGATTTCCAGTTCGTCCAGGAGTGGGCCAGGCGGGCAGATGCGGCAGATCCGGCCCAAACCACCGAATGGCATACCATGCCATCCCGTCCCCGAAAGGCATCTGCTTGGCTGGCTCCCTGGCCCCCCGGCTCCTGGCAATGGGTCCTGGTTAAGTGTCAATAACATGGCAGGTTGCGTATGCGTTGAGGTGGCTGCTCCTCCGTTAGGCGCCGCCGCCGACGATGTCCTGATGCATGGATCTGCATTTGCTCATTTCGATTCTCGTGGCCTCTTTGCCAAGGAGTGGGGTCTGGGCGGTGCCATTTTGGGTAAAATAGTTTTGGGATTTGCGGCATTGATTTCGCCGTCGCTCAACTGCAATCCGCAGTCGCTTGGCAATCACTCAGGCCAAGTTCCCATCCCACAATCCACATCCCGTGCCCACATCCCGCCTCCACATCCTCAGCCCACTTCCCCTCCACTGGGATACCATGTTGGCACGAGTGTGTGGGGGAATTTTTGCCTTTCGGATGCGCTTAGCGGATTTTGGCAAATTGAAATTCGAACCCGAGTGGTTTTAGAACGGATTATAGTTGGGCAGCTGCATTAGTTCAGTTATACGTATAGATTTACAGATTTCGAAATTCAAAACAATAGACCCTGTGTAGTAGCTAACAGGGAAATTCTGTTTAGTGCATCGTAGATTGGCCACTTGGTAATTGTTTCAACAGCCCTTTCAAATTCAGTTGAAGGGTGTGCAATTACGCTAATGGGGAATTCGATATACACATGCGAGAATGTATTGTTGAAGCTTAAGAATAACTGGTACTTAATTTAGAGATAGCCGCCGGTTATTTATAAAAAAAATCCCTAGTTTGTAGGTAGTATATTTATCAGATTGATTTAAAGCTTAACCGTTGGTTACGGTTCGGCTAGGTATATTTCTAAAGTTCGTCTTATTCATACTTATTCTCAAGCCACAATGCCAGAAAACTGTTGACACTTTAACCAGAAATCATGCCCGCTTGTAACTACTTTTTGGTACAATATTACACATGCCCTATCATAATTTCCAGGGCATCCATCTGGAGCACAATACGTCCGCCCGGGTCATCCGTTCGAACCAGAGCCTGGTGCTCCAGAAGATTACGAAGCACTATGCCGGGAACTATGCGTGCAGTGCCATCAACGACGAGGGCGAGACGGTCAGCAATCAGCTGCCACTGCGGGTGAAATGTGAGTAGTAGTCCTTGCGGATCCTTCCCCCTCCCGGCGAATCCTTTAAACAGAGACTGTGATGCATCAGCGATTTTAAGCATAAATTTGCCAAGCGGCAAGCGGCACTTTGTTTGAATGCATCATCTATCTGGGAGTGCTGCATCGCATTCATGCCCCTTCGTTCCGTGCCACTCGGAGTGGAGCTCGTCTGTTCTCTGGTTTCTTATCATAAAGTCAGGCTGCAGCCGTCGCAGTTGTCATACCCCGACTAAGCCCCCTTTTCTCCCAACTTCCACGACTCATTTGATGTATTGCAATTTGCCTTTTTCTTCTCCGGGGCTGCTTTTATTTATATATTTTTCCTCCATTTTTCCCGCTTTTTTTCCTGTTTTTGTACTGTGTACTCCGTCCGTTTTCATTTTACAACTCAGAGCGGCAGTCTTGGCGCAGTTGCACGTCAAGGCTGGGTAAAAAATAAAAATATATATTTCTCATTCCGCTTTTTGCATAAATACAACATTTTTGCTTGGCTTCTTCGCTTGTCTGGAGCGCTGTGGCGAATTTCATATGCTTGCCACATGCGTTGGCTTTGGCCATATTTCATGGCAGCTGCAACTGCAGGCGGAATTATGCTTCAATTTAACAGCCCGCGAAAAGTTGCTGCCGCGCAACTTATGAAGCCGAATCCCGCAACCCCATCCCTTCTCGAACATCCATCCCCGAATTAAGGCAATTTGACAGAGACGCCGCTCTGATGAGGAGCAGTAGTTGGATGATGATGGTGATGAGGATGGTCGTAATGAGCCGGGGGTACTGGTACTGCTCCTGGTACTGGCTTAGTCTGGCTGGATTCCGCTGCTGAGCGATACACATGTAGCTATCTGGCTGTGTGGCTATACCAATGCTTTTTCTCCGCTTCTGAGCCATACAAATTGCAGCTCCAACTCAAGTACTGCGCACAGACACTCATGTTTTGACAGGCGCATTGCTGCGGGCCATAAATTAAATGGAGTGTGCCGCCATCCCAGGGCTGGATTTTCCAACTGCCACTGTCTCCTCTGCACTTTCGGCACTGCAAAATATAATTCATAAATCTTGGGTTCTGGCAGATTAAATTCTTTCTAAAGTGGGGGCATGTATGTATAAAATAAATAAGATATTGTTCTCAATTTCTCTAGGCTCAATAGAATATATTAAAAGTTTGTTTAAATTTTTTGGAATATTTATATTTACCTTAATTAAGCCCCATATCTAATCTAGAAATTGTATTAATTTTTACTGTGTTTTCCTTGAAAAATTTAGCTTTATTTGTTTTCATTTGTATCATATTGTTCGGTCTCTATGTAACATTCATGTAGAAGGATCTTACTTTTAATTTTCTCTAAAATTTTATTGGCTAAAATTATTAATTTTAAGTAATAAAAACTGAAAAAAAACCCTGCGAAAATATTTCCTATTATTTAGTAAAATTTTCCACAGTGCCTTATAAATTTAGGATTAAATTCCGTGCTGATTGAGCCACATGAGCGCAGTTCCCAAGTCAGTTGAATGCATAACTTGGCTGACGAGTCTCAGCCGAGACCTTACAGGCATACGGTTATAATTAATCATTACACGAGTTACATCATATTCGGTTCAAATAATTAAAAGGGACTTTGGGAAGTCATAGATAAAATAGAAATCTTAATGCGGCTTAATTTGGCTAAATAGCTATTGGCTTTTATGTCGAGAAAGAAAGTTCGCAGAAGGCACTACTTGTTGAGTCAAGGGAATATCCCACAAAGGCTTTCATTGAGTTTGCCACATAATTTCGGTCAGTTCTCAGTATGCTAACTTTCCTCTTGCCGCTCGAGTACAGCTTAATTAGCAAAGCGACTAAGTAATCACTCCACATACTTTTCACCCAACGCCGCCCTTTAAATGAATAACACCGAAGTTGGGAACAACAAAATTAGCAGGATACCCGAATTGGGCGTAATTTTCCGGCTAATTAATTACGCCCCTTGGTTTTTGTGTACATTTTTGAAGATAAACAATTCATCAGAAATTCAAGCTGCCTTCAAAAATGTGCGAGCGGATGTGTGAGAAAGTGGCAAAATGGGAAAACGGGGAGCGGAAGAGGAAGGCAAAGTCAGTCCTGCGACGACAGCAAATTACGCATACGCCACGTGTGCCGTCAGCTAATAATCCTTTAACATTTATGGAACGCCTATTTACCTGGGAAGTACTAAATCATGTTGCCACATTAATTAATTTCCCGTAAACGAGAAAAGGGGCTCTCCACTCAGCCGGCTTTTCCGCCTGGAATTTTCCCACCTCTCGAGCGCTTTTCCTGACAGGCCGATGCGAAGGCGTCGCTCTTCCGTTCTTGGGACCCCGCTGTCTAAATCACTTTTGTGCGTTTTTCACCTGTCACGCCCACTGAAACCAAACACTTCGGCTCATTTCCCAAACGATTTTCAGGACATTTTAATGTCCTACCGCTGATAGGGTATCCGACCTGTCATTCAACAGGTGTCGGAGAGCGGAAATGCTCGACATAAAGTAAAAGAGTGTGGTTTTTGGCAAAGACAAGGCTCCAGGGGATTCGAATCGCACGAATTGGATTTATATAAAATTTATAGGCTAGGAGTATTTTACGAGCTTATTTGAATGATGCTTATAGGCTTTTGTCACAGGGATAAGCGATTGGAACCCCAATGTTTACCTTTAAAATAAAATGAGTTTTAAAGGTGAATATTAAGGGAGGCATTACATTAAATTCTATAGTTGATCTTCATTGTTTTATGAGTTGTCCTTTGATGGTAAATACTTTTTAAAATATTAACTTTCATTTCTTTTTGTTTAAAAAAATTACCTTTTCATAAAATTATCTTCAGACATTTCTTTTTCCAATGTCCTTCAATGAAATTACCCGAATCATTTTTTATTTTCTTTCTCATCTTAAAATAAAGAGCTCTCCAAATATAATGTACTTATATATCGAATTAGCAGTAGTCGATACCATAAGGTTTCGTCTGGAAAAGTCCTTTTAAATAACATAATCTCGAGGCATTTTTCCCCTACTGACTTTCTTAATCTTCTCATTACAGACACGCCCATTTGCAAGCACTCCGACCGCGTGATATTAATTGGAGCCTCCAAGGACGAGACTGTGGAGGTTGTGTGCGAGATTCAAGCCGATCCGCCGCCGCGGTAAGTTCAAACAAAAAAAATCGGAAAAGCTTATCCACCGTATCCTGGGCCCCTCCCCTCATTTCCCACCCCACTCAGCCCTCCGAAGGTTTTTGCTGTGTTGTAGGCGATTGCTTCCGGTTTCCTGTTGAAGGGAAGTTTGTAAAATTGACAAATGATTGTGATTGTGTGTGCCGGAGTGCGCGTGTGTGCGTAGCGGAAAATGCTGTTTATTTTGTAGGAAATGTGAGAAAATTTAACAATTTTTTGTTTTTTGTTCGGCATTCACTTCTTGGGATTTTCTCTTTTATCCGGTTTGTTTTTTGTTTGTCGTTCTTTCTGTAATTTCTTTTCCCGGACTTTAAATTGTTGATTTTAATTCATTTTAAATGTGCAACCGGCTCTGCCATGCCCATGCCCATGCCCATACCCATCGCAATCGCATTCGCTGAAGCTGGGATTTGGTCGTCGGACAGCGGGAATGTGGCGCACTTTAATGTTTTTTTAATGAGCCCACACCACCGAGGCCCGGCCAGCTGCCACTCTGGCTCAGTCCGAGATGTCTGAGGGCCTCGGGCCGACCCCCTCACATTCCGTCTCGAACTGCCCCCGTCCATGTCTTGTCTTGTATTTAATTTCAATTTTTTTCCAACGCTCCGTTGTGTTGCGCTGCGTCTTGTGCTGACGCTTTATGCTAAAATAATTAATCATTAGCCGGCGGAAAATATGCGAGGCCGCGGCCAAGGCAGCTGCGGCGCCGTGTAATTGTTGTGGCTGCTGCTGGAAAAGCTGGAAAATATCGGAGGAAAACTGGCTGAAGCTGTAGCGTGAGCGTTAAAAAGCTGCTGCGAGCTTTTAGGTGCTGGGCCCCCAAGGGGAAGGACTTCGGGGCGACAAGTTAATTTATCAGCATTTAAACGCCTGACAAGCAAGGAAGAAAAAAATGTATTACCACAGAATGTTAATGTATTAAAATTTAATCAAAACTGTTGCAGAAATTACACGGAGAACTCAAGTTACGTCGAGAAAAAATTTCCACATAAAAGTTCAGCACAACAAGTTTAGATTATTGTTATTTGATTTCAAAATGTATTAAAATGTATATGTTTCAGACGAATGAATCCTTTTTGTAGTCATTAAGCAAGAGAGGTAAGATGCTTACTGAGAGTCAACCAAAACCGACGAGTTCAAGCCGGTAAAATTTTGCCAGAACAAAGAACGCATCTCCCTCTGCCCTTTAAAAGTTGTATTTCCCATATATTTAAAAACACTCGAACTCTTCGGGATTTTGCCTTAACGAATGGTTCAGTAAAAAAATTCGAAAGATTAATTACCAGAAATAAATCAAAGATATTGGCATTGTTGTTGACATCCAGTTTTTCTGTTCGTCGGCGGGCATATTTTCGGCCTTTTATTGATTTCACTTACCTTCCTTCCCGCCGTCGATTTTAAATGGATTTCTGTTTTTATTGATTTACGTTTATTTTTGCGCTGCCAAGATGCGAAAGCGTCCGACCGAATATGCCAGAGATAATTAACCTTTTAAAAGGCTTTCAAATGTGTGAGTTTCCGTCCGCGGACTGGGCTCGCGCCTTCCTGCGCTTAACCTTTAATATTTTAACAAGCTATTTTAAAAATGGAAAACTTCGCAAACATGTTTCACTCGCCGGTTCCTGTGCTCCGCTCCCCGTTTCCCGATACCCATTTTACCTGTCCTTTTCGCCGATGTCACTCGTCCTGCGACCTGCCTCCTGCACACACACACTTCTGTCAAAATGTCAACGCAACTTACTCACACATGTGCACAAACATTTTGCAGGACTTTTCGCTGGAAATTCAACAACTCGGGCGAAACTCTGGACGTGGGCAGCGAGCGCTTCAGCGTGAACGGCAGCCGCAGCATTTTAAAGTACACACCGGTCACAGATCAGGTAAACACGCCGGCTCCACCCCCTCGAAATATATATAGAGTGTCCACAGCGGAGACCGAAGTCAGCTCCGGGCAATTAAGCAAGAGCCGCATTTTAAATAATAAATAAATATGTATTTGCAGGATTATGGCACACTGTCGTGCTGGGCCTCCAACGAGGTGGGCACCCAGCAGCACCCCTGCCTCTTCCAGGTGGTCCTGGCCGGTGAGTATCCACGGTCAGGGGGAAGAACAGACCAATTGTCAATGGTCCACAATCGGCGGGTACGCGGGTATCTCAATATTTAGGGTACTAGTTTTCTAAGAAAACCGAAAATCTATACATTTTTAAAGAGCTTTCGCCTAGTCTTGATGGTAGGAATTTTTAAATACCATCTTTATACAATTAGATACAATAATAAAAAATAAATAATATTAGCAGTTTTTAGTCTTAATATGTTTTCTTCGAGTCACACTTAAGTATTTAAACTAATTGAAAATAAAAATTATAATATCTTATTGTAGTGGCCTTGCCAAGCTAATCAAAGTCATTATGAAAAGGCAAGGCTCCCTTAATTTGATTTGATATGCAAATTCATAAAATATTGTTAAGCTGTAGATACTATCTTCCTCAGGTTGGCATGGTCTTTTAAAATAATTTTAGAAAGTTAGCAGAAGGTTAGGAAGTGCCATAAAGCCAGAGAGTCCTAAATATTAATAGAGATTTAATAAAACGTATTTTTACCTTTTCACTGAGGTCAATTGTTTACAGGGCAAATTACAAATTATTTTTTTTGTTGATAATCCCAAGGGATTGCATCACATTTCTTCGCAGTAGAAAAGCAAACTGCACCGTTCGGGGCTTTCTTATGTCAGTAAAATCCCCGTATGTGCAGACGCCGACAGGCTGCTCCGGGCTCTTCCTATCCCATCGGTTCTGTTTGCTGCTGCTTCATTACGTGCAATTTGACCTTAACATGTTAATGCCGCATGCAAACACTGGCCCTCAGAGTGCTCTGAACTTGCCACTCCGAACCGGAGGGCAGAGCCACCGGAAAAGCGAACAGACAGAGGACAGAGGGTCGTGCCCAAAAACCGAAAACCAGGCAAACCGGAGTTTTGGACCATTGTGCATTTCGGGGTCTCGGGGACTGGGATGGCACTCGCCAAAAAGATCCACTGCTCATGCCCACTCTTTGACTTTTTCCGATGCTGCTGCCTGTTAATTTCCTGCGTAACGGGGACCAACATAAATCTGATTCCTGGATGCGAATGTGTGCGGACTGCAAATCCCATTCTGGTTCCGATTTCGAATCCAGCCCTGCCGAATGCCGTCAGCAACTGCACCGTCTTCAACCGCACTGAGCTGAGTGTTGACATACAGTGCGTTCCCGGCTATGACGGCGGCCTGCCGCAAATATTTGTGCTGGAAATGTTTTCAACACGCACCGGCATCACCAGGTAAGCATATTAATCAACTATAACTACAGCTGCCAGGGGCCGAGCCTGGGCCCCGCACTTCCGCTCGGGGGCCTGCTTTTAAGCCGCTTATGTCCGGTCCAAGTTGACCCGGAGCCCAGATATGGAACATATGTCAAACAAATGGCTCCATATCGTTTCGGGAAAGCACATTTCGCATTCATGCCTGTGCCCAAACTTTAACCCTCCGGCGGGCCATGGAAATAGCTCTAGCTTTAATCAAATAGAACATGGGAAATTACATGTTTGGGTTGCTGAGTTGGGAATTTTAAACTGATTTCTAATCGCATTATATTTTAAGTCGTTGCTTTCTGATTTATTAAATTAGCTGTAAGGTTGTACTTCTCACTCCTGGCTTTAAAGGTATATTTATTTTAGTTCTTAATAATCTGTTTTCTTTCCTGTTTTTTTGGTTTTCTGTTTATCCTATTATCTAATTATATTTATTCTTGGATTTGAAAACATTTGATATTAATTTGGAAGCTTTACTTTTGCTATGAAAAGTTGCTAGGGCTCTAGAAATACTAAATATTAGTCTTTAGCTAACTTTGTTAAGTTTGCTGAATAAATTATTATTATTATTATAACTTGTCCAGAAGAAGGCAGCATAAGAGTGAAATTTATGTACTACCTTATTCGATAATCGGCGCCGAGAGCAACCACTTATTCCCGACAATAATCGATTTAAATCCCTGGCCGGGCTGGAGGGCCTATAATTATGTATGCATGGTCATGTTTGGCCGAACACCTTCGCACCCCGCAGTCGCAGGAAGATGTCTGGTCCTGACACCCCACGAAGACAGATGTGCCAGCATGATTTTATTCCACAATAGTTCGGTCGAGAGGCGGGGACCCGGGCTCCGGCAAATGTATTTCAAGTGCTCTCACCTAATAAGATATGTACAAAGCACTCCATGTAGGTGTGTAATTAGGCGTGAAACTGCTCGCTCTTGGGCACTGTGTGTTTGTCTTTAAATGGGTCCTCAAGCCATTGCATTCATAGTGGATATTAAATGCGTATACATGTTTATGGTAAATGGGGAAATCAAATTCATATGCGCACATAACATTATGCGAGGGTTGTCCTCGGATCGTTTTTCCCTCGCATAAATTCATGCCAAATATTTTCCGGGCTTGCTCTGCAAACCAAATAAACATTTTGTTATTAAAAACAAAGACATCGTCAAAACGGGACAAAGAAAACGGAGGGAAACTGAAGCGGGAAAAGAAAACGCAGCAAACATCGTCATCAATGTTCGAATGTTTGGCAAAAATATATATAGACACAGAACCCTAATATTTCAGAAGTTTGCGAGCAAAGGATTGCCGGGGCAGACAACTCAAAGCCGCATTCGTTGGCAAGGGCATCAAATTCAAATTGAGGTCATGATTGGAAAGAGCGAATATCTTATGAGGGGGTTCGCTATGTGGGCTGGGGTGGGGTTAGGAAAACATGCCAGCGAAAAACCGTAAAAATGCCAAAGGAAAAGGGCTGCCAGAAAGCATTTGCGGCATTGGCTTTGCCCCCCCATCACGCACATTTGATTAAGGGCTTAATGCCGTTGATTTCCCGGCCATTTCGTTTGATTTAATTCGCAATCATCTCGAGCCGCCCTCCCACTCCTGCTGCCAATAACCCTTTTGTCCTGATCCCACAGATTCAATTTGAGCAACGCCGAGGAGGCCCTCTTCTCGCTGGAGAACCTGGACACGCTGACCTCGATGATGGTCCAGGAGAACAATTCGCTGCGGCTGCGCATCTACTCGTACAACCAGAAGGGCCGCAGCGCCGCTTATCTGCTGCCCGATTTCATAATTGGCTCAACAGCTTACAAGACAGGTGAGTGGCACTACCAGCCGCCAGATGGCGCCGCCAAAAACGAGCAGCACATTTGCCTTTGCCTTGATTGATGGATGGATGATGCCTTGGATGCCGGGATTGGACGTGGGTGGGGCCTGTGCTTCTGACAAGTGAGCAGGGGGCAGCTTTCGTCTGACGGACGCTGTATGCGGAGAATTATATCGGCTTCTTTGGCCTAGTCACTGACTTTCCTGCCTGCATTAATCGCATGCAGGCCATAGGCCTCCATCCCAAAATCCAGGCCCGACCCCGAAAGCCCGCGTCCACGTGGCCCCACTGCCTGTGACACTTGACAGGTGGGCTCCTCCGCCAGTCATCTGCAGTACTTACTCCAATCAACATGCCAGCCTGGAGGGCACATCCCCATCCGCATCCCCATACCAAGGCTGCCTGCTGTCATCCTGCGATGGCGTAAAATATGTGTAAAATTACTTTTTGACTTGGGCGGATCGTACATGAACTGGAACAGTGGGACAGCTTGCGATATATACTACCAAGCCTCTGGAATATACGATTGATATTCTCTTCTTCAGGAATATATGTTCCTTTTTTAGAATGTTCGATTTTAGTCTAGAATACTACCTACTAACCCCAAGAGCGGAAACATACCTCATGAAAACACTGATTTGTGTGGTGATGTGCCCACTGTCTTCCTAACCAATTAATCATAAATCGCTCCTTCTAACGCCTTCAATGCAAACCACACACAACTCATGGCATACGTGCGCTCTCTGCTCTTCTCGTCTCATTTTCATGTGAATTTCCTTGGCTAAAAATAAAACCGTCAAATGTCGACAAATTTAACGCTCCGCCCACGGATGGAACCGAATGCCTTAACTGCCACTTCCATCGGCAATCAATTTGATGTGTGGATATATGCGGCACCACTGCGATGGGCGACGGCCTGATGGCAATCTATCTAAAACCCGATGATGATTTATGAACGCCGATTGTCAACCTGTAATTACGCGAATAACACCAAACAGACGACGATGTAACGCTCACATTGTCGCCGGTGATTGTCGGCAGTGTCCTGACCATCATAATTATTGGTGTGGCCATCGCGATACGAATATTCGTGGTGACATTTGTGCACAATTTGCGGAGGAATCGTCATCACGGCAGCAAGGCCACCGCCGCCGGAGTGACCGCCCAGCCCAGCGATGTCTTCAAGGTGAGTCGGCATTGAGTCCCACTCCGAAACCCACCCACCATTCCCGCCGCCCACATTCCCTGACGATTTTCGAGCAATTAATGTACGTATTACTTCCTCGTTGGACGCTTCCCTCGCAGGGCGGGAACCTGGAGAAGCCGCGCTGGCAGCACACGGACATAAAAACGAAATCATCAGAGGATTTGGTTGAGGACGAACGTGATCCCGACGTAATACCATCGCAATATGGTAAGATTATAAACAGTTCCTGACACTCTGGGCGCACTTGACTTGTGGAGGGTGTGTAAAGAAGGTTCTATAAGATACAAGGGGAAATGTTTTGGAACCTTTTGCATTATTTTATTTTTAGATCCCATTATACATGTTTTAACACTATTTTTAGATTTTAGTAAGTCATTAAGTCTTAATAGATTTTTTATTTTCTAGCAATATATTTTCCCCTGAAGCTTTCACTACATTTTCCCCAGTGCAGGGCCAGCTGGGGCGAATAGCTCAATTTCGGTTTCGCTTTTTAATGTCACCGCGCGAGTCAAGTGTCCGCCGAAGTAACCGGGAATATAGCTGCTTTTTATAGTGTGCACTTCGAGCATTAAACTTTAATCAAATTTTATGGCCACTTTTCCGACATTTACTTTCATGTGTTCCGCAATCGCAATCGCAATGGCAATCCGCTATCTGCACACCCATTGTTCTTGGCGACCCGACCCGCAATCGTAATCAATCTCATCAACACAACAACAATACGACGGATGCCGAACCGAAACCAACCCGAAACCAATCCAATCCAATCAACCAATGCAATTTTCTTTTAATCGTAAATATTTTTAACGACGCCACCCGCCAATCTAACACACGCCACGACCCCGAAACGCGGCTGCTCATCAATAAATTTCAATCAAGCAGTCGGCGGCAGCAGCGCGGGCAGCAGCGGCAGCAACGCCTCCAATGTGGGCAGCACCACCGCCGGCACCGCCACGGGGAGCAGCACCTCCACGGCGGTGGTGTCCTCGGTGGCCACCGCAGCGGCGGGCGGACCAGGATCGGGTTTGGCGGGAGCAGCGGGGGCGGCGCAGTCAGCCTCTGCCGCAGATGGCCATCAGTTTGCATCAGCCGCAGCGGCGGCGGGAGGCGGCGTGTCCAAGTGGTCACCCAACGGCAATGTAAGTACTCAAATGAGCAGGGCAGACCCAGTGCGGGGATTGAACTGTGTTTGGAGGGAGACAAAATGCCTTACCGTATGACCCATAAAATGTTTTTAAAAACTTTAATGTGTTGGATTGTGATAAAATAAAATAATAGTAATAGATCACTTTTACTTTGAGAAACTTAATATAAGGGGTTGTATTTAAAATTATATTACACATGATTTTGACACACAAATTTTTACAGATCATAGCTAAGCATTATATGAGGGTTGGTCAAATTGTCATAGATCCTATTTAAAATTTATTGACTCAATGTTTTTCCCGCGTTTAAAAAACATCAAAAGAAGGCCTCGAACTACAATTCTCTAAATTTTAAGGTATTTCCAATCTTAATAATCATAAGTTATCCCAAAATATATAAATCCTAATAGCAGTAGCTTCTCCAATTTCAGTAGGCTCTTATGGGTATAACTTATCAATAAACAACTTAAATGTTTAATAGAACAGGAATATTATTCACGGTTATCTTTTTTTATTGGTTAAAATGGTACTCAATCATTTTTAATCCCCAGAAATTGTACGACGAACGTACTATTCATCAAGTAAGTTTAGATTAAAGAAATCCCACTCGACCTTCGACAAGACTATCCATTGACTGAAAATCGCACCGGGCTCTCATCACTTTTGATGGATTGTGAAATAATTAAAACGTGTCGCCTCGGGCCTCCGTTCCTGTGGGAAAGGCGAGAGCAAATGAATGTTGGACAAAGTCGTTTGCCGTTAGTGCTTTGCCTCACTTCCGTAATGCAATTTGATTTGGCAAGGTTTGTTGCAAACAGTCCGCCCGTCAGTCCGTCTGTGAGTGTCTCGCTCGGAGGAGAAAGGTGGTCCGGATGGCCAGGACTGCCGGAAAGTCCATGAATCCAATCCGAGCCAGCCCGGTCGGAGCGTTTAACGTCTGTCAGTTGTCAGTTGCGGTTCGTATTAACTGGGCTACAATGGCCCAGCCTTCGTGGTCCGTTGTCCCTTTGTCTTGGCAATCTGGTCGGTGCACTGAAAGCAATCAACTACTCAAATTGTCAAATTGCTAAACAGAATCAGAGTCCCTGGCAACCGGCAGTTGGCCCTCCACCCTCTCAGTCCCTCGGAAGCCATCCCAAACGCCCCCAACACCCCGAACGTATTAAAAAAAGCTTTTAAACTGTCACGGCTCCTTCGAAATTCCCACTCTTTGCCCTGCCACTCAGGTTATAAATAAAAATCCATTGGCTAAATCGGAGGATTCATCCTCAGGCAGCCTGTGTGTGGGGCCTGAGGTAATTGCGAGATTTTTAAAACACAATATATCATGTTCAGAGGGCCGTAATCAATCAATTTTTCCTCTGCATCTGTACTGAGCACGAAACTTCCGTGTTGGATGGCCAAATCCGTGGAGAAGTATTTTTTAGATTTCCTTTTTTCGCAGCCATCTGATGGATGGGGCGGCTCTTAAAGTGGCAACAGGTGTGCCGAAGTGTGCAATGCAGCTGGTTGGTCGGTGCAAGGAAAGCCGGATTCCAATCTATCTAAATGCATTTCATTCGGCATGCCCAAAGTTCATTTAATTCAGTAAATAGATTTCTCTTGATCCCCGGCAGCTCTTGAATCATTTAGTAAATTATTCCCACAAAAATTAAATCCCAAACAAGGCATTGCCTTCCATATAATAAATTTTATTACCACGCCGACTTTATTTTACATTTTTGCATATTTTTTGCATACGCTTTTTTGCCGGCCATTCATTCGAGATTAGAGTGTCGGCCAAAACACATTTGTTTTCATTTCATTAAGTTCGCAATTAGAATTTATTTATGGCCCTCCCCCGCACGGCCCATTTGAATATTCAGAGATATATGCATGTATATTGGGTATGTGTATATATCTGCTTTATGCGCTGACAACGGCCGAGATCCCCGAAAGCCATTACCATAAGCTGTGCGAACGAGATTAGAGCCGGGAAGCGGCCATATGCATCGGCCATGACCAATTGACTGCCAGTCCACGAATATATGTATGCATATCACTAATCTGGCCAAAAACATTAGCCCCGAAAGCGGACTCCCAGCCCCCCGACGGCTCCCAACCAATTTGCAATGCTGAAAAAACAGAAGTAGTTGGGAATCAGGCAGCGCTGCGGTTTTTTCCACCCGCACTGCACTCGGAGCCCCCAGATAACAAAGTATCCGATTCCGATTCCGATTCCGAGCCCAAATCGGACATGGCGTTTGGGGCTGAAAGGGAATTTCTGTTGCCGTTCTGTTTCGGCCTGTAAATGGGATTTGCTGCGCAGATTTCAATTACATTTAAATTACCATTCCGGGCAGGCTTAAAATGCGGTTGGCTGGGCGGCGAGGCCGGCCAGCGGGCAATCGCAGCATAACTCAATTCGTTAATTAAATAATTTTAAATATTGCCAGCCATAACAGCCGAACATGCCGGCTCGCAGCGCCCCATCACTCCCCAGTCCCCGAATACGCAACCCATTGCCATCACCTGGAAATTGCATTGAGATTTCAATTAGAATTCCATTTCGCTTTGCCAGCCGGCAAAATAAAAACGGGCAAATAACAAAGTATTGGTCGGCAGCATTTTAGATGTTCCAGCCAAAATTCGAGCATTTCGGTATAATCATCTGAGCTAATTGGATTGCGGAGGCGCGGCCGGGAGGGGCAGTTCCAAACATCACTGCATGGCAAACAGCGGAGAATCGGCAGAACAAGATTGTGTTTTTAATTTAACGGCGAAATATTAAAATCGATACGCCTTTATTGAAAAACCGTGATAAAGAAAAATGCCTATTTATTTCCCCCTCTCATAACACATTTTGTATCTCGTTATATCAATTAAGTTATGGCGTACCAAATTTTTAAATTGGTAAAAGGATGTTTTAAAAGAGAAGTTACATTTTTGTAGGAGCATAAAATTGTTCAGGTAGCTGCAAACTTATGAATTTGATTTTGTTCGCCTGGAAAACTCTAGAGTAGTAGAGAAAAATTGCTTTCAGGCGAATGACTTCCGATGCAAGAATGGTTTACACTCACAAAAAATATTAAGGGAATATTTAAAAAAAAATAACTATATAAATAATATAATTAATCTTATAACGAAAACTGAAATGGTTCTAAAATATTGTTTGATAATTTACATAACATAACATTTATTAAACTACATTTTTTATATATGTTTATCATAGAATTAAACCATGATTCTGAGTGTACCGTTGTCTCCATCTGCTCTGCCTTCCAGGTGACGACGACGATGCTGTCCGGCGATGCGGTGAATGCAACTGTCACCTACAATCAGATCAACGCGCAGCGGGCGCAGCTCCTGGCGGCGGTGGCAGCGGTGGGTGGCGGGTGCAGCAGCACCGTAATCTCGCCCAGCAGCAGCATCCTGGGCGGCCTCGGCAAGCCGTTGGGCATGGGAATGGGCATGGGCATGGGCGTGGGGATGGTCGGAATGGGCGGCACGGTCATCGGGTCGCCCACCTCCCTCTCCTCGACGGCCACCTTGGCGGCCCACCTGCAGCCGGTGCACAGCAGCGGAGTGGGCACCTTGCCACCGGGACTGGGAAGCGGTGGGGGTTACATCATGAATGCGTACGCCAGCGGACGGCTGCACCACCCACCGGGGGGCGGTGGTTCGGCAGGCGGGGCCAGCCACACCGCCACCCTGAACCGGCACCACCACCAGCAGCAGCAGCACCACCACCACCCGCACCACCAGCAGTCCGCCGCCCACCACTCCGGCTCGAGTCTCCTGATGGGCAGCGCCGGCAGCGTGTTGGGCGCGGTGGGGTCCACCACGACGGCCACCACCTCGTGCAACTCCTCGCAGGATCTGGACGACAACATCAACATAAATGCCATAAAGGACTGCCTGATGACGCAGCGAGTGCCCGAGAGCTGTGTCTAAGTCCGGATTCCCAAGTGGCGGATATATGTGTTTATTGTGTAGGAGTATAAATCTATGTCGGACAGGTCTGTGGCAGTTTTCTCATTCATTTAAATATTGAAATGAATTTATTTTATCAGCTGGATTATTTACTTTTTCACTCTATTTAAACGGTGAAAAATATGCTTTTAACTTGAGAATAAACTTTAAATCTTTTAAATAATTTACGGTATTTCTTTCTAAAATTTAATTAAAGATTTTATGAATTTGAAAACTGCACCAGGTCTGTCTTCTTCTCGTTAAGGTGCTGTGCATACATAATCTAGATATTAAGTGGAAGGTAATGTCCGAGAAAGCGATAAAAACTAAAGGAAACCCGTCATATCTGCTGGTTTAATAGCATATCCCTTGTTATATCAACCGAAAAGGAAGAAAATATATCAATATCATTCATTGTTTATTTCAAAACTGACTTCAAGAAACCTTTCCCCGATGCGTAGCATTTTCAAAGAATTGCAAAACCCGACAAAGATATGGAAACTTACATATAAATGATTCTTAAAAATAGTCTTCGTTTCGAATAAAGAATGGAAAGGGAAAAAGTGAAACGAAAACACTCTACAACACAGTTAAACCACTCACTCTAATTTAAGGAAACTTCAAAAAGACTCAAACCATTTAGTAGCTAAATATGTTGTAGCTAAAATATTTCGAGAACGAGAAGTAAGTATCATAGGAGTACTTGTATATAAGATATATTCGTGGCATAACATATAGGTAAATTGTATAAAGAGAACCCTAATCAGACCCGGAAACCCTTCGTTGTTGTATATAAAATAAATGGATGATTGTAAATTTATCAAGGTTTATGTTTGAGATGCCGTCTTGATCGGCCAATGGTCCTGCTTAGAGCTAAAGTAAACACTGAAGTTGAATGTTTGGAGTGGAAAGCGCTAGACCTAAGCTAAAATAGATCATAGAAAATGAAAGAGTTTAAACTGTGCTAGGCTAACAGAATTAAGCATAAATATCAATAAATATGTTTAGCTAAGTCGGAGGATAGTGCGAAAAAAACTAATTGCGTATTTGGAATGTAAACAAAGGGCGAAAAGTAAATATAGATCAACTACAAAAAAGCCACGAGAGTTAATTAATTATTGGGCGAACCCTTTGCGGCGCAAACTTATTTTGGTTCGGAATCCAATTTGGAAGTTGAGACCACTTCGCTTGGTTTCCATTTTAATTTGCACTTTTTTGCGGACACATGTCCGCAATCCTTTGCAGCCCCAGTTGGCCAATTTAAATCGCCACTCAAACTGGGATGCGCAGCCAGTTCCTGCGGTCCACATGGCAACCACAATTCCCAACACCCGCAAGACAAACCGCAAGTGCCAGGCGAAAAAACTACTTAAAATTTCATATGCTGCCGTCCCTTGTTTTCCCCTCCGCTGGACTTGGCTCATTAGTAAATCAAAGTTGTACGTGGGTGGTGGAGGCCCATTCACCGAAGGGAACCTTGGATCTAAGTTGAATCGACAGGCTGAATAGGGTGCAGGAATTTTATATTGAATTCCTTCGGCTAAACCTTTATTCACAACTCGAACTGTGACAAAGAACTTAAGCCAGTCATTTAATTATATGGCGGGGAAAACATAATGGTATCATTATTGAGTGGCGGACAGTTAATTAATAATATACTTATATGGTGTAGAACTCAAGGTAAGTCATAATATATTAATTATTATCCCTTTTTAATGTTGAAAAAATCCGGAAATTCCTCTATAATGATATAATGCAATTAATAAACTTTGAATAATTAACCTTTTTGAGGCAGATCCCTGGTGAGTACTACAAGTACCTATAGAATTTCCGGTCAAGTGCCTTTTGAACACTCCTAAAATGCCCTGGCTGTTTGTTTGGTATTTGCTTTCATGTCATCGTCTAATAAATATCTCTTCACACGTGTCAGAAATTACCCAGACACAACAATAATATTGAGGAAAAAGAAAGGAAAAAGCCAAGCAAGGAAAAACCATTGCCCCGAGGTCAGAAAATGTAAATAAATGGATTGCCTCTAGGGGAGAGAACAAAAAACCTTTAATAGAAAAAGCAAGGGAAAAATTGAAAGAAAATATGAGCGTGATTTATGCTTTTGTTGTTCTCGACCGATACATATCGATTTTACCACACCGACTATGTGTGAAAATTAAATTCCCGTTTACAGTTTTCC
Organism: Drosophila biarmipes; assembly: GCF_025231255.1. Lineage (NCBI taxonomy): Eukaryota > Metazoa > Arthropoda > Insecta > Diptera > Drosophilidae > Drosophila > Drosophila biarmipes. The sequence continues at coordinate 2,220,040 of NC_066612.1, read as the reverse complement.
CTCCATTAGCGATTAGCACCGCGCCCCAGAGTTTCCCGGCTTAATTTCCCGCACCAGGGGCCACGAAGGCGACCAGAGAATTGAATTGAAGCGCATTGTGTAAATCAGCGGCTCAATAAAATCTAATAGCTCCCGCAGATTGCGGCTGGGCACGCACCGCACCAAGGCAACGAAAAGTGGCGGAGGGGTCCTTCAGGGGGCGGTAATCATAAATTACTGGACGGGCACCAAGCTCGTCCTTGACAGTGGCCAAATTTTGATAGGCATCACAATACATGGCAGGAGTGACGGACTGACGTCAGTGGTCCGAGAAGCTTGGACCCGTTAAGGATAGTATGGGATGATTGTGTTGGAGAGTTTGCTGTGAGACAGTGGGAATAGTAAGACGATTTGGACTGCAGGAGTTGTAAAAAACCACCAGGAGATCCTCTAAAAATTAGTTTTATGTATGCTTAGTCAAGAAAAATGATGTTTACTATTATAGTATAATAAGAAGTAAATGCATTCAACATTGTATTGGGTTTTAAGGTATTTATAGGAAACTAAACGGACACTAAAATATAGTTTATGTGACTTATTTTTGGAACATATTGAAATCTCCCTAAGTATCCTTATCCCTAGAAAAGCCTTACAAGTGGCTCAGGAACTTATCAATATAACAGAATTCAGATTAAGGCTACCAGCCTGTACAAATATTTATATTTTCAAAGCCATTATCCCATCCGTTTTAAACAAAAAAATACAATTGTAAAAAAAGTGACTTCCATACCGCTCGGTATCATTAATTCCCCTCGGACCGGGGGAAGTACTGGTAATCCCAACTCTCCCCGCCGGATGCTTTCTTTGTCAATTATCGAACTTCCCGACGTTATAGCGTTATAACACTTGCAGGCCAAGCCACCGGCAGAGTATTACCACAGGGAAGCCGCTTTGCCAAATTAACTAATGACCCCGTGTCGGGGATTGCGGGGGCGCTAAGAAGGGAATCGAAGTTCTGGACGGGGGTTTTGCCGGATTGTGTGGCAGGGACTCGGCGGATGGGGCGAGTGGAGAGTGGCGAATAGCGAATGGCGAGGGGCGTTTGTTTAATTGTCGCGCGACCCGCTTTTTGCTCCGTTTTAATGAGTCAATTTAAATTCCGATTTCGATTACGGGAAAAGCGTTTTCCGAGCAGCTGAGGCCAAATCGATGTTCATTAGCAGAGGGCGAGCCACGCCCCGGCCGCCTTCTTTGTTCGCTCTCCTTATTTTTGCCCTCTGACCTCTTTGTGCCGGCATTGTCAACGCAATTAGCAGCGCGAGCGAGAGGGAAGTTTCAAAGTTAATATTGGTTTTTGTTTTTAGCATTCAAATGACTTCGCACGTCGTCGTGCAAAAAGGTGGCGGATAGAAACATATTTCGCGATCCCTCGGGCGAAGGTCAAACAGCCATAATTGAAGCATTTGGCTTTTATTATAACTCGAATTGTAATGCCGGTGCTTTTTAGTGGCTTTTAATTAAAAACCAACCGCACTTTTTGTTAGCTAAATTAATGAGCAGGGGCGCGGAAAAGTATGCCAGCTCATTTTTTCATCAGCTGGCCATTTTAATTAAAACATCAGGGCTGTATTATTTGATTTATTGCACCATCCGACAGGCCGCAATAATCGCCGTAAACAAATGCATATGTAATTGCATATTTGAACTCAATTAACCCGCGACTTGACCGCACAAATTTTGCAAATTTGTCAGCCCAATCGCCGAGAAGGCGGCCCGTGGGCGGCCTCCCCCTGGCAGGGTCATAAATCTCGGCCTACACTTTCAACTTGACCCCAGCGGAGTCGCCTCGATGTCGTTGGAAGCGCAGCGCTGCATGAAATGAAATTAAGCGCAACGGCCTCCTTCCACATGCTTTTCTGTTTTGAGTTTTTCGGCTTTTCCGAAGCTGCTTCTATATTTTTTATACCGTTCTTTCCCGCTTTTCCGTGCGTCGCTCAACGCAACAATTTATGGCTAAGCGCTCGTGTTTGGCCAAAAGTATATACATATACGTATATGTATAGGGCGCAAAACCAGTTACATAGAAACACGTCGATAAATTACAGTCGCCCCGAGAGGCCTCGGTCTCGCCGACCTAGCCGAGTTGAACTAATGGCTGCCGAGCAGTAGGTTATATAACAGCGAAAAAAGGGAGTTCTTAAAAAATCATCTCGAGCTGGAATACTGTGGTGTGAAACAGGTGTTCGCATTGATTTTTACTAAAACCACCTCTAGTTTTTACTGTGTGATATTATTATTTACATTCAACTATTTTCATAATTACCATAGCCATTTTTTCTGTTAATCTGTTAATATTTTGATAGCAAAAACTTGGCTAAGGGTTAAGTGGACTTACTGTTACACTCTTTGGTATCCCTCGTATTTATTAAAAGGAATATACATTAATCAATATTATCTGAAATATTCTTTTTTTAATCCTAAGCAGTCTGAGACGAATAAAAAATTCTGTAAAAGCGATTCCAAACCTCCTTTAACATCCCTACAACAAACACTGCCGAATAACGCATATACCTCGATTTACTTAAATGGGCTGTGAAAATAATCACGCAAACAACAAGAAAAATAAATTTAAATTCTGTGTCAACATGCGGCATGGTGAGATGTTGCCAAGTCGACTCCCCCTAACAATTTATGCAAAAAAAGAGTGAAGGGAAAACAAATATACCAACGCAATAGCAGAGGGGGAGGGAAACTTGTGTGTGGGCTCGTGTATGTGTTAATTAAAATGCCTTAATTAAAATAATTTTCAAATATTTTGCAGGCTGAAAAAGTTTAACGCACACAGAAACACAGGAGCGCTGCAAATATGAACGAATCGGAGTGGCAGGAGTGGAGGAGCCACACATTTTTTCCTCCCATTGACTGGCGCACAGATTGACAAGCATGACAGGAGCAACTGCCTCCTCGCCAGGGGGAAACGTTCGCCCCCGAACGTATTAAAAACTTTACAATTTGTGCAGTGTAGTCAAGTTTAATTTTTTGGTTGAGTTCATGCGAAAATTGCAAAAATCATATTCCAACTGTTTGGCAAGCCATCAAAGGTAGGGACGGCGATCCGCATCGGCAGGGGACTGGACTGCTGCATAGAAGGGGCGATGGAGCCCGAACTGAAGCCTGCAAAGGATAGTTTCAGGGGGGATAACTCCGGAGTGGAACTGCAGTTTGGCCAGGGCGGGTCGGGGCAGCAACATGTGTTTGTCCATTCAGCACAAATCGATTCAGGCAGAGCTATTTGCTTAGCAAATTGAAAATTTGCATAAACCTTGATTTCCGCCGCACAGCCGGCTTACAAAAGGTTGACAATTGTCCCCTGCCCTCGGTGCCCGGGCCCTTCTCATTTTCCCTACTTATCTGTGCCGTTTGCTAAGTTGCTCCTTCTGCGGTAGCTGCCACTTTTTAATGTCTTATCTACGTGGACTGCTCCTCGAAATGGAGCTACAAATTCAACCCAAAACACACGCGCCACACATAAAAAGCAAGCGGCGGAACGAAGCAAGCGGAAGCAAAAAAATTGTGTTGAACTGTAAAGAGCGGAGTGCGCCGCACACTAACCCTTTATTGCCCCCTCGCGTCCTGTGGGAAATAAACCCCCAACCGCCCGAAAGAAGTCATAATTATGCCCGGCCCATCGCGCAATGAACGCGGCACGCAAAACATTTTTCGTAATTATCTCTCTAAAACCAGAAAAAAGCACAATGAAAAGTACGAGAACAAACACTAAATAAAAAAGAATTCGCGGGGATGTGGAAATTTCTGTGAACAGGACCGACTTATATGCCCTATTTAAAATAACCTATATTAAAACTAACATAAAAAAAATAAAATAAATAAAAAACGTATTCACTATTTCCTAATAATGTAAAAAACTTTATAACTTATCACAGCTTTTTCAAATACCACAGAGTAAAAGTTTTGTGTTTACAAAACTAATATTGACTGATAAGAAAATTGAAAAACTGTCTGCCATTTCATTACTATCACAGTCCCAAAAAAAAAAAAATATATTTTAGACTGCTTATTAAAAATATGTATTAATAGGAGAGCTTAAAATCGATCAACTCTAATGCCGAACTTTATAATTTTTTTGGTGTTATAAAAAGGTCAGTGAAATATATAACAATGTTTATTTTGAAATGCTTATTGAGTTTGCTCTGGACTCAATTCACAAAAGAGTATCTCACTTTGACTGCGGAAAAAATAAAGTTACCGCATCACAGCACGTGAAGCCAAGGATAAAAATAAAAAAGGTACACGAGCAGAAATAAAGAAATTTAACAGCTACAAGGCCAATTCGTTGTCTTTGCTTTAAGGGTATTTCACTTAGTTATTACTGTGCTTAAGTGTTATGTCTTTGTATCTCAACTGCACTTCGGTACCTATTACTATTTTTGTAAGAGACCCTTAATTAAATCTTTTAAATTGGCTTAAGGCTTTTAGTTTGCACTAAGGTAGCCTCAAATGGTACTGAAGCTATATAAAAACAAAAAGCATCCTTATTTTCAGTTAATATTTAGTTTACTATAAATCCATTTACTCTATATTTTCCTCCTTCCAATCTTTTTCAAAGAATGTTTAAAATAAAAGGATTTCTATAGTCTTTTGCTGAACATCTAAAGATGCACCGGAGGTTGATCTACAAGTCCTTGTCAATTTCTTAAAGAGTCGTCCAGTCCCAGGCGTGAACTCAGCCGCAACTTGGCTTACTTCCATGCAGGGCCACCACTCGGGCTGCGATATCTGGGCCAAGAGTCGCGTCAGGGGCACGGAAACCCAAATTCGAGGCGGGAAAGGATGAACCTTCGCAGCCACACGACGGGTGGGCGTGTCGCCCATGCCAAATATCCTTGGAGCGAGCGTGTGTGTGCGGGGGGAAAAGTTATTGTTGGTAATATCAACACTAAAAGTGTTTATGATATGAAAAATGTTGACAGCAACTGCAGAATAGATATGCTCCGGGTGGAAAAGGATGAGCGAGCTGTGTGTATGAGCGAGTGTGTCTGTAGTTTTTATCGCTGCTGCTGACTTTGATGAAAAATATGATTATGTCCTTTATGCGAATGCCTTGCAGTAAAAATAATAATAACACCGAGATACATTCCCGCCTCGTTGTGGCATTCCCACCGAGATCCCGGCCCTTTGCCCGACTGTTGTTTATTTTTTTTGGCAACATTTTTCATGACTTTGTTCGGCTTCCCTCGACTTTATTGGCTGCTCGTCCGGCTCTTGCCTGCCGGGCAAAACACTGGCGATTCGCCCAAGAATTCCCTCGTTGCTTGCTTGTCATATGTTTGCTTTATTATGGACAGCGCGAGCAGCAAGCAACACTGGCCATAACAATAACAGAAGGCAACAAGCCACCGAAACCCACCAGCGAATGCAGTCAAACGCTTGTGACCCATAAAGTGACAAAGTTGCAAGTGGCTCCGGAGAATTGACATGGCTGCCACGCCCTGGAATCCGGCAGAAGTCACGCCCCCATATATAAAGCGCTCGTTTTCACTTAGATGCGATTAGTTATGGCGGTCGAGGTCCCTGAAAAAGGATTACTTGGAGTGAAGTAAAGTTACCGCAGATCCCCGAAAAGTATGCTATGATATTTAAAACTTTTAGAGGTATTTGCTTAAGTGCTTCATAACTCACTTGGTGGGATACAAAGGCTTACCACCAACCATTTGATATAATTACCAACCAGATTGATATAATTATTTTTTGATAACAACCTCTCTTTAATATTGCCACAAACACACTTAATTATTAACGAGTGATTCAGATCGAGGGAACCCAAAACTCGCCCGAAACAAAACCCAGTTCTTGAGCAAAACAGGAAACCCCAGAAGCCTTGGCTCCACATGATTTACTTAATATAATTTTGTGCCGGCGATGGTTAATTTATGGGGGAGGAACTGCTGGAATGCCGCCACCCAAGTCCACTTAATGTCGCTGGAATGTAATAAAAATCCGAGTCGATGGATAAAGGACGATGGACGAGGGGCGCAAACAAATGTCCCCTTAAATATTTAGTTGATTTAATTATGTGGACACACTCTGCTTCAGTGTGTGTGTGGGGGGTGGCCTGGAGAGTGGGGTGTGCGACTGTGATGAAGTGTGAGAAAAGGGGAGGGCAGGGGAAAGCCATTAAATCAACTCAAACTACGGCCCAGAATTTACGAGCCCCGAAGTTTTGGCTCTCTTTTAATTGTTCTTTTCGGTTATCTGTTGCTTATTTATTACGAATGCCATATGCCATATGACATAAGAGCGCTGAGGAAAGAAGAAGAAGAGCCACACAAACACACTCCCACACCTACACACACATGGGGGATGATGGTTTTGCTTTGTGGTCATTTTTTGGTAAATTAATTAAACAAATAAAATAATATGTCAGCAGCAGCAAAAGGCAATAAATACTAATTTGCCTGTTTCAACACAAATGTCATCTTTGTGTTGAGATAAATAAGGCAGAGGGAGCCCACAGGAAGCGCACACAGATACACACGCACACTCACACACTTGGCCCCGTATAAATGTTGTTGTCCTTGCGGCTGCCCGAATTCCTCGGCATTTGTTGCCAAGGATTCCAGCTGCTCGCCGTGCGGTTGGCCAGGACTCATGGGTTAAGTGGATGTGATGGGAAGGTATTCTTGAGGGTTCGCCGGATCCCTGGCTCGGTGGTTGGCCAGACAACTTATCGCAGACGTTGTTGTAATGTGTCCATTGAGTTAATATGAGATATTTCTACAGCAGGGAAAGCAGACTTTAATATCTCATACGAAACACAAAATATTCCGTAATTGATAGTAATTGAAAATTGAATTAGTTTCCCTTCTGTAAATATTTAAACTCGAACTGAGAGCGATGTTGTTCGATACAATGGCCTCGCGGGATAATAACTGCCTCATTGCATGATTATTATTCGTTGTTAAAATGTTTTGTGTTGCCAGCACATCCTGGAGCATCTGCTGAATAATTTCCTTGGATTTAATCCCCATTAAAGAACGGTTTTGTTCCGGGCCGGCCATAATTGTTATGCTCCTTGTACGAACATCTCCTTTGTTTTCCATCTTTGTTTTCCGCCCCCGGGAGCCTCGGCTTGTTAGCAATTCCCCGACTCTGGGCTGTTTGGTTTCGGATTCAATTCACTTTTTGTTTCTATTAATGACACACACACACAGCCTGGCATTCAGACAGTCAGAGGGACATTCAGTCGCTGTGAAGGACATTTGGCAGCGCTTTTGGCCCAGTCTCTCTGGGTTTGTCGTCGCTGGATTTATTTCACGGCACATTTAATTCCAGCACGCGCCTGCCGACGAGAAAATGCCACTGGAATATCCCCAAAAACATCGCTGACAAGGGGGACAAATCGACGACAGGCATTCGGATAAGCTACACAATGCCGTCGGAGGCGCAGTAATTTGTTTAATTTTAAGTAGCCCCGGAGTAAAACTATTCCCGCTGCCCAGTGGGTCAGGGTAATCGCCCTCGCCATGGGGCCAGCACAATTCCCCAGCTCACTTATCAAGTGCCCGCAGATCCTCTGCGCCGCTGTGGTCATAAAAATCAAAAGAGCATAAAAATACATTTGATATCAGTGACGACTTCTGTTTTTGGTGTTTAGTTCGCTGGGTGGGCAGGGTACTCCTCGATTCCCCAATCCCCAAATCCCCGATTCCGGAGCAACTCCCCCTGGCCCTCGGCTTATTTGCCTAAAGTGCTCATTTCAATGTCGCCCAGTGTCAGGCCAAGATGTGGGCAGCAAAAGGCCGTGGCAGTTTGGGGCTCAGGAAATTGGCAATGCCAAAACCAAAAAAGAAAAAGTATACAAGTACCGAAAAAACAGAGGGGAATACGAGGCGAAACGGAACAGGGCTGAGCGACAGGCAGGTCCAAAAGTGAATTAAAATAAATTTGCTAGCGGGGATTTGGGGATTTGTTGTGCTGCGCATTTTTAGCAGGCGGCTACCAAGGACACGACTAACGCATTCCCGCTCCAATTCTCAGGGCTGCAGAATCGTATTGGTATCCCATAGAGGAAGTCCCGTCGCTCCAATTTATATCGCTTTTGATATGGAAATAAAATATCTAATAAAAAAGTATTGGAATCCCATAAAGAAAACGCCATCATACACATTTACATCTCTTTAAGTATCATATGGTAGAAACCACAAAGAAATATCTTATAAATTCGAGATAGCAAACTGAATTTATATTTTAGTCAACCCAACTTTTTACATAAATTTGACTATAATATTTGCAACCACTTTTACTCAAATTTTAAAAAACTTAATAAATAATAATTAATTATTTCTTTTTGAGCACTTTATAACATTTTATTGAATCGTATAAATATTAAATAATATTGTTCATTATCAATATATTTATTCTTCTTCAATTTTTGTAGCGAATGTAATTTTTTTTCAATCCTACTTTTATCTCTACTTCTTTTAGAGAACGTTTAATATTTTCAATACCATATTCGCTCGCTAGAACATTTTTGTTCAGCCCTGAACTCCGTTCCACTTCCCTCTCCCATTGATGGACTTATAAAATATAATAAAAATGTTCTAGAGGAATTGGCCATGTTTTTCTATGCCCGCAGCTATTATCTCTTCTTGAGACGGCGGCTAAGGAGACGGCCCCTTGAGCCTTGACTTCTCCTGCTTTCCGGGCCTTGACTTCGACTTATGCCTCGACATCGGCTTCGGCTTGCCCAGTGATGCATATAAGCAGGCGGCATTTATATAATTGTTATATCAAATATTCGACATTGCCGAGAACACTTTAAGCGCTCAAAAGGCCATCAAATTTATGGCTTTAAAATTAGACCGAAGGCGGCTAGGCAAACGGGCGAAAAACAAACCAGGGGTCGAGGGAGGCCGAGACAGGGGGCAAGGATTTGGAAGTGGTGGACAGGATTAGCGGGTGCAGGAGGTCCTGGCGGTGGTTTTGTGGCTCCGGCGACGTCTGTCGGTTTTGTTGTGGGTTCGTTCTGGATCCGGGGACCCCGCTGCGTTTATAATGACGACGCGGCCTGTTGGAGTTTACTAATTCTTGTCCCGCTTTTGAAAACTTTACAATTAGATTTTCGCCCTGCCGCACAGTTGGTCGGCAGTTTTCGGGGCCCTCATTTGGGGGCTTGATTTATTGACAGACCGGCCAGTCGCGAGGAAAGCTCCTTGTGGTGTCCTGTGGTCAGCCCATAAATCAGCGAAATGTACGTAATACGTCGTCGTCTGTTCTTTAAGTACATTCTATCCTCAAGCTCCTTTAATTTCGCTTCCTATTTTTTGTTGTTACCTAAGCGCCAGTTTTGGGAAACGGGTTTGGCCTAATGATTACGGCATAATCCAATTTTCATTACATTTACATCAATCCGGAATGATAAATGAAAAATTCAAATAATGAGACTAAGTCCGGGCTTCTCTGTGGGTAACCCTTTTCGCAGACCGCTGACATTTTATACATTTCCTTTTTGGGGCTGGACATATACCCGTTTTTTGTGGAGGAAATACTCTTATATTCATGGGGCATGTTTTATGTGAAACCATTTTTGAATTAAGTTCTTCTTTGTATAGAAATATAGCACAAAGTTAACTATAAAAAATACTAAGGTGAAACATATAAAATTGAAGACAAAAGAATATATTTAGGTAAAAAAGTAAGTGTTTTTTTACTCTTTAATTTTAAGCATATGCTAAATTTAATATACCTTTTCCATTTATATTTGTATTTATTACTTATATTTATGACTCTAAGTTAGAAAGAGTATTCCGCGCTTAGTTTCCTCTACCGCTAATGCCCCTTTGTTTCATTGCTAGCATTTGCATAATTTCCTGCAGATTAAACTACAATTTATCATAATTTTTTCATGAGTGAATTGTTGCCTTGCGCCCGACTGCTCAAAGTGATTTTTAATAGCCGACGGGCGACAGTTTCCCAGCTCAAGTTCCGCATTTACATCATTTGTTTGATAAAAATGGCTCGAAATGGTCCGAATTCGGCTTAAAGCGTTCTTTGGGGGCCAAACTCTGCCCAGTCAGCGGATGGAGACAGCCATGCGGAGAAGTGAGTACATCAAAGGCGGGCAATAAATCCAGGGAAACTGGAGAGGCGAGTGCAATGCATGTGCGTTGTATGGGGGCGGATCGGGGTGTTTGGGGAAGTGAAGGAGCCACACACGCCAACTTGACCAAACAGCACAGATAGAAGTGGGCAGAAGGGGGTGTTGTGTGTACATAAATCCAACTTGGCATTGGGCTGGCAACTTTTGAGTGAAGTCAACACATTTTCACACACAATAAATTTTTGCCAACGTTTGCTGGAATCAGCGGAAGACGCTGTCCGTAAGGCGTTGCCGTTTGGGGCGTGGTCAGTGCGCTGGTTTGCCTATTGATTTTCTGCTCGGATTTCTCGGATCGCAGTTAAAGCTCATAGTCAGCTCGGCACACATGGCGTATGCGCAATATTGGCAAGGCCAGCGAATCGAGGCCTTGCCGGGATGGCGACCACGCGACAACCTTGAGACGAAATTGTCTAGTGTCCAAAGTTTGCGCTGAAAGATTTATGGAGGAAGTGGCAGCAACACCATCTCTCACACACACAAAGCGTTAATCCAAGTCAATTAGTTTCTTTGTTGTTTTCGACAGCGCCTAAAATGTTCGCCACTTAACTTTATGGCAAAGTTGAAAACTTCCACAATGCCAACAACAAACAGCAAGCACTATGCCAACAACAATGACCTTTGCACCCGGGGCATCTACCGTTTTCGGGGCTTAAAACTAAATTAAATCTGGGGAGTCTACGAAGGTCAAAGTTGTGACAGCCTCTCGAACTTGCCCCTAATTTATGACTTCACCTCTCATTACGCAGCGGCCTAAAGCTGGAAAACTCACAAAAAAGGGGAAAAGTTTGCAGCAACCTGTTGTGGAATTTTAAATTAGAAAGGAATTTTCAACATAAGTACAAGGTTTTCAAATGGCAGTCAGGCAGAAGATGAGATTGTCGCTTTTAAAAATAAAATGGAGGTAAGAAAGTATGCAAGGAATACTGTTAAATAAAAACATAAAATTTAATGGATATTTAAAAAATTAATAATTTATTATATTATTGTTATGAAGGATAAGTTTCTCACATTTATACTTTGCACATACTTAAGCAACAAGCAATCATGAAAAATGACTTTGACGGCTTTGGAGAGGTTTCTAAATATTAGATATGTAAAGTAAAAAATTGAATATTTAATATATAATATTTTAAACATATATTTGACTAAATTTCTTAAAACCAAGTTTCTGGGAAACAGTCTTGATATATGAATGTTTAATTTAAATTTAAGGGTTCCCTAAATATTATTTATGCTGTACAACTAATAACATACGCCCTTTTTCGGTAATGTATCTTCAAGTACTTAAACAAATATCTTGCATATATTTCCGCATTATTCTTTTGGCAGTACTGAGGCAGAAACCCTAAAGCGCTGATGTCTTATTTGCTCCACGCCCAATTCCCCAACCAAACCCTTTTTCGAATGCCAAGCCTACTCGCCTGATTTGCTGCCATTGAATTGAATGATTTTGTTTTTCAATTTATTGGGATTTTCTTGAAGGCCAGCAGTGGCAAGGGGGGAAAAGCGGAAGTTGCCAAGCGGCAGGGCCCGCCATCAAAACATATAAAGCATTTTTATTATAAAACGGGTAAGGGCCACACGCACGATATTATCTGAATTGATTTATTTGCCTGCCTTCCCCTTCGTTTCAGTGGCTGTTGTTGCCGTTTTGTTGGCCCATCTCCTGGCAATGTTTAAAAGGATATCTGGGGTTAAAGCCTTTGATTTCCTAACCGGGCTCTCGCTCAATTTGCTGGTCACAACACGTTTCAACTGTTTGGAGTTTTTATTTTCCTCGCCTCGAAGCATAAAATATTTATTTCTTCAAATTGTTTTCGCACGAATTTTATTTAATTAAAATGCCGCGCTGTTTTTGGACGCCCATAAAGGTGAGAATGGGGCCGTAATCCTAAATGTACACTAACAAAAACCTACATTTTTTATTATAATGGTTATACGAGAGTGCCCCGTTTATGTACTGAAAATCAGTTAATACCAAATAATTAAGGACTCCATAAGCCGGGCTGTAAATTCAGCACAGCTGCGTTTGCTGAACTAAAACAAAAACTTGAAAGAGGTGTAAGAAAATGATTACAGTAGTAAATCAAACAGTGCTAAAAACAGATGTGAAAAATATAATATTTACAGGAGATTTCAAAAACATTTTTACATTCTTACATCTGGTGAAGCTTTTTGCAGTGCACCTATTTCTGAACACACTTCAAATATTATTTCTTAAATGTGTGTTTTCTTTTTATTATTTTAAAAACCGCAAAGCTGATGAACGCCGGGAGCTGGGTGTTGGTTTTTTGGCTTTGTTGGTTTGTCTGACTGGTTATTAAAAATGGGGAAAAAAGCGCAACAGCAGGGTAAAAAGAGGAAACAAACAGCCCAGCGAAAGGCGTCGCATCCATAAATCCCGCCAGCATTTCACATTTCACATGTGTATAGGTTTTTTATTGCCCTGGGTGCTGTGCTGGCCAAAAGGCGAACGCTTCGCGCTTCCCACCGAAAAAACAGCCAAAAGCGAAATAGGGGGTCGAAAGGGGAGATATATGAGGAAGGGGGGCATGGAGCGGACTGGCAGCGGGCTTTGCGCTTAAGTCTAATGCGAAAAGTTGTGAATAGGCTCAGTAGGAAATCCTATTTTATGGCGCAAAGTTACTGCAGTCATAAAAACGCTGGGTTATGCGAGGAGCCCGCTGAATGTGGAGTAAGAGGTGAATTTTCGGGTCTCAGATCCTTCAACTCTTTTCGCTTTGACATCTTCATCGCTTTGTTTGCTGGCCAAATATTTAGATTGGTCTTGGGTGTTTTTGGGATATGGGAAATCATATGTCGATTGAGTATATTTTTAAGTGCTTTTAAATGTGTCGCTTATTATCTACCTTAACACTAAGCTAAATTCTTAGTTTCTCCTGTTTATTTTATCTAATTAAATACATGGTAATTTATTCCCACGAAATTCGTTTGCAGATTCCAATCCGTAAGCGGAATAAATGGCTCTTCCCGCAATGACAGCCGACAGGGCATCATTAACAAAAACACTTTGCCTATCAAGTGTGATAAATGCCGGGAGCAACTGCCGTCAACATTTGCTGCCAAATTGAGCATAATTTTTTGAAGGCTACTTTGGTGTTTGCCCCCGCTTCCCTCAAAACAGCACCCTCGGTGCAGCGATTCTAAGTCGCTCGGTAAACAGGCCGCAAATTAATTGATTGTACATCATTTATTAGGCACGCGTCGCAGCCATCGAACTGTTTTGGCAGTGTCGTGTAAACAGAAATATTGCGCATACGCCGCGTGGCCGGGAAGAGCGGGCAGGGTGCACAAAATCACAGCGCAATTGCTATGCAAAATACACGTAAATATAATTTACTTTATTTTGTGGTGCTTCATTGCGTTTACCCCGCGACTCGATTCCCAGCAGAAATGTCAAACGACAAAAGCGAGTTTCGCACACATTTTTATGGCCCCCTTCCCGGGCGTCGAGAATTGTGCGAGGCGTCGGCAAAGCTTTTCAGTATTTCAAATCTAATTTATGACATTGAATCAATTTCCCCAATCTATGCTCGTGTTCGGGCGTCTGTGCCCGAGTGTGTGTTTGCTCTGCGGTCAGCGACGATTTTTCATATTTTCCAGCACTTTTTGCGCTCCTTCGGGCTTGCCTTTGATGTCTGGCCTCGATGCCGCCACCGTCAGCCGAGGATTCGAACCCAAGCCAACTTTCTGTTTCCGTAGTTTTCCTCGGCTCGCTCTTGCGGCCCTCGGCCTGCGTCCTCCGTCCAGCAAATGCCAAATTGAAAATTGATGAATGCCTCTGATTGAATTTGATAGGTGCCAAGCACTCAGTGCGGCTATTAATCTCCGCCTAACGTATGATGTGCGGAGGCTCAGCCAGGGACCGAAAAGATATGCGAATGGTTATAGTTCCCTATATTCCCTATCTTATTCCTGAATTAATTCACACCAAAAGTCGAGTCAATTTTTGGGAAGAGAACCCTTAACTAGTATTTTCTAAATATTTGAAAAAAGTCAAAAAACATTTTTAGGGGTACTTTGAAAGTAGGGTACTTTTTGTAGACCCATCCTACAGTTTTTAGCGTTTATGGACGCTCTGCTATCTCGACTTTGTCTGTTATTGCTGTGCGAATTTATGGCCTACAGCCTCTATGCTCGCCCCGAAAACTCGCGCTCTCAGCGGAGTTCAATATTGGCATTAGCTTCTCAGCCCCATGCCATGCCCATCTATTTGCCATTTACCCATCACAGTCACCATCACCATCGCTGTCGCCATCGCCAGCCGTTCCCCAGATGCAATTAAACATGTTGAGCACGTCAGGTTTCAATGAAATCGATGCGACCGCGACAGTCACGTGCCTGAGATATTGAAAATTCAATCGTGGCCATTAATGCGCACAAATCTTGACTTTTCGGCAAAACATCAATGCGATAATGGCACTCAGACTTCAGGTGCCGTGCTCATTTTGCCAGGATGACAGGACTATAGGACGAAGGCAGGCGGAAGTGCGGAAGCGCTTTGAATTTTTCAACATTTCCGCTTATTATTTTACGTGTCGGATTTGCGTGTCACGCAGCGCCGTGCACTGGAGCATTGAGGCAGTAAGTAGATAGCGAAAGGGGACCCCCTACTCATCCCGACTCCAAGGCCCAGCCCTCCACCATGTTTATGCAAATTAAAATATGTGCAATCAAATAGAATAACATGTTAACCGAATTATTTGCATATTACGACAGTTGCAAAAATTGTTTTCCGCATTTGCGATTTATGGTTTAGCAGCCAATTTACAATAAAAGTTTATTAGCAGAAAGAATGGCCCAACAACTGGTCATTAAGTCGGAAGTTTACATGCAACATTTTAATAAAAACAGTCTTTAATTTTAAAGCAATGTGTTTGAGCAATCATTTATTTTTTAATAAATTGGAAAATACCCTGGCATAAATGGAAGATAATAGATTGCAACCTTTGTAATCTAAACCATTTTTTATGAATGCCAGGAATGAGGAATTTTTTAATTGATTCTTCTAGTCCGTTATTCGTTATAGAACGAAATGAGCGATGAGCTCGAGTAAGTAAAAATCAAATATGGAAAATCCTTTGGTCAAACAATCAACAAGCGATCCATCAGTCTCATCCAAAATGTGACAAAAGCTTTCCCAATATCCATTCGGGTTTGACTCTAATTAGGGGGAATGGGACGCGGTTCTGGCCAAATGATTGGTCACTTACATCCATCATGTGCCGAGTCGCATATCGATATGATTGGAAAGCAAAGTCAACTCTCTTTCTCCAGCCATATTGACGTATTAATCACGAAGTGTCCGACTTTTAAGCTGATATCTAGTCAAACAAATGTGGGTTTACCAGCCCGAACGTACATCTTTTGACTTCTGGGACCTCGGCATGCAATTTTAATGCGTTGCGGATACCGAGATGTATTTAAATGATTTTCGGAAAAGCCAACAGTAACGAGGACACTTCATTTTATATGCCACAGTAAAGGAGACAGAGCAACTTTTACGAGAGAATTGAAAACTTTTGACCTTTGGGTTTGAGCTCACAACAATACAATCAACACGTTTCCACAATCGATCGATTTCATGAGCAATCAAATGTTGTCACATCCAGCCCCAGCGTCGAAAAAGTTACAGCACAAGTTCAAAGTTCTTAACCCACAAGGCACCCAGCTCGGTCCCCGAAAACGGAAAAATGAAA
Source organism: Drosophila biarmipes (assembly GCF_025231255.1). Classification (NCBI taxonomy): domain Eukaryota; kingdom Metazoa; phylum Arthropoda; class Insecta; order Diptera; family Drosophilidae; genus Drosophila; species Drosophila biarmipes. Next base: position 2,204,161 of record NC_066612.1, on the reverse strand, counting down.
AGGGAGTTTGGTAACAAAACCCGGGCCAAACAGCAACAGCAGCAACAAGGAGCAAAATGTCCGGCAATGAAAAAGAAATCCATTCAACGTCCGCATCAACTGTCTGACAAAACTGTGACAAATGCGATGAGAGCGAAACAAATTTAAATTAAATTTGCGCCCTATTCGGCAGCCAAAAACTTTATACGGTTCACCAGTTTGCTTTTAGTTTGTGCTTTTTTTCAGCACTGCATTTTCAAAAGTTAAAGATGTTAATGGACTAACATAGTACTAACATAAGTTGTTGTCTTAAATAATATAGGTATGTCTCCTGAGTTATAAAGTAAGTGTAGAATATAGAGTATATGTTTTCTTTTAATGAAATGTAAACATTTTAAAAAGGCTATATTATTTCCCGTATTTCAAATAGAGGTATTTATATAAAATTTATAGAGAACATATCAGAATACTCTTTATACTTTAAGTATTAATAAATAAAATAGGCTAGGGAAATTCTGACAATATAATTAATGTAATAGGATATGTACTAAACTTCTGCATTTTTTGTAATTACCTGACCTAATTTTCAGAGACTAGGGGCAAATATGTCTTGAAATTTGGATAATAAATAAATTTTGTACGGACTATAATTATAATGGAAAGTACTGAGAAGCTCTTTTTTATTTCAAGTATTTGAAATCGCATTTCGCTCAGTTTTATGAGTGTCCCCGAGGTGAAATAACAATAGCGCTAACCGGTTTCTCGAGTATTTATGGCTTAGCCAAGTGTCAGCACCCAGAGGATAATTCACCGAGCAGTTGTCTTATGGCCTGATGGCAGTGCCGGTCCGAGGAAAAGTTAACAAGAACACGTAGTAAAGATTTTGCCGTTTAGGTTTTAATGCGATTAGAGTGGCAGACAATAGCCGAGGCGAGATCTTGGCCTTGCCCCGTGATTTATGGCCTGAAATACACGTACCCATAATCGATGCTGACACACAAAGTGATGGGACCTAGGCCAAGGAGCGGTGACCGACCTACACAATATTTAAGTTTAAAAATTTATCAATTGGATTGGCGAACTGCTTTGTCATAAGTTCTCTAACCTTTGGAACTGCCAACTTTTTCTTGGCATCCAGGTTCAGAGGGGCCAGGAATTTCCCTCCACCTCCGAGTGACTAGTTATCGCGCAGACTTTCGGCACGTGCCAGTATTTTGTATTTGATTTACTGCCAGACTCAAGAGATTTATCCCAGCTCGGCTGGAGGAGTCCCTGCGGGAGCTTCGGTTCATGGAGGAATCCCGTCTTAATTTGCGTGAGGGCAGCGGATATTCCGAGTGGTGATAAAGTTTTCAGAGCTGTTTAGTGTTTAGTTGCGCAATTCAATTAACTAACTTTTGTTTAGAGCAGCACTGATTATTATATTATTGCTGGATTAATTATTTTCGAAAGCGTTTGTTTGGTCTAATCAGATCAATAGTATAATTTCCTGCCAGCGCCATTTAGAAATGCCGACTAACTCAATTATAACTCGATTGGTGGCTAATTCAATGCACTGCCAGCATCATCAATGCGATAATAAAGCTTTGTTTGCCCGCTCGTCAATGGAAACCGAATGATAACCGAAATATTTCATGTCACTTAAATTAGTTAATTTTGCGCATAAATGAATAGATAAATGTACGAATGCGGTTAACTGCATTTTCCGGCATTAACTCACCTTCGGTCTCCCTCTCTCAGCACTCAATGCCATCCTCATAATTATTATTCCGTTTTTCAATATGTAATTTGTTATTCCACCCCACGAGCTCGGCCCCTTTTGCGCGGCCGCACTTTTCGACTCATTTAGTATGTGGCAATATTTCTAATTAAAGGTTGCAAACAAAATCAAAACAACCGCGAGCCAGCTGGACGTTCTGGATGCGGATACACACTATATGGTGCTCTATGGTGTGTATCCTCCGCACAGAACAGCCTCCATGTTCGCCGGTGCATCGGTGTGCGTGCGTGCGTGTTTGCCCTGTTAAGTATGCTATGATTTATGCATCGCTGCTAAATGCTGCTGAGGTTTTCCCCGCTGATCCTGCGACCAGTAGCAACTATTCCGCATTCTAAATTGCAATATTCGATGCACGCATAATTGGAGCTATTGATTAAATCGACCAGAGGGCGTGCGTGCCACCAATGACATGGGGCAGACTAATTAAGTTGGATGGATGATGACAGGATTTTCATGGAAATACATTCGGGAGACAGAAAAAGTATTTTTGGTGAAATAAATTAGGGGTAGCTATCGCTCTCTTTATAGACATTATTATTTGCTGACCTTATACAAACCGCGTTACCTTTTTGTCGAACTAAATGCTTGGCGTTGAGTTTCCCTAGTAACCTTTTTAGATTAACTTTAGCAAGCAGAGGCAATTGCCTGTTGTTAATACAAAATGTTGGCCCAGATATTTGCTAATATGTATCTAACGAGATCTACATTGCATTACCCAAACTGTCCAAAAAATATGTAAGGAAAAAATTAATAAATGTCTGTTAAAGTCAAGAAGTTAAAATTTTAATTTTAAAGCTTTAATTTTATTTGCAAAATTAAATAAATATATTTAAATAAAGGTTGAATTTGTTAATTTTATTTTTAACTGTCAAGCTTTCTGTGGAAGTCTGCGTCTGAGGCTATTGAGACTTGGTAAGCTCCTCTTTTGTGTTTCTCTTTAACGACCCCCTTCTATTCCTTTACGATTTTACCTTCACCCTTGGGCCAGGCATCCCCATTTTGGTTTATTTACCGGCATGCATTACCTTTTTCCAACTTATCGACGTAATTATCTTAAAAAATATGAAATTATATACAGCACGTAAAAAGACAGAGAAGAGCGCTGCGCAAAAAGAAAAGGAAACATGAAATTCCAAGGTGAGCATAAAAAGGCAGGCAAAGTGGCTGCCATGCCCAACGCCCTTTGATTATGTGGCTGTGATAGCCCAGCTTTGTTGTTTTCTTTTTTCTGGTTTTTTGGGGCCTTGTAACGAAGGCGAGCCAGAAAACTTGGAGCAGAGCACTTCTCATTAGAATGCTTCACAGCGCAGATTTGACAAGACGTCCGCCTAAATACAGCCAGCATTTTGCCTCCCAAAACCACACAGCACCTTCTGCACACCTCAGTTTGAGGTACTCTATAGGATGGTTAGGAAGGTTTTAGAAGCAGTTTGGTACTAATATGTTTTTACAATTTTACGTAGTAAATATTAGATTGTTTAAAGGATATATATACATAATGATTATTATAATCATTTTATTTGGAGTTCAAGATCATGCTTAATATTTATATATTGATTTTGCAATTTTTAATACTTTATAATAATTTCGATCATCCATTATTTGGTAAATAGATACATAAATTTTAGTAATTCTGGATTTCTGAATTTAAATTTATTAAATTTCTGGATTTCATGATAATACCATTTACAAAGTGGCTAAAAGTTATGTTAAAAATGTGTTAAATATGTTAAATTGGAAAGAGCATGTAAGCCGTCGACCTCGAAAAGGGCTTCCTTTTGGGCCTGCGAGTCAGTTCACCTTAGCACACCAGCACGCATTTCTCGTCGCTGTCGTTGTTGTTACAGCTGCGCATTTTTAAACAAGATTAAAGCGCGCACGTCGTCAAGATTTTGGAGTGGGGGCCAAATGGGTGTTGCGAAAATGGGGCGGTGGTTGGGTGGCGCGGGTGGTGCGAGTTGGCGCGGCACGGGGTGGCATTGCTGGCGGCAATTTGTTGACTTGACTGCAAATGTGTCGCATCTTAATGCGCTGTTATTAAATATGCCACGGCAAATGGAAACGAGAATACAGCAACAACAGCAACAAGGAAGCCTGGGAACTTTTTACAATCTTGAATCAAAGCGAGTGTCTAGCCTCTTTCCATTTTGTAGGATGGATCCCTGGCACAGCTCACTAGGAAAAATGCTTTAAATATAAGGCATAGCATTGAATCAAGTTGAAAGCCCCACTTATTGTGGGTTAAACTTCCCCAGTTCATTATAGAACGTGCACTCGTTAAGCCCCAATGCTTTGGTCTTCGGCTCGATTATGCAACGCCGTGTTCGAGCGTGCAAATTGAAATTATAATTGTGTTAACCGCGTTTCGAGGCCCCTCTTATAATTTGTTCGAAGCTTGTTTCTCTGATGATTATTTTCGTATGCTGATTTTATTGAAATAATTAAACGCGGAAAATGCCGAAGGTGCGCAATTCATTGATGACCCAAAAGTGACACTTGCACATTCATTTGTTGCACTTTTATTCGATTTTATATTTTTTTGTGGGTGCGTGTGCGTCGGATTTAAATTGCATTCTGTTCGAAAAACTGTCCGCCGGCCGCCGATGCCTGCTTGCAATAAATTCGCTTAATGAAGTTTTAAAAAAATGCGCACTGCTTGTGGGCGTTGTCAGCGCGATCCACGTGTTATGTAGGAAATGCATTTAATGTAATTATTTCTTTAATTAAAATATTTAGCGCAACAGCAGGGGCAACAACAACAAAGTCGCGAGGAGCGCGACGTTAACAATTTGCACAAAAGTCACGTCGCTGCTGTTATTATTGTTAATGTTGTTATAATGCCTCGAATCGGCCATTCAGCTTAATTGAAACCATTAAAAATATCGTTGCAATCGGCATACTTCTCCACGCGGCCACGTGATGAGAAAGGAGCTTCGTTGCACAACATTTCGACTCTATAAAGCTCGAAAAGCCATGGCTTATAGAACTGCTGCTTATTAAGCACTGAGCTGTATGCACTAGTTGAAAATTCCATTTACGACTTCAATGCCACATCATGACCAGTATGGGAGGTCCTGCTGCCAGCAATCCCCCAAAATCACCCCAAATCCCCATTCATTTCTCCGGTTGGACGAGTGCCAGGCAAAGGTTAATTTACTTGAAAAATTCCGGAATGCTTATTCTTAACAAATATGCGAGCAATTGCTTAGCTTACTTTTCAGGGGAATTGAATTGGCTTGGGGTACAAAGGAGTCAGAGTGGAGGTGGGGTGGAAATACCAACGTGGCACTAACAACTGCGCTGATTTATCTGCACAAATTGCCAACTGAAATTAATAAGAGAAATCAGTTTACCATTTCCTGTCGACGACGAGCAGGACGAGGACGACGAAAATACTAGAAAAATGCCAACTAATAGTCCATTGTCGACGTCGTTTCTAGGGATACTTGAGAACGGGTGGTGGAAATGAAGAGACATTCCAATAACTGTACAACATCCGGTTGCATACACACAGATACACACCCACACACACAGGCCAAACACAATGGCAAAACGTTTCCATTTTCAATGGAGAAATATTTCTATTTCAACATGAAAATATTTTTAGCAGCCTTTTGTGTGGGATATCTAAACGACTCCTCACCTGACGAAGACCAGATAAAAATTTCTGCTTCAGCAGAAGAGCTGATAAAAATAAAAAGAGGCTAAAAAATCAAACCAAAAGCAAGAAAAATTCAATCTTAATCCAGTCGCTTGGCAGGATATTTTTTATAGACAGAAAAGTAACTAACAAGAGTGCGGCAACGAGAAGAATAAAATCAAACCGAAATGGATGCCGTGCACTTAGACCTTAGGTACGGCTCTGCCGAATGCTGAATGGAACCAGTGACGTATGCACTTGACTTGCACATTTGCGGTGGCAGAAAGCCTCTGGAACTCAATTCGAGCCACATCCCACATCCCAGATACCAGATCCCAGGCCCAGGCCCAGGCCAGGACAAATCCAAAGAAAAATAGTTATTGTTAGGGCAACGAGGACATCGCCGACGACGAGGCAGTAAGTAGCTTTATTATGGGATTTTAAGTTATTACACCGGTGGCCCGGTGATGGAAGGCGGGTGAGTTCGGATGGGCTGGCGGGAAAATAGGAAGATGGGAACTGGCAGCGATGATAATCGGGGTGCCAGTGCCGACACTCACACATGCGGATCCTTGCACTTGAGTGCAGGACTTGGCCTACAGCCGAATTTGTCAACATGACTGGTGAGGAATTCAATTCGTCTTCCTTTCTTCGTCTTGGGCGGCTTGGGTGGGGAGTATTTGCATGGCTCTGTGGAAGGCATTACAGAGGTCTTCTTATTTAAAGCACGTTTACAAAATGGAATTTCTGATCGATACCACAAGAAGGGATAACAGGAAATATGCGAAACAAGTCGCAGGGCCTACATTACTTTTGAAGACAATGCAATGTGGGCTTCCACTCTATTTAAAAAATATTAAAAGCCATTTTGTCTGCTTCTTTAAATAGGAGGAAAAAAATCATACTATTCCCAATACAAATAGGAAAAACTGCAATTAATCAGTAAAAACTATAAAGAAAATGGAAAATATTTCTTGATAGGTTCTTGATAGGTTCCCAAGAAAAGAAAAACGGTTATGTGTCTTAGAAAGCCGGTTAAGGTAAACGATTTTTCTTGCAATATGTTATTTTAAAGATATTTGTGGGTGCCCAAAGTATTTTACATTCTCTGGGGACTACAAAATGTTATATTTCTACCCCCAACAACTCCGAAACCTCCTGATATCCTTGAAAGCTAAATGCCAGAGTTTTGACAGTTTGTTTCGCAAGATCCGGACACAGATACTTTTTGTACGTATGACCTAGTAAATAATTCAGTACCGTGCCATTAGGCGACAATGAGTGTCTTACCCGCCCCTCGGCACATCAGTCTTGGTGTCAGAGCCTGACACTAAGACTAATTTAATGGAAAATGTCCGAGCCGAGAACTTGAATTCGTGTTTATCGCGGCGACACGCGACGGAGGCATTTTCACCGCGGGCAGACGGGAACAAAGTAGAGGTTGTGTAGGACCCGGCTCATATGGCTCATATTTTGGCTGACGTATCTATTTATATGCAAATGCCGCGGCGGAGCCCCTCTGTCACCTGGACCTGGACTACTCATCCTGCGTGCGTGCCAAAGTCAAAGTCGGGGCATTTTCCTTTGTTGTTTTCGCATTCCCGGAAACTATAAATCACGGCACCCATGATAAGGGCGAGAGGGGTAAAAACTAATAAATCTAGGGCCAATTAATTGACTTAACTGCTGCTGGCGAAGGCAGAGACCAAAGATGAAGCGGCGCTAAAGGCGCAGACTGCGAAAGGGTCGCAATTTATGGCCACACCAACAACTCGAACCCGCACATAATAAATCATAACACTTTGCAGATAATAGAAAACCTCACACATGTCCAAGCAATCGGAATCCCCAAGCCCTTTCACCCCGAAAATTCCTTGGCCGGCGGCTGGAAAATTTTAATAAACCGCAAAGAGTAGTGGGAATAAAAATGGTTTCACATAATTTATGCCGCCTTGGAGGAAACTTAGCACGAGGAAACACGGGGGTGGACCCCAGGAAAAGCAGGATGTTTCCCAGGACTCGAATCCGCCGGCGCCATTCGATCAAATCTAAATTTGCCCCATCTAGTTGGCCTGGCCTTTGAAGTAGTGCCTTGATCTGGCAGCCAGCTCGGCGGAACTTCAGTAGTAACTTGGTGTAGCTCACAAACAGTTCGCATCCAAAACTCTCAGTAAAATTTGTAGTGGTATTTTCAGTTTACTCTTCAAAATTTTCAGTGAAAAAGAGTTTTCTTTTTAATAAAATAACGACGAGAAAAGGTAAGTGAAATAAAATACTAAACATATGAAGAATTATTCGACAAGATTTTGTGTAAAGGTTACGCGGATCTTTATTTTTCTTGATCTTTGTTCACAAAATTTATATTTTGTTGAAGAAACGCAAATTTTCAAAGTTTTTTTTTTGTAGTAAGCCTTGACCTATCTGTTTTAAAATTTGTGTTTAAAGAAACTGGCGTATAAGAATTAAGATTTCCTTGAAAATTTTGTGTACAGAAAGTCGGCTGTAGATTTCTGCACAAAGCTCCTAAATTTCAATAGATTTAAATTTCAAGTACCCAATTTAAAGGCAAGGTAGGACTACTCCTCGCGCAGTAAGTCAATGTCGAACGCGAGGTCGTGGGGCGTGTTGCACAAAAGTGTTGCAAGTCGAAACGGAAACTCGCCGGCCACGCCCGTTTTGGCGGCCCGCGTGTTTGTCTAGATGTCGGATGGCTGTGGCTGTGGCTGTGGCCGGGCCCTCCTATCTGGCTCTAAACTAATGCCGGGGGCAGCCCGTCGACAGGCGACCACCTAGCCACGCCCCACGCCTTGTAATGACGTCATTTACATGCTGCAACTACACTCGGCTGCAAGCAACGGGCAATTACATAAATCATAGTGCGCGGAGCTCGAAGAAGAAAGATCTGCGGAGTTAATCCAGAGGGGCACTCGAGATTCTTTCGTAAATAAATTACACGTCCTGATTGATCAACTTTTTGGCCCGATGACAACCATAAAGGGGCAGCAGGCACACGGGGCACTGTCATTGTGGCCGAAAACGTCGAGGCAGCCGCTCGTAAACATAAATCCAAGTGACGCTAATTGTTTGTTGCAATTACTGCTGCAGTTGTTGCCACCGTTCAGCTACGTGTGCGGCCAGGGGGCAGCAGGGGGGTCAAGTGGGGCCGGGAACCCCCTTCTGTTTGCATGCAAATTTTGTTGCATCTGCAGTTGCTGCCTCTTGCTGCTGCTGCTGCTGCAACGGCAAACAATTACTCAAACATTGTTGCAACTGCTGCTGCCGCTGCTGCTGATGTTGCTGTCGTGCATCTCGTTGTGCGTGCTAAATGGCGACTACTCTGCCGGCTAATGATAATCACTCGACGCCCTCGGCTCCCGTCGATCCTTACTTAGTTTCACCTGCTTCCCTTCGGCTTTTATGGACGCTTTGCCATTTTGCCATTTTAGCACTTAATCAAAATGGTTTATCCTGATTCAATATGAAGAGCTCGGGAAAGAAAGTATTTTTAGTTTGAGGATAAGCTCTGGGGAGCCTGCGGATAATGCCATTTAATATTCCACAGAATTCCTCCTGTTCCCTCATATTTGACCACAAGATGAATTCGGAGTTCGCATGCAAAGGCAGTAGCAGCATAATTCGCCACAAATGAGGCCTGTACAAAGGGGTCATACTGTGGTGGCTCAGGGAGTATACGAGCAAGGACCTCCGCAGACAGTCCAATGGCACAGCTGGTTATAAATGGGAATTTATGCATAACCATTACGATTCAAAATTAATATTTCGAATTAATATTTTTGGGGCACAGTACTCAGCTGGGAGGAGACTCGGGCGGTCATTAATAAGAGCTGAAGATTAGATGAAAATATCTGGGGAATAGCTTATCGGTTTCTCGGCTTTAAAATGGATTTATTACTGAATGGGTATTCTTTGATTAATTAAGGAATGTAAAATTCAAGGAAATTTAACCTCTGTTTACTGTAAATGCATCCTAACCTCTAGATTTGTATGTTTTATCCCTATCCCTGCCATCGCTTAGTGATAACCGCTAGGAAATGGCGATTTTTCGTAGATTAACTGCATACCCTTGTCCATCCTGGGCTGACTAATTTGCACAACAAAACCGTAAGGGCCTTGGAACTTTGCCCGACAATTAAATAAACAGTTCGTAATACCCCTTGGTCTTGGGCCACAGCCGACACTTCCACTTCCTTGTGCCCCACACATGGTGACTAAACTGTCGGCTGTCGTGCGGCAGTTTGCAACTGTAAAGTGATATTAATTATGGGCTTTGTTGCAGTTGCAACCGCCTGTCGGCTGCAGTTCAGGTCTACGGACCTCTGGGTGGAGATGGGATGAGGCTCCACTTCTGGTTCCGTCCGGCTTCAACCTCGGGCTCGGGTTCCTCGTTGCTCGCTGATTAAGTGACTTTTCGACAGGACACAACTCTGCGGCTTCTGGGCGGCCAGTTGGCTTGCGGGCAGGTCAAACTAATCTTATCGCATATAATAGTGGACAATGCAAACAACTGGGCACAAGTTAGTCCCTAATAAACCACTCGTTAGAAATTCTTTTTTCTCGGGAAGTTTTACACTGTTTTATGTAACCCCTGGTTAACTTTTTTCCTTTTACCTTGCAGGTTTCGTGAAAATTTCTATAATTTTCTAAGACTTATACGAACCTATTTTGATACGCTGATCGAGTTTGAACCTCAAGATGGCAGACGAAGCCAGGGAAAGCGAGAGCATGAGTGTGGGGTCGTGGGCGACCAATGGTTTTCTGAACTACATGCGTCAACTGCGCCAGCAGACCAACCCCATGAGCTGGATGCAGTTCGCCGAGGAGTGTGCCCGAACCTGGAAGAAGATGAGCCAGAAGGAGAAGAATAGCTATCGCGATATGGCTGATGGCGCCTTGCAGGACCACGCCATGTGTGTTGATGAAGAAGACCCCCAGAGGTCCAGTGACATGTGCAACCATCCCATGGGCAGGAAGCCCAGGTCCGAGAAGTCCTGTGCCAAGCCGATGAAGTCCTGTGCGAGGCCCAGGAAGTCCTGTGCCACGCCGCGCAAGAGGGCGGCTTGCGCCAAGCCCAGGAAACCGGCTTGTGCGAGGCCCAGGAAGTCGGCTTGCGCCAAGCGGGAGAACAAGTGTGGCTCCAGGCCCAAGTGCAGCAAGCCCGGCCCGGTGACCAATAATGGTTACCTGAACTTCGTGCGCTCCTTCCGCAAGAAGCACTGCGGCCTGAAGCCCCAGGAGCTGATCATGGAGGCCGCCAAGGCCTGGTCCAGGCTGCCGGAGGAGAAGAAGGATCGCTACCGCCGCATGGTAATCGATTTTGAGGTGTCCTCGATAAGATTTTATATGGCTTCTTTTTCCACAGGCCTGCAAGGTTACCCATAACGAACGCCACAAGCGCCGTCGCGTCTGCAAACGCTGTTGAAGCAATATCCAGTATCCAGTGTCATGCCCCTTTTCGGTCTGTAAATTGTGGTTCTTACTTTCAAAAGAGCGTCGTCGTTTTCGAAATAAAAATATTATTTTGGCAACTGTAATAGTTGAATTCATTTGGGAAAGGGTAACTGAATGTAGAATTGGGGTACAAAGTACCTGGGACTACAATTTCAAAGGTTCGACCTAAGAGCAACATGAGGTAAACCGTTTATAGTTTGTGGTTCAGCATGGCACGTGTGACTGTTTATGCAATTGTACCAGCTCGTGGACAAAATTCCATTTATTATTCCCCCATATGAGCTTTCGCACTTAACTTGCATGAATAGATAATGAGCTAACCACCGTGGAAAGGTAGGTGGAGCGGGCAACTGCTAAATGGTAATGGGGTTTGCTCGGCGGAAGATTGGAGTCGAGGTATCGCAGTTGCGTGTTCGAAGCCTTCCCAGGGTTCTCTGACCCGGCGCCTGTTGTGAGACGGCTAAATTGAATTATTAATAACACGCAGCGGATGCTATAGCCCCGCTTCCGTTTCTCTGAATGTAGGTATACAATGCATATTATTGTGGTTTTGGGGAGACAACCTTGGGACAGTTGGCGAAAAAAGCAAACGAAGGGAGCCGACTAATCGCAGCACTTACGACCATAATTTGTCAATTTTCGAAACAATTCCCCGAGCTCGCATAAATTGTCTGGTGGCCTCCTGTCTCCTTTTCCCTGTCGTTGGCTTTTGGCACCCATTACAGCTCATTTCTCTTACTCACAGGGACATTGCGCAGTGAAAAATGAAAGTGAACCCGAAACACTGACGAGCCTTGTTCGAAAAAAGGAGGAAATAAAAGGCATTTAAATGCCGTTGTGTGCATAAATTACTCAGGAGTTGACGTTTTCCCACATAAATGTGTAAATGAGTCTCAGTTTTCGCGGTTTTTTCGCTTCTGCTGCGAGTGAAATTGAAATGGATGCACGGGTCGAGTTGGAGTCCTTGGTTTGGTTTTCGGCAGTAACTTGTTGCTCCCGCTGATTGAAGATGCAGCTGATATGTGTATTTCAACGCGGCCTCCCAGCGGAAATTGTAGCCCTGCCATATTTTTTCCGAATTTCGACTCAGTTGGGGGTCACTTTCAATTTAATTCACATACCAGTGAGATTGCGAGCTGCTATATTTTCGAGAAATGATTACAGTCAAATAATGTATAGTTCACATTTCACCATTGTTACCTTTTTAATATGTCTAAAAAATAAAAATTCTAAATCAAATACACACCACTAATAAAGTCTGCCAATCGAATAAATTTAATGGACATTTACTAAAAGCTATGGCAAATAAAAATTCACTTAGCTAACAAGAAAGCAAATCCGAAAAGAAGAAAGCTCGGGGCCCATTGTTTTTTTTGGCAATAGGAAATGTTCGGAAAATTACCGCCCCTTTGTGCATTTGGCCCTAAGATAACTGCCGGCCAAATGACACACATTAGGGCCAGGCCAAGGTGTGTTTTTGGCGAGGAGGAGGCAGATGTGTGCGAAATCAATTCAAGCTCGATTTCCTTTGATGAAATGGTAAGTGTGGGCAGGCCAGACGTACGTGACAGTTATTCCTAAATGGCCCAAAAGGAACAAATTACTGAAAATAAAGTGAGCCGGATGGAGCGGCCTGAAAGTGCGCAGTTCCCCGGGAGAATTGTAGAATATTGATCCGAAAATCGTTCAATTAATAACGCAAATCCTTTATGGCCAGTTACCAGGGACAGCGCGCCGTTAATTAATGCACTTGTCTGTTCCAACCTCCAATCGCCTTATCTCGTCCTTCAGCCCGGGTTTCCCCGCCAGCCGCCTATGATTAATGTTTAATTAAGTTTGCAGCGTTTAAAAAAATTCCCGAAATGGCAGCACTGGCAAAGGATTACATCATATTTAATCAGAGTCATTATTTATAATGATACCGCTTGCATGAGGCATTATTATAGTCAGTTCTCCTGAAATATGCCACAAGTTATCAAAAGCCCAAAGTAAGCGCCATATCATATAAGCGTTAAAAGTGAATTCCACGAGAGCCCCGGTGGTTGTTCTGCAAATGGTTTTCGTAGGCGGAGTTTTTGGAGTGCGAATATTATTTCAAATTTATTTTTAATATTTGAAAGAGATGGAGTTTTGAGTTGAGTTTTCTGGAAATATTTATGGTTGGTCAACTACCAGGTTATTTATGAGTACCTTAAAGTGTGGCACATACTTTAAATATTAGTAAAAGACACACATTTGGGAATACCTGCTTGCGCAGCTCGGCCACACAGAGCAGCTTAAAGTCATCCGTTTCGCTGGAGTGAGCCAAAGCCAAAGTGCAGTTCTCGTTCGAGTTGAAGTAAATTAATTAACAATGTTTATTGTTTGTATAATATGCGAAAATTCCCTTGCAGTTGCCATTGTGCGGTCGTTGTTTTCGCAACTCTCATTGCCGTTGCTGTAGTTGTTCGAAAGTTGTTGCCGTTGTCGCTGCAGCCTCTGATGTTTGTGGCCGCTTTGCCTGACTGACAGTCAATTTGCAGCAGCACTTAAAATGTGCAGAAATGTTTTACATTATTTGCACATGCTGGAAATTTAAATTGAATTATTTTGTTTTGCCTCGACTATGGCAGGTCCTCGGCCTCGGCTCCGCCCACCTGCCCTCCATCAAGCACTTCGGTCAATGCAATAATCTGTTAATTGGTAATTGTAGGCCATTAGGATGTGAGCCTGTCTGAGAATACCTGCGGCCGGATACTCTTAATTATAAGCATAATAATTGAGGTGACCCCTTCGGTCAAGTTGTTCTTGCAGCCTGATGAACGGCCCTGCCATTGCCAGAGATACTGCAAATAAAAGGGAAACATTTCAGGGACATCAGGAAACTGGCCAGGCCATTTTGAATTAACTCAAGCAGTAATAGTGTAATTTACCTTTGACTTCGGGCACACATATTTGCTCAGGCTGCTCTTAGTGAACCAAGGGCATTTGTTTATTTTCATTTCTAATTTTATATTTTGTTGTATAATTTCTTAGAAGCCCACGAGTTTATTGTCTAGCAATTGGACATTTAGTTTCGGTGAATCTATTCAAAATTAGCAACAGTTTCTAGGAGAGTGAGCTAAAATGGCTGATGTGCACGAGCTTATAGTGACGTGCATTATATTTCTCTACCAGATCTTCCTGGTTTTTGTAAGCTATGAAATGGTTGTTAAATCCTTCGAAATTAATCTGAGATATCTGCTTATCAGCGCTCCATAAATCCGCTGAAGAAGGACGCCCTGCTGCTCATCATGCACAACTTTATGCTGTACTATGTGATCAACATGTTCAAGCACCTAGCTCAGGGTGGGTTCCATTGCCCTTATACCGATCCCTTAAGCTAAAACTTTATCAGCACAGCTTCGATTAACTCCGATGGACCGGTGAACACCTTCTACTATGTCCCCCTGGTCTTTGAAGAAAACGTGGCCTCGGGATCCCATCAGAGTTGGCACGAGGTCCTCAGGTCATCCAGCTGGCAGTTCTTTGAGGTCCTGTTCAGGCACCACCTGGCCCTGCTGTTGCCGTTTAATTTGGCTCTCCTGGTGCCCGTAAGAAGCGATTGCTCTTTGTCTTTGTGCTGGTCAAACTGCTTATATTTCCCGGCAGCGCTGCAAGTTGGCCTTCATTAGCACCCTGGTGCTGGTGTCCAACTTCGTGATGTTCGTCTGCTTCTCCTCGGCCATCTGTCAGCTGGTCCTGGACAGCAGCCACGCCCACGGCCTGCGCCTCCTCGGGATCCTGTGTGTGGGCCCCGTGTGCCAGGGCCTGCTGGTGTGCCGCCTCCTGGCCCGAGTGTGGGTGAGTCCCCGGGGCCAGGGAACCCTGGGAGTGGCCAACCCTTTCTTTAACCTGGCCATCTTCCTTTAGCTCGGCCAGTGGATCGTTGTTTGAGGCATGAAATTTGATTTGCCGGCACTGATTGCTGGCCAAAACGCCAAAGCCAAAGCCATAGCCACACCGACAGCCCCAGCCCCAGCCCCAGCCCCAGCCCCAGAAGTTTAGCAACAGCAAATCAAAGCAATAAACCAACTGAACCCATCCGAAAATCACTTTCACTGCACAAACTGCCAAAACTGCAGGCATTTATGACAGCCAGTGGGTGGGCGGGCTGCTTCGGGCTGAGAGGGCCAAAATCGCATAGGAAAATTGTTGCTGAAAAGTTGAACAAATATTGAGGTCAGCAGAATGTCGGGCTGGAGAGTCTCGAGCATTGTTGGTGGTGCAAACTGTTTGCTAGCCCCCGGCACAAACTCCCGACTCAGTCTGGAAGCCGTGACTCCGAGTGGGGACGGCCGGGCCTCCAAAAGGCCTCTCCAGGCCCTCGTTTCGAGGCCGAAAAATATTCAATGAAAATCGGCAGTCAGCAGTCGGCAGTAGGCAGTCGACAGTCGTCCCCTCTTTGTCAATAATACAAAATGGGAAAAATGAGTTGTTGCTGCCGCAGCTCGAGTTTGCATGGCGCAATGCAGACGTCCGTGCAGCCCGGGGGTCCGGTTACGATGCCGTCTGCCCTGACAGTGCCTGCCCTCGAAGGGGGTCCCTTCGACGCCTCTGGGCCAACCACCAGCCCCCCTGCCAGCTGCCTTCACTTCGAATTGAGAAATTGCCGCAAATGCTTTTCGATTTTTCGTTTTCCTCGGACAAGCCTTGGCTTTTCATATTGCATAATTGATTGTGGGTGTGCGCGTTGCATAAATACCGAGCAGACGGCATTGTCACCACCCCTGCCCATTGCCCGCCCCTCCATTCCATTCCATTCCATTCCAGCCCGGCCAGCATTTATGCACATTTTCAATATGCATTCAGATTCGGATTCAGATGCATTGGGCATGCAATGATTTCCGCAGAGGCCCAGAAAAGAGCATCGCCAAGTTGGCGTGTTGTGTTCACGCTTTCTTGGGTAATAATTAAATTGCGGACCTTTTAAATGCATTTCTTGGAAAATCAACAAGTTCTGTTAAGCGGAATTAAAGTTGAAACGGAATTGATTCATATTATTTGAAAATTATATTTGATTAGCTTATTAATGCAGTTTTTTGCAATCCACTTTTTTAATGAAATGTTTTTTTGCTGTTTTTACCATTTGATGAATAGTTGACCAAAAAATAAGAGTGTTTTTATAAAAAAAGAAAACATTTGCACGCAGATTATCAATACAAAATTATATTATGTTTTCCACAGGATTGCGTATATTTATACGGCCTTGTATTTGGTTTAGCACGAACGTGACACATAAGTTGTGTTGCTTTTGTTGATTTCTCTGGCAAAATGCACTACATTTAAATTAAAATGCAATCACAAGTTGATATTATTTTATAGAACGGATGTATAAGCTATGGCCACCGTCCTCATTATGCCACCCACTCAAAAACGAGCTCACCGAACTCCCTGGCCAAGTATATATAAATGCTTATATGCTCATTTGATTTACACACTAAATATATACGAACTGTGGTGGCAAGAAGGAAAGATTGCAAATTGCATGTGGTATTCCCTAGAGTCTAATAACATCAAAACAAAGCAAAAAACGAGCAGACAACAGGCAAGGAAGCGGAAGATACCCTTTAACTCTTGGGAGGCAGAGGTATAATGGGAATTTGCCATATTATATTACAAATATAATTGGGTATCACTCATATTTTAGGGCTAGCGTAACCATTTTGTAAAAAAGATTAAAAATGGTTTCATAAATAACCTCTTCCGGTAGGTATTTTTTGGTAAATATTATAAGAAGATACCCTTAGGTTTTCTTCTAACTACCCTGAACATAGATAACAAACTGGATTCCTTATTTTTAATTTCCCACTATTTTTGTTGGCTTCAATTGTTACTTATTTGATGGCAGGGTATTACAAATATTTTATAAAGAATCTACCCCTCTCCGTTTTTTTTTGAGATCGACCGAGTTACCTTTTTGCAAGTTCATTTCTCTCCGAGGACTTTTGCACCCCTTCCGCTTTTGTGCTCTTTATCACATAGTTAGTTTACCCGGCTTGAGTGATGCTCCAGAACTGGGAGGGCCCTCGACGAATCTCAAGTCGTGATATGGCCGCGCAGTAACGAGCCACCGACCGTGTCGTGTCCGTACTTCTATGCGTCTTCCAGCCCCTGCCACGTGACTATATAATAATGAGCAACGGCCCAGGTCCTGGGACTCTAAGCATGAGAAATTTAATTTTAAGCCACCCCGCCACATGCGAAGCTCCGGCGCTGGCACACGCCCATGCCACATAATTGTGTATTCAAGTAAGAGATATGGGAGCTGAAAGAAGCTCCATCAGCGGGGCGGCCAGGAGGGTTCGGGGCCAGGACTGCCTTAAATTAAGATAATGACACGTGAGGTATCGCCTCCTGGGGCGGCAGGAGTGGTTGGTAAATTGCGATAACATAGAAATGGCCTGAATGGCGGCTCACTTTAAAACACTTAACCCTTGACACCGACACCCTGCCAACACCCGCTGCCCCGAGCCACCCTGCTGGCACGCACTTTTAAAGCGCAACTTGATGGCAGAGTGCCAAAGAGTTGACTCCTTGGGCGAGGAAAGTGGGGCACGCCAATGGGCCTGCCGTTTGCAAATTTAATTTTCCCCGAGCTCATGCACAGCTCAATTGAGCCCTCACTTCCCCGGCTTGACTTTGAGGAATGCTCCGATCACAATCTGCGTACTATTTCCCACCAAAAGCCCATGTGTCGACGGCGATAGTAAGTAACTCAGTGGTGTTTTATTCTGGTACTTAAAACAAAGGAACATCGATTGTTTTAACATGTTTGTAAGCCAAGAAAAAGATCTGCATAGAGGAAAAAATCCAAATATTTAACTGATCAATCAACACAATTTTATACCTTTCCCTTTGGAGTCTTATAGGAATAGTTTCCACAATAATTGTCCCTTTTTGTCTTTGATCCAAAATCCATCGAGCATTGCAAGCCTTTCAAAACAATTTCCTGTCCTCACATCCTAAAATATATCTTTCGATTGATGTGGAAATCAGCTAATCAATTGGAAAAAAGAGAACTAGCAAAATAAAATCAGAACAGACAAATCGACGAACTGATGGAAATTTTCTGGGAAACTCAACCGAGTGAACGTTCAAAATTTGCATACTAAATGGCCGCAAGGTGGGCAAGGGCCTCTTGTCAATGACAAATTTATACGAGTATATGAATCTATTGATGTGATTTGTTCGAGATAGCAAACACTAGTTTGTCGAAGAAATGTAGAAAGAGTCTGGACGACGGAAAACGGATTTCTCCCCAAGAAAACCCCAGGGGTGTTAACTACTTAGACTCCCAGACAAACACTCTTTTTCCTCACACAGAAAGAACTCCCTGGGGTCCACATCTCCGCAGAAAGCTGGAAGGAATCTCAAATCCTTGCCTCGTAATTTACTATGCAAAGCGGCACAGTGGTTAAGATATGTCTCCTTTTATTTAAATTAGGTTGTTGTTAAATACGTTACATATTTCACTCAAAATAAGTAACTTGAGTTTATAAAATACTTTTAATTGAGTAAGCTCATGTTACTTTTAAAATATTTTTAAGATTATATTTTTTTTTTAAACTTCTTTCTTGTTGTTCACTTTTATAATTTCCCATCACACTGTGCTGGCTGCTGCTTTATTTTCACATGTAATGGCATTTTAATTGCACGCTACAGCTCAGCCAAGTGTCTCTCAATTAAAAGTGTCTGCTTGGCTCAAAACGACATCCTGCCCCTCCTTCCTCGTCCTTCGTCCTGCCGTCACCCGCCGTAATCTTTGAATGGCTGAGGAAGGAAAATGATGTCAGCCACATGTCGTAATTTGCGTGAAGCGAGAGGTGAGGGGATCCCCCGACCGGAGAGACCCCACCGAATCGCACGCACCGGGGTCCCCGACCGAATCGGATATATCTGTTAATTATGCAGGGCAGGCCGCGTGCTCTGCGAGATAAGAAGTCCAGGGGAATGCGCCATGGGTTAATTGCCGCCGGAAGCCCGGGCGCATAAGGGCCTTGAACTAACAGTCACTTCTGTGTTAATTTCCAGTTGATTTGCAGTATTAAACACAAAATATTTTTATAAATGTATCGTATGTTCGGTGGCAAGGAGCCAGAGTCAGCCGGCTATCTTCAGGAACCCTTGACTCTGAGGGAAGAGTTCCGCTGCCGCAGATTCGGGCTAGGTCATCCCACTCCCTCAGATTTTTTACGATCCCAAGTTGGTTAACCACACTTTTCGATCGAGTTATTTTATAACAAATTTATTTGTAGTGGCAAACAAAGCCCAAATCTTCTATTTTCTTGGCCTATCGGTGGTTGCTGGGCGGATTTTTTAACGCGGGCTTGGTCACCTATATTATTCTGTACTACCGTAGCGGAACTGTTTTCATCTACTTGACCAACTGGGGATTTATCCTGTGCGGCATCACCAGCCTTACAGGAGCCATACTGGTGACTGCCTATCACTGCAAGCCGGAATCGTGGAGTGAGTCTGTATTAGTTAAAGTTTATAGCAATAAGAATTTTTTAATAAAGCTTTTAGAGCTTGAATGTATAATTGAACTTTAATCCTAAGCTCCAATCTCACCTAGATCCCCCTGGTTGCGTGGTCAAGACCTATTGGGCCTGCTATTGGACCACTTTAACAATTGAGTATTTGATCGCAATTACCTATTGGACAGCCATTTATCCCGACGATCGGATGCCAATTAATCCGACCCGAGTTTCAGATTTCTACAACATATTTATACACCTTCTGCCCCCGATTCTCTTCACCGTCGACCACTTTATAGTGGCGCAGCCCGCCCGCCTGCTGCATTTTGTGTATCCCATGATATTTGGTTTTTCCTATGGACTATTCGCTCTAACCTACTATGAGCTGGGTGGTCTAAACTAGTAGGAACTGAAGTTGCTCGCTTCCTTTAAGAAAATATTGACTTAATTTTTGTTCCAGCAACGGGAACTCCTATATATACACATTTCTGGACTTTGAAAAACCGACGATGGTGCTGGTCACGGTGTCAATGGTAACTTTGGCGGCTGTCTTCCTGTCCGCCCTGCAATATGGAGTCTATCGGCTGAGGACTTTCGTAGCACGCAAGAGGGGGAAACTTCTGTGATGTTGTGCTGTTCCCCTAATAATTGCATTAAGTGAAGCGTGCCAAAACTTAAAAACTAAGCATGCAGACAGCAAAAGGGGAGATGGCTCTACCAACGATGAGATACCCTCTAGAAGTCATTATATTTATATTCAAGACTTGCACAACTATTTTTGAAATATTTTTAAATCTTTACCCTTGTGAAGAGAGTGTTCCGGCTAAGGACAATCAACTTTGGCCGCTGGAAAGCACTGGGCATAGTAGAGACCACAGCAAAAAAGGAGGGATGTCAAAACAAATTCAGCTTATTTGTCCTCTGATATGTCGGACTTGTTTTGTTGTTTACGCCGCTCGCACGTGTTTGGAAAATTAAAAGCACTGCCTCGGATGCTGCAGCTCCCCAGCCTTTCATTCGCATCCCCAGGGGTTGTGTGGGTTGGCCACATCATGTCGCCTGTATCCATATCAGCTTGTATCTATCTTGAATGTGCTATCGCATGCGGTTTTATATGCCGGGCGCCACAATTTGTTTTGAAAGTTTCGTTTGAGCTTCTCTCCTTCATTTTCATAATGTTTTCCCTCTTTTGGTTAATAGTAATACAGTATTCTGCATTTTTCCCAAATGAAGTTTTCTATTAAACGTGCCGTGCGAGTTGCCTTTAAATATTTAAGCCGCCGGTACGAAGTGCACCTGCAATTACAGCTGTAAATAATGGTGGGGCGACAGCAACAATAAGTTGACTCATTGCTGCATTTTTGCAACCAACCAGCATGCAACCGCCCCCCACAGCCCCCGCCGCATTAACTTCTGCCTCGATAAATAAACAAGTTGAGCTACTTAAGATTTAAGTTGTTGTTGCAGTTGTTCCCGTCCTCGTTCGCCCGTTGTTGTTGCAAGTGGTGCGCACACAAAATTTATAGTGAATACTTTTCCCCTCATAAACCCGGGGGTGAGCCCCCACTACCTACCCCTCGTGGCCCCTTTAACTGCATTAACCCCTTCAGTCCGCTACAAAATTGCACATTACGTATACGCTACGTATGCTCACTTGAAGCATGAAACCCTTCTGCACAGTGCACAGCAGCAGCTGCGCAGCCTGCGTGTGCGTTGGATAATAATATAAGCATATAAATGTTTATGTTAAATTAAATTGAATGCAAAAAGGCGGAAATGTTACGAAAATTGTAAAAATAAAACCGAAGCGAAACGAATGAAAGAACATTGAATACAAATGTATTTTCGCCCTGCTGGGCTGCAAAGTCAGGAAACGGTACATAATTGCCCCAAATGGAGCGCCATGGCGATGGAAATTTAAGACGTCCTTTTAGTTACGTTGGCTTAAACTGCCATCGCCACCCACTTCGCAGGGCGATGCAGTTTGGCGCCTGTCAGGCTGAGTGCAGCCATAAATACGTTAACGTTCGATGTTTTAGGCGATGCCAGCTGCAACTATGGAGCCCTACTAAGTGGCTGCACTTTAGCAGGCCCCACAGGGTCCCTCCGAAGCGCCACTAAGCAGCCTGACTTTATGGGAACGTCTTTTTTCAGTCCTCACATGTGAGGCAGCCAACATCTCTGTAGGTATATTAGCCTGCTGCGGACCGGCAAATTTCCGAAGCTGAAATCACTTAAGCAACTTGATGATGGCAAGCAATATTTAACAGCTTATAAAAGGATTTTCAGGAACATTATGGAGAACTAAAATTTATCACACTCTCCAAATCTAAAGAATTTGGGTTTAATTTAGTTTTCCTTGGAAACATGTATCGCATTTATTATTCGCGTCCCCGTTGTTGTTCAAACCTAATAAATAATTTTAAATAATTTAAGTAAAAGGTTAATTCCCTATAATTAAAAATTGAAGCGTAATATATTCATTTGAGTGCCCGCCGAATAACCATATAATACTGAACTATTTCGCATTGTGAGTTCAATGCTTATTGTATTCTGCGGAATGTTTCGGTAGGCATTTTGTTCCGCCCGAGGGCTCAACTCAAGCGGCATTGGAATTTTATTCTTTACCAGCGCATTCAAGTGTTAAAATATGTATATGAAATTGATTGGCTGATTAAGCACACACTTTACACATAGCCCGCCCACACACGGTCGCTCTCTTCCTCCACCCCATATATTTATTTTTTATTTTGCTATACATTGTCTGGCCTTCGCATTTTCCCCATTTTTGATTTGCCTCGGAAATGACGCAAATAACGCAACAAATTTAAGCCAGTCACAAAAGTGTACAAAACCCGTCCAGACGAGCTCACACACTGGCAAACGCAAGCGCAAACATACCTTCAGGACGGGTTATTTATGACAATAGGCATGTGAGGGGCAACAACAGGATGTTTTATATTATGCCATGGGAAAATAAAGGACCTCACACAAACGCACGCATCCGCTCACGTAGGTTCAATCTGAATTCTGCATAAATTCCACTTAATACATAGAGAATGACGGGTATTCGTGGGGCAGCCGAAATTTTGAAGATATAATCTGTTGAGTTTGGTAAAGTACAAAATAAATCTACCCAATGTGACAACACAATTTATTACACTCACTGCTTCTGGGAGTAACTGATCAATTTTACAATTGAACTTCGCAGAAAGAGCATCGACTAGTCTACTCTGCGTCCATCAAATTATTGTTCATCCTTTCGAGTAATTTTGAGAGTGAAATTTAATTGTGCTGCTCATTAATAGCACGTCGAACGGCCGAGAGCTCACCGGAAATATGTGATTTCCGGGTATAAATACATATTTGTTTCGTATTCAAAAGCATTTCGTGCAGGCGGGGAAATCTGCAAATAATTACCAAAAGTAAAAGTATTCAGCCAGAATTTGGAGTGCCCCCGCAATAAAAAATGGATTTGATTGAATTTAGAAGTATTACTTGATTACCATTTTTGCAGACGCTGTTTGAGGATGGTTTTTGGGATTTTCGGCCTTTGTCAGCTTTTTAGGGGCATGAACGGGATAACAATAAACAATCATTTGAGCATAAGGACATAAATCTGAGAAAGTCAATAATCCGAAATCCCTTGGAAACCCAGAAAAGCAGACTACACATAACGAGGTACTGCAGTTAAGTGGAACTTGTAACTTCCATATACTGAAAAGCACAGGCAGAAATCTTATTATTTGCCTTAATTTGCCTTTTTTTGTTTTGACAGCAGGACAGTACTTATCTCTCAGAGACACTCATTGCGGCATAAATCTAATAAATTTCAGCATGTTTAAGCGACTGCACATATCCTTTGCCATAAGGATGGAGCATGGGTCAGAAAAGCAAGTGGAGAGCAAAGCCGAAGCCAATCAAAGGCGAAACAATAAACAAGCATGACAATAAATAAATAAATAAATGCCCAGACAAAAGACTTAAAATGAGGAGTCGCTGGCCAGGATACGGGTGCCAGGATCCGGCCAAAGAAGTGCGAGAATGAGGTCCGTCGTTTTTGTTTGCGTGAAAGGATAATGACGCGCTCGTTTCTCTGGATTCTGGATTCTCTTCGCCTGCAAATGCAAACGACAATATTGAAAAAGAAGGACATCGACAGGATACGGCTGCCAGTTGTTGGGGCTGCGGTGCAGAAAGTGATTGAATGGCGTATTAAACTTAAGCCACGCAAACACACGCGCCGGCATAAGCAAACATTTATCTTCCCCCATTTCGGCTCTGTTATTTTCTCTACCCACTTCAATTTAACGGCTACTTAAGTCCATCATTTTGAATAATGCTGTGTACCGAGAGGAACTCGGGCTGAAGTCAATGGCAATGAGGAATACGAGGATGTGTGTACACTCCTGAACTTCATAGCCTGGGCAATTGAATCTTGATTTAGAAGTGGCATACCATTTGAGTATATGGTGGAACTCAAAACAAAAACTATTCAAATTTCTTTTTTAAAAGAAGACCAAATTCTTAACAAATTTTCTTGCTTGTGACTTTTAATCAATCCAACCGGTTTCAGAAAGGACACAAAATGGCACTTTTAAAACTGCATTTCCAGATACCATAACTTGGATATTTGGAAACCTATCTTGACGTGGGATACCTCTATGAATTTGTGGCAAAATTCTCTATTATTATACATTAATCGTATTCTTATTAGCGAGGGTCAATATTTTGATCCCATTTTCATGTTCGATTTTGTCGTACTTCTAGCTTTATAGCCAAAAACTCCACTTCCAGATACCATAACTTGGGTATTTGGAAACCTATCTTGACGTGGGACACCTCTATGAATTGGTTGCAGAATTCTCTATTATTATACATCAATCGTTTTCGTATTAGCGAAGGTCAATATTTTGACCCATTTTCATGTTCGATTTTGTCGTACTTCAAGCTTTATAGCCAAAAACTCCACTTCCAGATACCATACCTTGGGTATTTGGAAACCTATCTTGACGTGGGATACCTCTATGAATTTGTGGCAGAATTCTCTATTATTATACATCAATCATTTTCTTATCAGCGAGGGTCAAAATTTTGACCCATTTTCATGTTCGATTTTGTCGTACTTCCAGCTTTATAGTCAAAAACTCGACTTCCAGATACCATAACTTGGGTATTTGGAAACCTATCTTGACGTGGGATACCTCTATGAATTTGTGGCAGAATTCTCTATTATTATACTTCAGTCATTTTCCTATTAGCGAGGGTCAAAATTTTGACCCATTTTCATGTTCGATTTTGTCGTACTTCCAGCTTTAAAGCCAAAAACTCCACTTCCATATACCATAACTTGGGTATTTGGAAACCTATCTTGACGTGGGATACCTCTATGAATTTGTGGCAGAATTCTCTATTATTATACATCAATCATTTTCTTATCAGCGAGGGTCAAAATTTTGACCCATTTTCATGTTCGATTTTGTCGTACTTCCAGCTTTATAGTCAAAAACTCGACTTCCAGATACCATAACTTGGGTATTTGGAAACCTATCTTGACGTGGGATACCTCTATGAATTTGTGGCAGAATTCTCTATTATTATACTTCAGTCATTTTCCTATTAGCGAGGGTCAAAATTTTGACCCATTTTCATGTTCGATTTTGTCGTACTTCCAGCTTTATAGCCAAAAACTCCACTTCCAGATACCATAACTTGGGTATTTGGAAACCTATCTTGACGTGGGATACCTCTATGAATTTGTGGCAGAGTTCTCTATTATTATATATCAATCGTTTTCTTATTAGCGAGGGTCAAAATTTTGACCCATTTTCATGTTCGATTTTGTCGTAGTTCCAGCTTTATAGCCAAAAACTCCACTTCCAGATACCATACCTTGGGTATTTGGAAACCTGTCTTGACGTGGGATACCTCTATGAATTTGTGGCAGAGTTCTCTATTATTATATATCAATCGTTTTCTTATTAGCGAGGGTCAAAATTTTGACCCATTTTCATGTTCGATTTTGTCGTAGTTCCAGCTTTATAGCCAAAAACTCCACTTCCAGATACCATAACTTGGGTATTTGGAAACCTATCTTGACGTGGGATACCTCTATGAATTTGTGGCAGAATTCTTTATTATTATACTTCAGTCATTTTCCTATTAGCGAGGGTCAAAATTTTGACCCATTTTCATGTTCGATTTTGTCGTAGTTCCAGCTTTATAGCCAAAAACTCCACTTCCAGATACCATACCTTGGGTATTTGGAAACCTGTCTTGACGTGGGATACCTCTATGAATTTGTGGCAGAATTCTCTATTATTATACATCAATTATTTTTCAATTGGCGAGGGTCAAAATTTTGACCCATTTTCATGTTTGATTTTGTCGTACTTCAAGCTTTATAGCCAAAAACTCCACTTCCAGATACCATAACTTGGGTATTTGGAAACCTATCTTGACGTGGGATACCTCTATGAATTTGTGGCAGAATTCTTTATTATTATACTTCAGTCATTTTCCTATTAGCGAGGGTCAAAATTTTGACCCATTTTCATGTTCGATTTTGTCGTAGTTCCAGCTTTATAGCCAAAAACTCCACTTCCAGATACCATACCTTGGGTATTTGGAAACCTGTCTTGACGTGGGATACCTCTATGAATTTGTGGCAGAATTCTGTATTATTATACATCAATTATTTTTCAATTGGCGAGGGTCAAAATTTTGACCCATTTTCATGTTTGATTTTGTCGTACTTCAAGCTTTATAGCCAAAAACTCCACTTCCAGATACCATAACTTGGGTATTTGGAAACCTATCTTGACGTGGGATACCTCTATGAATTTGTTGCAGAATTCTCCATTAAAAAAATGGGTCAAATTTTGACCCATTTTCATCTTCAATTTTTCCGAACTTCCAGCTTTATAGCCAAAAACTGCACTTCTTGGATAATTTTAACTTGGATAATTTTAACCTCTTTGAATTTATGGCAGAATTCTCTCTTATTCTATAACAATCGTTTTTTATTAGCGAGGGACAAAAATTTAATTTTTTCTGCGATTGTGGTTCATTTTAAAAATATTCTAGATTTTAATTGTTATTTTAAGCGAGGGTGCTCTATATAGTCGAAGTTATATATTTAAAACTGGCGTAGATAAGATACTTCGAATGCCCAAATAATTTCTTAACAAAATGTATGTACCATCCGTTGATTAAAGACAAGATTGTACTGATTTATTTGACAGGCATATTTCGCTCCCTATTCGTACTTTGCAATCGCCAAGGACCGCAAAGCCGCCCTTCTATTTAGCTTACCTCCTTCAATTTAACGGCTACTTTAATCCATCATTTCAAATTATTATCTTCTCGCCCGGTGGCGAAGTTGGCAAGTTCCCGGCACGCTCAGTTGGCCACGCATCAAATGGGCCCTCAATGGGCATTAAAAGGAGCCTCGGCGATTCCGCCTGAAAATCGTGATGGGCACCGCGGGGACTGGCAGGTTGAGTGAAAGACCGGAGACCCATTAAAAGGCCACCGCACAAAACTGCTGACATCACGACTGATGGCGCCGCTGCTGCCCGGCCACTTGGGCGGCGAATTAAAAAGTTGCCTTGATAATCCTTTCGCAAAATAGACGGGATTAAGTAAAATGCTGAGCCGGAAATTTATGCCGGCCCAGGTGGGCCAATTGGCTGCTGGCCATGTGGTGACCATCAAACTGGCCGAGCCGAATGAAAAGTTCCCGCTCGAGCACTTACAATGTGCCACAGTGTTGCAATAATTACCGTTAAATGGTCACAGTTAAGAGGGCTCGTTCGAAGGGAGGGGGATTCCATCTTGTGCAGCAGGTTGTCTGTTATTATCCTTGCAGCCGCGGCCAGCATCGCAGTGTCCTTGGCGCCCGATGGCTGATGGCGGTGATTTGTAATTTTAAGCGCCCTATGATTAACTTTACGGCCGGGGTGGAGAACAAAGTAAGGAGAACTTCAGATCCCGATCGAGGTGAGGCAGTATTATTAAAGAAGTAAGAATATTAAGGAAAATGGCAGGGATTAGGGAACCGTTGATTGAAGTTTCTAAAAAATTGTTGTAAGAAAGCATTAAAAAAAGGTTTGTATTTAAAATTTTTAACTTACAGACGAGAAAAGGTCCTTAAAGTCGTTTTAATGACTCTTTAAATAATTCCCCTGTTAGGCTTCCTAAAACTAAAAGCAGTATGTTTTTCAACATTTTACCCAGGGCCCAACTGGCTGCAGACAAGAACTAATGACTCGCCATTAAATTGGCTAGCCAAACACTGCATTTAAATAAATGCACAGACAATTGGAGAGAGTTTGGCGACCCTGGAGGGGATGGGAGGAGCCTGGAGGAGACTAGGGGTTACTGGAACCCCTGCCTCCAGGCCCTTGCAAGCGGAGCGTTAAGCCCAATCCGACCTCAGCCCACTGAGAGTGCCGGGCTGGCACCCTTTTTCGGCGCCAGACAAGTGTGCACTTGTACTCATAGTTTAGCCAGCGTAAAAACATATAAATAAATATGAAAATGAAAATCGCATAGAAAAACCAACAGCCAGCAGCAGCAGCACCAACAATGGCGGCAGACACGGAAAAGTGTCCTTGTTGGTGTTGTTAATGTTTTCCACTTGCTGTCTGAGGGAGCACGAGATGCGATGCCATGCCGCTGTCTCTGAACCAAAGTGCCATGCATTTGAAATTTTTAAGCACAACACTGCGTATGATCAACGTGTGTAGGTGGGCGGTGGGGGGCTTGGCTGGGTTTTCTGAGCCAGGGCAAAAGGTCAGGGGTGGGGCTGGGGCGTGAGAGGGGTCTGGCGGGGGCGTGACTATGTGGCACTGCACATGAAATAATGACAACAGCTATAAAATTTTGTTGGCTTTTTGCGACACAAGCGGAGACACAAAAGTGAGCCATGTTCCTGCAATCGCTGGCAGCTACAAAATTGGAATTGCACATCAAATATTTAGTTTGTGTCTTGCGGTTATCGGATAGCATGTTAAAATATGCATCCAAGTAACTACTTGGTTTGATGGAGAAAACAATCTAAAAAAGGCTTTGGCAATAAATTAGAAGTCTTATCAGCGTGTACACATTTAATTTATTCTCACAATATATAAAAAATAGTATTTTTAAATTTATTTCAATTGGATATCACAGAAACATATCATAAAAAAGTATTCTTTTAAGGGTACAATATTAAGCATCCCTTTCTTAGACCTTAGATAAGAGTTAGATCATATCAATGTCGTAACTCAGTATCAGATTATTTCTCATTAATGGAAATAATTCTCGTTAATAATGTTTGTAGGTATTATTATTTTAATACTCAATTAATATTCAGGAGTGTCGATTCGGGTAATTTATTATGTATCTCATTACCTTACTAATTCAGGGGTTTTGCGGGTGAAATGTGTAATCGAGAACACACGACAGACGCATTTACTCAAGTGGCTCTTTGATACTGTGCGTCTGCTTTTCCTGCTTTTCCAGTTGTTTTTGCTGCTGCCGTAGGTTATTTCCCTCGGCCGGCTGCCTTGAATTATTATTCATGAGAGCTTTAATTTATGCTGCAGTTAGAATTAGTGCGCTTTGCATTTTTCGCTATCTCGCTTACTTGCTCACATCCATATGCATACGTACATTCTCTATGCGGTGTGTTTAGTTTTCGCAGCGGAAGTACTTAAAACGGCATTAATACTTTCATGACTTGTGGCCCAGGGAATCTGCGGTCAGGTGGTGCCACCGAAAATCCCCATTAAATATTCATATCCATTCCATTCGAGATTTTGGGTGGCTTCCCCCGAATTTATTCCTGTAATTGGCCGGCATATGTAATGAATTCGATAGGATATTAAATCAGAAATTGGTCAAAGCAATGTATTGAAATATTTTGGTGGTCTGTAAATAAATTAAATTATACATATACCAGAACATATTCCTTGCCTCTTTCTTGTGAATATTCTCCCCAGACACTTTCGTTTTCCATAAGTTGCCCCTATTCTCAGAACTTGTTTGTCATCCCCATCTATTTACGTGTTCAATTAGTTTGATGGGCAGTCGAAAATAGGGGAGCTGAGCCTGCGGCAAGTGGGGAATCAGTTTATCTGACTTTTGACGGTTCAGAAACTGAAAACTTTTTTATTTCACTCCCCTCTGTACTTCATTACGCCATTTGCCTGCCATCTCTCCAGCATTTTGGTAGCTGCTTATGGCCATTTACTTGTAGCCAATTTCCATTTTAGTTTGAGTGGCAATCAGAGCCGGGATTTGTTTATGGTGTTTTCATGCTTATTTTTATTTCCATTATCTTCCCTTTTATTTGTTTGTTTTGCTCTTGCCACTATGAATGAGCAGTGACTGGCTCTCCATTCGCCATAGAAATACATTGGCATTTGCATACCCAGCCCCCAACCCCAACCCTCGTTCCACCCAATCAGAAACAACAATAATAAGTTCAGAGATCTGCAGAAGTTCGCCGCATGTATGTATGTATCATACCGCTTTCCACTTCCGATGGGGAATTTTCTTTAGCCCGGCTTTCGCTGCGTTCGTTTTGCATTTTTGCGCTGCTTGTTTGAAAACTAATTAAAAGTTTAAATGTTTGTAATTAGCGTCGAAATAAATGTCTGCCTGCCACATTATAAAATTAGTAAATTTTATGCCAAACTTCTGCTGCAGTCAAATATTCGCACTGAAAAAACAAACGCCAGCGCAGTACTGGCTGTCCTTTCTGCCTGCGATGCGGTAGTTTTAATTTCGCAATTTCCAGTTCGGTGTGGTTATGTATTGCGTTTGCCTTTTTGGCCATAAAACTAGCTGGGCTTGAACGCGATGTTTGCACGGGTTTTGCTAATTTTATTTATTCGAAACTAACGTTCTAGCGAACAGTGCAACTTGCAAGGTAGTCAGACCCAATTTATGTTTCTGAAATAAACTAAAGAAACCCTTTAGTGACCTAATTACTTAGACTTGCATCATTGCACGGATAAATAAACCTATTTGATCCAAAGATTTCGGACTAAATTTAAATATGTTTAGCATCTATTACAAAAAATACATTGATTGAAATATTTTTAAAACCGCCTAATCTGAATTTAATAGGCACATATTTGTTTTCAGCACTCCATTTTTTTCAGTGAGTATACCCAAGTTTCCCAAGCCAAATTCAACTGAGTATTACAATGTTCTTTGCCCAAGCCCCACCAACTTAGCCGAGAAGTCAATACATCCTGTTGATCATAATACAAAAAGGTTATTGCGAGGGGCGGTTCGGGTGGCCACGCCCATGCCGGGGTATTCAATCAACAATAAAAACGCACACGCTTAATTAATTTAACCCGAAAAGTCAACCACGCGAAACGTTGACGAATGACAACGGCAGCATGAGCAGAAGGGCCAGGACGGCCACCTCGAAAGGCCCCAGCAACAATGCCATCGAGCCCCAGTCCCCAAAAAGAAATTTCACAATGGCAGACATCGATAACAAGTTGATTTTGATTTCGTTGTCGGCATTAAAATAAAAAAGTCAAATTCACAAGGACAAAGGACACAATCAGGCCTTTGTATGTTTTCCGGGTGGGAAGGAGATTTACAGAAAGCAATATTACATTTCTGCCTTTTGCGCATAAAGAATTTCCATCAAAAGGACTTTTTTAGTGTTTTTAATTTCTTGTTAAAACTCAGGGATTGATTTTTTATCGGGAGTTTTTTATTCTTACTGCTGAAGGTCATGAAAACGCAAGGGAAATTTTGGTTTGTCAGTAACTACAATGCAATGCAAAAAAGAGGGTTTATATTATTTATCTTCTTATTTATAAAATATATCTAATATATATTTTGATGATAAAAGTTCTATAGTAACCTCGTTAACAGGTGTCCTTCCTTGACAAGTCGAAGAGCCTGCCGGCATTCAATCACATTTTCAACTAGCTTACGTTCTGAGTCGAGTTCCATGGGCCTCACCGTAAATGCAGGGTAGCAAACATAAACTCATTAGCCCGAAATCAGCCTGCATTGAAGGAGCGTCCGAGTTTCCGATTGGTCCAATATTCAATAAGGGCCCACTGAGCAAGCGGACACCACAACATCAGATAAACGCAATACATCGTCGCTTAATTAAGGTTTGCTAGCTACACCCACCATCATCCCACCCAACTATTCATACCAAATCCCCGATTCAATTGAATGGACTTATGCACACATTCCCATGTTCGCAGACAACTCAATGAAATTATGTGCTAAGTAATCGAGCTAGGGCCCGAAATTCATTCAATATTCGACAATCGCGAAATGGTCAGGGAGAATGGCCCTACTGGCGGATTGGCTGTAAACCGACAACCAACCATTTACATAACTACGGACGCTCTTGGCCTGGACATGGCCAACTATGAAATAAAGAGGTCTGTTTCAGCAGAATTTCACAGGAAAAACATCTATATGCCTAGACAATGCAATACACCTAAAACATAAAAAAAATACTGTATATTTAATTTTTAAAATATTTTATAAAAATGTAGAGAATTTAAATCTTTTTCAAACTGAATAGGAGTGTTCTAAGACCAATGGCTAGACACAAAGCATTTTGTTGTCAGCGCTAATTCTTCAGTAAGAAACTTAAAGAGTAAAGCCTGATTGTTGAGTACAAGACTTAACCCTTTTCCCTTCCTTTCCCCATTGTGCTCTCTGAATGCTGTTTAATGAAACTTATTTTACTTAATTTCTGCAATTCCCCTTAAAGGCTGCTCCCCCGTGAAGTTCTGGCCCTCCCACTCCGAGGAATTTTCGCCCTGCTGGCTCAGCAGGAGCCGATGACCAGAGAGCTGCGGGCGGGTTAAATGTCGCTGCTGTCGCTGGTGCTGTGTTGACCGGAAAAACGCGGGAAATTAAGGATAATGTAATTTATTGATGTACTGTAAAAGTTAAGCTCCAGCCGGCGGTGTCGGAGCCCTGTGTTCCAGTATAAATTACAATTTGGCAGAGCAGACAAGATATGGCAAAGGATTCTGGCTGCTCGGGATCCATACGGGTTCCCCTGGGTACTCATTACCTTTTATGAGCCCAATTAAACACACAATTTTGCCGTAGTTTTCACAGGTTCCACAACTTAGAAGCACTACTGCCAAAAATATAAAACGTTAAAAATACAAGCGATAAACATACGATGCCAAAGCACTTGAAAGCCTTTGTGAGTTTCGTAATATTTGTGGGGCTCTTGACCAGGGCGGCACGTGAAGCACAAACTCAAACAAGAGCCGCAACATTCATTGACTTTATAGGTACTGCTTTGACTGTAAAATGGAACATGGTTAATTTTCATGTTTTAAAACATTGAAAAATACAGCTTCATCTCTTGAGTAAAGAAGTCTATAGTATAATACATTATAATAGTGTTTTATTGCACACCTAATTGTGGCAATTAAAGCCCGCTCGAGGAAAGTCAAACGCTTTCCGTGACTGCAACGGAAATTCTTTCTGACCAAACAATCAACACTTGTCAGGAACTGGCCCACTCACCCGCACACTGGCGAAAGTGTGCAAATATTCCATGGCTTTCGGCTTTGACCAAACAAACATATTTGCCGAAATGCCTTTGGCTTTAATTTCGGGCGACGTCTTTGGGATCGGAGGCGTTGGGTCCTATACTGTCTATTTATATCCCGGGCTCCCGCCCATACATATCCCATATCCCTGTCCCAGAACACACACACACGGACCCTGAAAGGAATGCCAGCAGCTAGTGGCAAGTGTAAGTGTGGCGCATTCCCGGCGTGTTGAAACTGTAAAATAGATGCTGCCATCCCCATTTCCGCCGCCCACCCAAGATGCAATTGCAGCTGGTTACATACGAACGAACTTACAGATAGTTACAGTGCGGGTCATAGGTCTAGGTTCCAAGCCTGGACCATCAAAAATATTATACCTTTTATTAAATAACACTAAAGATGACCGAGTTAGTAACACATTCGAAACTTAATCCATGCTTTTTAATACAAGTCCTCCATGCTTGGAAAAATATGACAGACATTAGAAAATGTTTTAAAAATTATATGATGTAGTAATACCTAAAATCGAACTCTTTAATTAAAAAAACATTATCATTTTTATTATTTGATGTTTTTTCAAATCTAAAATTCCCCTAATTGTACTCCTTACGACTTGTGATAAAAAATCTACATATTAAGGTAATTAAAGAAGTGGTCATATATTTCTGAAACTCGGTGTGCCACTTCCCCACATGCTTAATCTGGAAATCCTTTTTGGCCTGCTCACACAAACACCATATAACTAACAAGGATGCGAGGATGCCCCCCTCGTATTTTAGGTTCCATACGCTCTGAGCTGGCTTAGCTGGAGGAGATTTATGGAGGAATTCCTAAAAGAAATCCAAGTCAATTACTTGCTTAATTATTTCCTTTGAAATTTATTGATTTCTTTCGCTTTTCCCCCGGAGAACGCCAGGAATTTTCGCTCAACACGCTTCGTTTGCTATTTGTTTTGTCTTGGAAATCGGCAACTGTACGATTTCTCCAGCGGAAATGCGAAATGAAATGGGAAAAGCGAGTGGGTCTTGCTCCTGGCGTTTGACTTTAGTTTAGGTGTGACTGAGCTGTAGCCTAAGTGCAATTCGTGACTGTCAGTTAGCTGGGAGCCAATACAAATAGTTGACTGGCCAAGTAATAATTAAATGTGATGCAAGCTGTGTACTTCAGTTTACAATTTAACCTCCACCGCCAAGTAAACAAAATCATGCGATAACAATAAAACTTGGCATTTTTCATCAATTAAGCAAATTGTTTCCAATCGCTTCCAGTGAATTAACTTTAATTATTAAAACCCGAAGCAGAAATTCGATAGATCAACGTTTGCATCTCTTTGTCTTGAACTAAGGTAGTTTTTCGCCTGCCTAACTGTGCATATGAATAGTATGAATATTGACGTACTTTCGCCTCAATGCGTTTCAGTTGTTTAAAACAATTTGTGTGCAAACGATGCTTCCTTTATGTATTTTTTCGATTTTTCCCATTTTTGTTGATGTGCTTGTTGCTGGTTTTCCGCATGACTATTTATGTGTGTGGACTTTAAAGTAGTTTTCTGACAGTGGATGGGACTCGAGTGGACGTGAAGTGCACTCAGGGGCCTTTTCAGGTCAATTTAAAAAATCTGTAGTGCTGAGGAAATAAACGATTATTTGTGATCCTAAATGAGAGAAAGAGATTTTACTTTAATTGTACTAAATAAATAATTAGTTTACTTAACTTCAAAAGAGTTAATTAAGTTTATGACCCTTTAATGTAATTCAAATTAGAAATGTAAAAAAACAGCAAGGCACGAATAAAAGAGTAAATAATTTTTTGATAATTATTCAATAGGGAATTTTTTTCCTTTTAAAGCAATTACAAATTTGGAAGGCCACTAAAACCCAAATTGAAGCAGCCATTCCGTGGTGCTGAAATCACTTTCCTCCACCCTTTTGTAAATTCCGTCGTCGAGAGTCGCCTCAATTGTTTTGCACACACAGACAGGACTTTTTTTGTTAGCTGGTCGTGTCCCAGTGAAAATGTTTTCGCTTTTTTTAGCGATTTTTTGGGTGCACCCTACGGCAACAGCCACAACGAAAATCTCTTTATTGGATTATCCTGCAAAATTTACGCGGCATTAAAAGCG
Source organism: Drosophila biarmipes (assembly GCF_025231255.1). NCBI lineage: Eukaryota > Metazoa > Arthropoda > Insecta > Diptera > Drosophilidae > Drosophila > Drosophila biarmipes. The sequence continues at coordinate 2,169,114 of NC_066612.1, read as the reverse complement.
GCCAAACGAAACCCACTACCCGCGGCCCCTGGGGTGATACGAATAGGTGTGTGTTTGTGTGCCGGCGATGTGCGGGCTTCAAGGGGTTAAGCACAAGGTAGCCAGCCAACTCGTGAACAACAAAACGAGAGAAACATTTATTTACATTTTTAAGGTCGTCGTCGGAGCTTCCATTAGTCCCCAACAACAACGAGCTCCCAATACCGCCATGCCAGCCCATCCAAAATAAAATAAAAGTGGGTAGAGAAAAAAGAATCCATTAGCCCGGCGCATATTTCGCAGCCATTCCCTACTTAGGCCATTTAAAGTTTTAAGGCCGCAGTGAAACAGCGGGTTTTGTGCATCAAAAAGAATTGAAATGGCGAATTAAGCCCCAGGGGCAGGGTATCAATTCACTCAGAGACGCTCCTGCTCTCGGGTACATTAAAGTTATTTTTTTACAAAACTAGCATTTTAAAATAGGTAATATTTTTCACAAGTCGGGAGGCTGTGCACACCCTAGCTTCCACGGAATCCTCTTCTCCTGTCACTGAGTTTTTATTTTGATTGGCCATATTCCAAAAAAAAAGCTTTGATGCCGCAATCACTACCAGCGAAATGTAGTTTCCAGATGTTTTGATCTGGGTCCCCTCCTCAGAGACCCGCAAGGCGAAAAGCGAAAAGAATGCACCATTCAGATTGCTGAGAAACCCCAGCAACGGCAGTGACGGTACCGCTGGTGACTCCCAGAAAACAGGACCATTCCGGAATTTTTGGCAAAAAAGTGAAAAACTTTCTGAAAACATGCGTATGGAGGGGGCTCGGGTAGTGAGTGAATGTGGGTAACGTTTGTTTGGCTGCACCAAATTGGAAAATTCAACCCAACAAAGTTCTGTGCAAAGAACACTTTACAAGTGATTTGCTCAAAGAAAATTAACAATGCAGTCTGGCAAATTAATTTTCTCTAAGCACATGGTTATGGTTAGTAAGCGCACGAGAAATATTATTCAACTTAGCTTACTTTAACGTAAAATAGGTAATAAGCAAATAAAATGTTTTTTATTTAAGCAAAAAGATTTTTTATTTTTACTAAAATACCAATGAAAGTATCAATACTTGTAATTATAGGCTATTATTGTTCATCTCACGAGAAAACTTATATTCCTTCTGCCTTCCATGCTACTCTTTATCTACAGGATGCCTGTTTGACATGTCAGAGCCAACATCGCTGCCATAGCAACAATAATTGAATATAATTTGGCATGGAAATCAAATAAATGCAAAAAGAAATCAAATATGTCAAAAAGAAGTGGGAGGATGTGGGTGGGTGGGCGTTTCTCATTCAAGGACTTTTATCTATAATAGAAATACATGTATGAGTGATTTTAGATCGATGTGAAAAGGGCTATATACACATAAATACCAGCATTGAATGCTGTGGGTGAATCAAAATGCAAATGCATGTCCGCATATTTATTACGTGACTGCGGGAAAAATTAGGAGGTGATTTTTTGACTCGAAGTGGTAAGTACCCTAAGAAAATTGTATTCAACAAGATAATAAATTGTATTTCCAAAATAACACAACTCATAAACATTTTTTATAGAGCTTTCCTATACTTATTAAAAAGACTTGGCTTTGAACTATTTCTCCGCCATGAACTTTGCCCCACTTAAAGCCACAAATGCACCCTAGGGAGAGTTAAATAAAAATAAATAGAAAGTATATGAGAAGGCAAAACATTTGTTGTGGCCCCAGGATGCACCAGCACAATGGAGGAAACTACGCAGCCCCGAAAAAACCCTCACCTTTCTCCCGAACCAGCAGCCCAAAAATCACGCATGACAAAATGCCAAAGTGCCAGCAACAACCATATTTACAGCAGCGGCAACCAAATATTCGAAGAAACTTCGAACGGGTTTCGTTTCTCCCCTTTTTTTGCCGGCCGCAGCAGCAATGACTTTTTACAATTTTCATATGAAATGAACCATTAAATTGAATTGGCATTAAAATTATGTGCATGCTGGAGAGCGAAACCGAAAATACGCAGGGAGAGATATTTCCGTAGCTCTTGGCACTTTGCATACGACTAGCCAAAACCCATTCGAGTTCGAGTTATTTGCATTTTTATTACAACAACTGCGAGCGCACTGCGAGCTGCAAATAATAAAAGAAGACGCAGAGGAAAAATTCAAATAAATGTTTGTTAAGTATTTTTGAATTGAGTCCCGTGCCCCCCGCCCAACATCCATGCACGCATTAGGCCAAAGTGAATAGCAAACCGTTTAGATCCGTGCACCTGCTGCTTCTCAGCCACAACATCGCAAATGGCAATAACAGCACAACCCGCATGGCAACGACAGCGACAGATGTGTGCAACAAAGGCGTTGAGTGAGGGCGTCTTACGCTCGTATTGTGGCTCAGAGCGGGGGTTTTGCCGGGAAATGGAACCAGATCGAATATTTATAACTACGGGGCCACTATCTGAGGCAGCACTTATTTTTCCCCATTGTGGGATCCTTTGTTGTTCGATTCCGAGCAGGAGAACTGATGGAAAAATACTATTATAAAGAACAGCCTTAATACATTTGAATTTAATTCTTGGAGAATATATTAGACACCAATTTTATGAATTATTTATAATTCATAATTTTGTAATCAAATTAGAATAAAATCATTTACTTTTTCCAATCTGCATATTTTTTTCCAGAACTATTGATGCTATTCAATTTAATCAGCATACCAGAAGTGTTCAACTTCCAATTTCAGATTATCTGAATTTACATTTAAAAATTTGTAAACTGCTGTATACACTTATTTAGAAAATGGTTATGGTAATGGAAGTTATAATTGAAGTAATTCCTATTTACGTCCATTTCGGGGCACTACACACCCCGATTAATGAGCCATTTTTGACCCCCATTGGTATCCCCTTACCTCCGCTTTTCCTACGCATTTTCCTGGCCGTAAATTGCGGTCTGCTTTTTCGCATTTTCCCGCCCCTGGCTCTCTGCCCCCAGGCCACTCCTTTGCTTTCGAAGCCACGATTTCCTCGCACTAGTTGCAGGCATCGCGTGTCTCTAATGACCCGCGACAATGGACGTTTACGAAATTTCGGGCCACCGCCTCCTTTTGCATATTGCACTGCAGCTGACATAAAATTGCCATCGCAGGCGACCGAAACACAAGCCACTCGATGGGGCATTCGAAAGCCAGTTGGCAGACGGGCAGTGCAGTTTATCGGTTTGCAGTTCTGATTTTCGCAGGGGCAGCGGAAGTTGGTCACTCAAACGCAGACCTTGCTGTCTTTTCCAGGCGAGGGGCAGAAGTTTTCCCTTTGACTTGGCAAAAATATAATTAGAAACGCTTTACCCAAGACTCTTTAAACGACATTTTGGAACTCCGTTTCCCATTTACAGTTCAGGAAAATTGTTGGTTACACACTGCGTATACTTCATTTTATAGAAGTACCTTAAGAATCAAATGAATCAGTTATTTTTAACGAGTTAAATTTAATAATAGAAAGCTAAATTCCCCCTTTAAATTTGTATGTTTTAAAGAATAGCCCTTTTTAATCCCTAAAATATAAATGTATACATACATAATAATAATTTCTAAAAATAAAAAGCTGTTTTGGAATGTCCACTTGAACTTGTATCTTGACTTGGCACTCCCATGCAATCAATCAAGAAGCCTTAAAAATAAACATAGGCAAAGTGTGCCTTACCTTTTTTCGATTTTCCCATTACCATCGTCGGGCAATAAATGATTTTCAAGACGGATTCCCATCGTTTAGCCGGCTTCAAAACGATTTCACTCCCGTTCCAGTGGAGCCTCGAGTGCCTGTCAATGGGTTCGATGCCACTTGAATCAGTTTGCGTGAAAGAAACGACAAAAAGGCGAAATCCTTTTCATGTTCCTACGTTATTTAATTAACAAGCAATTTGTTTTGGCCCGCTGCTAATTAGGCGCGCCCCATCAAAGGCGGCAGAGGACAAAAGTCTGGCGATGCATCGGAGCGAGCTCGGATTTCGCCCAGCGCCTTAACCCTTGACAACTTGAACGCCTTTCAGACACATTTCCATTTTCGCACTCAACGTGCCGAAAACAATTAAACGAAAGGCAGCCTTAAAAAGGAAGCAGCCAAAAAAAGCAAAAACCCCCGCCTTGTCTTAGGGAATCCTTTCAAATTTCGGTGGCGAGTGTCGAGGAGTTGCAGGGGTATGCGTCAGGGAAGGAGGTGGCAAATTATGGGTGTGTATCCCCCGATATATCTCGAATTCGTTTGACAAAGCTGGTCGCCGGGCATTCGAGGAACCGCCATCTCGCAGCGGCAAACTTGCGAACTGCACGCACCACAAGAGTCAGCTAACTATAACAACTTGCGTTGCATGCCTCTTTGAGTCGAACAACAGCTATAACAACTAGCACAGCATTAGTGGTTCGGCGGCTCTGGTTCCCAGGCGGAGGTGCACTGGGGGAATTTTGTTTATTCGGGGGAAAACTTATATGATAGCTATAGCTCATAAGTAAACTATATAGAAAAATGGGAATGGTTCCCTAGTGGGAAATCATGGTGTGCAACACTGCGTATGCGCTATATATTGGATAAACCATTTCTGAGATTGTCCATTAATAACAAAATCGTTAATTTCTTAATAAAATCCATATTTCTTTAAAATAAAAAGAATATGAAAAATTGTTTCTTTAGTACCTTAGATTTGAGTTTTAGAGGTCGTACGTCTGGGACCCATTTCTCCCAGTGCCTCGCCAGAATCGTTGTCATGGTCACGTCCAGCATCTGGTGCAGCTTCCGGCTGGCGCTCCGCACGAACGGACGATGAATGGCGGCCATGTTCCGAGTTGCATGCTCCATGCTCCATTCTGCCACCGCAACAATTGTCAAACAAGCCAGAAAAATGGCGGCTTTCTGCTGCATCTCCGCCTGCCACTTTTACTGCTCCTCCGAAAGCCGCGGGCGCTTTTGATGCAGTGCTTATTATCCTCTAATATTTTTTGTGGCCAGCTGCTTGTGGTCGTCTGAATTATGACATTATGTCTTCTTTGACGAATGCTGGTAGTCTTATTAATTTAAAGTATTTGAATGAATGAAGCTTTATTTGTTTCATGAAATTTATAATACAACTGGAATGAAGTTTTATATTTTTAGTAGATATTTTAAATTGCTAGGATAGAACAGGATATTATTAAAAAAAACAATTTTATATATGAATTAAAAAAGGAAAAGTGCTTAACTTCAGAGTCGTATGCTTACAGAGCAATTAAAGATAAATGACAGGAAGAAAAAAAGTTATAAGAGGATGAAAAAGAATTCGAATTGAAAAAGACGAACATAAGAATTCAACGGAAAGTGAGGTGGCACAGAGTCCACCTATATTTATCGATTAAAAAAATTTCCTCTTTGGTAAAAAAGAGTGTTTTCTTTAAGTTTTCCGAACTTTTCCTGCATATGCGATTTAATGTAGGTTTAAATTCGTTTAAAAAACCATTTAAGAGGCGAAACATCCCCTTCTACCAAGCTATTTACGTTTAATGGCACCCAAAAAAGGAACTACAGAAATAAGTGGCCCAGAATCATTTTCAATTAGCGCTCCGCTCGGAACATTTATGGGATTTGTCCAATATATAATTTGAGGAAAACTTTGTTTTATGGCTCCGTGGCTTTTTGAGCCCGCAAATAAACATTTGCGTAATGCTCACAGTTTGTCCCAGTGCCTGTTATGCAAAAGTTGTAAACGACAACGATGGCGGAGCTTCTGGAAATCCTGTTTTATGCCCGACACCCCCGTCCCCATTTCTCCTCGCAAAAGTTGCCGCAGTAATAAAGGAGATTACCTTGCACATAACATGTGAGTAGCCGGAGTCGAGTCAGGCTCAGATTCAGATTCGGAGGACTGAAATGATTTCTGGCCAGGCCACAAAAGCCGAAAGGAGCCTTTGAGGCGGTCGGACATGGATATCCAGGATGCTGCTGCAGCCTCTGCCGGCAAAGAAAGTTGAACAGTTGGAGCCGGGGCTCCAGAGAAAATACATTCAAATGTGTCGAAAAATTTTAAGCGAAACTTTTTCAGCTCTTTCGGTGCTAAGCGTTTGCCACAAAGGGGGATCAAAAGGGGCTTGCTCTAACGTACAACGTGTATAATGAAATTTAGCTATTATGTGTTATCATATTTTATATCATGTTACTTATAAAGAAATATAACAAATATAGAAATAAGGGATTAAATAACTTTAATCTAGTCAATGGAAAAATAATAAGTGTGTCAAATGTATTTTAATAATGTATAATATAAATAAATATTTAATGGAACATATCCTTACACTTATCCGTATAATGCTTATAAGGAAAAATAAATGTTGGGAAAATATTGCTGTCCTATTTCAAATTATAGTATTGCTGTGCATATTTGTAATCAATACTTCCAAAGTCTTTTTGTTTTGTATTCTCATATACAAATATTGATACCTTGTGACGACCTTCTATAATAAATGTACTTTAAATTGCTTACTTTTGGTGTTATTTTCTGCCTTGGCCTTCTTCAACTTTAACCCTTGATTGTTCCAACAACTTTTTCTTGGCGTTGCAATATTTAAAAAATAGCTAGAGCAAAAATAGCAATCTGCAAGTTTTTCGGTCTCGGCCACCGTCATTTAATTTGGAAACAACAACAGCAACTGGCCAGAGACTTAACAATTTCTTAGCCAGGACTTTTGCTTAGTTTTTAATTGCAATTAAAAAGTTGTGAGCCAGGGTGAGACTGGGGGAGATCACACATAGCGACAGCCATTTGTTGGGCTCCGAGGACTGGACAGTTGGCCAGTTGATCCAGTTTTGTCACTCCCAAGGTCCCAGTCATAATGACAAGAGCCGAGACCCACTGAAGAGCCCTGGCTGCTGCATCGAGTCTGGGAAGGGCGTCTGGATGTGGAAAATCCACAGTGGCCCGGAGAAAGCCGCAAAATGGCCATGCAACCAATTTTCTAGCATAAAACAAGCCAACTTCTTCTGCCCAATCCCTGGTCCATCGTCTCGCTCTCCGGCACATCGGCAAAATGCTCTTTGCAGACTTAATGATTTTTGGCTTAAAGTTTTACCAGTTAGCAGTATTTTTGCAAGTAGTTAACATTTTATGAGACAAACCACCCCGTCACACACACACCACCTTCTCGGACCAAATGCCCCGGGGGCTTTGTTTTATGCATTTTCCAGCTAGCCAACGGAGAACTTGCTCGCTCTCCTTCGCTTCTCCTATCTTATGGGGGAAATCAACGGCTTGGCATGGCCAAAACCAGACTAGGACCAGCTCCAAGACGATGACGACACACAAAAACGAAGCGAAACTTGATAAAAACTTTTATCATAACAATTTGTGTTGTTTTGCTTAGCTGCTGCCCCCGTGCCACCGCCTTCCCCCGAAAAGAACAATGGCTCTATGTGTATATTTGGTGTGCGTAATGAGAAAAGTGTAAGTGCATAGCCCAGGGCTCGAAGAAAGCTACAGTCCGGCGCTTAAAGTTGGAGTTCCCAGATCCTGGCATTGAAACCACTTTAAAACGTTTTTAAGTATTCTTAAAAAATGTAAATATTTTACACTTTTAATAATTACATTGCCCCACATTGGTTTTAGAGTTTTCTTGAACATCTTCTTCATTAAAGTGCAAACTGATTCCATCAAAATAGTACGTTCTTATATATGTGTTGCTCAGTAAACGCAATGAAATTTTTAGAATTTATTGCGTAAAAACAAAATTTAAATTTAAAATTAAAATTTTAGTACAGCAATTCAAAATAGTATCTGAACAAAAAGGTTTCAAAATGTAAATTAAATTATTAAATTAATCAAGTGTTCTAGACACGAACCAATGATCGAAATAGCAAGGCCAACAACCAATTGCCGCGTAGATCGCCTATCAAAGACCCGAACCCAGTGGCCCCAAAACCGTAGGCTGAGCTTTCACCTATATAGCTGGCTCTAACTGCGGCTCTAGAGTCAAGTTCACAATAAAACCATCGAAACCTTGCCCTGGCTCATTCAGTTGGCTGCTGGCACTCGGCTTGGCTTTTTGGCTTTTTGGATTTCGTCCCCATGATCGATCGGAAAACGCGTTTCGCGGCAAAAGGCTCTTGCAATAATAACGGGTTTCTCGGATGCGACCCTCTCGGCTCGGAGTTTTACCAAAAATCGTGTGTTTTTAAACGCCCATCAGTTGAAATCGGGGAGTCGCCAAAACAATAGCAGTAAAACACCGAGTACTTTTAGCATTTGTAAAACATACAACCTTGGTTTGGGCAAAGAGTTTCTTAAACGAACAAGCACAACTCCAGCCAAAGCAGTTCAAAGCAGTTAAAGCCGCCTGGTACCTTACCAACATCAACATCAACAACAACCAACTGCCAACTGCCAGCAGCAACACCTGCAAATCAGCATTAAAAACCTCAATTGTCGCCTGGTGAACTGAAGCGAAGTGAAGGTGTTAAGCCCAGCAAGAAGAATATCGGGCATAAGAAGCCGCTGAAACAAAACCGGGTAAGTCGCCATCAATTAGTTCAAGGAAGCGGAGATCATGCAAATAAAGTGGCTTCGAGTCTAGAAACCGGAGATCTAAAAATAAAAGATGCAAAAAATTTGCAGTAGCCAAGTTCAAATGAACAATAAATTTATAAACATGTCTTAAAAGGTATATAAACCCATGGTATAATATGTTGATGATGAACTACTCATAAATAGCAATCAAACTTTAGTTATTATAGCGCCAATTAGTATCTGAAAAACATTTTATGATAATTAAATTACTTATAACTGTTTACCTGCAACAATTGGCGGCATTGTTTGATCGTAATACCTGCATTTGCACAACTTCGTTTGACCTTTCCACCGTTGCCACCGCTTCCACAATGACGTATACGCAACGTGGGTAACAAAATCATAACACTGAATGCATACATATTTAAAGGTGATTCGTCTATCGATCGTTACCGTCCGTTTGTTTTGGCAGTGAGCGCAACAAGTTGGCCATATAAAAACACGTTTTTGCATGCTAATGCCCTGACGGTAGTCGATTGAAGTGTCTGGGATCCGAACTGGGTAAATTTGAATTGGTTTTGTACCATCATTCATTTGAATGTGGGCGCAAAACGTTTTACCATGGAGGAAAATAATAACGAACAGATAGTCGAAACAATAACTTAAGTACAGGAAAATAACCAAATCATTGGGCTGGCTGCTTTTTGATTCCTTCAGCTTTTCGTCTCAAAATCTCTTGAATTAAGATCCAACCAGAAATAACTGCTTATAACCAATACGGCTCTCTGACGTCACTTCCACCATTCCCTGTGTTTTGCTTAAAGAAGTAAAAAGTCAACAGAATAGAGTTCTGATGGTCTGACTCATCTGACGGGGAAATCACTTTTTGTCTCGAGGCCTGCCATTAAGAACAGAATATTTTTAAGCAGAATCCCAAACCAGTTTGATAATGAGCACAATAAAATCGAAATAAATGCAAATGTTTTATTGCGGACCCAGACGTCAATCATAAATAATTATTCCAGGTATTCAAAGGGTATTGTTGGAGTCCCCTTGCTCACTGACTTAGTTTTGTCATTTTTATAAGAGGAATTTTTATTGTTTATCACCAAGATGCAACCCTTGTAAACTGCATTATTGCCCGCTGTCAATGTGTTTTATTTATGGACTAGCCTCTTCTTGCTGTTGCCAATCATAAAAGTTAATTTGGCTCGCTAAAATGCTGTTATCTAAACGCAATTCATCATTCTGTCCACATTGTTGTTCTAAGTGATATTGTGCATCTGCAAATAAATTCTGTTTTCCATTTACCGACAAACGTTTGGCCCAACAGTTCGTTAAGTAATTGGCAACCGTTTTATTTATTTGCACAATATGTGACGAAATGTATTTAGAACAGATCAATCAAAGCACATAGTACTGAATACTTGCAGAAATGTTCTAATGAATTGAGACATGTTTTGGGCAACTACAGTCGTATTAATTGAAAAGCCAAATTGCGATCGAAAACGTGCCACCTAACAGCAAATTAATAATTGTGCATAAGTGCAAACGAGACGTGTCAATATTTCGCCCTGCTGTCAACCGGTTCGCCAAGTCAGGCATACCTGTATCTTGTGTGCACACGAATGTGGCCAAACAAATATAAAATATAAACTCATAGCAGCTTTATCACCCACACCAATTAACAGCTCCGCGCAGTAAATCCAACAAGGTGTAAATGTGAAATGATTCGGCAAATAAAAGTCATTATCTTTAGTCTTGGTATCTTATAAATATTTATTTCCCTGGGAAATCAAAGAAAGTAGTTTCTAAGCAAATTTACAGTCTGAGTTGGTAGCTATTTTACGGTTGGACTGACTGCTACTATTTTTGTTTCCTTTGTTAAGCATTTATTCCTGCTCTTCCACAACCGAAGAAACATTGTTGAATGGTATCTTTTACCACATGCAATCTTTCCTGGGGATTAACTTTCCAGATCTTATCAAGGCCAGACGAATGCCATAATTCAGTATCTAAAGGGCACTGCAGCGACCCCCTCTCAGTACCGTCTAAGCATCTAATTTATCTGGCTCGTGACAGTGACATCATTTCTTATCTGCAAGATCAGTGGGGTTAGTCTGATTGTCAGTTATACGGCCTCAACAAAGAACATCCCGCCGAGAGCCCACTTAGTTGAGGTCCAAAACTCGCTGCTAACAGAACGCATAATTCCAGCTGGATTTGCACCGACAATATGGAAGCGTCGCATAGGAACCACCAAAATCCAGCCTTCGTGGGCGACGACGGACGCAGCACGGCCAGCACAGTGGAGATCTCGGTATGCTCCGCCTGCAAGCGCTTCCCACATAATCCATGAACCAACTAATCATCGTCCCACAGGCCAACAATCCCGCCCTGCGAGATAATGCCGACGACCAGGAGGCGGGCGGCAAATTGCCCGAGGAGCGTGCCACCTGGGGCAAGGGCGTGGAGTTCCTCATGTCCTGCATCGCCATGTCCGTGGGCCTGGGCAACGTGTGGCGCTTCCCCTTCACCGCCCTGGATAATGGCGGGGGCGCCTTCCTCATTCCGTATCTCATTGTGCTGTTCCTGATTGGCAAACCGATTTACTATCTGGAAATGGTAATTGGCCAGTTTTCCAGTCGCGGCTCGGTAAAGGTGTTCGATTTGTGCCCGGCCATGAAAGGTAAGCGTCCGTGTTTTCATTATTGTAGGTTCGAAGTTGTCATGCTCTTCGGGGGAAAAGTTAATACAAGTAAAAGTTAATACAAATTTAAAAAATTCAGACGAATCAAGCGATAGAAAAATGTATAGATATCTACAAACATTTCTAATATATACTTTTATAGAAGGTCTTAAAATATTAAAACATATAATTCAATAATTCCAAAGGCCCATGTCATATTTTTTTATAAGCTGCAAGAGTATAAGTGGTCCATTAAAAATATATTAACTACCAAAATATTTTATAAGGTCTCAGACAACCTTTAAGTTGCCCCTATAGCCCCTATAACCAAGAGCATGACCTCGGCGAACTGAAGAAAGTACATCGTCATTCTGTTCATCAACCCGCCTGCCCGTCCCGAATTCGCGACCGCATCCATAGGTGTCGGGATCGGCCAGGTGATATCCATATCCATGGTGACCACCTACTACGTGGCCATAATGGGCATAACCCTGCGCTATCTGTACGACTCGTTCCGGTCGCCGTTGCCCTGGTCGGAGTGCCAGCCGGAGTGGCAGTCCTTCTGCGTGGCCTCCAGTCTGGGCAACACCTCCCAGCTGGTCACTCCCATTTCCGGGGACACGGAGTTGGCGAGGCTGCCCCAGCAGCAGCCCGTGGCATCCGCGGAGCTGTATTTTCTGTAAGTGGTTTGTTCTCGTTCTGTGGTTGTTCCCGTCGTGGATTGTGGATTGTAGATGGGTTGGTGGTGCTGCAGCCGCATGTTATTCGCTGGTCGGTGGTGTTGTGTGTGGGTGATTGTGCACTGTGGGTAATCTTATCGCGGTCCTCGCAACTCGAAATCACAGCGGCGTACTCAAGTTTATGGCCCGAGCCCGGCCGACAAAGGCGCGGAACGTCCGCTTTATTACGCGACTAATTGAATGAGTGCCCGCATCCCCTGCCTGGGCCGGCAATTATGGCGCCCGTTGGCCACTGCCATTGCCATCAATTGTGGGCCAGTGGCTCTGCAATAGGGCGATGCGATTGCAACAGCCAAACAGAAAGTGATTCCATTCCCATCCGCTGGTCAGTTCAATTGACAGCCATCACCAGCGTCGATATCTGCATCCAATTTCCGATTGAGTCACTCAATCACGACAATGTCCGGCCTTGACCTAAACTTGAATTATGTGAGTGCACATGGGCACGGCAATGATAAGATTCCAACTTAAGTGTTAGTCTTTGCTCCTTGTAGTATTAGAATGAATTAATAAAAGTAATTAATAAACCCATAAAATAAAATCAAACGAACCTGCTAACTTTCTAGTTTCGAAATGAAACCCCAGATATAATAGTTATAAAAATATTCATCCTAACTGAATGATATCAAGAAAATCCTTAACTGCCCGCAAGTCCCATACAAGATTATCCCCACTGAACCACTTATCACTAACAAACCCACTACATGTTTGAGGCCTTCTTTCCCCATCATCCCATAATCATCCCCCGAACTATCTGAATGCTCTCACAACTCTCTTCTATCTCATTTGATTTGTGCTTAAACTCTTTCTTCCCGTAACTCGTTTGTAATCGATTGGAAAAGGTGTTGGAGCCGGCCAGGCGTTCCAGGTGTTCATGCTGAGCACTTACTATGCCGCCCTCGTGGCGATAATTGGCCGATATTTCATTGAATCATTCCGCGACCCACTGCCCTGGGCCACATGCCGAGCGGAGTGGGGTAGCCTCTGCATTAGCTCAGCCCCCGAAGCGGGAAATTGGTCTCAGGCGGAGAGCGACGATCGGCGAGCTCAAAATTACACAATGAAATCGCAAAACGATCGGGTCATCACCAGTTCGGAATGGTACTTTGTGTAAGTGCTATAAGTCTGGAACTACGCGGTTGTGACACTCACTGGGAAGTTCACTTATGACTAGTGTGGGGTTCCACGGTCCTAGGAAAATTTTTTATTGGTAGCCAGTTTTATTGTATGCACATTTTTAACGGCCAACTCTCGCCTAAACATATTTATTGATAATGTCCCCTTATCACTCATACGTTGAGTTGGCTGTGATCGAAAATTATCTGCATTTCATCACATTCACCTATTTTATTTTTAAAAAATATTTAACGAAATAAACAAGGTGCTAAGAATAGAAATTTGAGATTTTTTGGCCCAAGCTCTTTCCGGCTCTGGTGGCGTATGAGTAATTTTGAGGAAAACCTGCAAGGCTGTAACTGTAGATTAAAATGTTTTGGCTTTAATAAGAATTTTTGTATGATTCAAAACTTAAGACCTCAGTCAGTTGGTTAACTTCGAAGAAAGTGTCACATCCGCTTGAACATAAAATCGGTGATGGTTTTGTCTGAATGTACTTAATTGGTGGTGGTGTATACCCCGTGATATCTCTGCTAACTTACTAATATGCCTCCCCATCTAGTAAGGAAGTGCTGCACGAGAAACCTAATATTGAGGATGGGATTGGCCTGCCCAATTGGGAGCTGGTCCTGGGGCTCTTTGTGGCCTGGGCCTGTGTGTTCTTTATCATTCGGCGCGGAGTCAAGAGCTCGGGGAAGGCCTCCTACTTCCTGGCCCTCTTCCCGTACGTCATCATGGGAGTTCTTTTGGTGAGGGCCGTCACTTTGCCTGGCTCCCTAGACGGCATCTACTACTTCATAAAGCCCCAATGGGGCAAGATCCTGGACCCTAAAGTGTGGTATGCAGCTGTGACCCAGTGCTTCTACTCGCTGTCCGTCTGTTTCGGCAACATCATCATGTACTCCTCGTTCAACAAGTTCGGCCATAATGTCCATCGAGATGCGGCCATTGTCACGGGTCTGGACACCATGACCTCCCTGCTGGCGGGATTTACGATCTTCGGCATCCTCGGTCATCTGGCCCACGAGATTGGAACTGATGATATTGGATCGGTGGTGAAGGGAGGCGCCGGATTGGCCTTCATCTCCTATCCCGACGCCATTGCCAAGTTCAAGCAGCTGCCACAGATCTTCTCGGTCCTGTTCTTCCTGATGCTCTTCGTCCTGGGCATAGGATCGAATATTGCCATGACCTCCTGCTCGGTGACCGCCATTCGGGATCGGTTCCCCAACTTCAAGCAGTGGCAGTGCTCGCTGCTCATAGCGGTGGTCAGCTTTTTCATCGGTCTGATGTACATAACGCCGGTAGGGTGTCGAAACTCCAATATCCTAAATGTTGTTCTAAACACTCTTTGTGTTTTCAGGGTGGCCAGTACATGCTCACTCTGGTGGACTTTTTTGGCGCCTCGATGATTGCTTTAGTCCTCGGAATCGCCGAGCTGTACACCATAGGTTGGATTTATGGCACGGATCGCCTCTGCAAGGACATTGAGTTCATGCTGAATCGCAAAGTGGGTCTCTACTGGAGGCTCTGCTGGAGCATCTTTACCCCGCTGATCATGACGGTTATTCTGATCTACTTCTATGCGACCTACGAGCCCCTGACCTACAACAACATTGTCTACCCGAGCTGGGCCTATAGTAAGTTTTTGTCTTAAAAATTAAAGGACCTTATAAAACTAATTTTTAATTTTTAGGCATTGGCTGGATGATCACCGCCTTTGGCATTCTTCAACTGCCCATTTGGATGATCGTGGCAATCATCCGCGATCCTGGCAAAACTGTGGGTGCGAAGATCCGTGGAGCCTTCACGCCCAAGAAGAACTGGGGACCCATGGACCCTCTTCTCCGAGAGCAATACAACAAGGAAATCGAAAACGAGCTGACCCCGAAACGGGGTCGGGGAATTTGGGCTGCCATCAAGCAAAACATCTTCGGCTGATCCATACCTAGCAACAACAAGAGCTCATGTAAATAATCTGTTGTATTTTAAGTGAAAAGAATTTAAAAGATCTTGTTTTAATCCTAAGTCTGCCAATAAATTTGATAAGTACCAGGAAAGTGCTGCTGCCTTACTGAAACATTTTATGGAGTTGTGAATGCCCCTTTCTTTCATTCTGTAATCCTATAATTTAAGCGTAACACACTTCCTCTATCACCTTGATTAACTGGAAACACAATTCAAGCGCACTCGGAATATCCAAAAGAGAAAGGATTAGGGTTTCCCGGTCCTCGCCAACCACTATTAAATAACCTCGCTTCGCTCCACTTCTCGTTGACCCCACAAATTGACCGCAACATTTGACAATTTTCGGCATTTGCCAAATCCGCCGCAGAAATGGTGGCCGGGAAAGAGATAGAGCAAATCAAGAGAAATGTTATGTACTTTGTCTCCGTTACTGTTCCAAATCAAACAAAGGCGGCGGCGAACCGGCGACGGAGGGTCGAATTCACAAAAGCGGACGACGGTCACTGTCATTGTCAGCGATGAGCAGTGGTCAAAAGGTGAGCAAAAATTTGAGTTGTATTTAAGAAAAAAACGTTTATAAAATTAAATTCAATTTTTAATCCAACCAGTTAGGCAGAACTTCAAATAGTAATTATTAAAAAAAATATAAATATTAAATACCAAAAAACATTTTTTAAAATGGAGTCCCTCATTACTTACCTACGGATTTCATTTCTCTGCCACTTTAAAAATGGTTACTTTTAAGGAAAGTAAAGTAGAGATTAATTATTTCTATTATTATTTAAAATTTTTGGAAACCCTTAAAGTTATACCTATATTTAACTGTTTGTACCACTGTGCAATATAGCTGTTGGCCAAGGGAGTGGGCGGGGCAGGTTGACGGCGAGCCATCTTAGAGATAATTGCTTTGATAAGGCTTCGCGTTCGGTCGAAAAGAGGAGCCCGGGGCTGTCCGAAAACATTTTTTATAAATGTCGCCAAATATTTACATGTCGCGCAGCATTGTGAAGCGACCCAGCTGATTTTTTCCCGGCTTTCCTTTGCCTTTGCCTATTTCCCACCAAGTTTTCACCCTGGCCCGCATTCTGCCTGCGGCTTGACTTTGCCAACTGGCCAACTGGGCGTAGTGGCTTCCTGGCCGGCAATGGCGATGGCGACGGCGAATCCGGATGGCGGCGGCCACCGTCGCGTTGCTGGAAACCGCATAAAAGTCATTGTCACAGCAAATGGATTAATTTTCGCGGCACGCTGACATACACACCTCTCTTTCGCACCCACTCCATGGCACCCACTCAGTCCGTTTGTCTTTCCGACTCTCTTTTCGTACCGCTTAATGTGGAGGTATATCGGATCTTTGAAAACGCTACTAATTGTGTTAAAATCATTTTTTTTGTCAAATTTTAAATTTACTCAGCCAAATCAAGAAGTGCAGACGACGGACGGACTCCTAGAGCTAACAACCAAAGCTAGCAATCCACAACATCTTCGGTTAAAGTTCTTCTTTGACCAATTGTTTAGTTTTCCTGAAACGGTTGAGTCATAAAGGATGAACATGTTTTATATCTTCGGTTTGGAAAGCAAAACACTGCTTTTTTAGGGCATAAAATAAATATTAAAATGTTATGCAAAATATGTAATTTCTTTGGACTTTACAAAAATATTCTGTTCATAATGCATAAGCTTTTTATAAACCGTTTTTCTTCTGGAATTTCATAGATTAGTTATTTGGGATAACATATATGCATTCAAAAGCTCTTCTTCAAATGTAATTATATTTTTGAAGACTGGTATATTTGATGGAATATCTTGCTTCAAAGTATGTATTTTAACCGTTTATTTTATCAGTATTTTAATTAAAAATCCGTACAGGGTATTATTGAGTTGATAGTGTGTTTCGCTTCTCTTTTACCTTTTTTTGTATAAAGAAATTAAAAAGCCTGGTCTGCGGTCGAGGGCGGGGGCGTGGCAGTGGGGGCCTGGCATTTACCGCAACAATAATTACGTTTTGGGTGGGTTTTTCAGATCCTGATGCTGGCACGGAAGTGTATAATGTTGCTAAGTAGTTGCGGTTATTTGTTGTTGCCGGGCGACATTTTTTGTTTTGTCCTCCTCCCCTCGGTGTTGTTGTTGTTGCTCCGCGTTCCGTAATTATCCTGAGAGGCAACAGGAGGTTTATTTCACGCTATAAATGCTTCATAATTAAGTTTTGTGGCTTTTCACGACCAGAAAGGAACTCATTTTATAGCTTCTTTTGCAGTGTATGCAAAGCACCTTTCTGGGAAAGACAAGAGATCAACTGAAAGGCTGCAATTGCCAATTGCTTTTGACTCTTTGCTGAAGCTTGAAAGTATCATGTAGATAATATACCCCTATCATTCTTGCCTTTACCGACCCGATATATCGTTTCCTACAGGTAATTCTGCCATTAACATAAGTGATTGAGGTTTTGCGGCATTTATTTGTTAATATCTTGGAGGTGAATCAATTGTTTTTTATCCCTTATTACCCCATTTTGTTAATTTATCGTATATATTTTTTGGCTTCTCAATAATACGATCTAGAAGGCTCTTCCTCCGCGTAGTAGTTCGAGGAGTAGCTGGGGAAATTCTTTTGTATTTCGTAGTTTTCTTCTGGATGCTTGGGGTATCTGGGGCTTTTTCATTGGGTTGCTCACTGATCTTAGTAGTCTTTGGGGTAACGCTGCTGGGCAGGGATTTTGACTTATTGGGGTCCAACTTTTCAAGTGGGTCCTGTATTGTTAGTTCTTCCGGGGCCACAGAAGCATAAAGGTTCTCTACAATAATCATTTCAGGAACTGGAGTTGTAAACGGTTGGAAAAATGTAGAAACTGTTTTGGAAGCAATTGGTGGACGCTTGGGTGGCTTTGTTTTCTTGGCGGTTGTCTTGGTTGCCTTGGTTGGCTTAGTTTGCCTTGGAGGCTTCGTTACTTTATGCGTCTTGTTCTTGTGTCTTTCGTTGAGCTGATCCAATATCTTTTGAATTTCCGCAAGCGTCTTACCTGGTTCTACGCTCTCCCTTTTGCGAGGGTCAATGCAACTGCGTTCGCAGTCCGTTCGATAGGAAAAGCCGTGGCGACAAGTCAGTCTCTGCATACACATAACCGCCGTGGGATTGTAGAACCACTTTATTTTCTTAAGTTGGCAATCAACGCTGAAGCGCTTCTTGCACCTGACTAAAAAAATACAAAATGCCATTTGCAAATGTTTGGAATTAGGGTTTTTCTTTTGTAATTTGTGAACTCACGCTTATTTTCATTGTTTCCTTCGACCAACAGCAGTAGATAGAGAAAGCCAAGCCCCAAGTACATGACTTCAAGAACGAGTGCGTCATGAAGATGAGACCATCCTTGAGTGAAATCGAAAACAGTAAAAGTTCGCTCCGCTCAAATGCAATTAGTTAAGCCGATTCTCCAGCGAGTCGAAACGATTTTGAAATATCTTTCTTTGCCTTAGCTTGTTGCGAGGGCTGACATGTTGCCAATCAGTCCGAGTGCCAAAAACTTGGGCAAACTGCGATCCTAGAGTAAACTCGCACATGAGGCGGTAGCATCTCGCAGTCTCCAAATAGAGTTCTATTTAACTAAAAGGCAAAAAGCACCGACCAGGCTCCGATTCGCCCCCGACCGAGACCGCGTTTCTTGCCTACGCTCACAAATGCATTTGTCTTGCCGAAAAACCCGCAGCCATGCAGCAAAAAGGAGATACAGAGCCCCAAACTAATCCGCAATTGGGGATGGCAGTGCAAGGAGAGCAGCCCTGAGTAGTTTTATTTAATTGTAGCGCACTAAGTGTTACTAAAAAACAGAGGTTGCAGTTCCGCAAAAAGCAAGTTAATAATGCCAAATTCTTCTTGCTAATCTTGTGAGTTAAGGTTAGCTTATAAAATCATTTAGGGCATTTCACATTTCTAATACTTTTTGTTGACTAACTAATTATATTTATAATTTATAGGGTCAAGGCAACACAGACTTGGAATAATTAATATAAATATTTATATTAATTCATAAAAATTTCCTCAAGAAATCCAATCAGTTGTTAATACAAAACAAAAATGAGGCGCCACCCTACTCTTTTAGAAATAAAGATAACTTTTCTTGGACCCACTGCATCCTAAGGATAGCAGGTATCTGCAGTAGCCAAGTTTTGGTAATCGCTGAACACATTATCTACCCGTACAATTCCTCTGCTCACGCTCCCATCCCCAGCAGCTGTTCTGGCTGACTCATTCGCACTCCAGCTCGCAGATAACCTGGCCAAAAAGGAGATTTCCAGCTAAAAGCACGCCAGCATAGAAATGGACCAGGGAAAGGCAAACGGAACCGAGGAGACTAACAAAAAATTCGGTGTGTTCTTGGGAGTTTTTGGCAAGTAAAGTTGCGCGCTCATGCGAAGAGCCGCAAATGTGTGCAATGGGCACAAGTTGCGAACTGGGCCGGGGAAGGGTATCCTTTTTTCGTGTCCTTTTTCCGTTTTTTCCCTTGCCCCTTTCAAATGCTCTCTTTGCCATTTCTTTCGGCAGCGGGTGAAAATTTCTATGTAATTTCGCGAGCGTGTAGAAAAAAGGTTGGAAATGCTTGGTGTTTAGAGTAACTGACAGGTGCAGCGCGTCTGTGTGCGAGTCCGGCGGGCGGAAGTGGGTGGGCGGTGTGTTTGTTTTGTGGCCGGTAGGTGGCGCACAAACATATGGGCGGGTGGCGAAAATCGGATGAGGATACAGCAAAATAAAGTAATTGAATTTTCATAGTGCTCAGAGCACACAGGACTTGCAGGCCCGTTGCTGTTTGCATTGTGCCCGGCATTCGGTTGCTTTTAATGCGCTGATTGTCCTTTTGCAACCACCAGAGATCCTGATAAAACTAGGTGATGTGGGGAAAGAACAGAAATTGATGTAGCAAAATTAGAAAAAATTTAGGAAATAGTATCTTTTATACATAAAAAGTATCTTTTATACATAAACTTAAACCATGTGTTAAGTATTATTATAGATTTATAAGAGAGTTTATACTTATAAGTTCTTTATAAGTTCACCTAAAAGTTGTATTTAATTAAGTTACAAAATGTTCGCGTACATTGCAATTTTCGGTGGGCAAGCTACAATTTACAACAGCGGGAGATTGAAAAGGACAAACCCTGGTGGGAGTATATTTACGGCCTTTAGTGTGCGACGTCAATATTTCTTTGTATTAACTTTTTAAGCACGCTGAACTGATTTAAGTGACACACAAACGCTTTTTCTACGGGATTACCCCACCTTTAATTACGAAACGAACAGCGGGGAGCCGTAGAGGCAGTAAAAATGATGGTTTTGATGGTCTGATAAATGTGATTGCCCGTGGTAATTGACATTTTTGTTTTTTGGCGACGGTGACGGCAACAAAGACAATCCATTGGTTGAGCCATGGGCGCGGCCGAGCAGCCGCAGCGTTTGCGGTCCACCACAAGCGGATGTGCAGCCCCTGGCCAAAACGCCAAAATGCCAATAGCCATACATATATACATGTACATCTGGATCCCTCGCCTCGTAGGATGTGCGTTAAATTGGGGTAAATGTTTATAAATAGGCTGCGGTGGCCGTCGAAATTTAACACTGATACCAGCCCCGCGTAAACCACTTCTGGCAGTGGCGAGGTTCTCGTGGTTTGCTGTTCATTTATTCCAAATTGTTAGATTTTAATTACATAGAGTTTGCATATGCTCACTTATTTGCATACCATTTAAAGGTGGACTTTTTAGGGTTAATTTGAACTCGCAAATTGTCTATGTTGCAGGGAAAAAGTATCTGCGATTTCCGACATTTTTCTTTCCTTTCTTCGCTTAAAAATTATATTTGTTTACTAAATTTGTTCGCTAAAAATCTGTATGTAATTTCAAACATGATAAGATTGTAAGCACGCCAAGCTGGCAAAAAATTAATCAACATTAGTATGCAAATTTTCAAATATTTTCCGCGGTTTCGTGTCTGTGGATCCACGCCCCGTCAATTCACCGTGGACCAGTCTTGCGCCAAATTGGACACCAATCTATGCCACCAGAACCTTTGCCGAAATAAACATTTCGCAACAAAAACTAAACCTAACCAATGGCGACCACATTGAAACAAATAACAGGGCCAACAACAACGGCAACTGGTTATAAATGCAACATCTGTTTGAACAAATAAGCAAAACACGGAAATGGAGATGGCTGCTTCGCCCCACCAGGCCCATTCCGAAATTGTAATGGAATTTCTGGTTTCCGAGGAGGGAACTTAAAGTGCTATTCCCTTGAAAAAATTAAATAAGATAAAAATAAAACCAAATCAATAGTTTTTGATCCCATAATTTAATAGTACTGGAACGCAAAAATATTAAACATTTAATATTCGTATTCATCATAAGGTTTTACAAATAAATACTCGAGCGTATAGCTTGACAGAGCCATTGTTGTTTCAAGCTCGGTTTTTTAAATTTTCTTTTCAATCAAAACAAAAGTGTGCTGTTTTTTCTCACCCTATCCAATTTAAGCACATACATTTTTTAATATTTGAAGCCCATTGAACGCAAGGACAATTATTTGTTCAGAGACGGAAATCTCATTTAGGTTGTAATAACAAAATGCCACGCGAAAATCAATTAAATTCATTTCCCATTAAAACTGTCCATGGCAGAGCAGCCAGTGGGTGGAGTTCTAGGTTCTGTTTCTGTTCCACCCGCCGATCGAACCACCAACCCACCTCATTTGGCATCTGTTGCCACCGTTGTCATTTCGGTCGCAATTCACGTGTCTCCATCGCCAGCACCGTCCTCATCCACATCCCCGCCGCCTTCCTCCCAACAGTGTTGTTTTACATTTCCGGTAATAAATATACATTTGACAAAATAATAGAGAAAGCGGGGGAAGAGGGCTGCACACTCACACACAGGTGGCACTTGGCAATTTGCCGAAATTTTTGCGGGGCGTGGGAAATTGGAATTTTGGAAATTCGCTCGCTAGGTGAGAAACTTTGCGGCATTTCATTTCCTATAATTAATTAATTATTGTTTTGAGTCGTGCTGATAGCTTTTAAACCGCTCAATATATACGCTGTGGAAATCGAGACGCCATGGGATGTTCTAATCAATTCCAGAGGCATGTACTAGATATTAAAGAGCATTAGATATTTTTCTTAAATACTATAGTATTCTCTTGGTATTATGTTCTAGTAATTCATAAAAATATTACTTCATGATAAGCCCTAAGCCTCTAGTTCATGTAATTATCAGCCGTTAAGTAACCAAACTGATCCTAAGTTTGCAAATTATTACAGCTCCACACATCCTGTTGGATTTAACTGACAGCGCGGCTGAACAAAGGGACAATCCGTGTCCGGTGTGAAAAGGTGTGGGAATGGGATCCAAACGAAGGCATGAAGGGCAGGAGTCCGGAGGCACACACCTGAGAAGGAGCCAGGAGTCATAACCATGACCAAAGTCACACGACATGGAACTCGCACACACACACACGGCTAGGTCCACATCCGGTGACATCCGGTACTTCCTGCTCTGCACACTCACATGGTCCCAGCTCTGTCGCACTCGCTCGTCGAGGATCCTGCGGCCTTGTCACACGTTATCCTGCCCGCCAACTCCTGCCTACTGAAAGCAGTTGCACCAAGAATTCGAGCACCGACCATCTCACTTTACGAGGAACCGAGAGGTTGGAGTTGCATTGCTGTCTGAGATACCCTGGATTTTTTGTATAATTTTTTGCTGTGAGTATTACTGAAGCAATTTCTTTTTAAAACCAAAGATTTGTTAAGTGGTCTCCCCTTTTTTTTCCATTTTAAAAATGGAAAAGCAAACCTATCCATTGAATTTATAATAAATTTGATTACCAACTTTATAACCTTATCCCCCAATTGATTTCAGTAGGGTGTATAAAGTGAGACCTGGCAATCGAGACTTGATATTTACGGCTTACTCCTTCAAGTTGGCTGCTGGAGTCGCTCCTCGTCTCCTGTCTGTCATGCATCCGTTTGCAGGACGCACAGAATAATTCTATTTGTGTGTGCGGCCCCCTTCCCCGCTGCCTCGTCCTGGTGGAGTTCCTTTCCCGGTCCTAGTCGTGGCATCCTTTGGTCCTAAGTGTGCGTGCTTTCATCGGCGTGGGTGGTGCTGATGATCCCAGCTGCAGCGTTCTTCCCGCCCGACTGGCTGGCTGACTTATTCCACTTCCCTCCTGGGATCCTGGCATCATGGAATCAGGGAATCCTGGGGATCCGAGCCACTGCAGCCCTGGATCTCTCACGCTTGATGTAGTTGGTGGTTTACTACTAATTTGCAACCACATCGTTTGTTTTGTGTGGGGGCCCCTTCCTGCTCCTCCCTCTGCCCCGGCAGGCAGCCAGTGTCCTTTGTGTGTGACAGGAGCTCCAATTCAGCCCCTTCTTCCCCTGCTGCGACACGTCTGGTGCATTAATTCCTGCATCACAAAAGCAGCAGGAGGAGGAGGCTCCTCCTCTCAGCACACTTTCTGTCAGCTCGCTTTGTTATAAATGGTCCTCGTCCTTCTCGTCCTCATCCTCCTGGAGAAGTAGTAGTCCTGGAGTCGTCTCTTTGGAATTTTCGCCGCTTATCAGTCCAAGCTGCATATTTTGTGGCGCCATTGACATGGCTGACGGCGAAAACTCTGGAGCAGTCTTCCCCAAAGCGAGCTATTTGTCTCATTTTGGGATCTTTATAATTATGAATACATTGTGCCGTGCATACATTGTTAAGATATTTCAGATTTCGAAGCTTCTCAGCAGGCAACCTAATATCAAGAAGATCTTGTAAACTCGTCGTTTTTCTTAAATATTTTAAATGAAAAGTACCTACTACGGATTGCTAAACTTAAGCTCTATACAACAAGAACCTTTGACTATGTTTTTCCACTGTAGCCTCAGATAACTACATTCGTTTGAATACCTGTTTATTTCCCGCCAGATAAAGTTACTTTACAATTCCTACTCAGTTCTTCATAAATTGGCATTAAAAATCATTTAGCATGTTAACAAGGCAACTGGAAATTAGAGCTTTGCCCTCAGTGTTCAGTTTTGGAAGGCCGAATTCAGGAATAATAAAAATAAAAACTGACAGAAGCCAGAGTTCATATGTGGAGGGCAACACACAACATAAACATAAATATGTGCACACATACTCGTAAGGGACATGAGTATGATATAGAAATTGCCTTTATAATCGGCTTACGATTTTGATATGGGGACAACAGAGAAATGCCAGTACACAAACAGGCTTAAATTGACTTTCCTACGCAAACAACATTAAACATATATGTATGTACGTACAAAGTACATACAGTGTAACCCCCTTGAGGGGACGCGGCCTTGTCAGGTATTTTTGTAAGCCTCTTTTATGGGCTATCATATCTTTTCATTAAAAAAAACCCATTTATATGCCTAGATTGTGATCAATAAATTTAAAAAGGCTTTAAAATGGCCAATAGAACCTTACTGACCTCACCTAAATGCATCTACTAAGATAATTGGCCATACTGATTTTGATTTTGATTTGGTTTATAGTAAATACCTTACCAAGGAAAGGGAGTAGCTAGTCAAAATTAAACGAAAATTGCTTAGTATTTTTAACTTGCACTATATTTTTGAGTCTATGAGTTTAAGTAAAGTACTAAGAAAAATCGCTTAAAATCTCAGACAACGCC
Source organism: Drosophila biarmipes (assembly GCF_025231255.1). Taxonomy (NCBI): domain Eukaryota; kingdom Metazoa; phylum Arthropoda; class Insecta; order Diptera; family Drosophilidae; genus Drosophila; species Drosophila biarmipes. Next base: position 2,144,378 of record NC_066612.1, on the reverse strand, counting down.
CGTCCATTTGTCTTTATTCATCTTCTGCATCAACGCGCTATTACAAAGGCCAAAATCGCGCCATTCCACCCATTTGGAACAACAGACCTTCGCCAACTTTCAGTCTCCCAAACACTTTAAATGCTCGGAGTGCATTATTCATGCTTCAGTTATTTGATTATTAGAAATTTATTGATAACCATTTTCCTGATTGCTGCATTAACGAGCTTTAATGGATTCAATTACTTTCAACTTGTAAGTTCACCTAAGGATTTTCGAAACTAATTTGACATTTGAGTAGCGTATGAAGGATGTTTTAATGTAATAATGCTCTTGAGTTTAAGGTTTCTTGTAATTGAACGCCTCCAAGTAATCCCTTTGTTGCACCCCATTTCATTTGTATAATCCGTTCATCCCCCATTCAAACTAATTACAGATTTTCTGTCATTTTCCGCATTTGTCTTCAATTACATAGGAAAGTCATTTCCCATCTCTTTGGAAAGTCAATACTGAGATGTAGGGAGTTAAACTCTTAAAGGAGTTAATTTTGAAATTAGCTAGGGCAACTAAGGAAATATATTTTCTTGGAAGCCCCTACTCCGCTTCATCCCCTGCACCCGTTTATCTCGTGTAGGGCCGTCGTCGAGTCGAATCAGCTGGCTTAGAGCACTTTAATGCGCAATTGCCCTGGCTTAACCCACGAGGCCCCACTGCCCAACCCGTCCCATCGTAAACCCCAACCCCGAGTCCCGATGTCCTCATATGTGGGTTTTGTCTTGCCGCTCCTGTTGTTCTTGTCGCCGATGTTGTTGTCGTCTAGTCACGTCTGCCGTTGACAAGCGTCTGTTGTGCGCAGTGCACCCCATATTGAATGTCCTCTGGACAGCTCCTTGCCGCCTGGCTCCCACTATCCACCCAGCCACCCAACCTCCTTTCCCGGGCTGCGCTGCATGGCGCATTTTGCGACGCCATTGTCCTGCTGGAGGTACTATTTTTGTGTCGCACAATTTACTGCACTTCCTGGCCGGGCCAAACAGCAAAAAACAACGTACAGCAGAGCCAGAAGGAGCAGGGCCGGAGCTCCGAAGGACGAAGGACGCGAGCATTGTCTCGATAATTACCCATGTCACCTGGTGTGGCGCCGACGACTCCCGACTCCCTACTCCCGACTGACCCCTGACCCCGTCCCCTGGCCCCGTTTACTATCTATCAACAACTTTTCGAACAAAAGTTCGGCACGTTCGCCGCAGACGGAGTGACGGGCTGCGAGGAGCAGGATGCGGAGCATCTCCGTCATCGGGAACCAGGAATCAGGAATCGGCAAACGTATTTTCCAAGCAAGGACTTGTCAAAAATACATTCACTTCGGCCACTCGAAACCGCTTAAAGAGAGCACCGGCTGAGATTCGGAAAAGCTGGGACATTCAAGGGCTGCGACAACTCGAGTAGTCGCACTTTAAATTGGAAACAAAAGTTGAAAGCTTTTAGAGGAGAGTTTCTGAGGTTATTTTAAAAAGTATTTGGTTATAATTTGGGCTTTAGCTTTCATCCAGAACATGAAATAGAACATTTAACCTTTATTGGCAGTAACAATATACTAAGAATATCCTACATAAGGGCTAGCGTTCAAGAAAGTACTGTTCGTGACTTTGAACTTCACATAGGAATAATCATCATCATTTTGAGATTTTTCCCAGAATTCTCTCTTCTGATTTAATTTTCAAATATTAAATTTCAAAACCATTAGAATAATGAAAGCTCCCCTGAATTATGCTCCATAAATCCAAGTAAAACTGCGACCCAATGCGAATTGAACTCGACAGACCCGAGGGTCTTGCGAGACACCCGCACAGGAAGTGAATACACCTACTCACACGAGGAGGGGAGCGAGTGACGTGCCGCAACCATAAACATAAATCTCTGGCATTTAGCCCGGCTAAAATAAAATCAGGCAGCACACAAACCCACTAGCCGTCTAAACGCCACGGATTGCGTTCGAGGGCCGGGGAGACGAAACCTCTGATGACGGAACACGGCACGATATTCAATTGTTTCTGCAGCAGGAGAATTTAATTTGACACGTACTTTTAATGTGGGGCTCTATGCTCTCGGCACTCGCCGGCTAATGCCGGGACAGAGGTTGGAGGACCCGGCAGCCAGCAGCCAGCTCCCAGGACCCTCGCTCCAGGACCAAAAGCACACACATGTGCGTGGGGTAGTCACAAATTGAATTTAGATACAATTTCCTGTGACTGCGTGACTCCGGGCCTAAGCCGTCCCGGGCTCGGTTCCATTCGCCGCTCTATTCGTCGCCAGTTTCCAGGGCAATTAAAAAAAATTGCTCCCCCTGCTGATGGGCGCTGGGGAAAATTTGCTGTCGCCAAACAATAAATAAGCAATTTATATGCACAAATGCATTTATCGAGCGTGAAAAGATGCCATGAATGAACGGTTCGAACATCGGGAGCTGAGGGCAGGGGGATCAATGTTGTTGGACCTTTAAAGAGCAGAACAATTTTATTTACTACATGTTCGTTCCGCTGCCAGCTGGCGCTATTAATTATATTCGCCACTTCGCAATGAAAAAATCTACGAAAGCATCAACAGCCAGTTTTTATAAGCGGCATTTGTGAAAATAAAAGTGGTTCGAGTTCGGTGATTAATGCAAATAAAATGCCCTTTTTTGAGGCAAATATTGCATTTCGTTGATTGCATTGAACTTTCCTTGGAATAATAAAAGGTATTAAGCTTAAAATTATAGTTAAAGTATACAGTCTCTCTCAACGAACGTTTAAAAAGTAAGAGTCTCACTATTCTCCTATCCAATTTCGATATTCATAGTTTTTTGTACTGCAACTTTTTCCTTACAAATCCACCAATAAAAACCCGTCGTCCTTCATTCGTTTTTTGCTTGCCAACAACCATTCAATATTTGGCTAAAAAATTTACGAGGCGGAGGACCGGCGTAAAAATGCCGGGCATTGCGTGAATAATTCTCTCACTGAGTGGCCGTTGAGTCGCCAACGCTGCCGTGCCAGAACCTTTCCCATTTCGCAAACACGAGGGCGAAAAACTACCAGGGGCGACTCTACGAACTGCCCAAATGGGGCAATGGCTCTACAAAAATAAAGGCACCCCTAATGAAAATATTATTTCCCATTCTGTGAGTGCAAGTATTTTTTATCGAGGTGCGAAATATTTGATTTGGAATTGTAGTTTGCTTATGTATTTATAGTAATTAAAATATGTGGGAATTTATTTGGGATCATTAGTTCCACTTTATAACTTCACAAATAGAATTGGTGATACTATGCTTTTGCTAGGAAAATTAGGGTAAGAATCAAGAACCTCTGCCAGTTGTAATATTCTTTTTAGGAGGGTTCCCCCAACATTTATATTGTTTCCAGCGAAGGTTAAAGTTTCCCATTTTATAGGCCAAACAAATAATAGATTTTTTAATAAAATTTGGGTTTGTGTGGGTTTGCAGGATAGCAGGAAGTTAAATATTAGTTTTTGCCTTGCCCTCGGACCGTTTGTGTCTTGCTGGCGATGGAGCAGCTGTTCCGCCGCTCCACGATGCAAAATTAATCACGGTCGGCACTTTGGAGTTGTTTGGACAGCAGCATTATGACAAACGGCGGCGGCAGATGGCGCCACCATGCATGCCATGCAAATTATGAAACTTTTATGCTCCGCCCCTGCCCCGAACTCACTCACGTCCTGCCATGCGTATGCGTGATATTATTGAAAATGGCCGGAGAACAAGCCCAACTAATAAGAGTAACAGGTTCCAGTGGGCTTTCCTTGTCCGGTGTCCGTTCCTTGGCTGGTTTCATTTCTCAAACTTGTCAAAATAAGTTTTATTGTTTATGATAACAAACAATGGGAGTTGCATTCGCAGAGCGCCCAAACCGAAGTATTTATTTCTGCAACGCAACCCGAGACCCCGAAAAAGTTGCTCTACTTTCGGTTTCAATGCCCGCACTATCTCCGACTACGAGCAAGTTTTAATTTTCCAAACACGTTTTGGTCAAATGAAAATAGCAGCCATCTCTCTGTGCCTGTTCTTGTCGCTTCTTTTGTACCCAGGAAATGGTATATTGTAGGGGAATATTAAAGTAAGGAAGTCCTATCCTCAGACTAGAAAGTGGTATTGCTGGCATACGTTAAGAGTATAAAATATAAGCATTGTTCTAGAACGTTTTGTTATTTTATTTAAACTTCCTATCATATACCAATATTTTCTTGAATTTATTTCCCAAGTATTTAATAGTCGAGTTCTTAAAAATTTGGCATTACGTTCGCTTGTTTCCGAAACAAGTAGTTGCTTCTGAAGAGAGTGTTAGATGGTTGGGTCGAGGAAAAACTCCCAGCTGCACTGCCCAGTTTCAGATTCGGGGGATCGAATTCACAGGACATCAGCCCCCACTCCAACCTCTGGCTCACCCGTCCGAATTGTCTGTGCAAACATATGGAATAGAATTGGAGAATCGGATACGTGGAATTGCGACCAGCACCCCACCCAAACACCCCCATACCATCGGGGTATTACGGGCTGAGCGCACGACTTCACCTTCCTTCTTCCGGCGCGTTTTTTGGGGGTCATCCCGTCGGAGGGCTAAAGTGTCCGAAACGATTTAGTGGATGCTCCCAGCTTCTGAGGTTATGTGTTTCCTGCGTGAAGTACTCACTGGGAATAATGGAGTGTCTCGGCCAGAGACGGCTCTTGTTTCGGGGTGAAAGTGTCGTCCGAGAGGTCAGCAAAGTGATTGGATACACAATGTAGAACATTCCGGTCCAGTAAACTCTGAGGCCATTCCAATTGAGATTGAGTCTCTTGTCTGGCCTAATTAACAAAACAAACCAGTTAGGATCTGTGTCATACCTTTTTCTTTCAGTTATGATTGGAATAGCCTACTCAAAAACCAGTTTCTATATTTAGCTAAGATCTGTTATTGTATTATCTATTTGTAACAAATAGGAGTATTACCACTTGACCTAACCTCAAGCATTCAATTAGTTATAAATTTGCCGTATACCCCGATAAAATATTTGCTCGTCCTATAGTGGCTGAAAAAAATCTAGCAATTTGCATTGCGCCGGGCAGCAGTGGCGACCGCTTCCGAAAACAAACACAACCGCGCCTGGATAAACATTTAGATGGAGAACGCCCAAAGTTCCGGCTTCCCACCGGCAGGTGTATTTGTGGATGTGTGCGCCGATGTGTGCAGAACGCAATATGCTCAACATGTTGGCAAACTTTCACAACTGTTAGTGTAAATATTGCATGCAACAAAACGATGCCTTAAAATAACAAAGCACCCACACACGCCGAACGAGTGGAGGCCGCAGTGGTTACAAGGACGCAGAGTGGGTGTCGAGAGGTCCTGAGCACCGCAGGATGGTCGATGAGCTCGGAAATAGCGATTCATAATTTTCATTAGCAACATCTATTTCTAACTGAAGGTTATTTTAAAGTGTTTAAATCTTAATTTACTTACATAATAAATCTCTAAATTGTACTCCTTTATTTTATAAAGCATTTTTACAAATTTAGAAAGCTTTGTTTTTAATTAAATTTTTTAACCAACATTAAATTTTTTAACGCTTCATTTAGCGTTAACCGGTGTCCCTGTCGGACTTTAAGTTGGCCACATGACGTCCTTGCTAATCACATGGCGTGGTCATGTCCTGGGGCACAGAGTAAGCCAATAACCGGGGATACAGCAGCAGTAATCGGTTCTTTGTTGCAATATCAATATCATTTAAATTCAAATGTGTGGAAGAAGGGCAAGCTCAGTGCTTAAATACACAGACAAAAACTAGGAAAAAGTTTCGTCTTTTTTAACACAATCGCCCGGTAAGCTGATGAATAGAGAGTCTATATGAAATTAGTATTTTGGGTTTGTAAATCCAATTAATTTTTAAGTTCTCACTGAATCTCTGCTTTCGTAGGGATTCATGTTTCCCAGTGCAATGGTCACAAAGACAACGCTGGAGAGTTCAGGCCGGACTTCAATTGGCAACGGTTTTTTCCTTTGCAATTTTCTTTCACAATTTTTGTTTTGCATTTTGCCGATGCAAAATGCTTTCAAAGTCGAGAATGGTTGGGGAAATGGAAATCGTATGGCACGGCATATTAGTAAAAGAACCAGAAGTTGGCAAAAACTGCGTGCCTGTGTGTGTCGGGGAAAATTGAAAATGCTTTTTAACAGAACGAAATCGCAGGGCTTCGTCTGCTCGCAAGTCCAGGGCGAGTTCAGAACCTGTTTCTGCTCTGGGTCCAATATCATGGGTTGTACCATATCCCTAGCCCCCATGCCCCTCCCCGCTCCGTCCGTGACCCCACCCAATTCAGATTTGATGCATTTACATTTGCACCTGTGCCTGAAACACACACAGCCAGCCGGTTTGTAAGCTTAAGTGCCATTACATGCAATCGAGTCGAGTTTGAGTTGAGTTTTCTCCACTCCACTCCGTTTTTGCTCGCCCTTTCCCTTGGATTTCCCAGGCTCGGCTCCATTCAGTGATACCAACTGTAGCTATGGCTACATGCTATGATCCCAAAGCCGTATTCTCTGCCGGATTACTGATTGATAAATCACAATGCTAGGTCAACCAACAAAAGTTCTTGCCTTGAAACATCGACTATGGCAATAAATGTATAAGGTTCTTCTTAAGAGATAGACAGACATTAAAAAAACCCTACACAGTCAGTACCTTGACCTTCAAAAAAGCCAGATTAAAAGGCATCACTGACCACGAAAGCGTTTCGTGTATTTGGAGTTCGGTCCATAAGAGCATAATGCATATTTAAGCATATTTTGTAGTCTACTTTTCCGGGCAGCCGGCAAACATCCTCGTCCCAGCACTGCGACTCCTGGCGCAAAGTGCACTTCATCAGACAATTTGTTGGGCGGTTGGTCCAGGAGCCCTCTCCACTGACTCATTTTTTGGAATTTGTATGGCTTGTAAGTGGGTAGATTATGTGCTGGCAAAGTTGTGACAGCTTCGAGTGACTGCAGGTAAATATTGTGGGAGTTGGGTGGCCGCTCCTAGGGGGCACTATTTACAGAAATGATGTTAATGGCTACTAAGCGGTGTTCCTATTGGCTTTTAGTACATTAAATTGGGATTGCAAACAAGTATCTAGATAAGCAAATGCATAGTACAGCAAGACGCAAGCATGACTATGTACTTCTTGATAAAAACATTCTCACAAGCCTAAAAATATGTTCTTTCCGTTTTTATTTAATTTATACTTTTCCGATTTATAATAAGAGCATGTCATTTTAAATGTTGGTGTCTTTACCTTAGTATTAATTATTTGAAATTCTTTGTTAACATGTTAAAGACTTTAGCTTAACCACAGCGAAAAAGGATAGATTAGGCAACTCTAATTTCGAAATATTGCTATCAATCACCAATAATAGTATAATCCTTCCCGTGCGAAAATACCAGTGCTTAAGTCTACATTTCAAAGTTGCAAAAATGAATAAAATATTTGAACTTCAAAAGAACCAAATTACATTATCAGTATTTTCTGACTGTATATGTACGCAGGCACTACATATTTCATGGCCAAAATCAGGCCACATTAGGAGTAGGCGTAGGTGGCGCAACCCCGTGTAACCTGTGTAACATGACTGAATAAACACAATTTCCTCCTGTTTTGCCGCTCGTTCGTATGTCAACAATTCAATTCATCAAGCGAAAGTTTCACCTGAAAGGGGAGAGATATTCGTGCACTGGAGCGCAGATAGAGAATCGTTGCGTTACTTTCCTTTCTCTATTTTCTTTAACTAAAACCCCCTTGAGAGTTTTTCTTTATTTGATCATCTTAGCTGCCACTTGCAGCGCACACAGACAGACAAACACTCGGCAGCAGGACGAAGGGCTCAGGACTCAGGACTCAGGACTCAGGATGGAAGTCGACCTCCTGACATCCTTGACTTGCTGCCTCCATAGACTTTTACTTTTGGCTTTGGCAAACATGTGGAGGCTCCATGAGGGCGTGTGCGGGTGCTTCTAGGGCGCAAAAAGTTTGCCAACTTATATTGAAAAATGTTGTTAACACGCAAAAGTTTTTTGCAACGTTTACTCAGCCCCAAAAACAACAATACCCACTACAGCCACAACGGCAGCAGGGCCAAAAACAAAATAAGGCTAAACAAGTGGAATTCAATAACTGGACACAGAGTGCAAACAAAATATCCAAAAAGCCGCTCAGCCCATGTTAATGTGCTCGGAAGATGCCCCGAACAGCAGATAGGGCTGGAGACGGAGATGAGCCGGCTCTGGGCCCTGATTTGAATAGAATTAGAATGCTTTCCCTACCTGAGACGTGTGCTGGCCGAAGGTAGCAGTGCTGAGGCCGAGAGGCAGTGGGTTCTGGGTAAATATTTGCCGAGGTTGAGAACGGCGGCCATTTGGACGTAGCAACTTCTGAAGATCTGGCCAACTCTCGGCGAATGGGGCAGGACCCGAAATTTGTGTGTCCGCTAATTCAATTTGGGGAAAGTTTTTGCCAGGCATTCGAGCTGCTTTTTTCATGTTAATTTGCCCAGCCGACATTCATTCGGAATGTATTTGTATTATTTGTATAAGTTCTGATTAGTAGACTGAGGAAAAGAGGAGTAAGGTGGAAGCACGTCAAAAGCACCTGTTTATGAATTTCAACCAACTTTGCTTTAGGCTGGGCTCATCGGTATATCTGAAATTTGTAAGCTTAAGATGAAAGTAAAATTGTTAACCTTTTTAGATAAGAATTTAGATAGCTCATCCTGAGGTGGAGGATAAATACAAGTGAAAAATGAATATCTGATCATACTATACCTCAGTAGTAAATGCCAAGAAGCCTTTGATTTCTTCTGAAATATATAAATAAATAAATAAGTATTTTATTGCGAGAATTGTATTAGATACAACACTCTATGTCAAGTATATGTTTTAAGTAAATGTAAATCCGAAAAATATCTTTGTTTGGCATTTAATCATTGAAAGCAAACCTTTGTGTAGCTGTATGTACTTTGTGTGAAAATCTTGTTGGATCTTTTTCACTAGCAAAGCCTATGATTTGTTGCTGCTTTCTCCGCGTAAAAGCTAATCATGATTTGCAATTTAATTTGCTTGCTCGCGTGCGTGGCGGAAATAAATTTATGTCACCCACACGTCCACGCCCCTAGGAAAACATCTTTCCCCTTCATGTAAGTGTGGTTCGGTTTTGCTCCAGGAAGTGTGAGACACTGCTTTCAACGTGTGTACTTGGCTCACTTTGGCACACATTTTAATTTTATAATTATATGCATATTATATCACGTATCCGCCTACGCTCGTGGTGCTCCAAAATAATTTGATTCATGCTACATTGTGACATCCAAGTGTTACAACGTGAAGGCAACAATTACCGCCAAATTCATCATTTGCTTCCAAGCCTTTCTTTTATATAGAAGTCTGTATATCAACTCAAGGTATATTTTATGTGGTAGTGACTTCTGAATTATGCCGAACTAAACAAACGCTGAAATAAACAAAGCCTGATAGATATTCGCTGTGATAGTGGACATAACAGGACGGGAGGGACAGGGTCGGATGGCAGGGCAGATATGTCTGGGGAGAGCTTCGGACCATTTACGAATGCTCAAAAAGCCATTTAAAATGATTTACGTATCGAGTCGTGTGCATCTGGGTGGTGGCTGAATAAAGCGCACCAAGGCGGCACGGCGGACATCGATTCTAGTTTGGCAGTTAATTACAATCGGTGCACAACTTCCTCTTTCTCCGCTCTAATCGTGAATTAATAAAGTGCCAGTCAGTGGTAGATTTATGACGCAAACATCGGAAATCGAGACAAACCGTTTTGAGTGCAAACATTTTCGGCCATGATTTAGTGTTTCCTACTGGGCACTAGAACCTCTTCTTGGATCCCTTCTTTCTCCTCGCTGAAAAGAAGCTATAAAAGCAACAATTTCGAATTCGTTCGTTAAAGAGATTATTTAAATTTTAATAAAATTAAATTATTAAATAAATAATAAAACGAAAAAAAAGTGTACCTATTTTAAAAACCAGTTAACAATCTATAAGCTTAATATTACAAATTCTTCTCCTTCCTTCATATCTTTTGGGCGCTGAGGGAGTTATGTAGTGAGGACGGCAGAGGCTCTCATCCTTGCAGTCCCCTGTTAAGGGATATTGAAAATGGCTACCAGCTGGACTTGAAACCCGGGGGCGGAGTGGCAGGATGCGAGTGCACTCGAGCACTGGAGCGTGTGCCGGGGCTAATGCCTTCTTCCTTGGCTGCACTAAACGCCGGAGTGTGCGGCCCATTGTTGAGGGCTGCCATACAATTTGACTTCCTTATCGCACGCTTTCGAGTGCCAATACAACGGGCGGCTCCAATGAGAGCTTCAATTTGGCGCCGCTTCCTCTGCTCCTTGGTCCTGCTCCTGGATCCCCGGGAACCCCGGAGTCCCCGGATCCAATGGCTCCTTTTTGCTCCTCCGACAATGAGTTGTGCTCGAAGCGGAGCTCAATGACGGCGACGCATCGTTGACATCAACAGCGCATTTGATTTATCAAAAGCCAAGAAAAGAATAAGGCGGAAAGCTGGCGAAAGTGGCAATGGAAATGGCAACGGGAACGGCAAAAGCGCAAATCACTTCCGTGTGAAAGGGCCAACAAAAAGTGCGATCAGGTTTCCGTTTCGAGGGCCACCTAACCAGAGCCAGAGCCGGAGCACTCAGCCAAGGCTGGGGGCATGTTTATGACTCGGAATTTATTGCAATTGATATCGCCGGGCACAGTGGGAAGTGGCCCAGGCCATTTCATTGATTGTTCCTTTGATCAGACAATGTTTATGGTGTTTACAGTCACTTAATGGGTGGAAATGTGTTAGCCCGAATGCGTTTTGGGTAACCATAAAATATTTTATGATATAAGTAGGTGTGCGTAGCTTTATCTGAAACCCAAAGAACACAATCAAAACCTATCATTTTTGAGTTAATAACAAAATACCTATATATTAAATTGTAAATAATTAAAATAAGTAAATTAATATTTAATTTTTAAGCATTTGAAATTTGAGTTGATATAAAAAGAGTTGTTAGGCCCAACTGTTTACGATTTTGTATAATTAATTTGTTTTACAATACATCGGAAAATTATTTTTGAAATTTTTCGACAAACGGTTGTTTGGTGAATCGAAACAAATTTAAAATCCCCACTGTGGCAAATGCATTTGCCAATAAGACGACTTCGTTTTCCCTATTTTGCATGCTCATCCGAAAACCGAAAATAAATACGAAGCAGGGAAATTGAGCAAAAAGTCTGCCACAAGAAATTTGCTCAACACTCACGTCTTCACGGCTGCTTTGCCATAGTTTTTGTGCTTTCTTGCCGATAGATTTTTCCCTCGTTTTTTGTTTATTTTGCTTATTTTTGTTGTTGTCTGGCGCAGGCAGCGGTGCAAGAACAACATCACATAAATCTTCATAAGCAAGTTCGAGCAGAGCGGAGGAACCACAGCCTCTCGGCAGACTTGGTTAGTTTACCTCTACCTGAGCAGAGCCATTTGGCTTGGCCTGCGTTTCCCCACCCTCCCAAGTTTCCTTGGTCCTAGCCCCACCCACCCACGACTCCCACTGGTAGTGCTAATTTTTTGCACGCCCTCGTCTGTAAATAAAACACGTTGCAAATGGCACGCCCCCGAAGAAGATATCCACACACAGCCGAACACAATAGGCGCCATAATTCAACATAAAATATAACGCACAGACCGGAGATTCTGCAGAAGGGGAATCCCGGAGCCAACTGCTCTGCAGTTTGGCAAGTGGCTGGAAAATGTTCCTTTAGTTTCGCCTCACATTTGGAAAGCTTCGGCAAACTTTGCTGAAAACCAAAGATACACAACGGGGTGCAATGCTATTTTGAATTTAAGCGTCTCTTGCGAAACAAAAATTAGTAATTTCTTTCAAAGTTTTCCCAGCAGTGACAAAAAAGAAATATTCCTCAATGGATACTCTCTTTTTGAATATTAACTAAAAGAATATGAATTTGATAAGAATGACACCTCATATTACAATTACAATTACTACAATGGATATTTTCTTTTGTCTAAATTATGATTTTTTATTAACAACGTTTATTAACAAACATTTATTTTCTTCATCTGCTGCGCCACAAACACTCTACTCAGTTCAAAGTACATTTTTCGATTATATTTAGCTTTACAAAAGTAAGTAAATTCGTATCGAAATCTGCGCCTCTAATTCAAACCGAACGAAAGTCATGACGTTTCTCTATGGGAATAAAAATCACTACAGAATGTACACCCAGCAAGGCAATGAACGAAAAAAACGAAAAACTTTCCTTATTTCGGATGAAAAATGCGAAACTTTTTTAATATGCGGAAAGTTAAATTTCATTTAAATCAAGACTGCTGCAGACGCCTTTTGCAATGCAGAAGCTTATATGAACTTTTTGTTGATGTTTTCACAAATTTAACCCTACTTAAAAATTTATACCTATATATTATATTGAACGTTTTTAAATTGTTAAAATAAAAAAAAAATGTTGTATTTTTATATATTGTTTTCTGTCTATCAGTTGTTAAATAGTTTAGCTTGGCTTTACCTATATCCTTTCGACCCTTACTTTCAATGGCAAAGCTGCAATTAATCTGCTGTACATTTGGCTACCCCATTTATGTGGACTATGCGTGCTATTAGCCCAATTGTGCCACCACAACCGCTTTAAATTCCTTTACAGTTCAGTGCTTTCCCATTGCAGAATTTTTGGAGCTGCGTATATCGCGTATTCGCCCTGTTGCCTTTGGAATTTATGGCAATCAATTTGCTACCGGGTTCAATACAAACAATTACCTTGTTTAGCATTAATTGGCGAGCGAAATAATGATTGCACCTATGCTATTTTTCCCCCAATGCCTTAAAACATTTGCAAATTTGGTTCAAAGGCAATCCTTAAATGATTTACATCCTTCCTTTTTTTTACGCCTTTAATTCATTTCGTTAGTACCAATCCGATCGGTGTCCAGTGGCAGGAAAAATCATATCAAAGTGCTGCCCCACTTGAGCTAGGTGCAAAGCAATTACGCGCATTGACTTTGTAATTAAAATCGATTTCCATCAAGTTTTAGTGCCAACCGAAGCGCTTTTGATTTCCCCTCAAACGCTTACACACGCGACCATGTAGATACACGCCCCTCCTCACACTTTTTGGAAAGTGCAGTCCCGAAACAATCCGTTTTTGCCTGCTGCAACTGCTGTTTTGCGGCAATTTTGATTAGAAATTCGGCACGTTCCCCTTCACTCTTTCTCTGTGCAAATTAATCTGCCAGCTGAACACTGCCCCTTCACACACACCTCCTAACGTCCCCTGAAAAGCAACTTCCGTCCCAGTATCAGCATCGACAGCATCGTCGTCGATGGGTTCCTTCCTCAACTGTCGAAGGCTCGAAAGGACTCCCCGCCAGGCAGTCCTGCTTTTGACAAGGATATTTTCATAATTCCAGGGCTAGTATTCGATGGGCACCAGAAAATATTCGGAGAGGATCTTAAAGTCCTGGCCGGAAGTCCAGAGGTGGGAAGTCCCCATTCGTTTTAAGTTTTGGGTACATTTTCTTATCCCATTTTTAATGATCATTGTTCTCTTAAAACGGAGAAACCGCCACGTCAGTATTGCCCTCGTTTAATAATGGACATATTCGAGAATGGAGTAAATAAAGTGAAACCATAATTAAAGACAGAAATCGCATTCCACCGCGCGCATATACCTTATATATTGGATATCTGCTGATGCCGGCAAAGTGAATAATAAAAATATATTTTTTAAAACCTGATCGAATGCGTCGTTTCACGTGCTTTTGATGCATTGTGCCAACAATTCAATTGAATTAAATTTTACGCCATTACTCGAAGAGCCCTTGGTCCTTCGCCCGTATTTCCCGCACTCCGCATCCAACCATTGCCGCATTTCCACAGTTCCATCCGTCGGAGGACATACGAGTCACGGCTGCCCGTGCACATTGCCCACATGTGTAATCTGTTTGCCAATATTAAAATATTCATTCACCTTAATTGTCAACGGTGCGGGGAGGGGACGGCAATGGTCACTGTCTCTGGCTCTGGCTCCGGCTCCGGCTCTGGCTCGATCTCGACCCGAACCCACCTGAACCGCGTCAAAATCCCCCTCTATTATCCCTCTGCCACTTGGTCCCTACGCATATCTATATATAGCCATAGCTATATCTGCACCAGCCCACACACACGGATATAATAACTTGATCTCTGTTGAGTTGTCAGCAGAACATCACGAAAATTGTAACGAGCGGCGTAAAAAACTTTCTCTTTTTGTTCAGGTACCTCTTAGGTGAGGGGAAATGGGGTATATTAGTTCGTAAACCAGTTAATGGTAGAGGAAAAATATTTATTTGTAGAAAACTGAGTAGTTTTCAATGGGCAGCTCAAAGGCTGTTGTACACTGCACTCAAATCGAACACGGCTTCGGGAGACTGCTGATAATGTAGTAAATAAATAGGACCTCTGAATTCCCATTTATCTGATAGAATCATAAAGTCAAAGAAAAAATCCTTGGTATCAGAAATTGATTGGATTTTTTTATCTACAGGATATCATATAGTTCTGGTGGGTTCCCTTCCAATAATATTTTTGGTTCCATTTTGCCAGGGTTTCGTGTGCGAAAATTTCGCAGTGCCTGCTACACCCACACGCCAAACTCACTGTTTGTTGTTCTTTTTATTTATCTGTATCTGTATGTGCTGTGCTTTTTGCCACCCAGCGAGGAAAATCGAGGATTGGATGCAAGGTGGGGAGGTAGGGAGGTGGTGTGGTATGCCGGTCTAGGTCCAGGAATACAACAATTGTAATCACTGGGAATCAGCATGTTTCACATACTAACACGAAAATCTGTTGAACATAAAAAGCAAAAATGCTGTGGCCCACCGCCACCCACCATAAAATAAAACTGTTGAAGGTGCAAGTATGAGAGTCTCTCCGTGCGGAGAGTGTGGCGCTTTGAGGGGGCCATCACAAAGTGCTGTGCTCCACGAAAATAAAAATAAAAACCGGAATAAAATAACACCCAGCCTCGGACCCTGTGTGAGGACCCCGTGCCACGCCCACACGCATTTTACCTTTTGCGCTGCGCATATGAAAATTCAATTTGCCCTTCAATATTTGTGTTTCGTACCCATCTCCTTCCCCTTTCACCGACCTGTCGTTTGTGTCATCCGCTTTCTTCCTTGTGCTTGCTTGGCTTTTTCCTTTTTCGACATTTAAATTTCATTCAGACTTGTTGTAATTAATGATTTTTATGCAGTGCAATAAAAGCGGCAATTGTTTGACCAATTCGAGCAGACAGTGCGCAGCGGAGGAAGACGGCAATCCGAAAGAACCGTCGTTACCAATCTGGAATATTCGTATTTTGGGGACAGATAAAAAAAGTTAAGGTCATTAAAGCCATACTTTTCTCTCTTAATTAAGTAGCTGATTGTAACATGAATATTGAAGATATAACAAATTTAAAATCAATTTAAAAATGAGCCTAAAAGTATGCAGCAGAAAAAAATATTTTCGATTTTGGAATAAGTCGTTATAACTTTGTAACTCCAAATATTTAGTTGCATACTTTTATACACTTTTTAAGTGACTTGATAAAAATTGTTAGACAACTTCCTCGATAAACCCATTTGTATCTGTTCCTGTTTGACATTTCATTTTATATTTTATTTTTAGCATGATTAATTAATTTTCAAATCATTCCACCAATTCAGCGCCTTTTCATATTCCCAAACCGCATTAAGTGTCAATTGATTGTAATGACGTTTTTGAAAATCCGCTAATGCGGCTAATTCCAATTAACCGCAACGCCCGTCATTAAGGCAATGCAAAGTGGTAAGCTCCCTTAGTCGAAAGGCGACAGCTGCAATAAATATTAATGGCAATCGCGCTGCAAAAACACCGCACAAAAGGGCAAATAGTATTAATAATCATTTCGCGGTGACCGCAACTTTGAAAGGCTTTGCAGACTACGGACCGAATGCATTTAGCACGTAATTCACAAGCAATTTAAATCCAAAAACACCGGGCCACCTTCACCCAGGCCAGGAGCCAGCCGGCTTATACTTTCGCTGTACGCATCATTTGTTTGCAATGCGAAACACGACCGCAGAATATTTATTCTATATACCCGCTATATTTATACGTTTTTTCAATTTTTTCCCTCTGGCCTGTCAAACGATTTGCAAAACCAACTGGCGGCCGCCGTTAACAATTGCATTTGCAGTTCTGTTTTCTGTTTGCGTGGTCAATTCCTCCACTTTTTGCGCTGTTGTTTTAAGCGTTAAATTTAATTACTCGCCAATGGCTGGGAAAACTATAAAAATTCATGGTGGCAACGGTGAGTGTGTGCGCCGAGTGTTTGGGCAAATGGAAAAAGCGTTCGGCGCGGTATAGAAATTTGAACAGCTGCTGCAAATAAGCAAACAATCAAGAGAGCGGCTTGCAAAAATATGAGGATGGCCAGCTCGGAGATAGTCGACCGCACGCATCCTAAAAACCGATTTTATATTAACCAGACCAAAAATAAATATCGCCATTTATCAATTAAACGTGTTTACTTTCCAAAATCGAGCCATTTTAGCTGTAGCAGTGAAACCACAGTTAATTAAATAGAATACTCTGTTTGGCGAGCTGCAAAAAAGTAGGTTACTTTTTTGTTTACGACAATCTTAATTAATTTTAATTGCAATTCGAACTTAAAATAGCTTTAGTAGTTTTTCACACGGTATTGAGATGAATGCATAAATTATTAAATTGGATAATCCTGCAGGTAAATGTAAGCCTAATTTACTGAATGCTCTACATGTTTTTCCTAATAAATAAACTGGTATTCTTTGATAAAATGGTAATGCACATTTGATAGATTTTTTTTGCGAAAAGTGGGATGTAAGTCCCAGCAACTTGAAACCCGATATAGAACTCAAGGTGGGAATGGTCCGCAAAGAGCCGCGTAATATTGTCGTGGCCAATTACAAGGACCTTCCGATTTATGGCTGATTTAATTCGGCAAACTTCGCTATCGGACCCACTGGCCAAATGCTCCGTGGACACGCATTGGGTTTAATTAATTTAACACGAAATCATTGAGGCGATGTTTCCGAAACTAAGCGAAGCCTGCATCAAATAGCTTATTGACATGCCACAAGTGGATGGTCATTTGTTGGGAAGGTGAAGGTCTTAATTAGCCGCACCATTTTCGATTGTTTTAATTGAGTACATTAATAATATTAGGGTAAATACATAAATAAATGCTTCCCAAGCTTGAGCAAGCATTTTAATATTTTTACAAAACATTGCGACATTAGAAAACCCTTAAATCAACTTTGTCATCCCAAATTCATTAGTTTTATTTCTTGCAACTCAAGTGAGCAGCACACTTCGGCAAGAAAGTGGCAAAGGAAAACAAGTATTTCCAACGGTGAAATATTTTCAATTTAAATTTCCAGTTGCAATCTTTTCGGCTTGTTAACGACCATTTACGGAGAGCAAAGTTTTCCAGCCTCTATCCCCGCCCACGATACTCGGAGTTTGGTCTATTTCAAAGTGTTTATGCGGCTACAAAATGAAGCAGAGCAAAGTTTCCGTTTTATTTTTCGGTATTTTTTTTTGTTTTGACAAACTTTACTTTTGGTCACAAAAACTTCTGCAGTTGGCAGCTGGCAAGACTGGCGGAAAAGTAAAGCAAAACATTTTTCATAAATTTAAAATTGCAAATTTCTGGTCCCCAAATCAAAGGGGAGAGTGAAGGAACCCCCCACCAGAAGAAGTATAATATCTATCTATCCTGAGAGTTTGTGTTGGCTTTGTCTTTGCCCAGAAATCAATAAGGCAGCGGCTCAAGACAGCTGGATTGTGCGTCCTTGCGTTTGTGCGGATATGCGGATGTCGGCAGACAGGACATTAGATAAATAGGCGCACGGCACGGAATTCAATATACGGTTTGGGGTCCACGGAGCACGATGGACGGAGGGACGGACGGCTCAATGTGGGAACGTTGATGGCAACGTCTTAATTGATTTAACACGAAATCAGTCAAACGATAATCGAAAATTGCTACGCAAACTGTTTGATTACATGCAATGTGGGCAGAAGGACCTCGGCCGGCACAATTGACCCGCCGAACCAGCCGAAAACACCACGAAACCACCCAACCACCGAGCCACCCGGCACATCCTTCGGCTCATCCGCTGCCAGCACGCTTCACTGCCGACCGAGGAATTGACAAAGTTGTCCGATTTGGTCTGGTCGTG
Source organism: Drosophila biarmipes (assembly GCF_025231255.1). Lineage (NCBI taxonomy): Eukaryota > Metazoa > Arthropoda > Insecta > Diptera > Drosophilidae > Drosophila > Drosophila biarmipes. The sequence goes on along the minus strand of NC_066612.1, from coordinate 2,126,053 downwards.
GGGACATAATTGAATTTCCTAAATTGCAACCGTTAGTTACTGCGGCTCCGGCGGATTTGATTTGGGCGCTCCGGCTGTGGGCGTGGCCGGTCGTATGAGCAATTGTCGTAATTGTGTGCATTTTCTTTGCTTATCATTCATAATCGCGCCCCGCCCCCATTTCCACCACCTACTGTAGTATCTTTTGGAGCCCATTCATCGAAATTGAATTACAGGCCCTGCAATACCATCCAGTTTCTTATCGGCAGGCTTTACATTCGATTTGGCAATGAACTGCCGGTCGGCCAGCGGTGACTAATGCCCTCTAATTAGTCAACGGAACTGTTGTTTTTCCACCCCGCCTGCTTCTGTTTACTTCGGCTATTTCCAGTTTCCCATTGTAGTTCCCAAACTAATGTTGGATAATTTATATTTATTTTTGGTTATTTATGGGGAATGCGCCAATAGTGGGAGGTGCCGAGTGTGAGGTTGCTAAATAATATGTACACAAGGAGGAATAGATTGAGTGCCGCTGATTCTAATGGAAATTGATTAAGTGTTTTTGTGGTCGGAGAATGTTCCCAAGAAATGGTTCTTACAACAGTGGTCTGAGAACAACTATATTTTCGGGACTCTTCTGTTTCATATAATCATTTATGCACGAGGATCTGTCTTTTTTCTTTTTTCGTTGTCTGAAATTCTTTGATAAAATGAATTCTTTTAAAACCTATAACGATTTGTATAATTACATATTGAAAACTAGGCTACTTATAGCAAGTCCTTGGTCCTTAGGTCAAAAGTTCTCATAGATGTTAAGGCATGATTATACCGGCACGAACTCGTCGGACTCGCGGTGGGTTTTCCTTAACGGTCAAAGTGTATATTAAATCAATTACGATTTTACTACTTTCTGGTTCCGCTAAATTGCTTAAATTTGTATCACAAGATGTGCATGTGTACGCATGGCGGTCAGAAATAAGCAATTATGCATGCATAAACAAAATGGTCATTTCGGCGGACCGTGGGTGGGGGTCAATTGAGGTCGATGGGTGGCCCGGGGAAATACGTGAGCAAGTTGGCACTTAACCTCTGCCCCCCCTGCTCCTTGCCGGTGTCTCCTGTGCGTTTGCAATTGAATTGCCAATGAAGCAAAGTGCCATCGTATGAATTAATGAGCAGACGGTCCGTCCGGCAACAACAAGAAGAGCATTAAAGTGAGTCGGCGACTCACGAGGGAAGGGGGGAAATCGGGCTGGGATGGAACGGAACGGCACTATTGAGTGTGATAATCCGTAGGCCGTTTCGCTTTCGCTTTTCTCCTTTCACTTTGGCCAAACGGTTTTGGCCGTTTGAAATATTCATGCACTGCATATGGCCCCTAAATGATGCACCAATTTTCCCTCTTTGAGTGAAACCCATCGACCAATTTCCATTCATTCAAATGGTTTGTCCGAGCTTTCCAGCCGGCATTTCATCAGTCTCGAATATAAGAGTAGGTGAATCGGATATTTCAGGAATCTGCATAAATTGAAATCATTGCTCGATGAATTTTTTACCATTCAAAATTTGGTATTCAAAAAAACCTTTTTTTTTAATTATATACTAAGGGCGTTTTCTCAATGTCAAGTTAACTTTTGTCAGAACAATACAGAAATATAACAAAAATTTTGCATTTATTTTTGGGCCATGTTCCAATAGCTATGTTTGATTGAATTGCTGCTCGGCGACTGAGTAATTCACTGGAAAAGAGGTCGAGTGAGTCAACACTTTGATAGACAGTGTGATACGTAATCGAGCAGCCTTGTTTCACCTGGAGTGGATCCACGCCCACTATGCACACGACGCCCACACACGCACAGCTCTGTCGGAACGAGATTCATGCATAAAATTATAATAAATCATGGTCCGCAATAAATATGGAATGCAGGGAGGACGGCCCATATGCGTGGGCGTCGATAAGCTGCCCGAAAAGCGGCTAAACATAATCGAAAACGCGTTTCCGTTTCCTTTGCCCGCCAGTCTCCCCCCACTTTCACCCAACTTTCACCCGCTTTTCCATTCCGAAATCCGTATTGCCGAATCCCCTGCTGCTGCTGCTGTTGCTGCTGCCTTTTCTTCTGCGTTTTTTGTATTTAAATATAAATGAAAATGTTTTGCAGCTTGATTGCGGCATATTTTGACGCAGCCCAGGGGCGTCGAGGGGGTGGCGTTCACGGTGGGTGGGGGTTCAGTGGGTGGCTCAGGGCCCCATTTCGCTTTCCCTTTGATAAAATCACGTACTGCCTCCTCAGGCATCGGGCTCTCCAGAAAGGCTTAAGCCTTAAGTTTTGCGCCCAACAAAAGGAAGCGTTTGCGCCATTTTGTTGTCTGCTTGAAGAGTCGTTGTTGTTGTCGATGCGTCACTTCGGCACGCCGACCGCCCGCAGCACACCGCCCACCGCCCCACTAGGCCCCCAAAGCCCTTCTAAAATCCCCCCTATCCAATGGATGGCACTTGAGATGCCTCTGAAGTGGTGAGAAATAAGCAGTTTACAGAACTTGATAAAGTCACATGTGCTCCGTGAGCCGAGTGCATTCGGCGGAGTTGAGGCGGGTTTTGTCACCATTTCACGGGTGTTTAGCCACAGCCCTTTTGGCCGCGCCCTCTGATTGAAAATGCCGCCAGGGAGGCGTTCAATTTCATGGCTGACTGCCGGCAGGTGGGGTCAACGTGGGTCAATCGTAATGTTCGGCTCCAGGTGCACTTAATGTTCCAAGTTGCACAAAAACTCATGTGCGCTCTGGCGGTTCCCTCTTTCTCGTTTTAATATTTTTTTAAATCTCTCTTGTACTCCTTTATGTTATTAAACCAACTTTACTTTTTCTTAAATTTTAAATACTCGTATATATCACCGATTAAATATATTTTTTCAAAACTATTTTGGGACACCACAAAAGAGGTTTCGGAATAGGTTAAAAAACATTTTTAACGAAAAGAGGGACACTCATTCACAGATATCACACTAAAGATTGAGGTCATCCAAAAACCGCTTACAGCCAAATTTCCTTGCGGCAACCCTCGATAAAGTCGCCGAGATCCCCGCGTCTATACATTTCCGATTTAGTAACCATATCCCATATCGAAGCACGGCAATCTCGCTAAACGCATTCGCAAATAAAACGCTTCCATTGCCGTGCTCGGCGAGGGGTGAAAAATTAAACAACTTGCGAGGGTCGTGAGCTGCCTTAGAAATTGCGCATAACGCGGCGAAACAACTGAGCGACCACGCCCCATCTCATCCCAGGCCTCACGATGGCATCCTAACCGCCCAGATCTGTCCAAAAGTCAAGCAAATTTAAGTACTTTTATGCGCCAGAAGAGCCACCTGATAGAAATCTTTTATTTGAACAGGAGACAGGGGTGAAATGCATTTTGCATGGGGGCTCTGAGCTATAAGGGTTGCCATGTGTGCGTCTTTCGTATCAGCGCGCTTTGTGCGATTTATGAATTAACTTTTTTTGAGTGAATGAAGTCGACTCGCAAAGCACACACACGGCCACATGCACACCCACATCGCAAAAGAAAGGAAGACATGGAAAATCCTTACAAATGCTGCCCAGACATATGCGCAGAAAAACTGAAAGAAATTTCTTTCTTTCAGTTTCAAATGCAGATCGAGACGAGGATTCTGCAGAAATTGCAATAACGCGTACGCGAACGCACATGCCCTTTATCTTACAAATACTTTTTTAACATATGTACGTAAGATTTGCGATCGAGGGTCCAAATAGACAATGCCAATAATATCTCTTAAGATCTCTCAAGAACAGATTTAGTCAAACAGAATGGTCATCTAAATAAATATCTCTATAGACGAGATATGAATAGCTACATTCACTTCTAACTCGATATGATCATTTTATTTATTGCTCAATAATAAGTTTTTAAATATACATGAATATATATATAAAAATAATAAATTTTAACAAATTTTCAATTATATATCCTTTTAGATGCGTTTAACATATTTTAAATACCAAAAGAACCCGCCATATTACCAAATTATTCTTTATAACTTATTACTAAATGAAATACCCTTCTAACCAAATAACCCCTGCTCCATACAAACCATGCCGCAAATACCCATCAAAGCCAGCATATTCGGTTAATTAAAGAGTGATCGTTCAGCGTTGGGACTCGCAGATTGCGAGTTCCTGATAAATAGCAGCCGGAGGTCTTTGAGGCGGGTGCTGCTCCTCCACCCTGCCAGCCCTTTGGTCCGCCCAACTGAACATTTCACTCCTCTGTCGTTGCATATCGTATTAGTTGAACTTTTGTGCTGCGAGCTCTCATTTCTGTGTATTTTTCTGGATGTGTTCCGCCCCTCGCCGTCTTGCACATTGCGAGCCTTTAATTGAAATGCCTCTCAGACTAACGAGTGACTTGACTTGCACGTTTTGTTTTGACATAATTTCCACTTGCCTGCAAAAGTGCCTGCATAATGCATTGAAAAGATGGATGGATGCTTCGGATGCTGTGGATGAGATGCCTGCGCTATGGGCTTTGTAGCGCCGAGCCGAGGTCCTTTGAGCACATATTTGCTGATTGCATATAGATAGCATTTGTCTAGTGAGTATTTACCGAGGCATATTACCAGATGAGAATTTTTATGTTTGCCTTGGCGGAATCAGGCCAATGCGATTCAGAACCGGCGAATGGCATGGAGGTGAACGGTGAAAAGATCGAACCAATAGGGATTTTTGGAACACATCAAAAATTTATTAAACACCCCAAAAAGTATGCTATACTTACTGTCATACTTAAGTTATCCTAAATATTTCTAAGTACTTGGATTTATTATACCATTTTTTCGAGCATACTTGTCCCCATTATTTTTCCTACTTTCCGAGTAGAAACCATAAATAACCATCCCACGTCATCGGCCTCAGAGTCATGCACTCAGCATTGAGTTTGCCTATCAATAGCTCGCCCCTGATAAGGAGGCATCGAGTGAGCTTGCAACTTCTGCCTAATATTAATTTCATCAACTTGGCCAAAGTGCAAAAGTCATGGACAGCCGGGGAAAAGGCGGAGAAATCCTCAAGAGCCATAATCATGCGAATGTCAAAGTTAATGCGACGCAGTATCAAATTGCTATAATAAGAAACACAAATATATATACGCGGCGGTCCGTGATTTGACAACCGACCCCAAAAACAGTGTTCATCATTTTGCGGCTGTCATTGTGGGGAATTGCTTTCGGCCATGCCAATCGGTTTTTCAGATTTTTTTGCCGCAGATTTGGGCATGGTTTGGGTGGCGTTTAAGTGATTTGACGCCTCTAACTCGGTACAATGGCTTGTGCCTTGTCATTTCCTCGGCCAACCCCAAAGTATATCGAAGATAAAATCCCACTGCAGAGCCTTTTCCTCTGGCGTGATGGATTTATGCCTCCTTTGTTTTCAGTTCATTTGGGCAACGACTTATCTGCATTCCTACCCAATGGGCCAATGTATAATCAGCGACACTGCGTTTTGTATTGCTATCTTGTATGCTTAGCTGTAGTTCAATGCACTAGTTATATTTTATACTATTGTTTAAAATAGGCAAAGATAAGTGAAGCTCTTTTTTGGATATAAGGTTGATTAAGGCTATTGAACACCGCTTATAAAAAAGTCAGTACAATTACATAGTTTTACTAATATATTTTTAAAGTTAGCTTAAAAATGTATATGGAAATTTATATCAATACCTTTTATTTATTTTCATACTATAATTTTTTCGATAAACCACTTTTTTGCCTTGAAAGAAAGCTGAGATGGATATTTTGGCAGCTTTTATTGTTTTCAACTAATAAATTGAAAACGTAATCTACTTGAGCAGCAAGCAATTCCGCATCTTCGAATAAAACAAATAAAAGCAAAGCAGACAAACACAAATAGTTCATTAAGGAGTGCAGTGATATTTCAAATTCATTTGTACGGTTCCCGTTTGCGATTTGCATATTTATTTGAAAGGGGGTCCGTTTCCATATCTATTGCCATTGCTATTGCTATTCCTGCTTTCTATTTGTGTCGCCTGCGTTGGCTTTCCGTCAACTGTATCGCAGTTGGGGCCCCTTAAAATCTATTCATGGTAAGTGCTTTTCCAAGTTGGTTTGCTCTGTTTAATGAACTGAACATGAAGAAATTATATTTTGCCCAACAAGCATGGCGAGCGAACAACACACACCGAGAGCCGAATGTATCTGCCAGATACGAATGCCAGGAATACACCCTGCCACACCGATACACGGACACACATACACACAGTTTAATTTTTGCTTGTCAAGCTTAATTTGCGCTTGAATGCATTGCTTGTGTGTGCGTGTGTGGTTGTCCTGGCCGCTGCGAGTGTGTGAGTGCTTGTATCTGTGTGTTTTGGATTGCATGCACGAGTGGCAGGACACGGCAGGAAATGCCAAAAGAAAGAGCCCCAAATCCCCCTGCGGATTGCATTTGACGAACGAGAGTCCTCCGCCCAGTCAGCATTTGTTTTTGGGGGCGTGTGATCCAATCCCAGGCGATCCGGCCCATCGCTCATATTTGACTGCGGTCGTTGGCAGTTGTCAGCTCGGCGATCTATGCGGGAATAAGCAGAACACTTACCGCAAATGTCGGCTATAAACCATCTATGCGCCTTCTTTGAGGGGTGGGCGAAGGCTGAGGTAGGTATCACACCTCGCTGGAAATTGCCTAATCCCCTTGTGATTAAAAATAATTCTCCAGATTTGCAAGACAACCTTGTAGTATAATGTTAAAACATCCCTGTTTCTAAAAGAAAGAGAACTACATGGTTATTTCAATTAAAATTAAACTTCTGTTTAGAACTCATCATAAAAACGCCCTATAACTTTTATTCCAAATGAAATGAGCTCTTTAGTGTATAAGTTTGTGCCATCAGATATTCAGATTTCAAAGTTAAATCGACTGCTATGCTCTTGCGGTGCTCTTTGATTCCCACATCCACTTGGCAAATGTAAAATTTAAGCGAGGGTTAGCCGGGGATATTGCCAATTCTCCAGCAGAGCAAGATGAAATAACACCATCCACTAATGCGCATTGATTTTCGCATTTCCACTGGCGTCATTTTCCATTGTTATCCGTCGCTCTTGTTGTTCAGCAACGCTTTCCCGACGGTTCCTACGGTTCCTTCGGTTCCGACGGTGAACTAATAGCAGCGGATGTGGTTAAAAGCATTTGCCCGGCTACCTTTTTCATAGACCATTAAATTTGCATTTGCTAGCGTTCGCCGGCGCGATTGGCTGTAAGGCAGGCTGTTGTTCCTGCCATCTCCGTCTTCATCTCAAATCGGGGATTTTGGGAAAGGAGAAGGCAGGGGTAATCGACTGGGTACTAAATATTTAAATGACTTGTTTCTGAGACACTGAGGCATTCCATGACGCAGCCACAAAAGGCTTCCGAACCTCATTTGATAAATGAGAAATGATATGAGCAACTATTTCGTGTCAGCTAGCTCCATTTGGAGTATCCTTAAAACATAAAAAAATTCCGCATATTAAAGGGTGCATTCAGTGAGTTAAGCTATAAAATATAATCAATCTCCAAGCCAATGTTTACGTTTTTTTTTTCATTTTCATAGTTATTAATTTGGAAAACATTTATTTGGTTATTCGAAAAGTAAGCAAAAAGTTCTGCCAAAGCGTCCTAGGGATAGGTCGCCCAATATAGGTCTTATAATAAATGAAAATAGAAAGGGCCGTTAAAATTATTGCTAAGTAAATGTAAAATTGGTTCGATGCCAAAAACAAAAGATCCCCCCTTCTTTCTGTGGGAACCTGAAGCCTTTCAAGTATCCTCTGGCGACAAAACCTGTTTTTCCGTTTTTTATGAGTATTTATTGGCTGACTCATTTTACTACCCATCTTGGGTCTTCTTAAATAGGGGGGCGATGGATAGATGTCGTCGCCTCCATTGTCATTGGTAACAGGTCTAGCAAACCTTTTTTCTGGTCGTTTCTTAAGAGGATTACGTTTACCTGAAGTAGGATTAACAACGGCTACATTCCCAGGGTATCCAAATGGCTTGCGATCAGTATTGACTTTAGTTTCGAGTTTAATATTATCGGGCGGCTTGGAATTTCCCCTAATTGGGAGCTCAGGGCGACCCAAAGGTTTGCGATCACTATTGACTTTAAAACTTGCGGGTGGCTCGGAATGTTCCTCAACTGGGATCTCATTCGGCTTTTCTAACTCACTTCCGGATGGAGTGCAGTTCGATTTTTCATGTATTCCCGCCTCTTCTTTTTTTAAATGAAAATCTTTCGGCTTCGTTTTTTTATTGACTTTAATACTTGCGGGCGCCTCGGAATGTTCCTCAACTGGGATCTCATTTGGCTTTTCTAACTCACTTCCGAATGGAGAGCAGTTCGATTTTTCATGTATTTCCGCCTCTTCTTTTCTTAAATGAAAATCTTTCGGCTTCGTTTCTTCTTCCGGAGGAATGGTTTCTTCTGATGGACTGGTTTCACCGTTTCCCAAATTCAAGTCAAAGTTATAGTTATTGTCTATTATAAACTCGTCCAAAGTAATCTTCTCATTCTCTGTAAAATAAGATTCCTCTAACAAAAAATCTGGCGATTCATTTTCTATGCTGAACTCATCTTCCGAGCGGTGCATCTCATCATTTTCTGTATCAGAGCTGAAATCATTCCAAGGCGTTAAGACTTCGGACTCGTATAGAGTTGTATCATCATATTCTCGATTTGTTGCGCTCTTTTTGGAATACATCTTTTTGTTGGTTTTAAGAAAAGATTTGGTTGACTTTTTCCCGAAATTATGCTTCTCAACCCTGCCCTCTAAGAAAAAATCTGGCGATTCATTTTCTATGCTGAGCTCATCTTCCGAGCGGTGCATCTCATCATTTTCTGTATCAGAGCTGAAATCATTCCAAGGCGTTAAGACTTCGGACTCGTATAGAGTTTTATCATCATATTCTCGATTTGTTGCGCTCTTTTTGGAATACATCTTTTTGTTGGTTTTAAGAAAAGATTTGGTTGACTTTTTCCCGAAATTATGCTTCTCAACCCTGCCCTCTAAGAAAAAATCTGGCGATTCATTTTCTATGCTGAGCTCATCTTCCGAGCGGTGCATCTCATCATTTTCTGTATCAGAGCTGAAATCATTCCAAGGCGTTAAGACTTCGGACTCGTATAGAGTTTTATCATCATATTCTCGATTTGTTGCGCTCTTTTTGGCATGCGTCTTTTTGTTGGTTTTAAGAAAAGATTTGGTTGACCTTTTCCCGAAATTATGCTTCTCAACCCTGCCTTTACAGTGTTCTCTGTGTTGTCTAGGGGATTTCCTGGCCATTTCCAAAACGCGTTTGCCAATGGGATTTACAAGTTGTGGATTCAAAAGCATCTCAAATTCGCCAATCTTTTTCCTGAGGGGCTTATCTTCAGTCTGAACCTGCGATACATTCACCATAACCGAAGCTTTGGTTTCCGACGAGCTACTATTACCAGGATACTGGTCGACTTCCCAGGCCTTTGTTTTAAAAAAATTGTTCATGTCCATTCCCAAATTCTTTATGTGTTTTATCTCCACGGCTATTGTCTGACCATTGGTATTCAACCAGGTGGTTTTGTTCTCCTCATGTGCCCTGTGTTTCCGATCCTTCTTCATCTTCTGACCAATTGTTATGAGGGAAGTCTTCCGATGGAGGCCATGTTTTACTTTGCAAGATGGTGGCTGCTGTAACTTGTGACCTTTCACCTTTTCCCCCTTCTTCAAGGATTGGTTGGCTATCAACTGGTTATGAAAACGTTAAGTTAATGCGAAAAAAAATAAAATATTACAAGCTCACCGGCATTTTTCGATGTTATGTGGGTATTAGTTATGTGACTAGCGATGGAATTAGGAACTGTACTGACTGTAGTGGCTGCTGACAGAAAGATCATGTTTTGGGGAAACCTACTGTGTTTCTTAGTTTCTCCAAAAAACACAATTTATAAAACAAATTCAGTCCCTTTAAATTGATTTAAAATTTCACATCCTCCCACCTCCTTGCCGACACTCGGAATCCTTTAAAGCTCCACCGTCATCGGCACCAAACAGTTGGCACGTGCCCGATGCATAAATCGAAGTGGGATGAGTATTGTCGACATCTGCTTCTGGTCTGGCGCACATGAATCATTCATGAATCGTTTTGGCACAAATGCAAATCGTGCAAATCTTTACAACAAACAAAGGCCGCCCCTCTGCACCGAGCACGCCCGCATTTCGACACGGAAAACGCGAGCTAAACAATGTAAAATGTTAAATAATTATTTAAAACAGTCGGGTGGTCGGCGGGCTGGGGCGGCGGAGAGCAACAATAAAATGTTTACTGTTTACTTTTTGGCAAATTTATGGCCTAATGCAGCTGGCACTTGACCAACCCAACCCTCCGAAAGTCGATTCCACACCAAAAGCTTGGTATGCGAAAAAATCATTCACACTGCGGGTTGGCGGATATGTAAATAGCACAATGCAACATAAGTGATTTGCATTATATGCCCATAATAATACCACCGCAAATACAATTTCATTTTTCAAACATAATTCAGTGATTTAAATGGTTCAAAAGGCATTTGTACTCAATGGAATCTAACCTCTACTTTTTATACACTCGTGTTTCGGTTAAATTTGTGCTTAAAATTTTTCAAAAGGGGTCCTAATATAAGAGATTAGCATTTTTAAGAGAACTTTAAAATATCTAAAATACACTTTAATAAAATACGGTACTATGCTTAAAGAATGGGAACTAACCTCTACTTATATTCTGATATGAAGCCTATCCAAGCCCGTTTCGCTTAATTTGGTTTCCGGTTAAGTGTGTTAACCAGTTTAGTAGTCAAATCAAAGGCTCCATCCACAGCAGCGACCACAATAATCAGAGTGGTAAATATGTAATCTGTCAAATCATGGAATTAAATTAAACAACACCTTCGGCAGTGCCAAACAGAGCCAAATGGAACAAGCCAGAATTTGGAAGGAAGCAGAGCTCTGGACAGGCAAATGTTTGACTCTGGCACATATGGCCTCGAGAGTGGAAATTTTAAAGCAATGCGAGCCAACCTGGCAATTATATTTATGTTCCCATTTACCAAGGGGCATTCTGTTTACTTGAAAGCAATTAAAAGCAAACCAGAAGCAGGAATACAAACAGCCAAACGCCCGTTCCCCCGATACTTCATCATATTTGTGTGCGAATATTTGCTTAGTTCTGGCCCCAAGATAGGGGTTGAGTAGCTGGGCGGCTGGATGGCTGGATGGGATGATATAGGGGGCACTCCAACTGAAAGGCCTCGCAGTAAAATGGCCACTCAGGAAACGAACTTCGTTTATTGTGTCAGGGATATATATCTCTTCTGAATTGTTTGTCTGAGTACGCTGGCATCCCGGAATGTGGAATGTAGAATGTAGACCGTGCCAGCGAGTCAGAGCGATGCACAAATAACCTACGGGGCCATAAAAGAAATACGTTTACTACGTACTTAAATTGAGTAAACGCTGCCATTACACAGGCTGCAGCAGTCAGAGATCCTGGGATCCCAGGATCCTTGAATCCTCGAATCCTCGAATCCTCGAGTCCTCCTCCCAAGTATTCAGTTTTCCGTTTCCAGCTTGCGTTTTGTCCCTTTGTTGTATTTTCGCTCTACTGTTCTATTATTTTGAGTGCACACAACCTGCTGCTGCAGAAAAAGGACAACACAATTCAGGACGAAGCTCTGAATGGGCATAGACCATTTGAGTTGTCCGCTTAGATTGGGGCTTTGGCATTGCCCATTTGGGCTTTGGTCTGCCCCACTCATCAATTAATCTCGTTTGCAGCGCTTGCTCAAATCAATTAAGAAGTACCACACGCCGATTGACGATAATCGAATTAACCCCGTTTCGCCTCAACAATAACAAGGGGCTATATATGCCTGCTCCATATATCAAACCGAGATGGGTGCAGGATTAAAGCGAGCCGAACAAATATTAAACTGCATTTCACACACTTTCGAGTCCTTAGACCCGAGTTCGAATGCAAATTCCTACTTTAACAATCATCAGCTTAGCCGAAAGCTTTAACTTGAGGCTAATGGAATGGAAGAGAGTAACATTCAACCACCTGACTTGCCACTTTGCCAGCGTTTACATTTGCACAACAGTTGCGGGCTCGGATTCAGATTTGGATTCACATTCAGATTCGGGTGGGGAGAGGGCAAAAAGTGAGATACAGATACAGTTCAAGATACATTTTAAGCAACAATCAAAGCTTTGCATTCAGGGCATCTCCTCTGATGGCAAAAATGTTCGATTTCAAGTGGTTTACCACATAAATTTGCACTTTGCCTTGTTTACAAAGCCATTGAGGGAACAAACAGAAAAATAACAAAGAAATGGGGGGCAAGTGAGACCAGCAATTGAAAAATGTGAAGCGGTGAGGTCGGCAGGTTGTGCCGAGCTAAGTGAGGTAATCAGGATAATGTCTGAGTGCTTACTCAGGGATAGGTCTTCACAAATTGCAAGGCCCTACTTATTTTCCTTTATCTAAATAGAATTTATGGTATCATTGTTTATCCAAGATATAATATAATGAAGGAATAAGGAGTGGGTAAAGCTTTTTATTCAAAATACTATTACAATAAGTGGTGCGGTACAGCTTTTTATTCAAAATATTATTACAAAAGTTTAACTTTTAACTACAGTCCAAATTTAATGCCCGCTTGGCATCTCTGAAGTACGTCTTGAAGCGATTGAGGTTTATGGAATAGTCCGATTTCTTGAACGTTACCATGTTGGTGAGAAAGATACACTTCTCGGTACTTTTCCTGTGAAGCTTGCGATACTTCCCTCCGCAGGGCGGTCCAAGTGGGCTCAGGCCCCCTTGACACCGATCGTTATTTGGGTTTGCTGATTCTGATAAACGAGCACGTACCTTGGAGTTCGAAGGGGTTTCTTTGGGTGGACCAACAAGGCTGGCACTCATCTCCTTGGGATCGTTGGTGAGATAATGCCTTGAACGGCTCAGCAAATCCTCAGACTCTTTGACATGCTTTAATAACTTTGCTTTTTTGGGGCTGCTCAGCTTCCTGCCACTGCCATCGAGTTTTTCCAGCCTTCTGTAGATGTTGTGCAAGTCCAGGAATATCTCAGCTATATCATGATCCACTGCCTGCACTTGCTGAACATAGGATTCCAGTAGTTTTTTGATATGCTGAACCTCCTTGTAGACCGTGTCACAGCTCAATAATTCGCTCTTAATTTTGGGCAGAGCCACTTCCAGTATTTCATTTACATTGAGGTCGGCGTATTGGGGATCTGCTTGAATTTCCTCCAAGGTCCTTGCCACAATTTGCCTCAATTCTGAACTGGTTGTTTGGGAAATGGCCTCCAAGGAACTGCTGCTTATAGCAAGAATCGAGTCCACTTCGCTTAGCACGGTGTTAGCCAGCGAACTATTCGCACTTTTCTCATTCGTTTCAGTCATAATTTGGCCAAAGCTATACCAAAATTTTACCGCACAACAATTTTGTTAGGGACCTAATGTTTTGTGAATTTAAAACAATTTTTGCTGTTAAACTGACATTTTTTCTTTTGAGAATATGTGTGTTCTAGGCGGAAGTATTACGTTTTCCCACTCATTTTTTAATAGGTTTATTTTCCATGTAAAATGTAAATTATTCAGCCAAAATCCTTGGCAGATTTCCCTGATTTAGCCCTGGGCTGTCGGGCCTAACTCAATTGCCTAAACGGGAAGCAGCGCGCTATTTCCTGCCTGAAGTGCACAGCCATTCACTTAAACCCACTCATCTGATCCCGACTCTCATTCCGACTCGCCCCTGCCCACGGCCAACCATATTTCGTACTATTTTTATGGGGCATGCAAAAAATTGCCAGGCCAGAGCCGGGCCCTGCCGAGTCAATTCGATTCGAGTGGTCGAGATGGTATATGGTCGACGGCCGATGGCTGGTCCGTGGAGAGTTCAGCGCGACGCTGAGCGCTGTCAACAATCACGAACCAATTGTCTATAAATACCAGCAGCGTTAAAGCAAACTCATTCGGATAGGGCCGTAGTCCGTAGTCCGTGGTTCTGATTCGGAACCGGGCCCCTCGCCTCTCGCCCACCGCCAACCCTGGCGAAGTGGGGAGCCGGAGCACCACTGCGACTTCCGCCCTGTCCTTTTTCATTACATCGCATGTAACTTCCGGTTTGTTAAAGCGACACGCACTGTGCTCTTGTCCTCGCTCTCGTCCTCGTCCTCGAGCCGAGTTCAGGCTCCGGTCCTTCGGCAGGGCTGCTGACAACCAAGCCAGCAAAAAGGCCAAATATGAGCGGGACTCACGATTCAATTGAACAGTGATCGGATCGTGACTATAAAAATGATTAAAATTCCCCGAGGGGAGATCTCGAAAATGTATTTGTTAAGTATCTATTCCCATTTTAAAGTAAAGTGCAGATGGTCTTAGAAAAAGTATTCTTTCTAGTCTTCTAGCATAAAACTTAAAATGAGTTATAGGACTTTATTAAAACATCAATAACTATTAACATAAAAAAATATTATTGATAATTTATGTTAGCATTTAAAATAAGTTATGATTACTCATTAAATTCCCTATTTGATATTTGAAGAAAATAAAAAGTGAATATATGAAAGAAAATATAAGAGCCAACTTATTAATATAACACTCAAATATTTAATGTACTTATGAGAAAGGAATAATTGACACCTATCGATTAGGTCTCTGGGATTATATTTCAGTCCTAACTCCTCCAACTGGCAGCACGACATCATCTCTAGGACCCACGCACAGCGAATCGCCATCGAGCAGGCACAGCCCGACTGGGGCTTCCGTGTTCCGTCTCCGTCTCCATCTCCTGGCTGTGCTGGCCGGCCTCTGCGAATCCCGATTCCCATATCCCCTGAATCCCCCGATCACCCCATCCGCCGGCCCTCGGGCACGACTGATTCAGTGTTTGTCCGCACGTTTAGAACTGGAAATGACAAATTCACCGTAGGTGGGCCCAGCGATGGGACGGCTCTGTTCTGGCCCGCAAACTCATCCCGCTTAACTCCGCCAACACGTTTGCGACTCAGCAAACACCATCATCAATTTCCGTGGGGAAATCACACAAAATTTTTGCACAAACAAAATGTTTGGTTGGTCAGCGGCAGCCGAAGCCGGAGCAGCCAGAAAAAACGGCGAAATGCCCACGAATTTTTGCATGTGACTCTGCGGTGGGGGTTTATCTTCTGTATACCGGTTGGTTTTTCCGACTGCGGCTTAGACCAGCGGTGGAATATTGAATGAAAGAACGTGTATCTGAGCTTGGGTTCATTAACGGCGAATTTTACTACATTTTTCAGCCCTGGGCAGGGCTGCATGAAAACTAAATGAAAATGAATCTGAGTATGTAAAGATATCCACTCACGAGTAGGAATCAATGTGAAACCCATTGTAAAATTTCATTATTATACCTTACAAAATGTTTGCTAACAACTCAGCCACTCCTCCTAGCTCCGCCAACAAATTAAGTTTTCCGCACGTTTATTTTGGCCCACTTGTACTCTACTCCAGTTTAATCCCACCTATTGACCCATTACTCCCAGAGCCACTCCGAACTGTGGCCCAATTAGTCGCAATTCTGGCTCATTTGTTGCACTCACTTGCCGGGGGTCAAAAGTCCCGGAGTCTCGACCACCAAGTTATGACGAGGTGGGCGAGCGAGGGTCGCAACTTTATATCTTTTCCTGCAGCTCCTTCCGGATGTTGATGCTCTTGCTCTTGTTATTGTGGGCCATGAGTAGTACTGGTCCGTGTAATTTGCGTTTTACTTCTGGTGAAGCGTAAAACTTTCAAAAAGTCATCAAAAGTTCTCTGAGGCGGACCCACCTAAGTCGGAGCATTTTCCAGATTTTTTCCTCGTTTTGCATATGTTAGCAGAGCAAATTTCAACGCCTGCAAGCTGGCCAGAACTTTTTAAAGTCGCCGCACTTCGGAGTTCATTTAAGTGGGCATAATTTAAGTCCGGCTTGGTCTTTAACTCGGGGTTGAGCAAAGACGGGGAGGTGTTTCAGCTAATTAGCCAATGCCAATGGGAAACGCACTGGGAGTAAACTCGATTCGATGCTATCGGGTTGCGCCTTCACCCCCCCAGCCGACTGCTCGATTCAGCTTCGTTTACTTTCGCCTCTTGTAATTGCAAAAGTTTATCTTTATCTCGGCCAAAGCAGCGGCAACTAAAGCGGCAAATGGTCGCATTAAAGTAATTACATTCACTGCCCTTCCTCATGCAAAACGAGCGCCATTCGAGACGAAACAGAGTCCAGGAAAAGGGAAAGTCGGATAGGTAAGGTCCTATGGAATGCGCGTTGATCAGAAGTAGCCCCTCTTTTGTGCAGAAGTCAGCGGAATGATTGGTAAATTAGTTGTATGCGGGGTGCTCAAATTAATTAAAGAACATGTGGTATGTATACCGTGTCTTATACCAAGATCAGAGCACCTCTATAGGAAAGGGAACTTCGCAGGCTGAGAGTGTGTCAAAATCAGCAGTTGAGTAGGTGTATTGACTGACTAATTCGTGGCAGAAAACCATACCAATGAAATGAGATAGGAAAACAAAGCTGAACTCTAATGATTCCCACATGGAAATCCGGTTAATTTTCGAAACTTTTGGTAATCAATCAAATGCTTAAACTCGCCTTGAATCGAAGCAATAAGCTGGCTCTGCCACCCAAGCCAGGATGTTTTAGGGAGATGGAAGGAGATGGAGGGACATAAAAATGCCAGAATAGGAGGATGCGAAAGCTCCTTGACTTGTTGGCTCCTTGGCCTGGTTTATTACCAACTCGCATTCGCTCCCGATGACAGTCGTCCGCTGGCCGAGCAGCTGGGCCCGATGCGAGGGCACTCTCACTTAAGAAGATTAAAGACTATTCGTTAGTGGGACTGCCTGCAGGTCGCCGCTCTGTTTTTGTATTTTTTCTCACTCGCCAGCTCGATTTTCCGCTTGCGGCTTTTCGCGGTCTGCCTATATGAATGCAGCCACTGGTGACAACTTCATTTGTTTGCGGCATCTCTTACAATCAGTCCTAAAAGCCGCAAAGTCGAATTGCTTTTTATGGGGGCTGCTCCTCCGTTTGCCTTTTTTCAAACTGTAAAATGG
This sequence comes from Drosophila biarmipes, assembly GCF_025231255.1. Taxonomy (NCBI): domain Eukaryota; kingdom Metazoa; phylum Arthropoda; class Insecta; order Diptera; family Drosophilidae; genus Drosophila; species Drosophila biarmipes. The sequence continues at coordinate 2,108,895 of NC_066612.1, read as the reverse complement.
TATACAGATACCCTTCCATGCGGATTTTAAAGAATAATTATTTACTAAAGTATTTTACATTTTTTTAAGCGCATCCCTAACCCAAATACTATTTTGGAAACAGTAAGCTCAAGGTTCTATCTGTCCTGTCATCGCCACCAATCGTATTCCCATTGCCATATCCCCTACCCACCTTCCATTATTTCCCGACATCCCCCACTTGTCGAATCCTCGAATTTTCCTCGCCCTGCGCCAACACAATTGTAGCTGAAAACATATTTCTGCTGCATTTGTCGCCGTTCCGTTCGTCAGCCAAAATGCAAATATCGCACTAAACATAAATCGAAGCATTTTCAATAAATTCCCACAGTGTCGACGGAGCTCCTCAGCTTCTGCCCACCCAGCCGAGCCCCCTCCTCGCTTCCACCACCAATCTTCCATCGAAGCGAGGCGAAAAATAATAAAAACTAAAAACTTGTCAGCGAAACAGTGAGACACGAGAACAATGTGTTTCACTATTTGCAATTGAATTTGGCACTGTTGATTTGCTGCACCCCACATTCCCCTCCCAATCATCGCAGCCATCGACTCTTGTATTTTATTTGAAATAGATGCTGCTTGGGCGGGTGCAGATATTCGAGCCGGATCCGTTGAATTCCCCTTTTTTAATTTTTGAATTGTCATGGGAATAGTCGAAAAGGGAGTGCACACTAGATTTGCAAATATCGCCTGATTGACAAGTTAATATTTATTTGGGAATTTAGAAAAACAAACAATTACCTTACTAAACAGTTTCTGTTTTTTATATGGCTGCCCAAACTATTAAACTGTTCGAATTTAAGTGTTGGTAAAATGTAGAATGTAAAATATATTTTGTGCATATGATGAATAGGAATTTACTTTTATTTAAGATCTAGAAAAGCATCTACTCTTATAGAATGCGTAAGAAATGTATTTAATAAATAGGGATAATAATATAAACATTCATAACTAAAATTAAAATATTAAAAAAAAAACAAATGGGTAAAATTTTTAGGTTTCCTCAAAACATATTTCCTTTGAACAATAAATGTAGGTTGTAATAAAATATCCAAATAAATTCCTGCGGCTTAAGCCGCTTAGAATATATGTCAATTTGCTAGTGTTTTAGATTTATACCATTTTTACCAATGGCTGGCTCTCTTCGAAAATCTTTTGCGCTCTCTTATACGGCGAGTCCTGAAGAGTGCTGTGCCGGCTTTTAGCCCAGTTGTCCTGGCTGTTGCTCCACTTATTGGCTTCGTTGGCAGCCGAGTTTCCCTGGCCTACCGCAAGCACAAACTTGGTCAACATTTCCCGGCGCTCCGCATTCAGCTGCTTCTCTCTAATGGCTGAATCGGCTCTCTTTTACCCCCAATTCCTCTCGCTTTCCCGGAAATCCTCTCAGTGACGTTGGGGCCTCGTGAGCCGCGTCGCTCTGTGTCAGTTAGAGTTTATGTCTTCATTGGATTGGGTCTGCTGGAAATTTATTTGCATGCCGGTCAGGCCTTGCCCCCTGGAGTATGCTCTATAAATTAGGCATAAATCAGCTGCACGGCAAATCATTTGATTTCATTTGATTTGACGAACATTCAGACCTGTCTCACGTAGCTCGTGCCTGGATGGGCTTAGGTGGCCAAGTCCAAAATATTCGGGATTGTCAAGCCAAACAACTGGCGGGAGCCATTGATGAGTGAGTGTCAAGGGTCACAGGCAAGGAAGTGGGCTAAGTCCGGTAGGCTGACACGGCATTGATAAGCAAATAGCCATTTAATGGGCCGAACCGAATAGTCGAGGTAATCAGAGTGATTAGCCGCGAATGAGGTTAAGGGGTTCATTTTTGTACTCCGCTTATCACGATCTGGATACTCAGAAAATCGATGAAGGCGCGGGGGCAGCCAAAGTCACCCCACTCGATAAACGCATCTATCAATATATTTTATGGTGCATTTTCGAACAAATTTACGATGCGCCAAAATGGAAACTTTTGATGTAAAAATGCTTTGGAAGGGGCTTGGGTGGGTTCGAATAGGAGCTTACATTGTTGGCCAGGTTGACGACAAAACAGACAGCCACGTGTGGCCATAAAAACCAGTACATGGGTGTGGGTTGTCCTCCTTACACCCATTGAAACTTGATTGTATTCCAGAAATGTTTTTCGGTTTGTCTGACCTAGATTTTGTTTTACTTTTGCATCGTGGCCGTGTGGCCATGGCTCCGGCTCCGGAAATAAATACATATTCATTAAAATAAATACATACACTTTAATTATTTTGTATTATTAAAATACTCTTTTGACATAATCAAATATTCTTCTTCAACAACATTAATTGCAAGTCACTATGGTCACTTTATTCGGTTTTAAAAAAGTGTTCGTATTTATAGGTGAAAGAGACATTTAAATTGTGGAACCTATTAAAATCGAGTTTTAGATAGTAACTCTACTTGCCATATTTTGGTAGCACAAAAAACTATTTAAAAATATATTTATTTTGTAAATAACTGTTGGAAATCCCAATTTATAAAGCACATATTAAAACCAACTTGTTGAAGGCTACATGGCTCAGAAAAGTAGGGTCGTAATAGATACTCTAAACCGCTGTTTATATTGAGCTTTATATGTACTCTTGCCTTTTGCGCCCTGCGGCAAGTGCGGTGGTTAACCCCTTCCCGAAAATGGGGATGATTTTTGCCGCGTCATAGAAAATACGCAATAAAATCAAATCATGCTCGAAATTTGATGAATATTCATGGCATTAAAAGCTCTTGAATTATTAACAACGAAGACATTCAGTTGGCCAACTGCTCTTCGGCGAAAGCACTTGGCCAACCCGCACATCCAAGTACATACGTAGTATCCTCATGCATATTCCCGTTCTATCATCTCCGTCGATGGCTGAAAGTGTTCAATTATGAATTTTTGACAATGTCGAGCTCGAGTCAGGAGCAGAAGGTGCAAAATGGGCAAAAAAAGGGTCTGTGGAAGGGGGAGCGGGCTAACAACCCCCAAATGGGTCTGCAATTTCACCTTTGCCGGGGATGTGCAGTGAAGAGTCATTGAAATTGCCTTTGGCAGAGTGCATCCCACTGATCCCCGGAACAGAAAAGAGCGATGCAAGTGAAAGTGCCAACAAAGGCGCTGATTAGACGATGGGGCAGACAAAAGAAGGAAAGTGTCCTTCTGGATGCATGTTAATTGAGCCGGAGGAAAGGGACTTTTCAGGAGTGTGTGACAGCAACATTTTGCTGTATGAACAACCCAGAAATGGTTTTTCTCTTTTTGCCCTGCCTACAATCACACTTCAGAGTTCACTTCTTATCCAAAAAAGAAAAAAATAGTAAAAAGTAAAATGGCCAATCTTTCTTAGTCACAAATCGACCTTTTTAAGTCATTGATTTCTCCAGGATTTATGACAAACAATCACTCTAGATTTCTTATGCCTCCCTGCAGAAAACACCAGAAAATGTTTCATTTTTTGCTAGGCAAAATTGTACTTATTGTTTTCTTTCACTTTCGGTTTATTCGCCTCACAAAAGGTCAGACTGTCTAGACGTCTCAACGTGGGTATACAAAAACCCACGTATCTACAATTTACGCTGAGTGCGTTGCTGGTTTAAAATATTAAAAACAATAAATATATTTAGGAAATAATTTTATTTTTACTGTGAAATGGGAAAATGTTGTGCAGAAAATTCGTTCTTTTTAAGGGTTGTCAATTTTAATGGTGGAAAATACGTCTTCTCACAAAAAACGTAAAAACATTTTTTATTACCTGCAAACTTTTTCTTCGGAGGAGCCCATTATAATATGTACAAAACCGAAAAGGACATAAAAAAGGAAATCAAATTATGACTTAATTATTCCTAAACGCCTATTACCACAAGGACACAGATGCTCGGTATTATTAGGTTTGTCTCTGCGCAGAAAACCACAGGGAGAATGTTGATTTCGCTGCCGTATAAATAACACAGGAATATTTGTTACTTGGGTAAATTGGTCACGTCGTCGCTTTCAGGTATGAAGCGGATATTGTAAAATTAAATTGATTCTCTTTTGCCTACCTCCGCTTTGTTTGGCTTCTGTAGACTTTATTTTTCGGTTTCTGCCCTACATAACAGAATGGATCTATATATATATTTTGTGGGCAGAATGAATAAATATAAATGCTGGTTCATCATTCTCATTTTCATCAAGAAAACGTTACGAATTTACGTGACAGATTAGTGAGTGATAGATAGAAAACCAGGAAGCAGAAAATGCCAGACGAGGAATTTATTTTTAATAAATTTTAAATGAATTCCAAAGCCAGAATAGGGGACTTTTAAGCCCTGTCGTTGGGCGTGTGCAGCGGAAGGAAGTAAAACGTTAGAAAGTTAGTTTTAAAATGGCTCAAATTTATTGTTAAATCTTAACGGAATGGCTTTCAAGTGTTTAAAGCTTGAAAAAAGTAATGATTTATTATCAAAAAGTAAATAGTTTTATTAATTAATTAAGAACCTAAAAAAGGGTGATAAAACGCACATATTTTTAGCATCTTTCGTGTGATTATTCTCTTGAAATTGACCCCATTAGCTTTCCAATTAAGAGCATAACACCTTATTCCATATCCCACACATCCTCTGCTTTGTTTCAATTCCCTTCGACCACTGTCAACAAGCACATCAAAATGTAGAACAAAGCAGCAGCGGAAAATCGGAAAAAGCAGCGAAGGAAAACAACGTGAAAAACACTTCCATAAATGAAGGGGAGACGCCGAAGGAAGCGCAACAATATGTTGCAATTGTCTGGCAGCGCGTTGTAACAAAAGTGAAATTCTAACATCACGTAGGATGTACAAGCAGTGAAAACAAAGGAAAAACTGGGAGTAGGAGCATCGGAAAAGCCAGAGCCACGTATGCGAGCGTTTTGGTGGCGGGGCTCCTGATTTTGTCGAGCAGCGATATCGTCATATCGCCGTATCGCCATACCCCCGTCACATGGCCCTGGCGAGTGTGTGATGGAGATGGTGTGTCCATCGCAGTTGCCGTGACAATCCCAATCACAACAAGAACAAGGACCCCGGAGGCAACTGCAGGAAACAGTGCAACGAATCCACATCCACATCCGCATCCACTTCCAGCGCAACAACTGCCCTAGTATCACGATAATTGGTACTACGCGAATGAGTTTCTCCTCACATGTTCCGCAAGGCAATAGAGGCACGCCAGCGGCTCGAATCCAAACAAGCAAAAAAGGACAAATCTTGGCTTTCCACTGCAGGGATGGGTAAAATTGTTTGCTCCCTAGTCCAGGAAAAATGTGTCCAGATCTAAATATTGTGAACCAAATGAAATTTTCAAGGAAATCTACTAATATATCTCACATTAAATATTTAAGTAGATGTTCGGCAGGATTTATCTCTATCAAAAATGGAATATTAAAAAAAAGGTGAACATTGTAATCAAAACTTAACATATTTAATTAATATAAAAATATTTATTATGTTGCTACAAGAATTCAAGAGATAGTTTGTAGATCATAACCGAAAACGTTGTCAAAGTTAATCGTGCTTACACACTTGGCAACACAATTGGCAACAGTCCTAGTTTGTGTTTAATCTGTAAGAACCTAAGTGTTAATTTTCGGCTAGGAAATTTGGGACAAGTGCCAGGAGCAGAGGGGCTTACTATGCTTGCCAGGTGCCTTTCAAAAAATTTACCGAACTAGAGTTATTTCTAAAAAAAGGGAAAGGAACAAAAATAGTTAGAATTTTCTTAAAATTAGTTTTAAATAATTAATCAAAATCTTTAATTTTAGGTGCTGTGACAAAAATAACACCTTTGCTAGGTAATAATTTTCCAATGAAGTTGGAGCTCACAGAGCTTACAGTCCTGAGCGTTGAAAACTGAGCGGGCAGGTGAACAAACTTTCTATTTAGGTTGTTGGATTTGAAGTCAAGCAAGTCCTTTTCCTGTTTTCCCAGCAAATGAAGCATTTCGCGTTTTGTTTTGTCACTCCCTAAAAGCCGCACACAATTTGCGCACACATTGTCAGCAAATCCTTTGCATCTCACATGGACACATCAAAAACCGCATTTATCATGCACAAAGTCAACTCGCCTAGGAAGTTGACGACGGAAAGCTTTTTAGTTTGCTTTTCTGTGTTTTTAGTTTGTGCAGGTTGGAGTAGTAAAAAGAGTGTGTCTTTTTTATATTTCCTTGCGTGGGGAAAATTAAAAGGGCTGGCAAGGTAGAAAATACGGGTTTATTGTGAGGGTTTAAGCCCTAACTGAGCAAAAGATTGTTGGTTAATCCTTCTTGGCTTTCAGTCAGTATTAAAAGATTTTTCGCTCTTCTTAGCTCCATAAAATAAATAGTTGATCTTAACCTTTTATTAAATTTTACAGAAGTGTTGTACTGATAAAGGTATGTTTTTAAGTTTTTAAGCTTACATAAGCCATAATCTCGAACTAAATAATTCATACATTTATTTCTCACTTTTATTGGGATTTTTATGGTCCTATTTTAATTATATCCCAGCGATAAGCGCAAATTATTGAAAATAAATGTTAAATGTCAAATGCGACCGTTAAAAACTGTCTCTGCCCTTAAATGATTCAATTAAAGAAACAATTTGCATACGATTTTAAACGATTTTTATTTTTATTTTGACTTTTTTCCGCGACAACAATTACAACTGCAAATAAATTACATTAAAATAGGCAGAGCAACGTGTACGTAGACAGCGAAAATTAAATGCCAGTCGTGTCAGTTTAAGTTCATCAGAGCAGGTCGAATGCGGGTTACGCGAACTGAAAAAGTGTCCTATAAAAAATATGGGGAAAGGTGGAAAGAAGCTACAAGCCACAAAGGGAATTTCGGATTCCCCGACTATCAGAATGCCATAGTGGTTATCATTCTACAAATATTTTACCACCTCAAGACCATAGGAAAATATTTTCTATGTGAAAGTTCAGAGCCATCAAAACCCGTATAGCCCGAGAACTTTGTAATATTCGATCGTGCACATCCACAAATGCATTTCCGCTTCCGTGTGCCTCTGCTCGTTATGTTGTTTCAGTTGTCTTTTCAATTTGCATATCAATGGGCAGCGGATTCCAGTCGCATCCCCGGCCGCGCCCAAAATGCATCCATCAGCATTTCCATATGTCGACATCCTCATCGACAGCAGCGGAAAGGACGAAGGACACTTTGGCCAGGAGCGAAGGCAATCGGGCAATTTGTTGTTGTCATTTGGCACCTGTGAAGTTGTGCGCTGCACTGCGCGTTTTAAATTCATTTAACCGCAAAAATGTCAAGCCACAAAAGAGTTAATGCCACGCCCATTGGCCGCCGCCGCCGCAGCCGCCCCATGCTGAATTTAATTACTCAAGTGGCGGGCCCACGAAAAAAGCGGCAGGAAAGAAGTTAGTCCTGCAAGCGGCTTACCCTGCATATATCTGTGTGAATTTATGGCCAACTTATGGCCATCGGACATTATTTTTTCCCATGCGGCTTTCATGTCCAACACGAGCACGAACATCATCAGTGGACGGCGAAAGGAAGATGCTCCGGCTGGCAGGACAGACAATCTGAAAGAACAATGCGACATTTTCTTTGATTTTATTTCCCCCGCCGAGGTGCGTTTTCCTTAACTGTTGATTGCGAAATGACAAATGAGTTAAGTGAAATAATTGAAATGTATTTTTCACTGTCGCATGTATTTTTAAGAGATAAGGAAAGATACCTCACCAGACTCAGATATCTGTTACACGGTTTGGAACTTAAAACGCTATAAAGTTATATTAATAAAATGCTAAATATACCAAGTATGTTGGACGAACTTCCCTATCAAACTTAAGAAATAAAAGAAAAATAAATATTATATATTATTAAAAAATTATTTTGCACATTAAAATTGTAACAAAAAAACTCTTTGTTTCAGAAATTTAGAAGGTTATCAGTAAAGTATTGGGAAATTGCGCTTAATACTTTTTCATTGAGTTCACTGGAGCCTGTTTATATATTAAGAAATTAGAAAAATATTATTTTGATTAATAAAATAAAATGTAAGATATCTACCTTAGCCGAAGCCTTTTCATTAGTGGATTATGACTACTTCTCCTTAACTTCTTTGAGACAACACACTTCACCCGTAAGTGATTCAAGGTGGACTAAGCAAAGCTCAAGTCAAATATTTGGTGATTTCCTTCCTTATAAGTATCCTAGGAATTAGAATATAGATATTAAACTATGTATTTATTAAGTTCTGTGCACTCCAGGGGCGGTTTAGAGCAGCGTTTTAAGGTTTTGCCATCTTGTATTTTTTTTTTGCCATATTTGTATTTTTTTATATGACTCACTGCATTTTTGTTTTTTTTTAGTTTTTCATACATCGTTTTTCAGCATCGTCACCAAAGCAAAACATTAAGAATCATGTTTTGCACCCAATATCACTTTCTGTAGACACTTTTTAATAGAGCCTTGTCAATAAATGTTTCATTTTCATAACTTGTGGGGCGGTTTTAGTTCGGCAAGATACTCCATCTACATCCACCCACTGAACGACTACCTTAAATCTCTCTGACTATTTGCCACCTTCAACTTAATGCTAAAATCCAGCGAACTGGGAGCGCTGGACGGGAGGGGGGAACGTCGCCATTTGCCCGTAAGTGCCAGGTTTTCGCATCCCAATGGGAGATTCCCCTGCTGCAGGCAATTGCTGCTACACACTACGTACTACTGCTGCCTACCGAGAGCCCCACAGAAGTCCCGGCTAAAATATTCGATTTCTGGCACTTGCCAGCCAACTCTTTAAATATGCATTATGTACATTTGTAGCACGCCCCGAGGCAGAGGTTTGGAACCGAAACCGACCGGGGGGATCGGCCAAAAGCCTTTGGTGCTAGTGCCTAATGGCACTTAAGCTTAGGCATCCCCACGGCCGGAGGGGATGGGGATCGGCAGGTGTAGGTGTGTCCCTACCTCGGCCCACTATATCACGACTGGTTCTGGTTCTGGTTCTGCTTCTGTCTCTGGAACGTGATTCGTTGACGCCCTGCGCCTTTGGTTTGGTGCCGCATCTCGCATTTTTGCCTAGGTGCAAATGCAAATTCAGGAAAATCAGATTTCGTCTATGGATTCCTTGCTGCTCGTGCATAATTTATACGCACAATGCAAGCGGCAGCCAACAGTTGGTGAGGGATTGCACGGGAGCGGAAATGGTGTAATGGAGGATGTAATACAGATATACCAGATATGGGCCATAGTTACATACCTTTCTTCAAGAAATCGCTTGGAGATGATGGGTATTTGAGGTGAGAAAGCGTTAAGATACAATAGTAATAATCACAATTAGGAATTTTGAATTGATAGGTAGAAATACTAATATAATGTGCTTCTTTACTTCCCTAGTCTCAGCATAAGCTCATTAGAGGTACGTAAATAAGTTCTCATAAATGTGGCTGCCGTCAGAGTCTAAGTTGATTATAAAGACCCAGCATATTTTAATTAGGATATGGATATTTAATAAATAAATTGCTTTCCGATCGTTGAATCGCTGGATGCAGCTGGGTAACTCTACCCCGCCTGTTGTCCATATTTTATCCAGTTGCTTTGTTATCGGGATATTTTTTCACCATCCCGCAGTCGGTGTCTGCAGCAGGGAGAAAGGAAAACTGCGCCAGGGAGACGCCGAAATGACGCCACTAAAGTCCGTGCTGCATAGCCGCGGGCTGCATTAACACAATCTTTGTAAATAAGCTTTTATCCGTGCCACGCAGCGGCAGCTCCCCGCCCTTTCGCCACGCCGGCTTTCTCCGCTTTCTCCTCGCAGACGTATTGTCCAAAACGAGTTGGAAACGGGGTTCTTTATCTCTGTGCGCTGGGGCTTTTGTTTGGGCAACAACAACAGGAGCAGTCGCCGCGGAAGAAGCAGCGGCGGTTCAGACGTGCAGCGGGGCGTATGCGTAATGTTTCCACTTTTTGTCCATACATATGCCTGCCAGTGTGTATTTGTGCTGAAGTCTTTTGTGTGCCGACGGTTGTAATTATTGCTACTGCTACCGCTGTTGCTTTCCTCCGCGTTCCAGCCATATCGCAGCCCCACACACTCCCGTGGCCGTAAAAAACCCACACATTTCTGGCCTTTCTTTTCGGCCCGGCTTGTTCTGGGCTCTCCGGTCTTCGGGCCCTGGCAACTCCTTGTTTCGCCTCCGCGGCGCTTGTTTCAGTTTTCCGAGCCTTTTGTCTGCGCTAATTAGCACAGCTTGTGGCCTTTTGACTGAGGAATTGCCTGCCAGCCTTGCCGCGGCAACGAAGTAGTAGTGCTACGAATGTGGACTAATTCCCAGTGTTTGTCCAGGTTTCAGGGACTTAATCAGAGGTTATATCGAACTATCACAATGGGGGAAAACTCAATTATAAAAGGAAACTGATGTATGTTAAGAGAACCAAAACATAAATTTGTGTAAGGAGAGTCCCCTTGAATTGGTTTTTAAATATGTGTAAATCTCAAGTAAAAAAGAAAGTTTATTACGCCTGTCACAGTAGTCGATGAAAAATTATAAAATAAAGATTAAAACTATGTAATTAAGTAAAAAGTTATAAATTATTTTAATGGCTATTACTTTGATTTTTATACAGCAGTCAAAGATAAGAAATATATACATATCTTTTGGCTGTACGAATATTTAAAGAATTTACGTTGTTTTAAAATTGAAAGTAGAGCTGTAATTTTTAGTTTCTCATTAAGATATTTTTAGTAAAATATTATTATATTTTCCAGTACACCTTACATTACCAAAAATATTTACCATATATTACTGGTACCCTTAGTTTAATCTGAACGTAACTAAATTTGATGAAAGCAGGGATCGATTAAAATCCATTTAAAATCATTTATTATTTACAGCTCCCTAATTTCAATGCCATATAAAATGGTTCTTTTGGAGGCATCCCTCTACATACCCACGTTCACCCTGTTAATTCTCAGTGCCGCCGGCGCAACCTTCATCCATTTAGATGAAGCACATTCATCAGCCCGCTTGTGTGCGACTTTATCCCCAAACTGTCAACTCGACATAATTTCAATTCCACAAATTCTAAATCAATTAATGTTAAGCTCTAACCGAAAATTCGGGTTTTTTCTTCCAAAGAGGGGCGGTGGGCGGGATGCACTGCCCCAAATTGGAAACAACAAATGTCAGCAGTTTTATGTACTGCAGACCACCGGCAGGCAACAAGAGCAACAACAGCAGACAAATACAATGTATAAATGATGATGTGGCTGATGATGAATGCACAAGGATGTGCCAGGGCGCCTGTGTGAGTGCGAATAAAAGGACATCCCTGCGTGTATGGGTGTGTGTGTCTGCGTGTGTGTGTGTTTGTCTATTTGTGTGCATGTGTGACAAAGTGAATTCGAAATTTGCATACGTTGGCTTTACGACTGAATACAGGGAAAGAGTTTGCCTTGGCTACCAATTTACGAGCAGATCACCCAAATTGAAGGACTATCCCATCCGGACGTGTGTGTTTGTTGCCCTCCTCGCTTGTCATTTCGAATTTCCAAACATTTCTCGCAAAAAATAAACGATTTTGGCTTGAACCACTTGATTGCGGTACTAAATTAAATTATGGCGTTACTGAATACAGAATACATTCTAAATTTATGCAAATTTCTGTGCAAGTTTATGTCAGTGCAAATGTGTGTATACCGAATGCTGAAAATCTCTAGGAGTGATTTGGTATGTATTTTATCCAAATGATTTTTAAAACATCACTTAGTATCTGCAGCTTAGCAGTATTTTTAAGTGCTTTTAAGGAATGTTCCATATCAGTGTACGAATTGTTCCACCTCGTGGTGATAAGGTTGAACCCTTTTATTTATGGCTAAAAAAGAAAGAGTCCTGTTTATAATTTCCGTTCCAACTCTTCACTTTCACAAAAGCCCACTTTTATAAGCGAGCCCCAGCCAGCTTTTGGTTCAATGCGTTTTCAGCCATTTCTCGTTAGCCTTCGTTCACACGATTTCCACCTGAGTGTCTTGGAAAGCAAAACGCAGCTCATTATGCAGTCTATTTGCAATATGCTTAAGTAACCAGACTCCCCGGTTTGCAGTTTGCAGTCCTCCACAACCCACAGTACAGTGCCACCGCCCCCGACTCCGTGGAGTGCATTGTAGTGCCACTTGGTGGGCTCCGCCGCCTGCCCTTGCCCCCTGGGGCGGCCCGGCGCTGATGTTTTGCGAGTGCTGCGGTGAAAATTAAAATTACTTTGGTTACGTCAAATAATGTTGCCTGCGGTGCTGTCCAGGACCCAAAGAAGGACGGGCCAAAAGGATGCCAAAGCCAGCATCTTCAGCGGCAAAAGGCAACAATTTATAGTGGCCGCCGAAGGAGTAGAGTGATAAATTTGACATGGCCGGCGCACAGCCCCAGAAGGGGGCGGCAGTGCATTCCAGCCCAGCCCGCTGTTCATAAATTTTAATTATGCCCGGTACGGAACAATAGCTGATGATATGGTGGGTGAAATGCAACTGAGCAGCCGGAAAAGTCGAATACCTGCAATTAAGAGGTATGTTTAATTAAATTTTTACAAATACTTTTACTCAACTATTCACTGGTGTAAATGCAATCGCTGTGAGAGCTCTGAGATCGCCTTAAATAATTGCATACCAAGTATTGCGATTAAAGCCCTATTTCCTATTAAAACAACAAACTTTAATCCTTGGCCCATTTTCCGCTTTTCGCCGTCTCGAATTGCAATTATGCTGGCCTTTACCTCACTGGAAATCAATGGGAAAATTTTTATAACGAGCTGAAAAAAAAGGAGGGAGGCAGAGAGACAAAGAGCTACTTGCATGCAATATTTTATGGTAATTTTATGCAATAACCGTTGAAATGTTTGTCATCAATTTTCTTAACTCATATTTCATATGCCTCCCCCACTTTCGCCCACTTAGTCAACAGAGGTCTGCACTTTCTTCGCGCGGTTGGGCGGAGTTGAACGCCAGCTGGATAGCCGAGGAGCGGGTAAGCCGCCTGAAAGCTATAATTTCAAGCACTTTTTATTTTAGACGTTGTCTACGCTAAGCGCCCCCCACCGCAGAACACCCCACTTGGCACCCCTGCACCGGGTTTTACCTTTTTCCCTCTCTAAATGATTTTAAGCCAGACGCAAAGTGCATCTAACTGGTAGACAGGGTACTATTTTTTGTACTAAAAAAAATGGATTGATAATTTACGTCTTTCAAGTATTTCTACTGATGACAACCTGTCCTTTCATTCGCCAAATATGATGTTTGATTTGATATAATATGATAGATGTCCGAAGAGCACCCTGTCTGGCTCAGCACTTCGGTGAGGTATCTTGTATTGGGGCTTGTTCGACCTGAGCTTGAGCTGTGCCACCATGAACTCTCCTTTCGCAGTTGCCGAACCATTTTTATTCGCTCCTTGGTTTTACGCTCGGCTAATGTGATTTCCAGCGAATAAAAACGATAAATCTATGGGTAGTCCGATGATGATGATGACTGCGGGTGGTGCGGCGGTGCTTGAGCAGGGGAGCGGTTTCGTTTTCAGCATTCCTTCCCAGATATTTCGCTGCCTTTACTAACGAGGCAGTTAAACCGAATCTGCGCCAATTTCTGAATTGCCCCGAACTGAAGCTAGAAATTGCAACCCATTAAATGCACATTTTTGTCTGTGAATGCATTTGCTTGTATTTTTTAGCATTTTCCAATTTGGTTTTTCTCGTTTTGCCTCTCGTACATTTCGCTTTTAAAATGAAAATGGGAAAGTGTTTGGGGAGGCAACGCCTATAGTTGCTTAGAAAAAGGGCAGGTGGAATACTCAAAAATCAATAATATCAATAATATCAATAGTCCGAATGTAAAATGCTTAAAGTGGCAAGTCGCTCTTATTCTGTAAATGCTTTTTAATTTTACATAAGTAACTCAGTTATCATAGTGTACTTTTGATTACGGAGAACCCGTAATCAATGGCTTGATAAGAATTATTGTAATTATAAAACCGAGATTCCCAATCGATCGGCGGACATTCGCGCAATGAAGACCGCAGTAATCGGAATTCCAGCAATCTCCGGCGTTATTCTGGTGATTCTGCTCCCGCTCCCCGGATCCAGTCAGTTTCTCGACCCAGCCTGTGGAATTCGAGCAGTACCGAAGATAGCGACTCGCATCATCAATGGCCACATTGCAAAGCAGAACTCCAGCCCCTGGATGGTTTTTCTGCACTCAACTACGGATTTGTTTGTGTGCGGTGGAACTCTGATCACAAACAGTTTGTATTATAAAGAAAAAGTATAAACTTTAATTAAGCATTTTTTGAGAGAATAGTTTTTGACGGCATTTTTTTATAGTAAAGGTATCTCTTTCCTTTAACAGAACTGGTACTTACTGCAGCGCATTGCTTCATTGCCAACCAGCAGTTGTAAGTTATAAATAAAGTTTTACATATTAACAAACATTTAATGATTTCTCTACTTTTCACAGAGTAGCCCGCCTGGGTGAGTATGAAAGAACACGAAGTGAGGAGTGTGTCGGATATTACTGCAACTTCCGAGCCGAGCACATGGTGGATGCGGGCTTCAGGCACCGCCTGTACAATCCAAATACTCATGCCAACGATATTGCGATCCTCCGACTAGCCAAAAGAGTGATTTACAGAGGTGGGCACTGAGATTCAGGAATACATATAATTCATAACAGTCTATTTTAGACAACATAAGGCCCATTTGCATTGTGTGGGACGCTAGATGGAGGAAGTACATCGACAGCATCGATGTGCTCACCGGAACTGGATGGGGCAAGACCGAGGCGGAAAGTGACAGTGATGCTCTGAGGACCCTCGACATCCGGCGACAGCCCCCAGAGATATGTACTCAGTTCATCGGCCTGACCATCTCTGGCAGCCAATTCTGCGCTGGAAACTGGGATAGCAACCTGTGCAACGGTGATTCTGGAGGCCCAATCGGGGCTATGGTCCCATACAAAAACAGCCAGCGCTTCGTTCAGATTGGCATAGCCAGTTATACGAACAGAAAGTGCCAGAAAGCCAGTGTCTTCACGGACATTCTGAGCCACATCGACTTTATACTTCGGGTATGGAGGCAGTACGGCAATGGTCAAAGGCTGCCCGTCGCAACGACAACCACAACGACGAAGGCCCCAACTTGGTGGCACACTACGCAGATTCCACAACAGACCTACGAGGATTATGATTCTGATAGCTCTGATAATTCAGATAATACCCAAGAAACGCATTGGGATTGGAGCTCGCAGTGGACTCCTGGCGGGTATTTCCATTTTTCCATATGGTAGCTTTGACTCATTTACAATAAAATTTCCCCTTTACAACCGCTTTACAACTTTAACTTTATTATGATCAAAAAAATTCTACACCAAAAGGCACCGTACAGTTTTTTGTGTTGAACATTTATAGCAGAGAGATTTTCTTCACAATCAATGGAATCTCTTACTAAGAAATGTTCCACAACAACATTTCCTGGAATCGACGTTGATAAGCTGCGTTGTGGCCATTATAAATCGGAGATACCCGACTGATCGTCCGATCAGTTTTCGCGAATCCATTATAGACCAGGTCCATATCAAGTGCAATTTCCAGTTCAATATCAAATTTTCCACTTTTAAATTATATAAATTATATAATATAATTTATTAAAATTATCTAAACATAAAAAGCTGTGTTTGATTTAAAAACAAATACAAAACCCCTTGCCTCCAAGGATGCCAAATTTCTACGGGAAGAAAAACATTTTCCGAAAAAATATTGTGTCTTGTCATAAAATATTTAAATCAATAATAAATACAGACATATGTCAGCGCCCGAACATCAGTTTTCTATGTACTGCCATGGACAAAATGCACACAGCAATTATTATTTTTGTTCCGGCTAAGCTTTTGTTTTGTTTTTCTGGGTGGCATGGAAATGCCTGCCGGGGGGCGGGGAAAAAGCAAAGCAAAAGCATTGCCAACTAATTAAACTGATGAGAGACAAAGCCTCATGTGAAACAGTAACAAGCAGTAACAAAATAGCAGCAAATACTGTCTATCTGTCAGCCATCCACCCTGCACACTTCGGCCCATCCTATTCCCCGTGCTCAGACTGATGTATGCAAACAACAGCCAGGAGTGAATCTACATCGGTATCTGTCTTGTTTTGGATGCCCTAGAACCAGGGCAGATACATTGGTTTATCTGGGGGATAGGAAATGAAATATAATAGACCTCAGCAAGGTATTTTTATGTATAATATACGTGGAATCAGGGGAAAACCTTCAGTTTATAATATTAAAGTACTATATTTTCCAGTTAGTAAAATACAATGTAACAACATTTTTTATAAATTAAAACGAAAAGGTTAATATTTTCTAGTATCTAAAGCTTTAATGTATTATCATGGATATATCTCGTTCCTCACATTTTTTTAAAGGGCTTTTTTGTTCCAGAATTTCCTAGAAAGGGTAATAAAAATTTGTTGTGATTTACGCAGATTCTCTTTCCGGTTGTATGTGCTTTTTTTGCACTGTTGTTACGGCACATTTAAACAATTGAACACACTGGCACTCGTTCGATGGTCAGGCCATGTGGCTTCGGGTATGCGTGGCATTCGAGCCCCAAAAACGAAATGTTGTCCTGGCATTTGCGCAATTTCCCACAATGAAAAATAAATAGGTGCTGGATTCATTAGGATTACAAGAGTTTGCAGTCGACAATTGTCGGAAAAAGCGGAGACATCCCATGTAGGCGTGTAGAAATATAAAATCAGATAACAGTCAATTCAAAGTATCTAATTGATGAGTCCGGCCCTGGGCTAGAGAGTTTTTGATAACAATGGAGCTGCAGTTGTCAGAAAATGCATCATATAACATATCATATAACGTAATAGTCTTAAAATTCTACAAAAACGCAAAAATATAATAATGATATTAACAATAATAATGCTAAGGTATTTGTTTATATTCCTTTTAGTTGCTGGACCATTTTCCATTTGCCCTTCCAAACTTTGTGTACATATTTATCACTGATACGCAGACTTTCATTGCTGTTTACCTCTGAGTTGAGGGACATAGTTTACGCTGCGCCGCCTGCTAATTTCAATGTAGACTCTAATTTCCATAGCTGAACTCCACTTGCCTGGCAAATGTTTGCGAAACAACAACTGACAGTACTGGCGCAATTTCTGCACTCGAAATGTTGAGCAAATAGAGTTTTGAATGCATATGCATGCGTTTTGTTTGGTCAGGAGCAGCAGGTTGCGACTGCCGTGGGTCGGGTGTGAAGAGTCTGCCAAAATATTTAGCTAATTTATAAATGGCAGAGCCTGTCCTTTGCCATCGACCATTCTTTTTTGAGGTTTGCAGTCAACAAAAGGCACATGACACGTGAGTGCTGGGCAAACTGCATGAAATTTACTTGGTAATATATCAGGCATATTGTAAAATGAAAAGCTCATGAATGACCGAAGGCAATTTTCCCTTTATTGCCGGAAAAAATAAAAATATAAAACTTGATATTTACTGTATATTTCGTATATTACATTTTTACATACCTTCTGGAACTTGCAGAACATCTTTTAATCGGTGCTTTATGTAAAGTGTTATGCACAATATCCGGTTTCGTATCTTTCCCTGGCTGCTTTCAGTTGTATCTATAAATATATATACGTATTGCACAACTGCAAACATAATTCATTTTAAAAATCGATTTACCCGCTGGGTCCTGCGTCCAGTCTCTGTGTCCTGTGACGCAGACGTCGTCGCTGCAGTTTATGAGCTTATTGTTTACGCTGCTTTCAGCCATAAATATTTGCAAAGTGCTTGTAAAAAACAAAAGGTGGCAAGAAACCCGGGGACAGACAGAGTGTTGATGATGGCCAAGAACGCCACGATGCGGATGCGGCAGTGGAGCGTAGATGCAGATGGGAGCGGGAGGAAGCCAATAACTTTGTTAAACGCCATCGAGTCGAGCGGCTTTTGTTGTTATTCCGCTCGGGTCGGAGTTCGCACAAAACTTAACTTTTAGTTTGCATGTTTCAGCCATAAATGGAGCTGAAGGAAATTGAAGTGCCCATTGTCCTGGCTGGAGAGGGATAACCAGCTAGAACTGCACGTCAATATGTATAAGAGCTCCATTGGCCGGCACTCCGGCTCTCGAAGCGCCCAGAAAACAAGCGAACCAAATCTATAATTGCCCCCAAACAATCGCCAATCAAATTGGGATCCATCCTTCCATCGACCTCTGCCCTCGGACCCTGTCGTGACTGCTCCTTCCACCCTTCCTTCCGTGTTAGCGCACCCAAGCTATAAAATTTAATTTATTTGTCTCTAATAATTTCCCACGGCGACTGTTTGTTCTGCAAATGTTTGACGTTCAAGTGCTGATGTATACACGAATTTCAGGTTCAGGAAGTTGATTTGCAGGCTACGCAAATCATTCGAAATGGTTTGGCTTATGGTGCGAAAAAAATTTTTATTTTAATCTGGCTGGTGTTGGGATCTAATAATATATATTTTATGACCAATCCAGTTTTTTATCGCTTTTAATTCCCTTCTGCTTATCCTTCTTCAGGGTTGCATTTCCAAATACATCAATACCAAGTGTGACCTTAGTCTTCTTAGTAATACAAAATACGGTTACTAATAAATATTTTTGCAGGGTATCCAAAAGTCGCTGTGCGTTTGCTCCCCAACGTGCACACTTGTTGTACCGATTCCTCAAGACTTCCCCGAGCAAATCTGAAGGTAGCAGGATCCGGTAGGGGCACACACACTCCTCTTCCAGCAAGTCCCCTCTCTTGGCCAAACTCATAACTTCGGTTGGCTTGCGTGCCAATTTGAATTGAACCGGAGGTGGCTCGAGTGGGAGCAACTGGAGGAAGGCTCGTAAAGTTGCTGCTTTCCCCACTTAAGCGCAATTGGTGGCCATAAAAGCCACCGCGCTCGACTCGAAGGGATGGTCAGCAAACAGGGCGGGGATAATAAATAATTAGATCGTTTTGGCCGCAAATCGAAACTAAATGCGGCCAATAATAGCCAAACCCAGAGCTGCAGTTAGTTGCATTTTTTTCCAACGGCTTCTATTCCCGCTCCCATTTTGAGGATGGCTGCACACTTAAAATATAGCATGGTAATATATGAAATTTAAACAAGTAAACATTTTTGTGACTCAATATCTGTTAAATTGTGCAACTGCCGAGAAAATGCCTAGAAATGGCTCTTGAATTTATAAATCCCAAATTTTTCGTACTTTCTAATCTAGGAAACCTCTTCGACATTTTTCTGAGTAGCAGAGGCGGTGTTGCTGTGGCAACTGGAATTTCCAGCCAAACAATTGACTTATCATTTGACTTTGTGCCGAGCAGCCAATCCCCTGGGAGAGATCGAAGGGGACAATGGCGAAATTCCACGCAATCGGCTTATGCTGTTGACATTGCTGCGGTTTGATGCCACTCCCAGGACCTGCCCCGCCCCACCCTCTGACCACCTGCCCGATTCTGTGGCAGGACATCGCGAAAGCCAACAACAATCACCGAGCATGGCTTCAAAATGCGAAACAAAGAAGAGCTTGTCGCAAAATCAACATTGTTGACAAATATATGCGCATTTGGGCGGGGTCGGATGCGCCAAGCTCACGGCAATTAAAACTGGCCTTCTTGCTTTTGAAATAAAAACAGCAATTTATGATTGCCATTCTGTTATCACAAGGCAAGCCCTCTCGTCTGCACAACTAGGTAAACATCTGGAAGAAAGATATGTTTGCTATATTCTATATTTTATGATTTTTTAAGGGCTATGAAAAAGTAAAATTAGAATTATTGACCCTTTTTCATATATAATATTTAGTACGTCAAGGGTTTAGAAAACCATTGCTTTAATTAGTAACTTGGATTGGCAAGGACCACATTTTTTCGACTACCTTAAAAAGCCCTACAACCCCATAAATTTGCATAGATTTGCAGAGCATTTGACTTGCGGACCTTTTCCAAATTAAATCTTTTATTTGCGATTCCCTCTGTCTGCACTTTGAGGCACACGGGGAAAGGAGTCGAACTGGCCGAGATAAAAATTCAATTAAACCCGGCCCAAACCAGCTAAAAACAACTGGCACGAACGCCTTTGTCAACTAATTACATGTCGGCGACCCGATGGCCGACGAAAGGTTAAAGTAATTTGCAGTGAAACGTTCTTTGGCTCTTAATTGGAAAAATACGTTTTCGCATTGTGTGACAAAGGTGTGATTTATTATATTGAATGGCTGTTTGGTTCATCACTCTTTTTCTGCTCTTTCTGGCTTCCTTTGAACCCTTAGCTGCTTTTTATGTCCCCCTGTTTTTTGCCTTCAATTGTCTGCGAAGTTTTTTTATTTTAGATTAATTCCATTTCGATTTTACTCTCCAGACAAATTTGTTTGCCAGTGCTTAAAGATTTTTGGGTTGTCTTTTTAAAGGGATTGAAATTTAATTAAATTCTTCAATTGAATACCATTTTTTAGTGATATAAATGAGATTAATGAATAGCTTGATGCTCTTGTCAAAAAGCACCCCAATTTAATTAGTGCTGCGGCAAAATTTAATCAGGAAACGTACAGGAAATTAACTTACGACGTTCAATCATCACAAAATTAGATAATTTCAACATTTCATTAAAAAGTAGAAAAATAAAATCAATGATTTCCCGAGAAGGGGATGAGGCCTTAGTAAAAATCCGTTACTGAAGTATGACAGAAAGATAAATTAGAAGATTGTATCACAAAAGCATTTGCTGAATATTTCCGATTAACTTTTAATTATGATAGGAAAAATAATTTAAAAAGTACCAACAAATTTGTAAGTGGCTTTCATGATCAACACAATTTACTATATGAGCTGTGTTATGTAAACACAAAGCCGAAGCTGAAGGCTTCATACTTTGATTGCAATTAACTTGGAATTGCTCGAATCACCACAAGAACAGAACTCTCAGCTTGAGCAACCCTTGAGAGATTACAAGGCATTTCCATAACTGTATCAATACGGCCTTATGAACTCAATTTGATGATATTGTCAGGGCATTATGAAAAATCCCTCTCCATTCAATACTCGAGTGGCTAAGGTGCGTGTGTTTTAAGCCACTTTATGCTGCTGTGCACGTAATTAGTTAACAAGTTGCATAAGTCCTCAAGCCTGAGCCGTTTAAGTAGCCATGGAGCGTTGATGTTTTCGTCCTGCTTTCGGGTTTTCTCTTCTTCAGCCAGTTAGAGACGGCTTTGTCCACTTGCAGCTACCGTACACGTTCGTATAAACGTGTATACGGGTGTATACACAGAGAAATATTACAGTAAAAATAATTATGGAAATTCCATTCAATATATTTAAAATATTTTAAGTAATTTAGTTTTTCGAAATATTTAAGGTACATCAAAATCTATTTGAATGTTTAAATTATAAGTCCAACCCCTAAGTATTTTTTATTGAGTAATTTAAAACATTTGCATTTTTCGATTAAGCGATAATTGTTCTCAGTGCATGGGTACGTTTAAGCCAGCAAGGACACTTTATGCAGCTAATGATGTATTCATTTTCCATGTGCAGCCTCGCTCCTCCCCAGTGTGTCTTTTCAGGCTTTCAATTGCCGGCAAATGAAGCTCCTTGTGGGGCTGTCAGAGCGTTCTGTGTGCTTAGTGCACTGGAAAGATACTTGAATTCGTATGAGCAAATAATGCGATTTGCTTAATGAGCTTGCCAGGACATACAAAAAAGCACACACAACACACACACTCGCCGATAAGTAGGCAATTCGGTCAGAACTTCAACCTTGAACCCGATCTGTGAGCCGTAGTTAATTCCGGTGAATATATATTCACGAATTCCGGAGGGCTCGTCCCGATTCTTTCTGCCCTCCGCTCCCAGGAGAACTATAAATAACCCTTTCGATAACAAACATTGCGATGTGTTGATAATAAAGGGTTGATTTATTTCTATGCTATGTTGTGATTTATGACCTTTAATGGCCGCCGATGGAGGAGCTTGCGATGCGAGCGCCATCGCTGCGGAACGACAAAGGGAGCAGAAATTCAACAATGCGATTTAACATTTAACATTAGGCAGTTGCAAGCAATAAAAAGGCGGTGAAACAAAAATCGAAATGAGGAAGAACGGTGAAAGAACGCGGAACTCGGGGTGAATGGCTTCCCTGGAGGTTAATCACGGTCGAGACAAGGGCACATCCCACTTAAACAAAGTATATCAAAGGAAAAATAACCATTTCATTTGAATTTTTATTGGGTGGTATTTATATAATATGGTTAAATTATATTCAAATTTTCGGGATAAGAATACTGCCTTACTTATTTTAAAATACGGGAGATATTATAGAGAACAAGTTCAATAGTTTATAAAATTCTAGCAAATGTATATACTATTAGGGTTCATTTTTTGCTCTGGCTAATCCATTGCATTTCTCGGAACTGAAAACTTGATAAGCCGCAATGTCGACATTATTAAATGAACAGCCCCATCCGATCGATCTGCAGTAGTGCAATGAAGCCAGCTGTAATCGGAGTCTCAGCACTGCTGATTATTCTCCCCATACCGGGATTACCCCAATATCTCGACGGGGAGTGCGGAATTCTCAGTAATGGAAAGCTTGCGCATAATATCTCGAGTCCATGGATGGCTTATCTACACACAACCGAATTGATATTCGTTTGCGGGGGAACTCTTATCACTCAAAGTATGGCCATATATGCATCTTTTCCGACTCATTAAATTATTTTAACTTGCAGAATTAATACTGACTGCCGCGCACTGCACAAAGGCCAACGAACAGCTGCAAGTGCCTTCCTTAACCTAAAGATAGACTAAATTAATTTTTAATTACTTGGTTTTACTTGCAGAGTAGCTCGCCTGGGAGAGTTTATGGAAGCAGACAGTGAAAATTACGCGATTCTTTCGGAGCATCAAGTAAACCAAACCTTTGTCCATCCTCTCTACAATATGAAAACCCATGACAATGACATTGCCATTCTAGGATTGGAAACGGATGTAAAGTACTCAGGTGAATACATTTTATTGCTATACCCTATTGAAAAAGTGTTTTTAATATGTTGACTCTATTAACAGGGAAATTAGTATTTAATATCAATTTAACCCTTGTTCTTTATCTACTGTAGATCACATCAAACCCATCTGCATTACTTGGTGGACCACTTGGAGATGGTATATAGATACCATTCCGGTTCTAACTGGAGCTATATGGGGCTTGCCAATGGTGAAAAATGAAAGTGATGCATTTAGAACTGAGGACATTCGGCGCCAGCCCGCCGAAATATGTACCTCCGAAAATGGAACCAGCATTTCGAGCAGTCAGTTCTGCGCCGGAGACTCGGAATCAAAGCTGTGCCACGTTGACAGTAGCTCTCCTCTGGGAGCCATGATATCTTACAGAAATTACAGCCGATTTGTCCTGATCGGCATAGCCACCACAAACCAAAGGTGCAATAGGCCCAGTATTTACACAGATGTCCTGAGCCACATCGAATTTATCCTTTGGGTGTGGCGGCATTACGGAAACACTAAAGAGCCCCCTTACTCTCGGGATCTCTCTGGAAAGCTGAAACAAGAAGAAAATGATACCAATTTGGATTCGCATCTGAAAGATTAAGGATTGTTTTAATATAAACGGTATTTGCTTACAAATATTGATTTGATCTTAATGCCATTTACATCCCTATATAGTTAAAAAAGCATATAAATTAGTATGCAATTACATGTAAGTTAATCAATATTCATGAAAAGTATATAGCAAAGGCACCGAAATGGTGTGCAAAATGCCGCGGGAACCATAAAATTAGGGCTTTGCTCTCTTCAAAAATGGAAAGCGTCCACTTGAAGTGGCGTGGCGCTGCGAAAGGTAGGAAGGCCCCGAACTTCCGGCAAATCCCGATTTTGTTTGAACAATTAAAATGCCTGAATAGCCGAAGAGCCCGCCCACATGCCAACCGACAGCACATTAACTACAAATTACATTCACATTAGTGTTTCGGAATTTCGCAGCCTGCCCATCCGTCCGGCTCCTTGGTCCGTGGTTCTTAGTCCTAGGTCCTGGATCCTTGTTTCTGGTTCCTGGTTCCTTCGCTGGGCCTTCCACTGCCCGTCCTCTTGTGCTTTTCATTTCGTTGCCTCGCTTTTTTTAAACCAAACACCTAATAAATCAAAGCGGACTCCGAGAGACCCCGGGAGTATGCTTGTTAAATGCTCGTAATAAATTAGCTGCCGCCTCCCGGACCGCAAGGCCGGCCCGCCCCCTGGACACCCCGCCCACCTGCCAGACATCCTGCCCCTTGATTATTGGCTTAGCTCATGGTCTGGCCAGTTTACAATTGCCTCCTCGCCATCCGATGCCCCCCAATTGAACTCAATCGATGCCATTCTTTCTCTACACTCTGTGGCCCAGACTCATTCATTCTGCTTGCCATTTTTTCTGTTTGAGATTTTTTGTGTTGTTTTTAATGAAGTCAGCGCAAATTTTTATGCTGGGCTGGCAGTTATTGGCGGTGGTGGGAGATTCTGAGTTTCGAGATTGGGGGAAAAGATTTCGCGCGTTTGGCATTCGCCTTTATGCAACTCATTCTTAATTTCGTTTTGTTTGAACTTTTCGCTGATCATTTTTGGGGAAACTGTTTAAGACGGACGTCGGTTATTGAACTAGGTTTCATTTTGAAAAATGTAAGGCATACATACAAATCTATGAATGCCAAGCAGAATTTCCTTATGACAACATAGCAGCATAGTTTCCATTAGTAAAAGACTCATGTTGACTAAATTAGTTGCCTGTGATACATATTTGCTGCGCGATTCAGTCTAATTTTTCCTGCTGAGGCACTGAAAGCTTTGCTGCTGCACATGAGCACCTACGAACATTTTTATGAGTTGCGCGTAAATGTTGCATAATTGTTTCATGTACACAATGTCACACGCACGCGACTAACGAAGCGCTCCATGATCGGCCCAAGAAGTCAAAGTTCACGGGAAAGGGAGCAGGTGGGTCGAGTCAGCGCTAATTAGAATGCCAGCGACAGGTAGACGGCACCAACGAGCAGAGATAGTCATCAGCAGCTTTCTACATCCTGCACAGAGAGAAATCGGGGGTTACCAATATAGAACCCTTTTTTACGGTGAGAAGAGTCCGTAGGGTGATTTTACATTAAATAATTTGAATGCAAAAAAAAGATATCCCCATCAGAGCAATAAAATTTCTTAACTTTTTAATAGAAATAACATTGGATTTCTAATAGAGAATTATAAACATTTGTAAAGGAAACATTCATTATTGGATTACAAATAAATAATAATTAAAATTATTATTATTTCAAATATTATTTCCTGTGTTGAAAAATTTCGTGCCAGCCAGGCAAAGTTGATGAGAGGCTCCTTCTTGACTTGCAGCCTCCGTGCCAAACTTCCTTTCCAGCATTTTATTTGAGGAACTTTGGCGCAGAAAAGTTCTTAGGCGTGCAGGGAAAAATGCAGCGTCAACGCCTCGAACGTAGACCGAAAGTTAAATGTATCTGAGTGCCGGGGAGGTTGCACGCGCAAATGGGACTGGGGAGTGCATCACGCTAATTTCTGCAAACGCGTGGCAGGCTAAAATTAAAATAGCAACGCCGGAGATGCTTACTTTCGCAATCGGAGGCAAATAAAAGGTGGCGTGCGCTGCAAAGTGTGCTACGAAATTCGAGCAAGCTGCCTCTCGCTACTAATAAAAATGTTATGAATTTCAAATGAATACAATTTGTGCATAGTATCCCTGAGTAAACAAATAAGGGAACACTTAAAATAAAGTCCCAGTTAAAGCCTTCTTATAAAATTAATTTAAAATTTTAATTTTTTTAGCAAAATGTATAAATAAAATGTATATATTAAAAATGCTTTATTTCCATTTTGAAAACCCCTGCAAGAGTATATAAAGTGAAATGCCAAGAAAGGCCAGGACTCGTTTATTATTCAAAGGCCAAAAATAAGGGGATCCCTTATACATGCAGCAGTGAGAGGCTGAAAGGCTAAGCAATTTTTTTAATACATGCAGCAGACGTGGTCGCATGGTCACTTTGCAGTTGCATGCCGCACGCGCTCAGTTTCCCACTTTTGGCCACAACTGTTGCCCAAGGAAGCCCAAGGAAAATCGCTCCAAATGAAAAATCACAGCGCCGTGCAGCGGTGTCTCATTCCGTGCGCTCCACTTCCGGTCTCCCCCGCTTTCTCTTCCGCTTCCTGGCCCTCGGTTTCCGCCCGAGCTCGCCACCCACTGGCCGGCGAGGTCCTAACATTTTTATTGTGTTCTGCTCGGTGTGGCAAAGTCATATTCATTCACATTCATTCATTCATTCACTTCTGACTTGCAACACATTTTTATATCTCCCCTTTTGGTGTTGTTCCTTTTTGTGCGGCGAGTGTGAATGGACTTGTCTTGTTTTTATTTCACTTTCTCGGATACACTTCTCAGGTTCTTTTACTAAAAATCACAAATATGCCAAGAATAAGTCACATATTTTATAACCACATCATAAACTATAAGAACCCTGTGAAACGGAATCATTTAAGTAATATTAATTTCACTCAGAATCAAGAAATATATTTTTATTTATTTTTGAACAATGGTGTACTTCTAAAATATTTTTGGGAAAGAGTATATTTTTTAGTCGTTGTACCCCAACGTGACGGCATTTGGTTTTTATTTATTTTTTTCATTTTCATTTCCTATTTCCACATTTTTACTTCTGTCTGTGCTTTGGCTTTTTGATGTGTCCCATTTTGTGTTTGGTGTGGTGTGTGCAGTTAAAAGATTTATAAATATGAATTTTATACATTGTGGCATGAAAAATGCAAATTTTAGAAATGGCCAAAGGAAATAGAAATGGTCATGGGCAGAAGCACAGTTTTTGCCATTTCCCTTAAAAGACTGAAGACTGCACTCCTGTGGATCCCTTTCCTCCTCCCACTGCCTCTCATTTTTTGTGTCCTCACAAAGGAGTTTTATAGTTTTTTCCACCATTTTTTCCAGTCACACAGATGCGTTTAATGACTGATACAGCAAGTATTGTACCGAATGCAACAAATGGCCAAAAGAACCACCAAAATGATACTCTTCTGAAGCGCAAAAGGTACTGTTTACAATTTAAAAAGATTTGCTACAGGAGAGCGCTTCTATTAATAATTTGCGTACCTCTTAAGAATTTTAAAGCACTTGCTCACATTCACTACCCTTAAAATATTTCCCAGATTAATTCGGTTTAAAAACTAAATCCGTTCGTATTTTATATTTTCACTGCAGCCTTAAATCGTGTTCAGGGTATGGATAGGCCGTTTCAACGCCAGCGAAACAATTTCGTTTCATTACTAGATAATTAATTGCTATTTGTGCATGATTTTTTACAACCCACTCACTGAATGAACTTGTCTGCTTTTTCTGTTGGGCAACACCATAAATCAGTACACTTTTATGCAAAAATTGCCGGAAATTTTATGGGCTAAAATTGGCAGTTTGCTGGCTGGCCGAAGGACATTAATATTTATTAACATGCGGTGCATGATTAATGCATAATAATGAAATTAGTTAAAGCCTCGAGAACTGCCGGAATGCGGCGGCAAAAAATAGGATGTGCAATTTACAATTAGTGTTCAAGTTGGATTGTGAAGTGTAATTAATATCAAATGCCATCAATTATTCTAAGCTAGCACATTTCCAGGGCCAGTGTACTAGAGGGGGTGCGATAATTGACAGAGAAATCGCTATTTCCATTTAAATCAATTAAATTATGAATGCAACTAAAATAATTTAACGATGCACAGGGGCTCGGCTCCGCCCAGCCACTTGATGACAGCAATAAAATAAATTTTGTATTACGCATTGCAGTTAATTATTAATTCAATAAACTTTTGCCCACTCACTTAAAAGTATTTCAAATAATTGTCATCAATAAGAGCTCGTGAGTGTGTCTGTTGGTGAGGCAAATTACATAAATTATGCAGTTTATCAACGGGCGGGCAAAGAAATTGTCATTTAAAGAGTGTGTAAATTGTCAAGTGGCTTGCAAAAGTGCACATTTTAATTGAAATAGCCAACTGAAGGGCTTATGAGATTAATATTTAAATAAAATGATAAACCAAAAACCAAAAAAGGGGGGAAACATTTTCACATTCGGGACACTAAATTCAATTGCCACATACACTCTGCAGTGCATTGAAACTTAGCCTATTTTAATTAGTATAATACTCTCTAATTTCCTGCCTCTGAATCACTTAACATAGTGCCTCATTAAAATTTATCGACTGAGAGCTTGAAGTTTTATATGACTCTGAAACAGCATATAAATAAGTGGGTTGTTGGCTGCTGAAATCCTTTCTCGTAAAGTTTCCCCTGGCTCAATTATGCCTTCTAGCAGACAGTTGTAAAAGGGCCACAGCTGGCTGGGATTTTATGACAGCGATTTACATAAAACCGTCTAGGAAAACGGCCGCAATATAGTCGTAATTCCGACTATCAAATTAGCCTACTAATCAGTTCATCCTAGGAGACGTTTTCGAGAATATTTTGGCCTTAAGCAAAAGTTACAAATATTATCTGAGATACTTAAGTAAATACGACAATATCACTATTACTAAGTTTATGCCTACAGCTCAAACTCCATATCTTAGTTGATCCAAGTCCTCACTTATAGAATCCCAATTCGGTGCTCGATCCTTAGTCGGGGGCCTTTGAACCGGTGGAATTTGATCTTCGCCGTAATACCGCCATACCCTCAAAACTCAAAACCCAAAACTCACCCACAGTATGAGTTCTAAAATATTAAGGAAAGTAGGTAAAAAATCTTGATTAGGTTCTCAATATAAATTAAAAAATACTGCGAGAGATCAGCGTTTCTACGCATACGAAAATGTAGTCGGTAGTGTGCAGAAAGGCAATCCAGGGCACTATTCGCTATGTGGCCAATGGGATGAGTCCCACACTCTCCATCGAGAAATTGGTTTAATACGGGAAAGGGAAATATAAATAATATAAGACTGATTAAGGTTGACATTGCGAACGCTTTTGCTTTCATTTCACTACTGTCGTTCGATCGAAGCTCTCTCTTTTATATTATCAACAATGGAGCTTGTCGAGCAAAAAAATAAAACATTGAACGGCGATGAGTAAGAATTATTTTTATAACGTACACGTAAACGTATTCTTCCAAAATTAAGAAATGGAAAAAAATATAAATATACTTCTGATAACGATTTTTTCTTATATTAAAGAAAAAAATTAACTCAAAACCTTCAGTGTTTTTAGTGTATTTGTTATATAAAGCCACTTACATATTGCTGCTTCTGAGTTTTAGGATCATAAAATAGGATCGCAGTGAAAGGAGCTTTGCACCTTTGAATTTCGCGAAATGCACAGCGATTCGGGGAATTCGGGAAATGTGCTCCCAAGTTTACAGGCCGCCGACGGCAGTCAATTTTCTTGTTTACAATGGAGCACACACACACGTGCCCCCTCGCAACACCCACTTCCACCCACTGCCACCCACGCACGCACACAATGACAAATAGCAAACAATTACAAGGGGGCGTGGCGGGGTTGTCTCCGCCCCCTATCTCCGAGCGCCCAGCTCCCGTTGTTGTTGGTTTTTGGCCGCAATAAATACAATTTGCATGACAAAATAGCAAACAACGGCAGCTTTTGCCAGTGCATGTGTGTATGCGCGTGGGCAAGTGTGTGTGGGCGGGCGACGAGGCGGGGGCGTGGCACGGAAGCGTCTGCAGGTTCACTCAGCCAAACAAAACTACACACAAAAACAATCAACTGCCCGTCCAATGCAACAACAACAGCAACGAACTGTAACAAGCTCTTCGTTTCAAAAACCGAATCTTTAAGTACCCTTAAATAAGTAAATAAAACAAAAAGATACAAAGGTACCAAAAATATCTTAAATATTGCGAAATGGAATTTAAAAAATACTAGATATATAAAGTCATGTGATATTAATTTAGGTTTCATAAACCCTATCGTATTCTCCCCAAAAATTTGATACTTTCAATCCATATTTATTTAAAAGAAGAAATGGTTGCCGAAAAACGGGTAAACATGCCAGAATAAACATTTCCACTTCATTATCAGAGACCGCTTTTCATAACTTCATTTTTTAATTAAGTTCCATGCTGAATTTCAGATTTATACAAAAAATAGAAGACCATTCGCGAGGGTATAGCAGGAGCAAACGAGGCAGAGGCGGAGGCTGAGGCCCGTAG
Organism: Drosophila biarmipes; assembly: GCF_025231255.1. NCBI lineage: Eukaryota > Metazoa > Arthropoda > Insecta > Diptera > Drosophilidae > Drosophila > Drosophila biarmipes. The sequence continues at coordinate 2,078,605 of NC_066612.1, read as the reverse complement.
TTAGGCTTCTGCCGCTTCTGTGAAACAACTTATGAATATTCAATTTTACATAAAAGATTTTTTGTTGTTGCTGTCGTAGCCGTTGTTATTTTGAGTTTTTGTTGCCACTGTGCTGCTGCTGTTCTTTCATAGTCTCTCCTGGCTGCAGTCTTTTTTTGCAGATTCCTCGCTGCTCTTCATGGCTGAAAAAACTCTTGATGCCATGAAATGTGAAAAATATTGGTCGGGCCGACAGTGTGGGGCGTTACTAACTGGATAGGTTGGGCTGGGGCGCTATAAAGTGGGTACTACCGTAAAGAACTAGCCAGGATAATGCCGAGGAAAATTAACTGGTGGCGAGAAACTGGATGACATAAATATTAGCATAAGAGCATTGTTTCCAAGGCCTTTGTAACCCATGCTAAAACATATGGAACACCATGGCAACCGTTTTAGAAAAAAGATTTATAGGACCTAAAGAGATCTAATAGATATGTTTTACAATACAATCTCATTGATTAATAAAAAAATGTAACCTTTGATTTATTGTCAAATATTTCACAAATATATGTGGAATACATAGAGAGAGCTTCTTAGAAAAACAAAAGAGGATACTGCCAATTTGTTTCCGTAACAGGATGATAAAGCATATGTAGCTTTTATTGTCGGGCTTTAGACCGATCGATATTTAAAATTTCTATCAAGGATCTCAGTCCAAATCCAGATCCTTTTCGACGAAGGCGTTGTGCGCCTGAAACTTGGACACCTTCATGACGGTCAGCGACTTCAGCAGGTCGTCCATGTGTATCTCCAGTTGGAGGTCCTGTAGGCTCTGGTCCTTGGACTGGAAATCCCCTTGGAACTCCCCCTCGCCGGCTGCCCCGTCCATATTTAGATTTTCGCGCATAAAAAGACGCATGCGGTACATGGAGGCGTGGCGACACAGCTCCCGGAGATCGGACCCCGAAAATCCAGGGGTCAGCCGGGCCAGTTCCTTGAGGTTAACCGAAGGATTCAGCTGCTCGCTCTGCAGGATCAGCCGGAGGATGTCCTGTCGCTGTCTGTCATGCGGCACACCTATGTGAAATTGAGCTGGCATTCGGCGGAGAATGGCCTTGTCCAGATCCTGCGGCCGGTTGGTCGCTCCCAGGACGAGGACACAAACGTTGGCACTGCTCATCAGGCCATCCCACTGCAGCATGAACTGCGTCTTCATCATGGCGGTGGCCTCGTGGTCTCCACTGCCGCGCATCCTCAAGAAGGATTCGATTTCGTCAATGAAAATAATGCAGGGCTGGATCTTCTGGGCCAGGGTGAAGACGGCAGTGGCCAGCTTCTGGCTTTCGCCATACCACTTGTCTGTGAGCACGGCCACATCCAGGTTGATGAACCGCATCCCGGCATCCTTGGCAATGGCCTTGGCTATGAGGGTCTTGCCACATCCTGGGGGCCCATGTAGAAGGACTCCCTTGGGAGCCCGCCAGAGTTGAGATCGACGGAAGAGCTCCCGGTGGCGAACTGGCAGCACCACTGTCTCCCTGATCTCCTGGATCACCGCGTCCAGTCCAGCTATGTCCGCCCAAGTGACATCGATGTCCTCCGGTGTCACCAGATGCGAAGCGATCACCACCTCGTGCTCGTTGAAATCGCGGGTGCGGAACTTCTGGGCCGCCGAGGAGTTGAGCTTCCTCAACTGCTGCTCCGCCACCTGCTTGGCTTTCTTGCGCATCTTGTTGTTGGGATCCAGGGCAGCCAGCATCCACTTGGCACTGTAGTAGGTAATAGCCGTCACTGCGCACACCCGCACCACCATGGCCAGGATTTGGCCACGCGATCCACAGTCCGGCGAGTCCATTTTCCACACTCCAATTTGTAGCGGCAGTCCAATATCAGATAAAAATGTCAAATCGAAAATTCCCATTGCCAAGGGATTGAGTGCCTCCTGCGATTATTAAAATATATTGTCGGGTTTTCAAGCTATGAGTATTCTTTATCTAAGATGTCCATTTGATTTTTATATCAAATACCTAAAAACCTTTTAAAATAGTGGATGTGCTATCACACCCTACCTTTTTCTAATATTTTGTAAATTAATTGCAGGCGTCTTAAAGTATGCAGCACATAAAGGAGTTTAATATCGATGTTGCATACCTATAGAACCTTTTATAAAGATCTTGAAATCATATATTTATTATTTTATAATAAATTCTTTACAAAAAAATAAATTAAGCCTAACATTTATTCAAAAATAAATATACCCACAGTGGAAAATGTGGGTTTTTGTAAGGAATAAATATTACACTGGTAGGCATAAGTATTTTGACAAAACAAGAGTTTAATATACTTCATAATTTGAACTTACTTCATGAACTTCATCATTCAAACGGAATTTAAATTACCGATCCATTGATGTCAAAGTTTTAGAAGAAGTAAGTTCAAATTATGAGTATTTTAGACATTTGTTTTGTCAAAATCCTTATGCCGACTATATATTTTAATTTCTGAAATGAAAAATGTACCACTGTGGAAGGTACAGCTGGATTTTAATTTCTGTTTAACTTTTCCTGCCTGCCCCGTTCCTCCTGCCTGCAGAATTTTGATGCTAACCTGTAAGAAACGTTGGCAAATAAAACTGAAAGGCAGAGAATGGAAGGCGGAGAAGAATGTTTTCTAGTTTAGTATCTTTTAGCGGAAGTCAATGTAACAAAAGATAAACTTGTCCAGCCAGCTGCTGTTCCTTGTTCCTTGTATCTGAGCTGCGAGGCTGCCTCGCAGTTCCGACTGAAATCTTCTGAATTGGAGGCGGCAGGAGCCGAGGACGAAGGCCAAGGCGCAGGACGGCCAGAAGTATTAACTAAACACTGCAGCAATTTATCTGCGAACCCCTTTACCGCCCAATTTTCCCCGCCCACGTGGGTCAGTTCTGAGCTTTGTCTTAAAGTTTTTCCAAAACTCCCTGTTCCCTCTCCAGGAAATCGCTGTGCACTGTGTTGTTTTGAGCTTCCTTCCGCATTACAAAAGAATTACTCAACACAATGTCTGGCTGAAGTTTTTCGCTACTGCCAAATGGAGGTAGATCAGCCCCACCCTTTCTCAGTCGTTTTACTCCAATAGTTTTCATATTCCCAGTTCAGGTGTCTCTGGCCGCTCTAAAATTGGTATTTCTCAAGCTCTTGTTTGCTTTTTAAGCTGACATTTTCACTTGTGTGAGTGCTGATTAAAAATGCAGTCTAATTTGTAGCTCAAACTATTTTGTATTAGAGAACTGTAATCAAAAGTAGATTAATGCAAGAAAATGTATTAATTTTATTAATCTAAAAATAAAATGAAATACATACTATTAAAACTAACTAAAGTGTTGAAAATATATTAAACAAAAAATTAAAGCCAATTATTTGTGTATTTCTTGAAATACCTAAAAAAGGGACTTCATCCCAAAGAGCGAAATGGGCTTCTCTTTGGGGCCCTCAAAACTGATCTGCTCTTGACCTTTGGCCACTAACAGGATTTTCCAGACTTGGGCGCAGCTTTCAATGGAAATCACCTCCATCCGTAAGTGGGAGGATGCTTAGTTGCACTTGGGGGGTGGTGCTGTAAGGAGCATTATACTCTACCACCCCCTAGGGCGCCATTATGGATGCAATTTCAGTGCGCACTTTGTGCTACATCTTTAAGCTCGTTAGCGTGCCGGGAACCTTTATGTTGCACAAACGGCCCAACTTCTCCCACTGTCTATGCGCCTTTCTCTGAGCTACTTTTGAAGAGTTCATAAAAATCACTTCAGCTGCGCAATATTTCATGATTTCACTGCTCCTCAGTACCTTTCACTATCCGCCGGCTCTCGTCATCCCTCGTCCTTTGCCGAATTCTTTCTTCCTAGCGAAATTTCAAGTTTGTTCGCTCGTTCTACTGCACACACGAAGAATTTAATTATATTCGTTGTTGTTGGTGCTGTGCCTATATTGTTGAAAAAACTGAAAGCGCTTTTACCTGCAAACTTCTTAAGGATTTCGGAAAAATGTGACAAGAAGGCCAACCGTGAACTGTTTGAATGCCATTCTAGCTTATTGTTTTCTTAGGTATTTCCTTTGAGAACTAATGGAAACATATTAAAATAGAGGCTGTAGCTTTATACATATTTTTTAACAATTATTTTTATAAATTCAGTTGATTGTATAATTTTATATACATACCTAGCTAAATAGAATCCAGCCTTATAAGTATATAATTATATATTATAATAGAATAAATTTATGACGAGCTCCGTCTTTTCTTTACAGTATCAGTCATAGTTTTCCTGTCTCTTTTCTTAAGCAGTCTGCCCAGGATCATCTCGTAAAGGGTGGTGACGTGTGGAGACAGATAGACATCCAGCCTGACATGATCTTCGATTTCTCGCAAGAGGCTCGCACAAGTTTCGAGTTGACCCTCGCAGAACTTGGCCAAGATGTTCCACATTTTGGGGGAAAGTTGGAAGAAGGGATTGAACGACTCTGAATTGATGGCACGGAGCTGCAAACTCTCCCGATCGAAAGTGGCTAGGGCACACAGGCCCGCATAGAAGGTGACATCCTCGGGAGCTACGATTCTATCGTAATCGTAGCGCCCGAAGGGAGTGCTCAGAAAGTTCTCGGCTGCAGATTTGTAAATCTTCAGGCCCATGTTGGCCAAGCCGGCGGCGCAGCTCAGACGAGGCGGAACCTGCTGGGCGAGATACTCAAACCCAAAGGCATACTGCTTGGCCTCGTCGACGTAGGTGAGGACATGCCACCAGTTCTCCATGTAGATGGAAACCCTGATCAGGTTGCGGAACATGTTGATCACATTGTCGCTGCTGGTACAGTAGGGCCTGGCTCGAGCGTAAAACTTGACTGCCATCTGCAGGTTGCCGCTCTTCTCGTAGTGATCCCCGATCTCCTCCAGAACCCTTCGCACATAGGCGCTGCCCGAGTTGGACTTCTTGAAGTTGAGCTCGGCATCCAGTTCCTGCAGCATAAGCGTGGCCTCCATGGTGTTGTCCTCCACCCAGAAGGAGTCGTAGGGCACCACGATCCTTCCCCTGCCACTAGAGGTGCTTGCCTCGTTGGGATCTGGGGCAAGACATTCCCCAGTTTCCTCCACCTGCCTCAGGGACTTCCTGCTCACCTCGGCACAGAGCGTCTTGTAGAGCTCATCGTACAGCTTGACATTGTAGGTGGTCTTCACGTGGTTGATGGCCAACTCGAGGGCGGGAACACTAAGTTGCGGGCACACCTGGGCAATGAACTTCAAGCGGATGAGGCGGGGAATGTCCGTATACCGATCGGCGTAACTGGGCAGGTGCAACGTACTCCCATCCACCTTCGTCTCGTCCTTGTCCATTAAACTAGATAGTGAATCAAAGATCGTATGGGGAGGGGCTGACATTCCAAGTTTACCACTGGAACCGACAATTTTAGCTGACAGTACCTAAAAGTTTGTGATTGTAAGCAAAGAGTGTTCTGAGATGGGCGCTGTAACAAAATTAAAATAATTATTCCTTTCTTTGTCGCCCAAATTCTGTATCAAAATTTCTAGACAAGTCTAGCTATGCCTTTTACTCTACGATTAATAACTCTTTTTAGAAATTCCGAAAAAGTATATATATATATATGTTTAAGTACTTATATGTACTTAATCAAATGGATACCAAGGACCTGGCTATGGATAGGACCAACTGGCATTTGATCCGTAATCCGTATTAATTAAATGCTTTTGTATCAATGTCCATGACTTTAGAATCCTGACTTAATATATATATAATCTTTCGAAATATTATTGTGAATTTTGGGTTTTTTCCAGACATTGCCATCCAGTTATTTTGTAAATGGTTGGCCACCTAAGAAAGGCGGCTAAGAGCCAAATCAATTCAAAGCTTTGCTCGATTTTCCTCCTGTTCGGTTTTGGCCATTTTGCATTTGCGTGCGGAGCAGGAGGCGAACGACCAACGACCAGGCTAATAAATCCAGCCAAAAGCGACGCATCAATAAACCGTTAACTAGCGGTAACAATTTCTTATGTACGTGTGCACGAATCGACTCCCTGCCCCTCGGTTCACTGATTTATGGGTCTCTGATGTCTGCGATTTCTCAAGTTCTGGTAATTTGATTTTTGCATATTCCCGCCACCACCCAGCCAACCCTCGTTTGATCCCTTTCAATGCCTTTTGCCAATTTGATTTGTATCTGTATAATGGAATTTGGTTATTTCCCGGGAACTGTGAACATCTCGGACAATCTGCAGAAACAGATTCGCGTTCGGTTCGGGCTGTTGCATATTGCATTTCGAGACCATGTCGCGCCAGCCGGCTACCGAATCGCATGCCACTATTCATTCCAACTTGCACCTTCAAGTCAGATTTCGTAATTATTTTACCTTGACTAGGGAACGTGCCACCTGCAAGTATGTTTATGCAATTCAACTAGAATTTATCTGCCTATTTTATTATGTTTACTTAAATAGTCAAAGAATGTGTCAGTCAATCTGCTTTTAGGTAGTTACACACCCGGAAAATATCCAAATTCTTATATTAAAATAACAAAATTTTGTAAGGGTCGTCGAAATTAAAAATTGTTAAATACAAATTTAAAATATATATTAGTAGGAAAAGACAGATAGCTTAATACTCGTACTCTGTTTAATTTTTAAAATGTTTCTAATATAGGTTAACAATTTGTATTAATTTTTAATACGAGTATGACGAAACGACTTTTTTGAATAGAATTACCAAAGTGCTCCAAAAAAAGCAAACGGGCGAGAGCATTAGGCATTTTTGCATGCGGTAGGCTTCGGTAAAACATCAATTTTGGTAGGTCCTAATGTGGTAAAAGCAGACACCGATGAGGGGTTACCCCGTCATCCGGCGTCCGGGAATTTAAAAAACCAACAGGTGGTCAGCGATCAGCCGTTCCGACGGCGGTAGTGCCGCCACATCTCGCAGATGGCCGGCTTGAGCAGGCAGTTGCACTCGATGGGCCGGGCGTCCGGGAAGGGATCCCGCTTGCACTCGGAGAAACTGGGATACTTGGTCTTTCGACGGCTGCCGCACCTCCTGAAGGGTCGACGGCACTTGGGCGGGTTGCGGGCGGCCACACAGCAGTTGGGCATCTTGAAGCGCGGACACTTCGTGACCTTCATCAGGGTGCAGGGTTCCGTGAGATGGAGCTCCAGTTTCCCCAGGACACACAGATCCTCGGGGCACTTGGCCTTGCTCGACTTCCTCTTGCGCCGCGGCATCGGAGGCGCTATGGGCACGCAGTGGGCCTTTCGCTTGCGCCGCTTGACTATGCACTCGAACCAGGTGCGGGGATAGCGCCTCTTGGCCATGTCCTGCGGCTTGTAGTGGGTGATGTCCATGGGCAGCATCTCGGTGGCGCAGGGATCGGCCAGGCACTGTTTGCGGGCATCCACGAAGGCGTGCACGTTGAACTCCGGGTCCGAGCGGCACTTGTACTCGGTGCGGCGCATCGACTGCCAGCAGGCATCGTACACCTTGGACCTGTCCTTTTTCTCCATGGGCTTCAGGTCCTTGCGCTTCGTGAACTTGGGGTAGCCATCGTCCGAGTGCAAACTGCCCTCCGAGCTGAACTGACGACAGGTTGACGAGAGCAACAGGCCAGAAACCTGCTTTTGCAGCACGTTCGAGATCGAATTCAGCGTAATACTCTTTGCCAACATCGTGATTTTGGTTTGTTTCGATTAAGAACTAAATAATTTTGGTCTAAAAGGGGTGAAAAGCCGCGAGAAATTTTGTCATTGAATTTTGCAGGAACACTACTGACCGCACCGCATTTTTTCGTTAAGATGTGCTCCCCTTGGAGCTGTTGGCAAGACTGAGGGAAAGGCAGTCCTACTGGGGGCAAGCCACTGACACCTGGCCTGAAACAAATCTCATGGGTGTATCGAAGTTTTTACTTCCCTTAGTGGCACGTTCTTAGAGGGCTATCATGAAAATAACTATTCCAGTGATGCCTCGCTTTATTTTGTAAAAAGTTTAAGCAATATTATGGTTGCTATTTAGCCCTAAAATATTAAGGTATTTCAAAGACTTAACATTAAGCTCAAACCTAAAGACCTCTTGAGGTATAGAAAGACTGAGCGAATTTTTAACTCATTTGTAAGGGAATTAATTACATTTCTCACAATCTTTCCCTTGGTTTTTTGTACATATACATTGTTTTATATTTTACTTTTATCCCTAACGAATGGTAATAGCAAGGACTTATGTGTGACTTTCAAAGACCTCGAACTCTTTTTTTTTTAATTGAATGTATATATAACTAAACACTTTAAATTTTTGGACTGTTTAGCTTTGTTATATTTCAGCTAATCCCTTAATGCTGGGTTCAATATCTACCTTCCTAGCTTCAAAATGCAATGGAATGGTTTGGGATTTGGCGTTGGGATGCGTTTTTAATCACCAGTAGCATCGCCTTCCTTAAATCGAAATAGAAAAAAGGGAGTATGTAAGCACACTCTGGACCAAGGGCCGACATGCCACGCCCCGTTAATTCCCGCTGGCCGTCACACACTCGCCCACATGACCGCTAATCGAGCGCCGAGGCTCTGCGCCTAGATTGCAATTAAAATCGATTTTCTACTTTGATCGGCGCTCTTTGATTGCCAAAGCTGCCCCGCCCCCAGCCGCAGCCGCGCCCATCCATCCGCCTGCGCTTGACGTCTATTGTGTCGATTTGTGTCTGTCAACGTCTGGGGCTCCAACAGCCATCAGCCCTTTGAACAAATTTTAATGAAATTAGAAATTTGTACGCACCGACGAAAAACTGAAAGCGATGCCAACGTTTTCTGGGGCACACACTCCCCTTCCCCTCGACTACTTGCCAATTGTGAGGCTTTTCTGACTTTGATTGCCGCGCCCAGGAAGCAGCAAAATCCCATCTTCCCATCTTTCAACCGTCAATCTGGTCGGCTTGGAAGCTTGGACACAAACGCGCTTGCAACTTTCAATCAAAAGTCATTGTCCAACCGGCAGTTCGCGGTGCCAAAGATTCTGTGGAAAATCCCTTATCCCGTGCTTATCATAGTTTTTCCAGATTTTCCCACTATTTCTTACCACATTACGTTACAATTAGTATAACTGATTAGGGCATTTAAACAAGACAAAACATATTTTAAATACAATCATTGCAAACGCCCCTTGACTATGCGCTCTATCTATTATTGCTGTGGTCTGGTCACTACTTTCCGAAGGGATATAACCAATTTCTATAGTGGTCAGGGTTTGTGAAGCTCTCAAGAAGTGCATTCATTTTTTGCTAAACGTCTGCTGTTGCGTGAAAATTTAATTATATTTCAATTTATTTCTTTTCTTTTTTCTTCCTCCGCAGGAAATTAACACAAACAAAAGATGACTCAGAGACGGAGGCAGAGCAGAAAAATGCCACCACTTTTTGCACTCCAATTTACTGTCTTTGACGCGGTCCAAGAAGCTAGACGGTGCCACGCCCCCAGAATGAACTCGGGGGCGTTTACCACAACACAGAAAGTGTGTGAAAGGAAGGGAATTTCTGGTTGTGCTAATTAAGTTTGGGTTTGCCTTTAATAACAGAGCTTTATGACTGCAGATGAGTCAGGAAAACTAGTGAGCTTTAGTTAAATAGTTTTAAATATATGAACTCTTTTTAAAGTCAAGGAAAATAAATAAAAAATTAAAAGGTTTCAGAGTCTACATAATTAATGAACTGTTAAAATGTTGCATTGAAAAGTGTCCGCTATTTTGAAAAATACCTCCCAACTTGTTGGTCCAATCAAGGCAATTAGGTAACAACAAAAGCCGAATTCAGATGGATGCTGAACCGACAACTCAAAAAAAGGCAGGCAACAAGCCAATCATGTCTAAATAATTGTTTATTTTCAACAAAATTTATTGTTCACTGCACCTGCGGCATGCCCCAAAAGTGGGCACATGGGTGGGGGCAGAAGAGTTTTCCGGCCTTGTATAGGTTTTCATTTGCTCCCGAAAACATGGAAATTGAATGCCCTCATGAGTGCGTAAATTTTGTATATAATTTGTACAACAAACCAGTGAGTGCGACGGGGAGAGTGCGCTCTAGGCCTTGTGCTGTGTTGACCATTCAGCTTGGGCAAATAAAACATGTAAGCTGTTTGTCAAATATTTGCCATCGAGGCTTTAATGCCATTGCATGCGCGATTTCGGACACTTAAAGCACACGATGCTACACTGCACAGGAATTTCCTTGACTTGTGGCATGAAAGATAGTCACAACATTAAAATAATGATATAGTATCTATAAAAAAATTTGAAAAGACTTTATCTAAATTAAGAATTTAGTTAGTTAGAATTTAAATAATTTCAATGTGTCTAAGTATCCTATTTTGAAAAATACTAGTAAAAGTGCAGAGCTTAAAAAAATGTGAAATAATAAAATAGTTTTTTTCTATTATTAACTAAATAATATACACATTTTGTTAAGATTATGGCAATCAAAGTCTTTTAGGGACTATATTCTGTAGGCAGCGGAAAACCAGGCTTTTCTTCAATTATTCCATATTGTATTCCAATTTTGTTTGAAAAAATCAGATAAAAGCTGAGTGAAAACGAAAGATACAAAATTTAATGTTTACATGTTAAAGTGCTAAATTTCTGATCAGGTTCGCTGCTGTTTCTGCCCCTTTCACCTGACATACTGAGGAGGCAGCCCGAGTGGCTGTAGTAAGTGGCGGCGAGGACGATGAGCGGCAAAGTTCAAATTCAATTACCTTTCAAATATTTGCATTTTGCGACACAAACTTTCATCATAATGCTGCACAATGGCTGCCACTCGAATGCCACTTGAAAGCGGCCAGTGGCTGGTGGGTGGAGAGGGTGGTTGGAGGTGGGCTGCTGTCCTGGGGGGTGGTAGTTGGGCTGCGGTGCAGGGACGATAAAGAACAGACCGGCAGGAAGCAGCACTCAAAACAGTTGCCGCTAATGTCGTCCTTCTTCTTTTGGCCCAGCGACAACGACCCAACGTCGTCGAGTTCGGAAACGACAATGACGTTAACTTTCGCCGCCTACTGTATCCCGCCCGCCCCTCGTCCCGCCCACTTTCGAAACAATTACAAAACAAAGGCCAGGGACTTCGGGCCCTGCAGCACAGCACAGAAAGGCAGGGAACAGCACGGTCGACGTTCAATGTCGAGCGCATAAAAAATACCTAAATAAGGCAATTTCAAAACAGAAATTGCAACAGCAACGCTGGCGACCCTTCCCAAAAGCAGCATGCGGTTCGGAGTATTTTCAATGTCCAAGAAGGCTATATGAGGGGTGTATATACACATGTTTATAGGAACTATGTTATAATTGTTTGTTCTATTTTTACCTGGAAATGCACATAGTTTTTTAATCTTAAAATACTAATTTAAAGTTATTTTCGAACTCATTCACAATCTGTTTTCTATCGTTCTATCATTTGGTTGTTCAAAGAGCCTAAGTTTCGTACCAAGACTTGTTTTCAAGGATTCCAGCCTCGTCCTGGATTGGCAATTTGCCATTTGCCGAGCAGACATCGAATGCATTATGCATCAGGGAAGACCTAGTCCAAGTCGCTCCCTGACTTCACACGCTAACCCTATTTACATGATGAATTCTTTGCCACGCACCAATTGAGGAGCCCAGGTGAGTGGCGATAGGTCCTCATAGAGCATACGTAATGCCCAGACTTCATGCCAGTGGGCTTCCGCGTGTGTTCCGTGGGCGGAAAATGAAGCTCCCATCTGCATACATATAATATGTATGCTGCATGTACTTACTTACATTCATCGTACGAATGCCCTCGGGCACGATATAAAATGCATAGAATTTTCCCTTTAGTCGATGCGTTTTGAGTAAAATCTATATTATGCATGACGCTGTCCCGGCAAAGCCAACTGCAACAAAGCAACAAACGTAAACACAACAGGAAAATTCATTTCGGGGGAATCGAGATTGCAAAATAAGTTTTCATATGAGAACTGAAAAATCAATTAATATTACGGCTACCCCAAGGTTACGAAACAGAAGATTACAATCAAAAATTCCGCTTAAAATGTATTGAAACACTAGCTGCTGTGCGTTATTTTTTACTTATACTTATCTGCCATATTCTTACTTTGATAAGTGTCCTGTGTATTTCACAATCTCCTTAATTGTTCTTTTTAAATTTTCGGCTCCTTTGAGCATAGATTAAAAGATATGTCTATGAATATTTGGAAATTTATGAGTCATGCCACGGACAAAGGAAGGGCTTAAAGAACAAAAAGAACAAGTTAATGGGGAAATGTGGGGGATCGGAACGGGCTGGGGGATGTCGTATGTGGTATATGGGTACAGTACTGCCTGATCCGAGCGCTCCGTCTCGGGCGGCTAAAAGTGCAGCTGGCGGCGCTGCAGGAGCCGGCAGAGGACAATGGGAGCTGTCATCCACAATGAAGATGAGCAGCAGACTGGCTTGAATGAGCTCGGCATGGAAAATATATGAAAATGAGTAGGGAGCAGCTGGAGGTGGGTTGTCTGGCCGCCTCGTCATGTGAGCAGCCTGCATGGCCGGCCGGGCAAACAATAAGGGCTAACATTTATACAAGCCGCCCACATGCGCACACACTACGGGCTACATACGTGGGAGTGGGGTCATACGACAGTCCAATCCCTTGGCCAAGTTTGTTTCTGTCCTCGTCATCGTTGCAGTTTCCTTATCCCAGCATTGTCTTTATGCCGGTTTAATCTGTGTCAAAAGGCGTGAGTTATTACAAGCCGGCCCCGCCCACCTAGCTGCCGACTGCATTGGGGCTGCAAATGGGGCTGAGGTCCAGGGCCAAGTCAAAGGTTTATCTCTTGTCAACGGCTTTTGTGTCCACGGCCTAATCAACTCACTTTGATCGCCCATCCTTCGAGGCCAACATCACCAGACTGCTCAATTATGCAAGGGTTATTCAATAAGGGCGACTGCTCAAAGTCTCTGCTCTCCGGTCCTGTCAGCCAAAAATGTCGTTCTATTAATTAGGCTAATGCAAATTAAAGTTCGATTGGCCATTAGCAAGCCGCCCGTGAGCAAAGCCTATCCAGCAGGAAATTAAAATATGACAGTGCGAGCATAAAAGAAACATTAACTCCAATTAAAGTAAAAAAGCTTCTGGCAAACATTTGCACTTCGATGCTGGCAAGTCCAATGCCGCCCACTCCAGCGCTCTTTGCTTTAATGCTAATGAACTTATTCCGCATTTTGAATTCAAATGCCGAGCATTTTCGATCGAGTTCCCACACTCCCTCCTATTGCAAATTGGCTTATTGCAATCAAGGGTCATTAAACAATCGAATCTGCTGCAATGGTTGGTAGAACAGAGTGCCAGGTGGGCTACCACTGAAGGTGGAGAGTTCCAGGACTGCCTATCTGGAACCAGGTCTTTAATATGTTAAGTCCCTAAGCATACATTTTGGTAGACTAACTGGATTTAGATTTCAAGAAGCAGCTAGAAACCTTTCTTTTAACTTTCGCTTTATATCAGCGAGATGTATCTTTTATAATTTCTGTTTGAAAATGCCACAAAATGTTAAGTCCATTGAGCTGCAAATGCTAGAGGGTACTTCATATAATTTTTTTTGCGTATATCGCTTATCCCATGACTTCCGCAGGACCTCAGGGTCCTGCACATACGGCTGCACCAACTGTTGGGCTCTTGAAGCGAACCTAGCTGGATTTTTATTATCTCAACAATATATTTGTTAAGTGGGCGTTGGCACCGCCCCTCGTCCAGTGCTCCTGCCAAGGAAGGTCGGAGCCGGGGCGTGGACATGGGGGATGGAAAAATATGGCAAGCTAACTAAAGAGCAAAATAACCATGAAGTTGTATGTTTTGCAGTTCACTGCATTCTGCTTATTGTAGCAGCCACGGCTGCCCCTCCGCAAGCTTAACCCACTATTTTTGTGAAGTGCACTGCCAGATAACCAAATGGATGGGATGGCAGCAGCTGAACCCAGTTAGGAGTGCTCGCATCCTGATCTTCTTACCACCTCCGCCTCCCTTTTCCTCTCGACCGATTTCCTATTTAGTTTTATTTTTTAGAGAACGTTTTCTGCTTTATGGCCGAGACAGGCTAGACTCCAGTATTAGTTGAATCTCGGAGACGAGATTGTTTTGTTTCCGGTGAAAATCGACTTATGTAGGAGCTGCCTGCGCCAGAGCTTCGAGACTCAGACTGGACATTGCTTGAAGAGGGGCATCAGCCGTTTCCGGATCCAGCCTACTCTGTCTGCATTAATACTTAATCAGCTGTGAAATGGTGTCCACAGTGGTAACCAGTAACAAAATGGTTTTTAAATGTATATTTTATTATTTTATAGAAGGGATAATAACAGAACAGATCGAATCGAAAGGTCTGATAATTCTAAACCCCATTTTTTATTGGGGTTTACCTATTTTTTTCTTGTAGTATATCCTTCGATATCAATTGCTTATTGCATTCACTCTTCCAGCGGCATCCACTGTGCAATGGGGTTTAATGACACTTAACATCTGCCATGCAGCTAACAAAACTAATGCAATAAGAAACAGAAACCGTTTTCCATATGTATATATCAGTGCTGCGTTTTAGAAACTAAAAAAAAATACACAGACATATTAAAGGCAACACAATTTCAAAATCCAATAAGAGATAAGGAAAATTCGATATAAGCTAGATTAATCCAGAGTACATTTATTTTTCATGAAAAATTATAAACCCATAAAAAGTAAAAAAATATTCTAGAAACTCTATTTTCAAAAAACTTTTTTGTTTATAAATAAATTAAAGCTGTTGCTTGAAAAAGAGTTACTCCAATAAATAAACAGCAAATCCGTATGAAACAAATCAAACAATTTTCGTCTTATTCCGACAAATAAAATGCCATCTGGCACCTCTCCAAACTGTCATCACTGAAGAATTTTCTAAAAACTAAAAGAAGAATTTGAGTTGAAAAATGTTTCCAAGTTAAATGAAGCGCATCAAACGTCAGTCGATAAATTTAAAAGCCAAAGCTATTGACTTGCAGAAATAAAAGCAAATAATGCTCCTGGCCAGGCGGTGCCAGCAGGGCTGGCGAAGGATGTCAGATGGCAGGATGGCGGGATGGAGCGTTGGAGCGTTGGAGCGATGGAGGCCAATCGCCAGCCCAGACCCAATCAAATACAGGAGAGTGGAAAAAGCGATTCCATGTGCATGCTGGTGACATTTTGCTGACAGCAGCAGCAGCCACCGGAAGTCCAAGTGTTGACAGCGCTCCCTGCGGACCGCCAAAAAGGAACTGCACACGGAACTGCAGCTGCAGGACGGAGAAAGGAGGAGGGGATGGCCGGGATTCGGCTGAAGGACAAAGGAGGACATGGTGATTGGCTACTTAACTCCGTGCCAACTCCCGACCCAGATGGGCGTGGCAGCAGCGTATGTGATCCGACTTCCGCCGCCACCGCCCTGCCCCAAATCCACCCACACTTCCCGGGGCCAGTGGACAAAGTTTGTCTTTTGCATGCTGTCGAAACTTTTATAGAAATTCAATTTCTCCTATATCGGTTCGGTTCTATTTTATTTTGCTCCCGTCGAACTGCATGTGTCGCTGGGCTCTATTGAAACAATAAATTTGTGAACTTGAGAAGGGTATATGTCTAGCCCAGTCGAGAGCTTTGACCCCAGCCCCATAAAACCAATAAAATGAATAAAAGTGTTCGAGCATAAGGGGCAAAAGAGTTGAACAAAGTTTGCACTTTAGAATAGGTATTGTGCGGCGAGTTTTTCAAATTATTCAGACGAAGAAATAATAATAAAATTCCCTCAAGTTTATAATTGGAAACTAGTGAGTCAATCAAGTTACAGAGCAAGGCCACCATATTTCAAACACTTCTGTTGATTAATTTATTATTTATTTTAAAAAACTCCCTTAGCTCATCCTTACTTTCCTTGCTCAAGTGATTCCCCTGAGTGCATGTTTTGCGTTTCTGAAAATGCTGACACAATTAGTCAAATAGGGTTTCCTTTGCCGAATCTTGTGCTTTTCGCAAACAAATTGCATATAAATTGCGCTCATTTGTTTGCGGGTGGGGACCAATGTTGCAAAAAATGGGGAATCTACATAAAAATATTTCGTGGGACCATAAATTTCAAATTTTGCAATTTTTCCCTACTCTCCGGAGCATATCAAGGGGCTGTCAGCAAATGAACAACAAAATCAACAGCCAGAACAGGAACAGGAGTAAAAGTAAAAGCAGCGGCAACTTTTACCTTGTCAAATGACTTGCCACGGCAGGTTCCCCTTTTCCAGGTGGTATTTTTGATGAGCTCTACTTGGGCGGTGGCACTCGGAATGTCTAGCAAAGTCCTGTTTTCCAGGACTTTATTAAAATTATATATTTGCATGCTCGTTGCAATTTCAGCGGAGGCACGAAGGCAACGAAATGGCAGTTGCATATGAATTTATAAATATGAAAAGCCATTTCAGTTAACTTCGGAATAAGTTTCTGTTGACTTGCCCATTTGGCTAACTTGCAGTTTTTTAATGAAAAGGTATCAGGCTCACTTATAGGGCTGGTTCGTAAATAACCTAACATAATTAAGATGAGTATTTCGCTATGTAAGTGCCTCCAAAACTGTAGGCAATGTGAAATCAGTTCTCAACTTGCTAACCAGTTAGTGATCCAGAAAATTCCGCTATACAAATGAGTTAACTAAAAGCTGTGCAAAAATGCCTGCCCCTTGGATTTTTGTGCGCTCCTTCAAGTGGCATAGACGTCTGCACAAATAAGCCGAGCATAAAATGCCTGCTCAGATAGGATGTCCTGGGAGGGCTACGGGAGTCATGTTAACCATGTTAGCCCAGGTGCAAGTGTTCGAGTCCCTGGGTTAAATTAAATTGAAAGGCAAATGCAGGGAGCCAGGCAATGTGAGCATAATATTTTCGCCTTGTTAGTTTGTCAACGCCTCGCTGGAGCTGAATGATGACTACGACTGGGATGATGGCATGGATATGGAGGGCGTTGAGTGGTTGGTCGAAGGAGTCCACCGGAGTGGGGCGGTGGGCAAAAATGTTTCACATTTAATGACATTTAACGGCCGACAACGACGGCCACATAATTAAAATGCAAAGTTACACTAGGTTACAAAAAAATGGTGAAATGTGTTAAGCAAATTTAGCGAATATTACTCATACGACACATATGACACCTCGAACCATATCGGTTTATGTTTTTAACTTTGTAAGCTTATGGGTTTATTTGTAGTATATGTAGAAATAAGAGAGAGTAGAAGAGATATAATAGATTAGATAGATTAATTTACATTTTTATCTAATGGCAACAGTACGTATGAGCAATATTCCTTGAAAACAATGCCCAGCATCTAAAACTTATAAAAAAAATAGTTTTCTTATGCTTCAAGACGCAAAATATTCAGGTAAGAGAGTAAAGCCCTTAAAAGTGATATATTTTATAATTGGAATAATTAGTTTGCTTATGCTATGATAACTCAGTACTTAAAAAAACACATTTAACTATACAAATCACAACTATTTCCTAGTATTATTTTGTGAAGTAGTGTATTGTGGAGAAAAAACTCTGCATGGAAAATCAAATAAAGTAAAATGCGAGCAATTTCCGTTCCCATTTCAGCCTGGCATTGGACTATTGGAAAAGTTAAAGGAACGCCGCACCGAAAGACCAAAACCCCAACCAGGCAACTGCCAGAATCACGCTTAAGCTAACGATTTATGTGAGATTCTTTAAGCGAAATCCAAGTCAATTAGTTTCCTAATTCGTTTTACGAAAAGGAATTTATCGATTTTATCTGCAGACGTGCAGAAAGTAGTTAAGACCAGTTTTCTCCGAACCCACTTTCTCCGCATACGGTTCCATATGTGTGTGTGGCTGTGGAGTAGTGTTGATAATGATGCCGGCTGATTGTGTGTGTGTTTTATGCTTTCTCTGTGGGAGCGTAAGCAATAAACCAGCCGCATTGTTCATACGCCACGTGGAGCATTGCAATAAAAAAATGGAAAACCAACAAAGAAAACTCTGGTTAATTAAATTAGATTTGCAAACACTTTGGAAGTCTATTTTATGACCACATATGTCTAAATAATTTGAAGTGATTTTTAAGGAACCTTAAAAGCATTGTTCGTTTAAGCTATTTGATGATTTTAAAGCGCTACTCTTTAAGTTTCCGTTAATCTTTTATTTAAGATGAATTTAGCTTGATTTTATACTTAAGATTTTATAAGGGAAGATTGTAAATCACAACTTTCCAATATTGTATTTATCCTTTACTTTCAGATTCGTTTTAATTCCATTCCAGGAAGCTGCAACTCCGACCTCGAAATAAATCAAAAATATATAAATCATTTAAAATTAAAAACTTGAGTTAATTCCGCATTTGTTTACATTTTCCAGCACTTTCCGCGGCGTCTTTTTAACCCGCAGCGCAATCGCAAATTTCTTGGCCCTCCGCGGCAGGAAGCGAGGTCCTTGTAGTGGCTCAGGACGAAGTGGTAAAAGTGTTCCGCAGTCTTAAAGAATTTTTAATTGCTTTAAAAACAAGTTGAATGCTGTTTTATTTATTTTGGCGGAGCGAAAGGCGATGGGCGGTGGGCGAAGGGCTGGCTGGGCGGCAGGCCTGGGGGCAAGACGATGCCATAGACAAATTCCATTAAACTTTTGGCTCCTAAACTGTGTCAAAGTTTTGGCCGGGGAGTAGGCTTCCCTGGTCCGCTGGCTCAGGATAATTCACTGGAGAACCGGCGGACTGGGGACTGGAGGACGAGGGCGCCTCGGAAGCTCTCTGGGTAAAAGTTTTAGCGCAAAGTAAACTGAACTCTGAATGAAATGAAAATGCCACAGAGGCAGTCCAATAGGGTATAAAAAGCGGGGGACTGCTGCTGCTGGTGCTGCTGTTCTTGGTGAGCAATCAATTTCTGTTGACGTTGACAACAAGGCAAAAGTCCGGCTAAAGTTAAGGCCAAAAAGAGTGGGTCCGGGCTGCAGGGGGTGCAGATGAGCTGAGACGCGACCGAGGCAACAAATCAAAGTCGATGCCGATGCCGATGGCTCTTAAGACGCCTGTCGAATTGTTCTGGACGTCACGCCCCCGGCCTCCAGCGCCCACTTTTATCCCTGCTGCAATATCTCAATCTTAAGTCTGCTGCGGTTGAAGTGTATTTAAAAGTTTGATTAGTTTTTAATGTTTGTAGGGCAAGTTTTTCACCATCATCTTTTTTTTGTAAATTCTATAAAGTTGATTCGATTTGCGGCTGGTACTTTATGTATCAGCAGCTATCTGTGGGGGCGAATACCGCCCATGCAACCATAAGCGAACTAATCACAAGCATATTGCATAAAATAGCAATTTCATAAATGGAAACATTTGTCTAGACACATTGTTGGCTGCCCATTTAAAATTGTATGCATAAAATTATGCAAATTGTTGGCGTTTTAAAATACTTCCCAAAATTATTGTGCAGCCTTTGAACTGTGTACCTAATATTAAAATACAAACACTAATAATTCAATACAAAAGTACGTCATGGCCAAGGATTTAAATTCAAAAAGTTTATGATTTTTTTTTATAATTTATGAAAATAAAACCAAACTTAATATAAAAACCAATACCAAACCAATACATATATATCAGCCATAAATTTAAATACATTTTATATATTACTGTTAGCAAAATCTTATCAAATTCAGCTGACTTTAATTGAAATAATTCTAATCATGCGCCGCCAGAACTCGAAAACCTTGTGCCTTCCATCTGCCACCTTTCAGCAGTTGAATTACAATATATATGGGTAGACGTTCGGATGCAGTCATAAATTTTGAATTATGAATGTCAAGGTGCCTATGTACGTGTGTGGCCCGAGGACCTCGTCCTTTCCGTTCAGTTCCGTTCCTTTCGGGCCTCTCGTCCCTCGGGTCCAATAATGTTAAGAGGGCCCCGGCCCCGGGGGTAGAAAGCCCGGGCCAAGTTAATAGAAACACTTTCGGTGTGGAGAAGTTATAAACATTTATGGCAGCTACTTAAAAATGTCAAGCGAAAAAATTATGATAATGATACGTGACATTTGAAAGCAATAACAATTTAGTTAGCACGCACTTTTTGATTACTCTTCTTTTTCATCGCACCCGGACATCCCTCTACTCTTTTTGGCATCGACCTCCCTCTCCGCCCTGGGTTTCCCTTATTATTTATGAGTTTTGTCCACATAAAATGGGAAAATTGCTTTAAAAATTGTATGGCTGTGGTGAAATGAAATGCTTCCGCATTACGGTGCTTAGGTAGGGGGTCAGGTACTTTACAAAAAGAATTTCTATATGAGTATGCGCATATGCGATCGTAAAGTGTATTTTAATTTCCATGTCCTTCCTTGGAGATGATAAAGTACCCTATAGACTTCTGGTGAATTTAATACAGATTGCAGGTTTCTTAAGCTGAGAAAAATATTTACCTAAGCTTCAGGAACTGACTAACACTTTCTCTGGCCTTGAATTTTAGAATAACAAGGTACTTAATGCAACAAATGACTCACATATAATACAATCTTATTTACTACATTTTAAGGCAGATCTAGAAGGTAAAGTGGCCACTTTAAGTGGATTACATTTCGGTGCCAAATGTGAAACCCAGTTTTCATAAAAATAACTACATTTATATTACATTTTCCTCTGGTTTTCCCGACTAAGCTCCTTGGGCGCAATCCCTGCTTTTTACTTTAACAACTGCCTGGTGTGGGGGTGTGTTAATTTTTCACCAATTGTCATGGTTACGAAATTAACCAAAATGCAGAGGGAGCTGGGCTAGGATCCGGGCGCAGATCCTCCGAGGAAAGCCAGCATCCAGTATCCAGCGGCAGCCACCAGCAACTGCAACCAGCAGTGTGGCAGTGGCAACAACATGAACAGCAAAGCACACATCCTGTGTGTCAACTGAATAATTCGTTGCATGCACAAAAGGCATGCACTCACATCCGGTTTCCTGTCATTCTTTTTGCTTTCTGCTTGCCAGAGACAGAAAGGGCCGACCCACAGGGCCAGTGGAAAGTGGGCAGTGGGAACGGGCTATAGCCGGGCGCAGTGGAGTGGTGCGGCCAAGCCTGCAATTTATGTCTATGTGTTTGCTGTTGTTGTCTTTATGGCGTGTTCGGTATTTGTTGCAACTTTTGTTTTGAATTCCTGCGGCCTTGTCACACGGCTCCATGAGCTCGCAGTTAAATTTATGTTGCATCCCACCCACACACACACAGGGCCCGCTCTTAACGAACAATGAGCGGGGCTGAAAAAGTGTTGAATGCATCAGGGGGCATCCAGGGGGTTGCTCGGGTCATAGGTCTTCTGGGGACTGGGAACTGGCTGCTGGAATGGCGACGCGTCGCCCGCTTTTGTAAAGCAGCGTATAATCCACTGATTGCTCCCAAGGTTCAGCTTTCAACAATGAAGGACGCAGCACATACACCGAGCGAAAGCGGGGGCGAAAGGTGAAAGACGGGGCAGTGGCACTGGCAGTGGCCATGCGGAGGCGAAGAGTGATGACGGGACAGGTTGGCTCGGCTATAGCTGTCGGGTCAACGGATGTGCTGCATTTCGCTATGACAGGCCAAGATGTGTTGCCAATGGGGTCCATCAGCTGTTCTGTGTGATTAGGAATTAATTTTTTAATTTTATTAGAACATCATATTAGAAGTGAAAGCCTAATCCTTTATGACATTACATTGGCTTTTTACAAACTGTCTAGAAAAGTCATAACAACGTCAACAAAACTATGTAATGTAACTATTTATTTATTATTTTTTAAAATACCTTATCTTTAAAATTAAGAGTAAATCATTAAATCACCAATTAGGCAGTAGTAACTTAGTCCTTTTTTAACTGGTCTGATCGCAAATATATCTCTAAAATTAAAACCACACTATTTGTGGCATGTAAATAGTTAATAACGGTTTTAAAATATACAAGTTCCTGTGAAAGGGCATTTCGATTGTGCAAGAACTGTGTGTCCTTGGTCCAACATCCTGCCATTCTTGGTGTCCTTTGTGTGTCCGCTGAATGACATCGCACCTGGCCCGGTCGAGGCTTGAACTTTCCATACCCCAAGTCCCCATCTGGAGTCCCCAGCCAGTATTAATTTTGCATATGAATACGATCACCACGGACCACTAGATGTGTCCTTGTTGTGAGAAGTGCGCATTGCCGCTGCTGCTGCTACTTTTCCCAGCACTGCCATTCCGCAGCTACTTTTCTCACTCGCGTCATGTTTATTGCAGGCAATAAATAAAAAATGGTTCTAAACCCATCACACACCCATCCTTGCGTTACAAGCACTTTAAGCTGTTGAAATGGTGGCTTTTAGGGGCAGAGCTCGAATTTCCCATCGATTTCGTTTGAAGCCTTAGCCTGGGCCAATTAGCGGTCGCACTCGGCTCATTAGCAACACAAGATGGAAAACGGGGGACTTCCTGAAATTCGGCAGCTGTTAAGCAGAGTCCTAAGAAGCAAAACTGAAAATGGAAAGGACAAAAGGCTGCCCTTTTGGTTATGTAATCAATAAACTGAATAGTTTAAAAGAGAAAGGGAAGATACAATTACAATTTTAAGATCTCAGCTTTGAGATAAATCGTTAAGTTTCGAGAGGCTCTTCCTACATTGTTAAAAGTTTGTACTCCTTACTTTAATTAACTCTCCGAAAGTGTGCAATTATATGGGATTTTCAAGCCCAAACAGTCGATGTTTTGCTGCTGATTTCCATTTTCTACTGCCTGCGGTTGCTTCATTAGGCAGCCCCCGAGTAAATCAAGTCGGGCTGCAAACGCAGCAGAGTAGCAGAAAAATTAAAATGATATATACCACGTGTGCACATCCGAACTGAGCCAAGTATTTTTCCTCCACACCCGCAAGTGCTCACCTGAAAAAGGGGTGAAATAAAGCTTCCAACTCGGCAGTTGTTGTTGCCCTGCATTGCATTTAAGTAAAATGAATTGCTTGCAATTTATTTTTGTTGCTTATCATATAAATTGCACTCGCTCGCCTGCAAGTCATTATTTGGCACATTTGCGCTCAATGACTGCACATTGTTTCTACATCGCAGCCCTCCCCTGGTGGCACCCGGCCACAGTGCTACATAGGAGTGACGAACCGGAAGCCTCCAGATACAACAACTGCTGACCCAATGGCACTGGGGGCTGGCTGGCCGAGGTAGTCCTGACCGGTTGGTCTTTTGCACTTGACTGCATCTTTAACCTTCTGCAGCAGTGAAATTGGAAGACACCTGAAAATGCCACTTAAGCATTTGCAGTTCCTTTATTTACTCTCCACCCAGCACCCACTCAAATAAATTTCCGGTGTTTTTCCTCATTTTTGATTTACGCAATATTATGTGAGGCTTCTGAGAAAATGAATTTTTCGTATATAATCAACATTTTACTTGTCGACGATGGACTTCAGTAAGTTCGTTCAGAAATACATTCAGCTGAGCTGATAGTCGCGACCCGAGCCAGACCCCGATTCCGATGAATAATATTTCTTCGCAGCTGACTTCCCTAGTGCGACGGACCGCCACCGACATCATAATAGTATAAACATTTCAAAGATCACAATGTAAAATTCCGAAATGGAATGATTTCAAAGTCTTGAAATCTTACTGTTTTCTGAAAAAATATTGAATTGCATCTTAAACATTTAATTTACTACTTGTAATTTTCGGCTTATTACATAAAATTTAAAACGCACTTTCAACAAAATACTTTAGCCTAAAGTAACAAGATTTCTGAGTTTTATGCTTTATACACAAATACAGTTGTACATGTTCTCGCTGCTGATTATATTTGGAACAAACTACTTCAACCGTGTAAAAATAATTTGTTATAAGGTGTTCTTGGCAAATAGTAGTCGGACTCAATAGTTGGGTATTTCCGCAGGTAGCTCATTATTGGGCATATTTCTGGGGACTCCCCCGCCCTTTGGAGTAGTAACACTGGTAGTGCAATTTTTGTTACCATCGAAGTAATGTGTGCATCGTATGTGAGTGCATTTATATTTCCCTGCATTCCAAGCACAAGAATATCGGTAAGAGGAGGCACTTCTCTTGACTCCTGCACCTTGTGGAGTTGTAACTCTCGTGGTGCAGTTTTGTTTACCATCTAAGGAATGTGTGCAAAGCACAGTAGTGCATTTATATTGTCCTGTATTCCAATTACAGGAATATCGCCAAGAGGATCCAGGGTTGCCCACAGCGAAAACCACGGCCATGAAGATGACTAATACAAGCTTCTGTAGAAATGGGTCGAAAATACACAGCTTTTGCAATTACCTATATTCGACTTTTAAGTCCACTCACCATATACTGCATTATGCAAATAAAATGAGCTCTGTATTGCAAACTTTGCCTTATATAGGGTTATATGTACAAGGCTGACATGCAACATTAAATACTCTTATACTAATAATTAAGTTTCTATAAATTATTAATTAAGTTTCCTAGAAATGTTTTATACTTTTTCTGTAAATGCTTTTTAACGAGAATTTGCTGATAGGAAACTTTTCTGTGTTAACCTTGCATACCAACCATGATAACAGCAGCTGCTTTCGAAAGGAAATAATAGTAGTATTAGCAAGTAAATGCCATAATTTATTAACAGAAAATATTAAATAATGATATTAATAATTAAGTAGTCTAAATAATACTAAAATTAGTTAAACCTTCCAGGAAAATCATAATGGGAAGTTTCGTTTGGCTTGCCGATGGATCCACCTTGTCCCAAGATTGGGCTATTTTCAGTGTGGAGTTGATCGTTATTTCCGGCGGATCCGATAGTTGGATAGTTTACGTTTGTAGATCCATCGCTTGAAGAGCACTCTTGCCTCCCGTCAAAGGAAGTGCAGCGTAGATAAGTACAAGTTCGAATACCGTTGTGGGTTCTACAGTGGGTTCTATATGAATGACCACGGATCCCTGGTCTTTGCAATTTGTAGCTAGAACTACTTCCCCAGCTGGCTGAGCCGCGGTTTTCATAATTGGCTCCTCCGATCCCTGTGTTCGGCATATACCCACTATTTCCCGTCGATCCGCCAGGTGGTGGAACTTCACTTATGGTGCACTCTTTGCGGCCATCAAAAGAGTGTGTGCAACTTTCCTTAGTGCACTTAAATCTTCCGGTTTTCCAATCACAAGAAGTTCGGTAGGAGTTGGCTTTGGCCATGGCCCATTGCCAATGATATTGCCCATGAGCCTCACCAAGGTAAACAAACACCGAAGTTACTAACAAAAACTTTAAAAAGAATGAAAACATATTTACTATTTATTTTTACTACTTAATATACCGTTGGCTTACTACCCACCAGTGAGTTCATCTTTATAATCTGACTTGCCGTTCGCACATTTGCTTTATATAGGATCCAATGGTGCAAGTGTGCAGCTTCTTCTTAATACCCTTACAATGTATAATTACTCGAGCACAGACCGAAAATATTCGTGTAATAGTAAGTAATTAAAAAAAAAATGTTGTATGACCAAAGTTTTAATTTAATGGTTTTTATTTTGTTTGTATTTTGTTACTAAATGCAGGTATTTATTTTATAAAACCAACACTGAATATAAATGCATTATTAGGAAAACAAAAACACTTTTGATCAAACATATATTATAGCAACCAGTTGGACTTAATCAAAGCTAGGAATATTGTCAGGACCGTCAATATAACTTCCGAATGCAGATGTTGACCCGCCGTTGTTGATGTTACCTCCATGATTGGAAACGCCATTGGCATTACCTTGAAATCCTCGACTATGAGCAGCATTTAAATAATAATAGTTTCCAGCAGGCTCTAATGGCTTTTGGGTTGGACCCAGTTCTATGCCACCTCTATTTGTGTTAAGGTTGTACATCGGCGAATAACCTACCAGCCTATTATTTCCGTAGTTGGGATGGTTAAACTTCTGGTCATGTCCGATATTTCCAGAACCTTGGGGTCCATTGCTTTGGGCAGAATCACTATGATATCCGTTTCCAGGATCTTCAATTTTCTCTATAGCAGTGCCTTTCGTTTTTCCTACTTCGATACCATTCTGGCCATTGTTTGGTAATCCAGAACTTTGGGACGAGGCACTACTGGCACCTGGTTCGCAAGTTGTAGCTCCATTGGAAGTAGAGCAAGGAACACAATGCCTTTTTCCATTTTTGTAAGAACAGAGGAGCCGAGAAGTAAATGAATAGTTCTCAGCTTTTTGGGCTGTGGACAAACAAAGTGCCAACAAGGCTACTAAAGCAATCTATAAAAAGAATAAAAAACAAAATTTGTTTAAAGATTAATTTTTGTTTGCTCTTCTTTTGACTGCTCACCAATAATTTCATAATGTTAATAATGACAGCCCTCTTTTTCCCGCCTGTCTTATATGCCATAATAATGATCAGACTCTGACAATTTTTAAATACTCTTTTTTATATACTAATATTCATTCTTTTTCATTTATAAAGGAAAACCACATAAATCATTAAAATCTACTTCAAAAATTTGCAAGGCATATGACAGGCATAAGAAGAGCTGATGATTTTTATATTTCACAGGCGAAAATAATCCAATTAAAAGATAATATCTTTATAAAGAATTAGAATTAAATGTGTCGGTGTGGTCATCAAAAATTATGATATGCTCTAACAAAAAAAGAGTAGTCAACCTTATCTTGTACTTTTCTTGGAAATTGTTTATTATAA
Organism: Drosophila biarmipes; assembly: GCF_025231255.1. Classification (NCBI taxonomy): domain Eukaryota; kingdom Metazoa; phylum Arthropoda; class Insecta; order Diptera; family Drosophilidae; genus Drosophila; species Drosophila biarmipes. The sequence continues at coordinate 2,051,895 of NC_066612.1, read as the reverse complement.
AATACATATACTTTGTTGTCTGAAGCTTCTGAATTGTCTAGGCTTCTAAATTGGAAATCGGCTGCCAAATAAAAACATTTAAAACCATATAAAAAGTCGACGGATTTAAATAAAATCGTAAAAATCATATTTATAAAAATTTTTTTAATAATGTTCGTTCTTAATATATATTAATTTCACGTATAAAGATATTTACGTAACAATTTGAAGAAATTTATACTTAAACTCATATTGCGACCAATAAAACTTATAAAAACTTTTGAAAACCAAAAAACAAATGGATAGGGTAAAGAGTTTGGTTATCTTTTAAAATTTCAGTTTTTATTGCGTTTTTAAAGGCAATCCGATTAGTAACGTCCCTGGTCACCGCGTTCTCCTTACTGTCCTTGTCCTCCTTGTCCGAATCCTTGCTGTCCACGTCCTCCTTTACCGAATCCTTGCTGTCCACTTCCTCCTTGACCAAATCCTTGCTGACCCTGTCCTTCCTGACCGAATCCTTGTTGTCCACGTCTTCCTTTACCGAATCCTTGCTGACCCTGTCCTCCTTGCTGACCACGTCTTGCGGCAAGAGCCACAGAGATCAGGTATTAAGCTTTGACCCCAAACATATCCTTAAGACCTTGAATAACTTACGAGGAATTTTATTTTGGTAGAATGTTTGTGTTCTTAAAACGTCTTCTAACTAGTAAAACTTCGCTCGGCTGGTCTTATATAGCCTCCGCCACCAAAACAAAATATTCAATTTTTGTTTTGATGCTTACTAGCTTGCAATGAGACGACATAATTTGGGCAAACACAGAGTAAGCCTTATGTTATCAGGAAAGGGACCTTGAGCTTGATCTTGCACTCAATTCGGAGCAAATTAGGTTTGTCCAGATTAAAAGGTTTGTTATTCTTACCTTCCATAGTTTAATAACTGCATAGACTTTTTCTAAGTGACATCTTTTCTAATCTTACAGTAGTCTTTTGGGCTGAATTAGTTTTCAAGTAGAAGGTTTTACTAATAATTTATGCAGTTCCACCATATACTTTTCTTGCAGAATACCCATTTATTTACATTTTTAAATCTGTAAAAATACAGAAATTTACATCATATGATAATATTGAGTTTTTAATACATTGTTTGAATTGTAAAACTTTCAACAGTCAAGAATTCCTCAAATCTATGATTTCGTATTTACTCTCCCCGGCTTTTTGGTCACCAGGAATCGTAACACCAAATTTGCTGCTGGTATCGATGGAAGTGTATTTAGAAGGGTCGATGAATCCATCCCGATTCTGAAAGTTGGCTTTACTTATGCAGCCGGAAATCATCAGGGCGCCCTTACTGCCTGGAATCGGTAGGACTCCTCCAGCGCCGGGGATCAGTATGGTACCTCCCCTAACTGAAACCAGCTCAGAGCATTCCCTGTTAGGAGAGGAAATTGGTAAAAAGTTTTGTGAGCCAGGAATGGGAACAGGCAAGGGAGTTGGAGTTGGTGATCCCTTTCCGGCGTATACAATGGGTAGAGCTTTTCCGGTTGGGGTGGCAGTGTTTAGGTGACCTCTCACGGGATAGGAAGGAGTCAGGGTGTAAGCCCCGCTCCTCACTGCTCTGTGACCCCTGTGACCAATCCATTGACCCTCGATCCAAGATGAGTCTGCCAAGACGAGAGCTACGGTTATCTGGAATTTTAAATGCAATGCCTCTACATATTGCTTGTGAAAAGTTCTGGCTCTGCAATCGCAGAGTATTGCTCCCAACTCACCAGCAATCTCATTTTGAGTGATGCTTTGACTCTTGGAACAAAGCGGTCTTACGAAGAATATTGACAGGGAAATTCTATAATCGAAATAACGTCTGAGAAACAGCATTATCACCCATTTGTAGACAGCTTCTGCAGAAACGAAAATGTTAAAAATAAAATATACGTCTTCTTTAGAACTTTTACATAAAGGACAAGGAAAATAAGACGGTATTTGTAGAATATTACCCTCTTAGAAGTAACGGAAATTAAATATATTGCTATGTACTATGAAATAATCGATTTAATATAATCATAATTTGTTGGCGCCTTAGGAGAGGAAGTGTAAAGATAAAACACCTTTTTGTTAGCAATTAAAAAATGTTTTAAATATACAACGATTTTTTTTTTGTTGGTCATTAAACTCCTTTATTAAAACACATTTAAATTAGATTTTTTAATTTTATGTTTTTTTTTTTAATTCAAAAATATCATATCCTTAAGATGATGAAGCCTTTAAATCAACGATCTCGTACTTGCTCCCAATATTTCCACTGCTCTGTCCACTGCCTGCACTATCGGAATTTCCACCACCACTATTTCCTTGAGCGGGATTTTCACGAACAGGATGCGGTTTTCCGTTTCCTTGGGATCCACCTGAAGGATAGTGTCCAGCACCGGGATTTTGGGCACTGGGGTAACCAGGCTGATGTCCTCCCGGATGGTTCCAGTGTCCAGGATTTTGCCAAGGTACAGGGTGATTCCATCCTCCAGGATTTCGCCAGGAGCCGGGTTGGTTCCATTCTCCAGGATTGCTCCAGGGACCAGGGTTGTTCCAGACTCCTGGTCCCTGCCAGCTTCCCGCATGTGGCCAGGGTCCTGGGTGGTTCCAATGTACCGGATGTGACCAGCCGCCTAGGTAGCTTGGCCTGTCCTTTGATCCATGAAAAACCCCTTCTTCGTATGACCCACCTCCGCTTCCTTCGTATAACTCGTTATGGGAAGCTCGAGCTATCGAAACCGCGAAGTAAAGTATGAATATTTGCTGTTATAAAATAATATTTTTATAAATATGGTATGTGGTCAGCTGAGTTTGCTTACTAGAAATTTCATTCTACTTGATATTCCAAATGCATTGGAATACGCAAACCCATTGTATTTATACACATTTTCCACATATTAATCAGCCGATAATGGAAGTTCATGGAATGTGTAATGTACGGCATTATCAGATCACAACCATACATATTTGTGTTGCATTTTTTAAAATATTTTTATACATATCTAACAAAATAGAATTTGAATTGAAAGGACCGTGTCGCAGTCAACAATCCATGCAAGAAATCTTAAGAAAAATGTAACGTTTGCTATGTTTAGAAATTATTTTAAAATAATCAGTTGAATTTTTTAGTATTTTTTTAAGAGTTTTTATTTTGAGAGTTTCTTTTTATATGTTGGTCTCTTAGTAACGTCCGCCGTGTCCACCGTGTCCTCCTTGTCCAAATCCTTGCTGGCCGTGTCCTCCCTGGCCATGTCCTCCCTGGCCATGTCCTCCCTGGCCAAATCCTTGCTGGCCATGTCCTCCCTGGCCAAATCCTTGCTGGCCATGTCCTCCCTGGCCAAATCCTTGCTGGCCATGTCCTCCCTGGCCAAATCCTTGCTGGCCATGTCCTCCCTGGCCAAATCCTCCCTGGCCATGTCCTCCCTGGCCGAATCCTTGCTGGCCATATCCTCCTTGACCTCCCTGGCCGAATCCTTGCTGTCCGTGTCCTCCCTGGCCATAGCCAGCAGCGAAGACCACAGCGATCAAAGCGAAGAAGACAATCTACAAGGAGAGAGGAGATTGGCAATATTTAGTCTCTTGTCCCACTAAAATCGCTTTGTAGACTTTAAAAGACTTACGAAGAATTTCATTTTGGTTGATTGATTGTTTACACTGTTGAGAGCGTTCTAACTGACTAATGGCCGACGATCAGGTCTTTTATAGCGATTGGTGGACTGCCAGCAGTCTCTGTCACCAAAACAAAGCAATAAATTCCCTTTTTGTTTTTTTTTCATTAATTCCTATTGAAATCTATAGACCCCAAGCTGAATTCGCTTGGCGTTTTTAGATTACTTGTCTGGGATGAGATGACAAATTCCAACACAGCTTCGATAGAGCTGTTTGGTGATCGGGGATGAGGACCCTTGGCCTGATCTTTCTTTTTATTAATTTGTTGTGATTATATTGGAACTGATTAGCTAAGCGTCAGTAAAAGCTTTGGGATTGCCATTTAATGTATACCTTAATATACATTTTGGAGAATTATTTTTCGGTTATATTTCACTTTAATGATTTATTAGCATACTTTTAGGCTAAATTAAAGAGGACTTATTACCATTACAATTACTAATAGCTACAAAGTAAATATCAAGTTTTTCGCAGTGATCTCAGTACATTTGCAGATTTTTTAGCCTTTATGAATTCTTCAAAAACTAGGGATATGGGAATATTTTAGCTGATCATTTCAATAGAAGCTCTGGGATGTAGTCGACAGATCGGAAAGCGCTTTTAACCCTATTAAGGTAGGAAAAAATAATTTGCAAAGTTACATGTCCTTACCCGATCGTTCTAAAACTTGAACTGCGATCTTGAGGGCCCAAACGAAAATAAATGAATAGAATAAATGAAATACATTTACTACAAACAAATAAAATTCAATCCAATATGTAAGACAATAGTATAGCTGATGAACAAATTTAGAAAATCGGGGCTCCAGCTTCAGTGTTATCACTAAAGACGTTCGAATCGTCTCTATTTACTTAAAATTTGTACTCTTTATATTTTGAGAGCACATAAACCTTGGCACGTTTTCAGTGCGTGTTGAAAAGCAATCGCCGATAAAGTGTTCTTAATATTTCTAATCTTCTATCGAGGCTTGGAACCAGACCCCGCTGGTTTCTACTGATACGGGCAATACTGAAGGGTTGATCTGCTTGAGCGGGGATTTCTAATCAGTGCTCAAACATTGGGACCCCAGACGCATGGAATTTTTTTGGGTCAATTTTAATGACATGTACTTGGAGGTCTGTCTGGGCATTGAAAATATTTGGGTTTGTGACGTCACCGTCAGATTGCGGGAGAGTATAAAAGAGCCGAGGCGGCCGAAAATGTCATTCATACCAGCTAGATCAGCCAAAGCATCAGCAACATGAAATTCTTGGTGAGTTTTTGAACATATTTTCTCTACGGGATTGGAAGACGACTAAGTTCCTGTCCCCTCTTCTACAGATCGTCTTCATTGCCCTCTTTGCCCTGGCGGTTGCTAAGCCTCAGTGGGGAGGTGGATTTGGAGGTGGATTCGGAGATCAGCAGCAGCAGCAACAGCAGAGTGGATTCGGAGGCGGTTTTGGGGGCGGTTTCGGAGATCAGCAGCAGCAACAGCAGGGTGGATTCGGAGGCGGTTTTGGAGGCGGCTTCGGAGATCAGCAGCAGCAACAGCAGGGTGGATTCGGAGGTGGTTTTGGAGGCGGCTTCGGAGATCAGCAGCAGCAGCAACAGCAGGGTGGATTTAGTGGCTGGTAAACATCTGATTACTAAGCAAGATGCACAACAAGGCCTAAAACAGAAAATACCAATAAAATGAAGAGTCTTTGATTACAACGAACTTAATGGAATTCTTATTTACAAATGGAAAACATCTTTGAAATTGTTCTTATATAAAAGTCCAGCTTATTTACCAAACATCTCAGTGAGTCCGCAGTTGAAAGTCTTGGTAAAATCTAGTCAGTGCCCCCAACATCAAAGTTATAAAAAAATTTAAAAAAATTTTTATATTGTCATGTGTGGGCAGGGCCTATCTTATCGCAAAAACTAAGTATATATACATTTACATTAAATGATAGGTGAATGTTTCAACTTTAGGAAGTGAAGTATTTTAAATTTATTATAATTTTTTCCGTATGAATTAAATACTTAGGGTTAAAAGATTCTAGTTTCGTATAAATATAGGCCAACAAGTTCACACAAATTTTGTAGCTTCCAGCATTCGAATAAAAACACAACCACAAATCGGGATCAACAAGCTTGCAAATAAAAACGTTGACAAAATTAGCCATGTAGCACCTAATCAATCGCCTCCTCCGCTGGCGACTTCTCCGGTTTCGCATGCTGCTCCAGCCCGTCGGCCAGAGGAATCTCTAGCTTGACTGCTCCTTGGATCTTGGATCCCTCACCCTCCGATCCGCCCAGCTGGGTGGCCTGCCAGGCTCTCGTCCACGGCAAGGACATCACCGACATGACCTTGGACAGGCCGAGCCGCTGATCCCGATTCCCGACCCTGTCCTCGGACGTTTCCAGTTCCTCGCTGCACAGCATGGAAATTACAAGGTGCTCTGCGAAGAGGGCGTGTCTCCGCCGCTGACTTCCGCTCATTTCCGTTTCCTGCTGGCAGCGCATTTCCTGCTGCTCCACCCACTGCAGCAGAAGATACCGCTCAGGTTGCTCTATGAGCTGCGGCTCCACAATGATTGGGCTAGCAGCAGCCTGCTCCTCTGGAGGATCGACCAAAATGCTGGGAGGCAGTTGGGGATCGGCGGCGTTCCAAGAAGCAGAGGCTAATTGAAAGATCACATTGTTGGGTGGTTGCAACTGCTGCGATGGTGGCGACTGCAGCAAGCGGCGTCGGCGGGTGCGACTCCGGGTGAATGTCCTTCGCAGGGGCGGCGTTTCCGGCTCCAGGGAGTTGGCGTGATCGATGTGGTTGAGCAGCAGGTGACCCGACAGATTGCTAATGGCCACCAGCTCGACGCCTGGCAGTCCGGCGCACAGGGGGCAGACCACGAAACCATCGGCCTGGCGATGGTGTCCGCACACGTGCTCGATCAGCCGCTTGGCTGTGAGCCCGATTTCTCCGCAATACGGACAGGTGGAGCAGTTGGGCAGGTGCACCACTTCGGGCACTTCGCCATTCAGCAGCAGACCCGGCTGCGAATCGACCGGGTCCAGGATCAGCTGCATGGGATGGTCGGTGTGATGGTCCGGGGACTCAAACCGCCTGTCGTAGCAATCGCCGCACAGGTCAAAGTTCACGCAGTGCAAACAGCGGTAGCGGCGACCCCGGAAGTCCTGCCTCTCACAGCCGTCGCAGCAAATATTGCGGTGACCCATCCTCACTTCTCTCCGGTCGCATGCACTTAAACTCTGGTCGAAAAACAGGGCAATGGGGTTTGGAATTTCTACAAATCGAATCGAAACAATGACATTTTTTTCTTCGATTTTGTCTGATACTAACATAATTTGAATTATATCTTAATGAAAATATTTTTTTTCATGAAGTTATTATGGTTAAAGGATGAAGAATTTACCCTATTTGCCGATAAGTTATTCCCAACCAATCAAGAAATAAATATTTGTATATTCCCTTTCCAAATAAACAGCTCTATTTGTTTGGCAGCAACGATTATCGGTCTGTAGCCCTATCAAGACTGTTTGTTTTATTAAACACGTGCAGAGACGTTTCCGATAAGAAATAAAAATACCCATTGCTGACCTTAAACTCTGAACATTTTGTATTCCCAAGGCCACCAGCATGATAAGCCTCGACTTACATCATTTAAAGATGGGGTACATTCATGGCTACACATATTACATATTTGTTTTAGTAATATATTTTCAAATCCTAGTTATTATTTTTGAGATTGTTTTGCTACATTTAAGTGAATGCTTGCAACTGCCAGCCAAAATCCAATTTAGTCCGTTGGGACCGCTTATATTTATTTAATTGGCTACCCAGGCAGTAATGGGTTAAGCACATCGGTTCTAACTGCGGCTTCTGTTCCCTTCGTAGCTCTTTCCGTCTCCCTCGCTTCGGACTCCCCCTCTCTCTCTATTCTTTTCAATTTTCCAGGCTGGGAGCGCGGCATTTGTAATGGAAGTCTTCCGGCTTCATGCACCTCCTTCTGGGCACCACCCACTTTTCGGAGTCCATTCTGGTAGATGGAGTACACTCAAAAATATATGTCTACAAAAGGTAAATTTTCGAAAGATTGTAAAGAAAAAGTAGCAATAGTATTGCAAGTGAAATATAAGCAATTTATTCGATTATTTTGTTGATGATAGAGTAATTTTGCTCCTGGATTACTTTACATTATTACTTCCATAATGTTTGTATCTATGATTAATATTTTTGAACAATAATAAATATCTTGTAAGTTACATATTATATATATAATTATACCCATAAATAATATTAATTCCAACATGTAAACACTGTTTCTGATATTAATTTGGTTTAATTTTGTTATATGTATAATAGTTAAACAGAGTTTTAAAATGTGATTGGAATAAGAAAGAAGTTTCGTTTCTCCCAGTGTACGACCAGAGCTCCTGTGCCTGCACTGGTGTTGGTAATTATTTTATGGAGTGTGGCGGACGGGACGCCATCTCCTCGGCAGTGTGTGTGTGCGAGTGTGTCTGCGTGGGCAACTTATGTTTACCAAGTGCGAAAGTGGAAACGTGCTGCAAACACGAAGTCCTGCCGCCACGCCCCCTTCGCGCCCACTCCGCCAGTGTTTTACGCTTTATAATAGGATTTGAATACAATGGCATTGTAATGAAATGTGCAGCAAACGATGGTCTGCAGACGGTCGGAGGGACTGCAGCAAGTCGGGTTCTGCGGTTGCCTTTGGACTGCGGCTCCGAGTCCTGCGATTGCGATACCAGGACGACGATTCTCCTCCGGTTCTCCACCGACTCTCCACCGATTCTCCCCTTGGTCCCGACTTGGTCCCCGGCCAAGAACAAGCCAAACAGCTGTTCCGCCTTTGTCTGTCTGTCTGCTGTCTGCGCGTGTAATTTGAGTTGGTAATTAAAAGTAAAGCAAAAGGCAAACTGCTGCAACTGCCGCACATCAAGTTACCGCTTCACACGTATGTGTTTCCTAATGCCGAGGCAGTCCTCTAAGTGCTCCACATTGGATTTTATTCGAGAGAGCTGCCTTAAAGGTGTGCTTTTGAAGTGCAGAGGGTTTAATGGATTTGGAACTTAGGTACAAAAACCCCCTTAGGAAGATGATTGAACTACTTATGCAGCTAACTATTAGTAACTAACAATTAATATTGAACGTGTTTTCTAACTATTATTTACTGAATGCACTATTATGTTTACTACAATTTAACTTGTTTTTTTATTCATTTTTTAAATGGATTCTGCACTGTATTTTAAACGAAATCATTTAGGTTTTATTTAAGCAGTATACATCTATTACTAAAGTACCTAAAGTACGTTCAAGAGTTTTATTTTGGCCCAGAAAAATTATTTCTTGTTTACCATAATATTTTATTGTAATATATTAATGATTCTTAAATGCTATTATCCCATTGTTGGGGAAAACAAATGCTATAATATATTAACATATTTTGGCAAGGAAGGAAGTTTGAAAATTTGAGTTGTCAAAAAGTCTTGAACTTTTAGGCACCCTCAAAACGTTTGAAAGCCTCATTAGAGCCGGCCGTAATATTTTTTACAATCTTGAAAGCAGAGGAAGGCCCATCAATCAACTCCTGCCGACCTTTGTTGATTAGTTTATCAATTAAATGTAATTGCAATTTTATTTTCATTAGCCTTTCAAAGGGTGTCGTTGGGCCCGCTTCGATGGGGCTAATTAATGGCAGGCCTGTCCGCGGAGAATTCCCCGGGGAAATCTCACAGCCATTAGCGATTTTGGAAAATCAGGCGCCCTAATGAAAATTACTAGGCATTGGCGTAGCCCATTAAAATGGAAAGGTGGGATTCGGGGGATGGATTGAATTCTTCTAATTGCGCTCCGCTTTGCTTTCGCCGGAAGCTGTCAATGAAAATTTCGTTCTTTGGCCTCTTTTATTTATGTTAATTCGCTTGCCTGGCCTTGCCCGATTTCTTATTATTTTTTTTTCTCCGAGCCAGCGTGACGATATGCTCAATTGCTTTTGTAATCAATCAAAGTCAAAAGCGCAAAATGTTACTTACACACACGTATTGTGGGGCGGGTCGTAAAGGAGCATATCCTGATGGGATTGGGACTGGGGGGAAGTGCAGCCAGGATATCCCGGGGGCGGAAACTGGATTGTCATGTGTGCTCGCGATGCTAGATACTCGGTGCTCGATGCTCGATGCTCGATGCTCTTTGCTCGTATTTTGTGTTGGTGTTTGACGTGACACTTGAGCGACACTTGAAGCCCGATAATTGATATTGTGCTGCCTGAGGATGGGCTTACGGAAGGGGCTGCGGATGGAGTGGGCGTGGCCGAGCGCTGGCACACGGCGGTCCCGGGTCCTTGTAATTGTCGCTGACACATTTTCGTGGTTTAGTAGCGACCGATAAATCCACGGGGATGCCCGTCAATCCGTGGTTAAGTTCGTTTTTGCGATAAGGGGTTAGGAATAATCTTGATAACTCAACCGAAATAAGATTAAGATAAGATCTAGAATGGATTGGACACCATCCACATAAAATACTTTTGCATCTAATGACTCGAGAATAACTTTAGCCGAGCCTCACTCATCTGGACTTCAAGAAGTTTCTTCCTAGAGAAAATCGTGGCTCTCCACCCAGTTTGCTTTGAGTTGGGGCATTCGGCTGACCGTTGCTTGAATCTGGTCAATGTGCCAACTGCCGCACACTTAGTGTCAACTTCAGGAACAGTGAACTTCCCCCGGGCCCCTCAGAAAGCCACCAGATAATTGTTAACCATTAAGTCGCACCGCAAATCAAGTGCAGCAATTGCAACTGGACTGCAATTCATTTGCGGCATGGATCATTAAAGGGCGCAGGGGCCGAGAACTTTGGACCGGGGACAAACCGCACGCAAAGTTGCCAACGTGGCCGAAACAGACGTCACCGCCGGAACCGACCGGGCCAAAACAAACCGCCGTCCTCATCCGTCCCCAAGCCCTGGGGCCATCGAAAAAGCTCCAGCCGGAAAGTTTGTGAGCATAAAGAGTTCTCGGCCCAGTGATGGATGGAGTGGATGAGCTGGCAGGGTAATGGGTTCAAAAAGGATTGCAGAATGGCTTCACGCTGCTTTCAGATCCATTAAGCATTCGATGCCAATCCGGCGATGATAATAAAGAGGTTGCCCGGAGACGGGGATGACGAGCCACGCCAGCGCTTTGAACTTTCTCCGGGGACTATAATGACATGCGTCGCAACTATTTCGCAGTTGGAATATTTAATGTACTGAATTGGGCAAAACATTATCTGTCATTAGTGTCAGAAATTATGGCACATCCAGCGGAATCCTTTTAAGGCCCAACCCCTCCCAGGGCGGCAAGTGATAAGTCGATTCGGTTAATAATGTCAGCGGAGCTGACATCTATTAGACGACTGCGAGACACTTTTCAGCCCGCCTGCCAGCCGCTCGCATTAATATTAATTTATCCGAGGAGTACATTATTTATGAAATTCTATCATTTTCGGTAATTAAGCTGCGCTTACGGGGTCTATGACATTTTAATTAAAGCCCAACCAAAGCCGCCGCCATGAAGAGCCGAAAAAAAGCAAAGTTAAACGCCCCGGTCGAATGCCTCTTGAAATTATTATCATCGCACCCACGGAGGCAAACACAAGGGTAAAAAGAGCAAGTAAAGAAAGCAAAAGTTTGGCGACAATCCCGACGCACTTTTATGGCACGGCTTTTGGCAGCGAGTGAAAATGAAGATACGAGAAAGTCCCGGCCCGACCCCAAACTTGGTATCAGTGTCATGAGTGGGAGATGAGCTAGAGATGGGACTCGAGAACTATTTAAACATGGAAAACCCCTATGAAGGGGGCTCACATAGCAGATATACATGCTCATTATTAAGAACAAGGAGTAATGTGATTTATATAAAATGGAAGTTAGAACTCGAAAAGAGATTTATCATCTTGTATATGCTGGATCTTGAAATGCCAAAGCCCAAGATATAATTTAAAGAATATAGTTGAAAACTATTTTCTGGGTTTTCCGAAGGCAGAATCACACAGTTGTTAGGCAAAAAGAAGGCTTCCAAGACATCTGTTTTCTTGAGTTTTTAGAGGCTTCCATCTCTACCGTGGAAACGCTGGCGTGTGAGAGAGTGTACTTTTCTGCTTAAAGTATGATTGCAAGTGTGAAAATATATATGCTAAACGTGCCCGAATGCCCCGCTTCGCCTTTGCCGTTGCGCTTCATGCGTTTTTGTTTTATGACGCGGCGACGTGCTCGGAAAATGAAAAGCACTTGACGCGCCAAAGTGCTGAACTTGGCGGTCCTCCACTGGAGCTCCATCCGTCCGTCCTTCAGTCCGCCGGTTCATCAGGCCCCAAGCCCAAGCCCCAACCCCCCGACTCACAGTTGGTCCACACATGCTAAATCGTAAAATGCTCCATTCTTCCTTTTTTTCTGCTCGAGTTTTTCTTTACTGTTAAAGTTCTTATGCCCTATTTTTGGAGGGTCAATATCCAAAACATGCAAAAGTATGTCTTAAAAAGTGCAAAAATTTTTAATTTTTTAATTTATTTTTTATTTAAAATGATCGAATGGCTGATACTCTTCCCAAGGTAAATTAAAAAAATATTTCGCTATCTAAATCAGAAAAAATCAAAAGTAATCCCTAAAAGCTTGATCACGCTTAACTTTTTTAAAATTAAAATAGCATCTAAAGTGCTGAATTAAAATTCCCTACGAAAACTCCCCTCTCCTTGATTGAAATATTTGAAGAGTATCTCGAAATCACATCGAAGGACCAAATCAGTTTCCACTTTTTCCCGCTGCCTTATTTTTTATGCGACGTGCGCTCGCCTGCAAATGGGTTTCTCCTTGGCTTCCATTACTTCTATTCCATTCTCATTTGTTCGAACAATTTAAGAAATTGTCGCCCTGTCTTGCCCCAGCACCGTGGCCCACCTCTTCCTGCCTCCTGCCTCCTGGCATAAAGAACACTATGCATGTGTGAAGTTTATAGTAAATAAAGTATGATTGTCTATTGTCAATGCTCGTTGTTTTTGTGGTTTATAAAAATTCAACACTCTATTTGCTCGTCGCTGGCTCGGCGCTGGCTCGCTCCCTCCCAGTTAATTTCATTTGATTTATATGGATTGTGCAAATGGAAATGGAAATGGGATCCGGGATGGACTTGGGGCCGGAGGTGAGGGTGGGGATGAGCTTGCTGGTCGGGGTTAAGCCGTGTTCTGTAATCGCTCTTGTTGATGACGCTGATTCTGGATGCTATTGTGGTCAATAAATTACCAGCTGTGCAGAAAGGCCTTTCACGCTTTTGTTCCCTTTCACACATTTGAAGTGCACTTTATGCTTTTTGCATGCACAATTCGCAATTAATTAAAACAATTATGTAGGCAGCGACACGACAGCAAAAACTACAGTAGCAGGAACAGGAAAAAGGCAAACAAGAGGGCAGTGCAAAAAAGGTACAAAAATCCAACAAGAAAAACGAATCCTCTGCGGTAAAATGTCATGTCGCCTGTCAACCACACATTCCCAGTTCGAGTACCATGCAATTATTAAAATGGAGGAACAGGTCTGGTAAATTACCCCGACACATCAGGCTGCCTTACACCTTGCTTCTTGAGTCAAGTTTAAATCGAAAATGGAGAGAGCTGAGCAAAATGGTGATCAACTTGTCGAGCCGCTCGTCTGAACTATGCAATTGTTCTTGTGCCTCATGACCACATCGATATCGCTAATGTTGATCATGGAGAACGACGCAGCCCCACTAATGGCACTGTTGGATGGCACCTTCCTGAAGGGTAACAAGATGGCAGGAGTACGGACTACCTCCAAAACCTCTAGGCTCAGTAAAATGTTTAAGTCGAGAAGAGACCAAGACGAGGCTCGAAGAAAGATAGCCCACGTAGAGGAGCAGAAGAGGATTGAGGGTTTATGGGATCCCGTTCTAAACCAAAGCTTCGACTTCTCTAGTTTTGAGGATTACGATAACATTTCTGATATACTACCCACTAGAATAAGTAAAAAGTTAAGCCCGGAAGATATGTTTAATGAAGATCAAAGTCGAGCACCGAGTTCATGGCAACCCACTGTAAATGAAACCCTTGAATCTTCCGTCTTAGAGGACTATCACAATCGAAGCCTCACGGTAGCAAGTGTAATCGAAATGAGTGAGAAAGTGGATCCGAATATCTCAGAAGCTTCTCAACCCAAAACCAGTTTACAATTCGACGAATTTCCACAAACTGAAGAGCATTGGTACCCCATATATAACAAAAGCTCGATTTGCGAAAGCCCCAACGCATCATCAGAGTTTCAAAACCAAACGGAGGACTTTAACTTTAAGTTACCCGGCCTGAAAAACCGTTCACCACTGGAGAGCTACATAATTCGCAGACCTGAAATAAAATGGCCCAAAGGACCAGGCCTATTTTTACACCTGTACATCAATCGTGAAGTAGTGTATGGGAAGGAAAATTACGTTTTCACAACATTGCCCAAACTGGGCAAGAAGGATTTCGTGCTCAACATTACGGTGGATACCAACGACTATTTAATCAATGAGATCGCCACGGCCGTCAACATCGAGCACACGGGTTGGGGTTATACGAATGACCTAACGGCTCTGCTGCGAAAGTATGGCATTAAAGGCAATCGACCTAGATACAAGCGTTGCTTTTATTACCGCAGCACTGCTACTTTCTACAGTATGAAGCACAAGTACGTTTATGCCCAAGTAAGTTCCCTGGAAAACAGGCGGCGGTTACTGACATATGTGGTGCGTACGAGAATTACAGTACGGAGACCCCCTCCTGTGACCTGCATACCCTCGTTGAACTTAGAATTCTGCAAGAATCCGGAAGAACCAGTAGTGCTCTCTCCCTGGGGTCACGCGGAATTCTTCGCCACTATAGGTGATGAGTGTCCCCTGGTGAAGTACAAAAATGTGAAGTGGATGTTTTACGACATTCGAGAGAAAAGTAAGTGCACTTATTTGCAATGCAAAGATTCTCGTATTTGGTACATACTAATTTCCACATATTTTCTTATTATCTCTAAGAATAACGTTTTATGAATCTCCAGATATTTCAGTCATACAATTATATTCTTTCATATTGCAGAATGTCTCGGCCAGGCAAAGCAAGCAGTAGGACTTCTTCTAAAATTACTGCCATACCATCTCAGATTCCGGAAAAGTCCAGAGGTATCAACGATCTTTCTGTTACGGGTGGAAGCCAAGATAAATGGGCTCTTTACAGTAGCTCGTGTGAGTGGGCAAGCTCTAGGAGAAATGTATAACCCATCAGTCTTTGATCTTCTTGCAGTGCTATGTGACGTACAAAACGCCCCAAGTCGAGCCCCAAATCAAGGGCAATGAGCGACGGAAGGTCGACGTGCGAAAGCCAATTTCCCTCGACGGGTCCAGCAGCAAGGACAGGATCAAGAAAAAGGAATCTATTGAATCGAAGGATTTCTTCTGGAGCTGCCGCAGTAAAAACGATCCAGGGAACAAGTTTTGCAAAAAATATATGTCAGAGGGTGAGTACTGAGGGACTAATAATACGTTTATTCGACCCTAGATTAATTTAGTTAACATTTTTTAGTTGTTAACATAGTAAACATTTTAAATTTTAATTTCTACAGTGTACTTAGTGTACTTAGCAAATGGTTTAGTTTATATAATATATATTTTGTTCCCAGTTCCCTTCTTGAAATTACCAGCGAATGCCCTCAAGCCGAATGCTGATTACGACTTCTCTTTGACCGTCGCCTCGCGCTTGGACCCGGAGAATCGGAGGTCCATAACCCAGGTGATAAGGGGTACCACCAGGAAGTCCTACACTCCCCAAATCCTCTGCCGCCGGAACTGCGACCTGGGCGTCTATGCCCCCATCGAGAGTGTGCACCTGATCCCCAAATGCGACGACTGCCCGGGCAAGATCAAGAGGTATGAGTGGTGGGTGCTGCCGGAGGGAGCGGAACCCCACCTGGAATCGCGGTTCAAGTATCTGATTCTTCACCACAATGAGCCCATTCTATCCATCCGCCTCAAGATGGTGTTGGCGAATAAGAGGTGGGTGGAGACCTTTTATACGCTGCGCCGGAACGACGGTCCTCAAAAGGGGCGTTGCACAATCCGTCCTTATTTTGGTCTGGAGAGCACTACGGTTTTCAACATCGAATGCCTGGGCTTCGAGTCGCCCTACACCCCGCTGACCTTTCGCTACAAGGCGGACACCGAGGTAGTCGCCACAAATGTGCCGTACAACAGGTTCAAAGTGACCCTACCCGCCACCAAAAATCTGAAGATCTCGATTTGCGACAACATCGATATGTGTGTGGAGCGGACAGGACGTGTAATAGTGGTTCCAATACATAGCATCCTAAGAAGTAAGATTTTCCATGTAATGGAGAATGTGACCCAATTGCTGCTCCACGGCCAGTGGAACAGGGCCTATGTCGCGAGTTTGGCTGCCGCCAGCTTGATAAGGACGACGAGTGAGGCACGTGAGGTCTACTCGTATGTGCAGAAGGTGGTGGCCCAAACGGGGTCCCAGCTGGAGCAGCTCACTTCGCTGGCCACGCACATTATGGGAAAACTGACGCCGGTCGATTACCGGGGGGCCACTCTGATGGCAGACATCTTCAACCAACTCAGCGATATCTTCGAGGAGATCGCCAGGGAGCGCGAGTGGCTGCACAGGGATGCCTACCACTCGCTGACGGCCAGTCATATGTTCTTCATGTCCGTGCTGGGTCAGAAGTCGGAGCACCATTCGGTGGCCATGTGCAAGCCATACAATCCCGAGTGCCTGAACCTGCAAAATCTCGACTACGAGAGGCACTTTGCCATCGAGTTCGATCCCCTGATTCTGCTGCGCATCAACAGCTGGATGATGAACACTTGGTATCTGTACAAGTGCGTCTACTATATTGGAGTGTTGGCCACCCAGAGACACCATCCCTATGATGACGCCTTGTCGGTCCAAGTGGGTGGCATTGCGTACCAGGTAGGAGTGGTATCAATGAGACGACCTTCAGATTAAATCGTCTAAACAAATTAATATTTGATAGAAATTTTTTGAGTAGTTAAAAAAATATCTATGTTATCGAAAAGTATCGCCAACTTATATCGATTTAATCAAACACTACTATTTAGTTCAAGCATCAATAATTAGTCTTCGAATTGTAACAAATTTGTATCTTTGATTTTCAAAAACACTTTTTTACGAGAGTCTTGATGGGGAATTGACAAGTGTAGAATTTATCGAAAGATATCGATTACTAGCAATATTGATATTTGTGATTACAATGATTATTTTTCGATAAATTTTGACTTCCCGATTGTCAACACATTTTCTTTTCCCAGATAAATGTCACTGAGGTAACGGTTAATGCCAAGGACATCATTATGGAGACAATAGACCATATACACATTATCGAACTGTCCAGAGAGCTGCTCTTCGAACTGAAGGCCAGCCTGAATCACAGCACCATTCTGTTCCAGACCATCTCGCAGCAGAACCACCACAATATCTTCTGGTGGTACCCGGATCCGCTGCCCTCGAAGACCAGCGTGCTGGTCATGCACGCCTACAGTCCCACTAGATTTTTCATGAGCGCCAAAGAGGCTGAGTTGGACAATCCTCTGGTCTACAAGACGAATATAACCCAGTTCAACGATGAGTTCTTCAAGCAGTGGACGGCCAACAGCAGTATTCGGAATAGTACCGAAATTCACATATACAGTCTGATGCTGAACCACAAGGCCATGTTGGCGGTGCGAATAGTGAGTTGTTCGGAGCTGATGTACATCAAGATGCGGATGCACAGGTGGCCCACCTTGGGTCAGATACGACAGGGGGCCTGTCGCATAACCCCCGACATGGTGGGCAAGCGAATTTGGATGGCCAACTCGTGCGAACGAAGTCGGGCCTATGTGGCCATTCACAGGCCGGGTGACGTGCGATATAAGAAGAAACTTAGGACGGAGAAAAAGCCCAAGGGGAAGCGGATAAAGAAGGAAACGCAGTACGACTACGACTTTGAAGAGGTGGAGGAAATTCCGTCGACGCGGTTTCTGAACTACTCGATTCTGCTGGAGATATACCAGTGCAACTTCTGGAAGAACCGCTCGTTGGACCCCGGCTGGAGCGAGGACTACTGCACCACCACCTTCGAGCACAGCTCTGGCACCTCCGTCCAGTGCACCTGCTACACCCTGGGCACCCTGTCCTCCCGAATCTTTCCCATCTCAGCGGAACTGTTCGTGGAGCACATACCCATTCCCGTGCTGCTGTACAACATGACCATGATGCTCATCTTCATGATGCTCTTCCTAATGGTCATCCTTAAGTGGATCTTCAACGCGGACATCATCACTGCCCACCTGAGAGAGCCAAGTATTCTGCATTGCGAAACGGCCAAGGAAAAAACGGATCGTTGGCGTGGCGATGGAAACGAGATACTCCTTATAATAGTCACTGGAGGTCAGGAGTTTGCGGGCTCTACTTCGAACATAAAGTTCTACTTCAAGTCGCCGAATCGACCGCAGACCTCGTACCAAATCACCCAGGACCCCGGGCACCCGAAGTTGCTGCGGAACAGCACCAACAAGCTGATGATTCCGCGGGGGAACATCTACATACCCACCCGTTTGGCCCTGGGAATCGGCAGGAACGGAAGGTACCCCTCCTGGTATTGTCGGTCCATCACAGTCGTAGATCTGGAGTTGAATGTGCAGCAGTTGTTCCTGGTGGAGAGCTGGATAGAGCGGGGTCACACGAGGTTCATGCGCTCCAAGTACTTCAGGATGGGCACCTACAGCAGGACCCCGAAGTACACTTGGTGCCAGCGACTGCGACTCCGGATCGAGCAGCTGTATGTCAGCTGGTTCATGATCAACCCCATCACGGGGCCCTGGCAAAGTAACGTCGGCGGCATCACCATGAATCGCTTCGAAAGGAGCTGCGTGTGGATCTGCAACACGGCAGTTACTTTGACCGTGGTTTCCCTCTACTTTGGACAGTGCAACGTGGAGTCCATTCAGGAGGAGACGCGCCAGAACATCGACAACAGCCTCCAGCTCACCCTGGTCGTTGTGCTGGCCTTCTACGCCTTTGTTCTCTGTTTATGCATACATTTCGTCTTCGAAGTCCTCATTTTGCGTTGGCTGTGGCCGCAGAAGTAATTTAGGATACCAAAAAAGTTACTCTTAATAAATTGTACATAATATATTAAGCATACGAAAGGTTTCAAATGTTGAACATTGGGGAGAATCAAATAGGTATCGAGTTTAAAAAATTTCTAATTGGAAGACTGAACTTTTTACATTTCAAAATTCATATCTAATTTTGCATGATATTTTGGATTCCATGACTACCCCATCATCAAACTTTTGGCGGTATTTATTATATATTTCTCATTTATATTTTCAGAAGTGCTAAAAAATTGTGCAGTACCAAGGCCATCATATTATTTGTGACCGATGAGACCCTTATTTTGAACTGTTATTTTTTTGCTATCAACTACTGGCAAATTTCAAATTTAAATAGTCCGAATTAGCACTCGAAGGGCTCTGCCTTCTGTTCCGGCGACTGTAGCCGACCGGGCCTGGGCTAATGGATTTTTCCACGCCTAATTACCATTACTTAGCAGAAAGGGGGAAAAAGGCAGACACCAACGTAGGAAAAAAGGCAAAATTGCATTAAAAATTATCGCTTTTTTTAGAAACTATGCTTTTCGTATATTATTTTTTGTAACTTGAGTGTGTATGCAAATGGAATTTCATTGTCACCATTAACACCTTTTTGCACTGTCTCTCCTTCACACCTGTTTCTTGTGGTCCCTGCCATTTTTTTGCTCGCATATTTTATGTGACGTTGGGTGAATTTAAAAAAAAAAAATAAAAATGCATTTAATTAAACGCCGCACAAATGCTGCGAAAAACGTTTTCAACGTGTGATATTTTATGCCAGAAGTCGGGGGTTTTTCGGCTTCGCCGCTGTTGTTCTCGTTTCTCATTGTCGTGGGGACAGTCGAAAAATGCATTTTCATAACGTTGCCGGACATTATAAATGTGTTAAGTTGGGGTGGCTGCCTGGGTCCTGAATAATTTGCCTTCAAGGAATACTTCAGAGTGGCCAAATAGCTTAACGTGGCAGGCAAGTGTTATTTGATGGAGAAAATTAAAAATTCTGAAAAAGAGTTCAGTAGAATTAACACAATTTTCCTCACAATATAAATGACCTATTTCCACGAAACTATCTGTAAATCTGGTCCCAATTCCGAAGCATTTCCATCGACCACTTCTGTATTCGCCCTCGAGGCTGTAACCTAGTCGTGGATCCTCGAAATTTTGGCAACAGCTCAATCTGCAACCAGTTCCGATTTTTGCTTACTTTGTAGTTAGGCATAGATTTGCAGCCCTGCCTCCCTTTCGCCTGGAGTGATTCTTTTTTTGTTCGAATGTCGCAACGAGGATGCTACGGAAATTGTACTGAGGGCACGGCCATTATTCTCTCCACTCTGCCAGGAGCCCAAGGAGACGACGTACGCATCTGAATTTGTCATATTGTACTTCTTTGGGCTACAATGGCCGTGTACCCACTACTCGAAGGGTGCTGGAACGGGGTATATTTGGTATTCAGAAGTGGGAAGGTACTATAATAGGGATTGCTACTGTATGTGATCTCAGAACTCTCTTATGAGTGGGGGTTAATATTCAACTAGAATATCCATTACCAGTTAACTTATGAATGTGGTGAAAGTGAAAATATTAAGTACTATTATCACAGTTACAATATTTCATTCAAAAGTGGCGGTACACATTTAATGATGCTTTTTATATTTATTTAGAATTTAATTAACAATATCAAAAGTGCTTAAACTATGCTTATCTACCAATTGAAATCATTATTTTGAAAACATAACATGGTATATTATTTTCAACGAGCATATAAAAGCAGTTACTGGTATAAGGAATTTTTATAAGTAGGATCAACTATTTTAATCTAAATTTAAATTTATGTATGGATTGCTTAGGATCCCAAATATAAGTAAGTACATACTGGGAATTTTTTGGTTCGAAGCGGTGTTCTGAAATTCTTGCGTGCTTTTTTTCTGCTTATGCGTTTTTCTGGAGCCACCAGCCGACAAAATTGCAGCCGACAGTTTGGCACATTCCCATTTCGGGGCTCTGGCATGGCCACGCCCACTTTGGGGCCACTGTTTGCATACGTGCCCGTTGTGAAATTGCCTGGGCGCACTCCTCAAATCATTGGCCGCCGCCACGCCCCCGCCCCTTTTGGCCTGTGGGGGCGCAACATGTTAGTGACACAATCGAAATGGAAAACGACATGGAACATGGCAACAATAACGAGCGGCAATAACAAACAACTTCGAATTTTCACCGGGCGATGAGACAGGTAAGAAAACCAGGCGGAAATTGAAGTGTGAAGTATGTGAGTGGATTAGTTATCCTGAGAATTGTTGCCGCTTGGCAAATTTCCTTCTGATTTGCGGCACTCACCTTTCAGCTTATGCCCACAGTTTGCGAGTCGAGCTGAAAAAGATTCGCCCTCGGAGCAAACACCAAAAAACCAGAATTCAAGGAGAAGTTTTCTCTGCTGCATAAGCAGCTCTGGCGAATCTCCCGGGGAAAGCTGCCTGTAAATAGTGGCAGTTTTCCTTCAGCCTTACACTCGCTTCTTCCCCCATTTCCCCCACATGTCTTACCCATTTCCCAGCGGTTTGTTTACACTGCAACGTCGACGCGACACTGCGGTGGCACATAGGCAAATGCAGTTGCGGATGGAACTTAAGTTAGCCAGGTAAATGCTCGGATGGAGTGACTGTCTGAGGAGATCTCACTGAGCGGGATAAGCAGGCATGATGGAAAGCTATTTGGTTTTTAATTAAAGTAAATAAGGCAGCCTTGGAGGACGTGGTTAATTAATTAATACATATTTCTAAAGTTACCAGAGATATTCCGAATGTTTTGGTGGGGTTACACAAAATGAATATATTTTATACATGTTGTAAAATAATTAGCAGCAACAAAGAGGTAAATGATAAAATAAATTATGATAATTTATAGGACTTTTGAAGCTTATATGGCTGACTGATCAAACTGAATTTTTTGATAGCATCGGATACCAAATAAATATATATATACACCTGTAGTTCAGGTAGTGCTTGTTTTTTATTTGTTTAATAATTTACCAGGACTAAACTATTAAACCAATATTCTAAAAGCCTAATTATATGCGAATGGAATTTATTTTTCGGGAATTTTTGTAATTATTTATAGTTTTATAAGTAATAAGCCGAATATATATTAGGTTACAAGAGAGGCCACCAAAAGTCGCATAGCCGAGACTTCCCTCGACTGCCCATGTGTAACGTCAACTGGCGGAGTCGTCGTCTGCGGTTTCCTAGGATTCCCAGTCCTCCAACTTGCCATTCCCAATCCACCAACGCCCTCTGCGGCGCATCGCACATACGCCGTGTGGTGCAGTTGAGTTTCGCTCCCGGTATTTTGCCTATGAAATTCGCAAGAATTCCTTGTGTCAATGTCTGCGCTGGCTGACTTGTCTAGTTGGCAAATATTTCCTTACAACCTTAAATTTTGCTTAGCAAATTGGCATTTTTATTGTGCGGCAACGGAGCGCTTTAAGCCAAACACGAAGTCGTTTGCAGCTACATTTCGCGCAAAATTGTGGCTGTAGCTGAAAGCAAGCCATCAAGTCTGCATTACATGGGGCGTATGCGTAATTTCGGATGCAGTAAAAATCCAGCTGCAGATGTTTCGAAGCACGAAATTAATTACGGAAAATAAGAACACACATACGCGGACGGAGACGGCGGTGGCGACGGCGACGGCGACTGGATACTGGCGCATAATAAGGCGGGGAAGGACCAAGCCGAGGAACAGCGCCGGAATAATAATAATAAGTAACAAAAATAAACTTTACACGCTCAAGAAAAGCAGCAGAGCAACAGAAGCAGAAGCAAAGCAAAAGCAGAAGGAGCCAAGAGCCATAAACAAGCATATGCTAAGGCAGAAGGCATAAAAATAAATCCGAGGAAGGGAAAACTTTTTGATATTATCCGGGATGGACGTGTGTGTGCCTCTGAGTATCTATGTGCTTTGTAGATCGCTCTCGGTTGTCTCAGAATCCGTCAAGAAGGACCACGCTTTGTTTTTGACAGCTGTCAAAAAGTAGACTCCTCAAAACGGTTTAATAAAAATTAATTAGTCTCTGGTTTAATGTGTATTGAAAGCAACATTTATAATTTTTTTAATTCAAACTAGATCAGCGTACTGCATTTTTAATTAAATTTATTACCAGCCAGAAAAATGGTATCATTTTTTTCTAAAGTTTTCCATCTCATTCACTTTATTTCCTTTGTCTTGCCTTTCATCTTGACCTGTTTTCCTTATTCTTGTTACTGGGTTTCGCCTCTTAAGCATTTTATTTTACTGGCCAAAGGCAAAGGCCAAGCTCAGAGCTTAAGCATGAAATAAAGGCAGCAATTAGTGCTAAATAAAGAAATCATAAAGTGTAAATAATATTTTTCCAGCGCAAATGAAAAGCAAGCAGGCCAAACCACAAGAAGCCATAGCAGGCCAGTACGGAAGAACGTATTATTTACGGCTGTCATTGTTTTGGCATTTAAAAGGGGGAGGAAAACTGTTTGGCCGACAGCCTGCAATCAGTTTTGTAAGAGACATTTCGAGCAATTAATGGTAAACAAAATGTTTGGGGTAACTGCAGAAATTTGTCTAAGCTCATGTCCTCAAATAAAAATATGGAAGCTTCAAGATGAAAGCCTTAGCTATGTTTGGCACTTAAATGAAAAAGGTGCTTGAAATATTTTAAAAATTATTGTTAAAGCTATTCCAAGTTATGTTTTCCATACATACCCAACACGTCTTCATTTATTCGACCCGAAATAAATCTCAGAAAGCACATTTGCCTCGCAACAACTGCATGCGAAATGCATTTCCTCATGCACAATCTAAATGAATTTATGACTACAATCCACAAAAACTCAATAAAATATGACTGTTAACTGTGAATTTGTCCTCCATTCAGATTGCATGCATAAAACCATCAGGGAAACCACCGAAATAAAAGACCCAGTCGTCTATATGTATTTACATTGTCTATCTGCAGAGGAGGAGTGAAAGGTAAGAGTTTGTCTCTTGGCTTTAAGTAAAGTGGATTGCGGCGGTGGCAGGGAGGGGGCACAATTCCTGGCGGGAATCACGTAACGAAGTGCATTGTTAAAATATAATAAAATTGCAATTTTGCGTTCATGTTGCAATGTGGCGTCATATCCTTTTTCCTTTAATTTTTCACGAATTCGCCATTTCGTAGTTCCGAAAAACTGAAACTATCCAACATTCCGGCACTCCGGCGACGCCATCCCCAGTCCTTGGTCCTCGGTCCTCTCTGGGCGGAACATCCTCCGCTTTCTATGCACACTCCATAGATTTTAATGCAATTTTCTCAATGGCGGGCGGTGGCTGGGTGGCTGGGTGGCTCTGCGTATGTTTGAGTGTACATATTTTTATTTTCGCCGCTGTCATTGTCGCAGCTGCCAAAGTCTTTGTTCTTGGCCCGTCGAGAGTGCGAGTCGAGTGGTGTCGCGTCCGAGTTTCGAGCATCGAGCTGCGGACTGGGAGCTGGGAACTGGGTGGTGAAGGGTGGGAGTTGGGCGATCCGGATCCAAGTCCAAGCCCAAGTCCATCCGTTCTTCCCGGCTGGTTACGTTTAGTGGACAGTGCTGTCGATTTCCGTTTTGTGTAGCTATTACTGGCTATTTTTTATAATATTGCCTAGATTAAATACAAATAAAATAATTTTTTTTTAGGTTTTCCTTTTATTATTTAGGTATTTAAATAAACACAAAGTGACTGAAGAATACCAGGATTTGGATCTCAGTTAAAAGATTAATTTAAATATTGATTTAAGTTTGGCATTTCAAAAATGTACTACAATATTCGAGAGTTCCACACAAATCCTATGCTTTTGAGGCGGGTGTCTAAATGTGAACTATACTTTTGGGCACCTTAAATTGCATTTGCTATTAAAATAGATTAAAAATGGAATTTACCATTAATAATAGTACATTATATATTTTATAATATTTTTAATATATTTTTTAAAACTTGTGTCTGACAACTCTGTTTGTGCCCGCTGATGTTTCTGAATCGCTTCGGTTCGGTTTGGCTTGGTTCGCCTGTTTGGACAGCGTATCCGCTTGCCAGTTTCGCTCCGGCTTTTGGCCATATTTCTGCACTCAATTGTCCTTCAGTGCATTTTGTGGTCGCCTCTATCCTCCCTCTGCATTGTGTTTGTCATCTCTCCCTCTTAGCCAGAGCTGTAAAGTATAATGCCTTTGTTTGTTCGCGCAATAAAAAATGATTACTTTAATTTCCGAGCCACATAAAAAGGCACGTCTAACATGAGAAATCGCCGTCATTGCCGGTTTGGTCCTTTCAGCCATCTAAACTGGCTGCATTGACCATAGACCTGTCATGGGAAATGCATTAGGGCTTTGTCAGGGACGCTTGGTCCTGTTGTGGAGGTGTAATCGCACCGATTATTCTTTTATACTTCCTTTGATTAGAATACTTAAGTGCGGGCTGCCTTGCCTGTTCTGCAGAGCTTGTTAGATGGAAATCTCTGTAGTTGTTGAAGGAAGGGATTGTGATTGAGTGTTCAGTAGTTATACGATTAAAAAAAGACATATTTGGTAATAATTTTCATTGGTATATTTCGTTTTTATATTATGTGGATAGTTATCAAAAATCCCCAGAGGGCTAGTTTAGTTTATACTGTGTCACGACACGTTAAAAATTGATTATTTTACTTTAAATATTTTTAAAAACCTTATCAAGCTTGATTTGGGTTTTAAAGTTTTTGAAAACCCCCTAGAGGATTTACCTCGTGATCACCTTAAATCAACCTCTTTTGTTTGCGAGTCCTATCCTTTTTGTGCCGTTTATTTCCCTTTTAACAATCGTAGCTCTCCAAATGCAAAAATATGCCTGCCAAGTCAAGTAATTCTTTTTGGTGCTTCTTCTGCTTGTTTTCTTTTCTCGATTTAGGTGTTTTCCTTCATTGTGATTCTTTTTTGCCATCTTGGCCCCTTTTTGTTCCCTCTGTTTTGTGTCAAACCGCATTGGGCCACAAAACAGAAGTCAGAGCCATATCCTGGCCGAGGTCCTTGGGTCGCCAACGCGCTGAGCTGCTAAGCGAGAACTTTATGCACCAAATTGTTTTCACCTGCTGTCCCAAATTTATAACACCTCACCCACCCAGGGCCGCTTTCTGTGTTTTTATATTTTTATTTGTATAATCCTTTCGGCTATGGGCCAGGACACCCGCACCCTTTTATTTTTCCGGGTATGAAGGGGTGGGGGGACCGAGTAACTTTTGGGGATGACAGAAACCAGCATTGGAATTTGCGAGCCGGCGCAGGGATTAAGCGAAAGACAAAAACCGGAGGCGACTCCGAAATGCGGATTCCACTTTTCACCGCTCACTGCTCACTGCTCACAATGCCGGCACAGTGGGCCTCATGGCCACTTCAAGTGCTGCGGGGCCTTCTTCACTTTATGACCGCGTCTCTGGTACTTTGCATAATGTTGTTAAGCAATTTTTACGACACCGTACTGAGGGTCACTCATAATGGCCGGCACACTTGTTGTGCCCGCCGGCCACTCGGCGAAAATGGGAGTTTTGCCGGCGAACACTTTTGAATGAGCCGTCATTAAACGACCAGAAATTATATTAAATTTGCCAAGAACAAAACGCCCGCCGGCGGTGGCAGCGGAAAATGTTTGCTGCATAAAAAAGTTGTAAATATTTTCATGCCTGCATTAATATGCAACGCCAACCACTGTGTGTGGGGCAGGGGCTGTCCGAGGGGGAGGTGGGTGTGGCATGGCTGGGGACCCGGATCCTGCCTCTCCTGGCTTGCTGTCGCTGCTAATACCACCGCTAATAAAATCTTACTGCCGCAGTAGCGCCAGCCTCCTCCAGATTCCGCTTCGCAGCCATGAAGCACAGCTGTGTGCAGTCCTTTTTACTGCTGCACTGCAAAGGCATAGAAAGTCGGCGTTATAATAGGGATGCCCCTGCCCCCGAAAACTGGGCGTGGCCGGATCCAGTTGAAGCCAAAAGGCCAAAGTGCTCAAGTGCCCAAACTTTGTTATTAGATTGCCACGGCCACTAGTTCAGCACAATGATCTTTGGCCGGAAATGAAGTGAGCTGTTACTCATGCCACGCACTAAGCTTATTAGAAATCTTCCTATCAATTCATTTGAACAGTAATTAAACAACTATACTTTAGAGTCTGTTGAAGTTCTTTACAGTTACATTTTAGTTATATTTTTGGAGATATATTTTTTCTTTTATTTATTAAATCAAAATTATTGAACAACAAATGTATTAACGCAAACAGGAGTACATTGGCTCTTTAGGAAAATAATATGTTTGAAATTTATTTTGCTTTTATTCACTATATTAAAAGACAAAAACCTAACAATTTACAGAAAATGTGTTGGTACTCTTATACATTTTTTTATTAGTTTTTTAATTTCTTTATTTATATTATTTGGTTTTAATTCATTTTATCAGTAAACACATATGGCCTTCTCGCATTACTTGTGCAATTACAAAGCAGAATTTTTATTTATGTCGAATATACATAAACCCTGCAATCAGGGTGATCAATAGTTCTTCTTTGACAAATTAAGACCAACCTGTTTATCAGTCGAAAGTAATGCCAAAAGTGTGTTTGCTATCAGGACTTGTTTCAATGACCCGACCAAGGACCGGCAGCCTCCTACACTTTTGAGCACATCGCTGGAGCGGCTTCCTTGTCATATGAATACGGGGCGCACGGCATTTGCAGACTGCAAACATTATAATATTCCGTATCCCACACAGATGCCCTCTGACAGCTCGAGACTCGCTGCCTGTATCCTGTCCATCCTTGCTGGATGTGTGCGAGGTCTGGCTCTTCGGCTCGGATCGCATTTCTTGCTTTGTTTGGCCTGTCTGTCTAACTGTCAGTTCAGTTGGCTTTTGTTGGTAATTATTCAGATTTTGTTTGCATTTCATGCATAAATAAATCACCGAAAATTGCGACTCGAAACTATAAATGCCAAGTCATACATCTGTCACTATTTGGAGAGCAGAGATGGCGTTGGGATAATATTATTCTCGGACGGCACTAAAATGCAGCTGCCTCTCATTAGTACCCAGTCGCCCGGTGCCCGTTCTGCTATACTCTAATTTAATCAAGTTGAATGGTTAAGGAAATTACGCCCTCCCTTTTTTTTGGTGGGTGCTTCAAAAAATGTATATCCACAACAAAAAACGACGAAGAAACGGAAAATTACCGTGGCTAACAACGTTTGGGGATCCGCGTCCTTTATGTAAATTGCGGCCAAATTAGTGAGTCGAGGAAAAAGGAATCCCAGCACAGGTAAGGACAACAGACACTTGGAGGTTACTAAGACAGCTTTGGCCCGCCGAAATTACTTAACCGCCGGGCAAGTGGCTGTGCATAAAGATCCATTAGATGCCAACGGTAAGTGGTTAAGCGACAACATCAGTGGCCCCATCATATTTTAATTTGCATTCAAATGAAATGGCATATCAACGAAATCCTAGCATTGACATTGCTTGGCAAGTGCTGATATTGAGTGGGATTTATTTCTCTGGATAATACAAAAGGCATAACGTTGATCTAACAGGCGAAATTTAAAGAAAATTCTAGTTCTCCAATATACTACATAAGAATTTTCCGCTACTTTTTTGTTCGACTATTCCATGCTTCCAATGGCTTTCAAAATAAAAAAAACCAAAGTACAGTCACATCGAAATAGAAATGAAATTGAATAAAACTGGAATGAATTCAAAGATTCTTTTGTTCTACTATAACTCTTTTTTATAGAAGATGTTTAAAATTGTAGCCAACATTAATGTTTTACTTCCTTTTAATACCAATAGCTTCCGGTATGGGATTTAACAACTTAAGTAATTTGTTCTCAATTTCCAAGTGGTATACCTCTATGAATTTGTGGTTGAATATTCCTTTGTTCTACAAGAACACTTTTTACTTTAAAGAAGGTCAAAGTCTTAGCCCACTTTTATGTTGAATTTTTCCTTAATTCCAATAGCTTCCGGAATGGAGGTCCAAAACTGCACTTCTAAATTCCACAACTTTAGTATTTTGTTTCCAATTTCGAAGTGGGATACCTCTATGAATTTATGGTTTAATTCTCTTAAATTCTACAATTACACTTTTGACTTTAAAGACAGTCTAAATTTTAGCCTACTTTCATGCCCTATATTTCCATAATTACAATAGCTTCCGTAGGTCCATAACTGCACTTCCAAATTCCACAACTTTGGTTTTTTGTTTCCGATTTCGAAGTGGGATACCTCTATAAATTTGTGGTTGAATTCTCTTATGTTCTACAATTTCACTTCTCACTTTTAAGGAGGTCGAAATTTTAGCCTGCTTTCATGTCCTATAATTCCTTAATTCCAATAGTTTTCGTAGCGGAGGTCCATAACTGCACTTCCAAGTTCCATACTTTTAGTAATCCTTTTCCGATTTCGAAGTGGGATACCTCTCTGAATTTTTGGTTGAATTCGCTTAAGTTCTACAACAACACTTATCACTTTAAGGAAAGTCAAAATTGTAGCCTACTTTATGTTGAATTTTTTCCTTAATTCCAGTAGCTTCCGGAATGGAGGTCCAAAACTGCACTTCCAAATTCCACAACTTTAGTATTTTGTTTCCGATTTCGAAGTGGGATGCCTCTATAAATTTGTGATTGAATTCTCTTATGTTCTACAATTTCACTTTTCACTTTAAGGAGGGTCAAAATTTTAGTATGCTTTCATGTCCTATAATTCCTTAATTCCAATAGCATTCATAGCGGAGGTCCATAACTGCACTTCCAAATTCCACAACTTTGGTTTTTTGTTTCCGATTTTGAAGTGGGATACCTCTATAAATTTGTGGTTGAATTCTCTTATGTTCTACAATTTCACTTTTCACTTTTAAGGAGGTCGAAATTTTAGCCTGCTTTCATGTCCTATAATTCCTTAATTCCAATAGCATTCATAGCGGAGGTCCATAACTGCACTTCCAAATTCCACAACTTTAGTATTTTGTTTCCGATTTCGAAGTGGGATGCCTCTATAAATTTGTGGTTGAATTCTCTTATGTTCTACATTTACACTTTTCACTTTAAAGAGGGTCGATATTTTAGACAACTTTCATGTCCTATATTTCTTTAATTTCATTAGCTTCTGAAATAGAGGTCCAAAACTGCACTTCCAAATTCCACAACATTAATATTCTGTTTCCGATTTCGAAGTAGGATACCTCTATAAATTTGTGGTTGAATTCTCTTATGTTCTACAATTTCACTTCTCACTTTTAAGGAGGTCGAAATTTTAGCCTGCTTTCATGTCCTATAATTCCTTAATTCCAATAGTTTTCGTAGCGGAGGTCCATAACTGCACTTCCAAATTGCATACTTTTAGTAATCCTTTTCCGATTTCGAAGTGGGATACCTCAATGAATTTGTGGTTGAATTCTCTTAAGTTCTACAAGAACACTTTTCACTTTAAAGAATGTCAAAATTTTAGCCTACTTCTTGTTTAATTTTTTCCTTAATTCCAATAGCTTCCAGAACGGAGGTCCAAAATGACACTCCCACATTCCATAACTTAAGTAATTTGTTCCCGAATTTGAAGTGGAATACCTCTCTGAATTTGTGCTTGAACTCGCTTAAGTTCTACAAGAACACTTTTCACTTTGAAGAGGGTCGAAATTTTAAGCTGCTTTTATGTCCTATATTTTCTTAATTTCAATAGCTTCCGAGTAAAGGCCCAGAACTGCACTTCCAAATTCCATTACTTAAGAAATTTGTTCCCGATTCCGAAGTGGAATACCTCAATGAATTTGTGGTTGAATTCTGTGCAGTTCTGCATTAACTGGTTTCTTTTAAAATACGCCTAAAATATGGTTTAAATCTCATGTTATACCTTTTCTTATTTCTTATAATTTCGGTTTAGGAAATTTATTGTACTTAAATTTACTGTGATAGTAAAATCAATTCTTGTCAAATTGACAATGGATTATAAACTATTTATTAAACGGAACTACAAGGGGTATTCCTCTCCCCATCTCAAATGGTTTCAAAATTGAGGCGTTTTGGTAAGTATTGGATACGTATGCCTCGATGAACTTGATGATTTGATTAAAAGTTCCCGCAAAATGTGCTTCCCCGCTTAACCCGAAAGTCATTAGGGGTTTCCATTTAATTCCCTAATCCTTTTCCGCCGCCCCTGGTAGAGTGTGTGTGTGGTGGCGGCCGAGTCCCGCTCCACTCACCACTTCCCACCATCTCCAGTATAATCCCCAAAGCGCGCTTTTCTTACGACCCAGTGCCAGTGCCAATCCCGATCCCTATCCCATCGTTCTGGCCCCATAGACGACTGTCATCAACGACGTCAAAAGCGCTGCCCGCTGAGCCAACAATTAACAATTAAAACCCCAAAGCGCACAACTCAATTTTGCAATACACACAGCGAGCGGGGCAAACACTGCAATGGCAATTCCGTATATACATCTTTGTGTGTATCCCACAGATAGCTGGGATAGATAAGGGCAACCCGCAACAACAATATTCCGGCACCAATGGGCACTACTGCCACGGCTAAGTTCCCTGTGTGCTCGTCGCACTTACAACTAAAAACTTGTTACGTATTTAATTGCAATTAAAAAGTTGTTTTGTAGTTACGAGTGTTGGTGCTCTTGGCTTTCTTCGGTGGGTGGGTGTGGGCTGGTTGTTGGCTTTCCCCGTTTCCCTGCCTCTGCTTTGTCAGACAGCCAACAACAGGATGGCTTCGAAATTGTCTCCAATAACAAAACCAGAACCAAAACCCCAAAGACTCTGGAGCTCTGGGATGAAGTCATTACAAGGCGAAATGAAAATGCGTGGAAAAGAAGCCAAAAGGGTTTTCCGCTTAATGACTTTGATGGTGTTTCGGTGCTTTCGGATAAGGGAACCGAATATCCCAGCCCGCCCCCGTTCGCTGCTCCTCTGATTTCAACGATAGCACTCATTAGAGTTTTGCGATTTTTGGCTTAAAACTTTGACCATAACAATTGGCCATGGCCATCATCGCGATTTTGACACAGAACACGAAACCTTCCCCATGGCTTCACATCCAAATAGGAGGCAAATTGTCTGCTCCTTGGCCTCGTAAATAAATTACTTTCATTTGATTTGATTTTCGTTAAATATTAAGAAAGCTATGGAAACCACTTAGAAGAGCTTTATAACTATATTTACTAGAACAAAAAAAATGTTCAACTGAGGAACACAATATTATATTTTTCATTTGGTTTATTTCTTAATGCGTATCTTTTGGATCACGGCTTTTTGGGTTGGCTTCCCTTTGAAATCTGGAGATGCTGGTCAGTCTTTGGCTAGTTTTCCTTATGATGCAGTATTAACCAAAGAAATTGAATAGATTTTCCTGCTGCTGCTGTTGCTGCTGACCTCTGCCACCTTGCTGCTGCTGCTGCTGCTCCTGGAAGAACTCCACTCCGCCGCCGAAGGGACCTCTGAAGATGACCCCCTCTTCCTGCTGCTGCTGCTGCTGACCTCCTCCGCTCTGCTGCTGTTGCTGCTGCTGACCCTGTTCAAATCGCTCAATATCCC
The DNA here is from genome assembly GCF_025231255.1 of Drosophila biarmipes. Taxonomy (NCBI): domain Eukaryota; kingdom Metazoa; phylum Arthropoda; class Insecta; order Diptera; family Drosophilidae; genus Drosophila; species Drosophila biarmipes. The sequence goes on along the minus strand of NC_066612.1, from coordinate 2,019,452 downwards.
GAATCAATCCTCCAAAGAGCCCAAGCTGAGCTGATGCAAGGGCTAGCAGGGCCACAAACACAATTATCTAATGGGGGGGAAATAATTGGTTTTAAAATCAGTAAAAAATGAACTAATAAAATGCAAATATCAAAATAAATATTGACTATCCTTTAAAATAATGGTTACACATGTTAGGGAAATTACCCTTTTTACTCATAATAAAAAAAATTTCGACGAGAAACCATTATGGCATTATTTCTAATGATCAGTTAGTTAAAATTTTTCAAAAATGTAAGTTACATTTCCTAACTCTGATAAAAAACAGAAGAACTGTTTTCGCACTACCAATATATACTTATACTAACCAATAAAAAGATTATTAGCCATTACTTACCAGGAATTTCATTTCAATTTTTGGTTTTACTTCTCCACTGAATATCTTATTTGTCCGAATTGCTAAAATCAACTGTTTGAGCTGCGCCTGCTGGCTGTGGTTATTTATCTGATTTTTTGTTTGGCTCTCAGCCACTCCAAACTGGTTGGACACGGTCCGATCGCAGCTCGGACTTCCCTTTTGCGCCGATCGTAGATGTTTGTCTTCACCGGGGATTTTTTCCGCTGATGAGTTGAGATACTCAAGTATCTGGAGCTGACGGGCCCACTAAAAATACAGGTTTTCAATCAGCTTCTCGCACATGCTCTTCGCTAATCAATTTAGTTGAATTAATATTGTGAGAATATTTAGCTATTTCACAATTTTGCACAAGTCATTGGACTGCTCCGCAGTTTTTGTCTTATAAGTATTTGCACAATTGCTCGGAAATTATAATAATGGTTAATGTCGTTATTGCTGCCGAATATTACTTCCGCAAAGTGACGATAAACTCATTATTCCTTTAACCTCTAAAGTGATTTTTGATTAGCCTCTTCATTCCTAGGAATATTTTACAACATGCGGAACTGGTTTGCGGCATCAAGCAAATTTGAATTTTTTAAAGAAAAAAAAGCATTTTAATAAAGGGTGATAATTTTTACTATTGTTCAGCAGTTAAATGTGTTATATATCCATTCCGATAGAAATTTTTTTTTACAAAGTGAAAACGTCACAAAATATTTATTAGGCTTGGATGACTAGCAACTACTACCACTATTGTTATGTATTTGTCTTGGCTAAAAACGGTTGTTTGATAATAAAACCATTTATCGTTATAGAAAATTAAAAAACACAGCTTTGTTTTTTGTAATATTATTTAATTAATTTAAACTATTTTTTGCTTTTTATAATATGCTATTTCTTAGCTTAATAGCCTTAGAAGAAGCCTCCCTGCTGCTGCTGCTGTTGTTGCTCGAATCCTCCTCCGAATCCTCCGAATCCGCCACCGAAGCTTTCCTGCTGCTGCTGTTGCTGGCCGAAACCTCCGAATCCTCCTCCAAATCCTTCCTGCTGCTGTTGCTGCTGACCACCAAATCCGCCTCCGAATCCTCCGAATCCAAATTGAGGAGCAGCAGAGGCGAAGGCAACCAGGGCCACGAAAAGGATCACCTGGAGAGGGTATTCAGAATGAAATAGTCCTTAGTTCCTGCGAGGTGTGTCGCTCTGGAGGCGTAACTCACCAAGAACTTCATGTTGTGTTTGAGCTTAAATTCGATCAGTTGATATATCCCAATAGATGAGGACGCTGCGACGTTGCAATCGATACTGTGCCCTTTCCAGCAGGTCTTTCTCTATTTATACGATTTGTCGATAGTCATTTAATGGTCGAATTTCGGAGGTTCTTTACCCGCATAGGAAAAAACAAGTCCCCAGACACTGGACCAGACGAGGGGGCTTTCCTCACAGCTGACCAGCGTTTCTCTTTTAAGCCGGTTTTGAATTTGTTTTGGTTATTGGCCGGTTTTCTGGTTTTGGTTTCGGTTGTCTTTTCTATTTTATTTTCTTTGGGTGAACAGGCGCCAGGTGCGTGCTTTTTGATTTGAATTTTAATAGTTTGCTAATTCATATTTAAATAGGATTTTTTAATTTTATGACTAAGATGTTCCGTTTGTAGGGGCACTCTTCGAAGAATCAGTGAGTTGAGCCCAATCTTCTGACTTAGAATTTCCCCCTTCGATTTAGTGACGCATTTGTTTGTTACTTCTAAAAACGTACTGCTTCCTTATTTACTGATTTTCACTAATTTATAATTTATACTATGTAATGTTACGTTATATAAGCTGATTTAAAAAAACAGTTTTAAAACCGCGATAAACTAGGTAGTGGATTTGACTTACTAATTTTATTTTGGCCAAGTGGCAAAGGTAAATGCAAATGAGTTCAGACGAAAGACATATTTTTTCAGTTCGCTTACATTTTGTAAAGATACATGCCAGTGGCATAATCAAAAGAAACTTTTTTGTCGTTTTGTTATTTTGTCGGCGTTGATTTCAAGAGTTGTCCAAATGGAGCAAACGGAGCTCAATAGATAAGTGCTGCGCAGGGGAATCACCTGCAGCCGGGGAATACTTGGGACCCGAAAAAGACCCTGGAAATTTATTTTTTCCTCCGCGACGAGGGTGAAGTGAAATTGCATTTGGTGTGCGGAGCCAGGGGCAATCGAGTTTGGCAATACGTGTTGCCCTTAACTTGGCTCTTAACCCTGCCAGCCAAAAGAGGGTGCCGTGAGTGACGACGACGACGGTGTCTTTTGGCATACTTCAGTGGAGCGCATAAAGCCCTAAATGAATTTATTTGGCTCATTTAAAGCGGCTAATTTATTTTTATTTTCATTGAATTTGTGTTTAGTCGGGCAGGAGTCCCTTTTCCAGCTGGTAAGTAAGCTGTATGGTGTCTTCATCCGCTTCAAGTTGTACTATAGTTTCACTTAAGCCGCGTTACTTAAATCGAAGGGAACCCTCCGCTTCAAATAATCCACTGCCTTAGGTCTAATCATAGAGAAGTCGCTGCTGGAAATGTGCTGTAATTTCGGTAAAATGCCTAATGAACCCTTTTCGGCAGGCCTAGGGGAACCAAAAATTGCAGAACCATGCGTCGCGTGTCAAAGTTGCAACATTCAGCACTCAGCGCTCTTTGACTCCTTTGATTTTGATGGTGAAACATCACGACACCCTGGGCCGTGCACTCAAATTTGTTCAAATTCATTTCAATTACCGTCAATTTTCAATAATTTTGTTCAAATTATATTCCATTAGGTTCAAAGACCGAAAAACACTTTGCATAAACATAATTAGCCCTTGCGCGCAGCCCAGATTTTTGGGGCATTCTTTGCTCTTTCAACTTTAATGAAGTTGAATTTATGATCGAATATTTGCGTCAAAGATATGGTAAGTCACATGAAAGGGTAAACAACTTGGGGCCTCATGACTAAACTGGCTTTCGGAGTTTTCTGGCAAGCGTCTTCAACCCCAAAGCAGACAGATATTCACCCAGATATTACAAAATCATTGAACTTGCCTGACTGTGGATAAAATCCTTCGCTTCAGATGCAGAGCCTCCGTCCTTTCACCTTCTTTTGACTTTGTTTCTCAACGACTTTAATTTGTTTTTAATAAAACCGTGAGTTTTCTTACTCGTTACCTTTTCATTTGGGTGTACAAAGTGAAGTGAATCTAAAAACATTGCTCAAGTGCCCGATTGGCCAAAGTTCTGTCTGATAATCCACGATGTCAGCAAATTCTTGGCAGAGTCGCAGAGGTTTCGCTTCTTTTACCCAAGGTGAAAGCAGAAGCTAGCACTGCATTTTATGACTAACGAAATCTTATAAAAAAATTATATCGAGCTGCCGTAGTAATTTTTTTAACTATTTATTTTTAAAAATATTTATTTTCATAGTTATGACAAAATTAATCAGTAGTTCTCCTCATAGCCTACATAGTTTTTCTATCAAACTTTGGCCAAAGCTATGTTTATAAGAAGCGAGTACCTCATAAGGTTTTAATTTTAAATATTTAGAATATGTTTTGTTAATTTCGACAGTAAATAAAGATTCTCCTAATACCCTGCCCATCTTTTGACCTACCTGGCAGCGTTTTCCCTGATCCAACTACGTTTAATTTTAAACTTTTGGCGTCGGTGAGTTGGTTTGACTTTCGCAGCACCCCGTGGACGCAGTGTCTTGGGTTATTTGGGTGGCTGGCAATGCATTAGCCCTGTCAGTAACTTATGGGAAGCTCGGGGGCGGCTTCCACCCCTTCCATATGAATTTCACATGCTTAAGCCGCAAACTTATGTGCGCGCACAGCTTGAAATCCACGCTCACGTAAACTCAACTGGAAACTAAGCCCGAAAGAAATGGTATTCCGAAGAGGAAGACGTCGGCTCTTCCGTATCTGGTGACCGGGAACTTTGGCCAACATGTTAGCAGGAGCTTAGGACTTAGAACTCGACACTCAACAATTTTTGAGCCAAGTCAATGAGCAATTGACTGCCGACGCACCACCGCCACCTGCCTATATGTAGATATGGCGTGTATGTTCGGGAACTTCCTTGCACTCTCCGGCATCTGCATATTTTTGCGCAAATATGTTTTAATATGGGGTTAGGAAAGTTTTCCATTGCACTCGCTCGCTTCTTTTGGGCGCCGAAGTTGGTTTTTCCTTCACCGGGGTTTTCTTTTTTACTAAGTGCTCTTCCGGCAGATGCGAGGAAAACTGAATTTTACTTTTTGATGGATGTTTGTGCAGGAGCAATTTCGAAACCAAGCCAAGAAGAGATTTTTGAAGGATTTGGCTTGATTTTAGTCCCAGAATTAATGTTGTTTTAAGAATTCTGTTTTCGGTAAAAATACGGATGATTTTTGAAATATTTAGAATTTTATATAACAAATGTATACTGCAAGGAATTATTTTCATATTTTAAGATACACCGATTTGTATTTTCTGTTTTTTGAACTTTGCTGACTCTAACAAACTATGTCTATTATACTTATTTATAAAAATTTTTGTCCTGATCAAAAACTTTCTAAAATATTTTAGAAATATTTTGTAGAAATTATTTAGTAATATGATTTGTAGGCCAGGTTCTAATACAGTCTTAGCAGAAAGTAAAATATGTGTCATACCCTATATTATCTTTCCAATAAGGAGTCAATCTTGTTGGGAGCCACAAAATATTTATTTTTTTAAGACGATTCCTGGCACTTCAACTGCGAAACCTTTTAGGCACAGCACAGTGTTCTTAGGCCCTAATTGTATTTCTGCACCTGAGCAAACTTTGGCCTTTAATCCCCTCGCCTTGCGACCAACAAAAGCGGCCCGCACTTTGGGCTCACTCGAAGATTATGTCGCCTTGGTTTCGCCTGAGTGGAGAACGAGTAGTTTGCAGTTGGGTTGCCGGGCGAAGATGCATCTGCGGCGAGGAACGTGAAGAAGATGCCGACGAGGGGTCCTCAAAAGTTTGGTTTTAATTAAAGGAAATTTGCGTGCGTGGCACTTGATTTGTAGTTTCCCAGTGCTTCCGTGTGTGCGCGGGCGCTTTCCACCACCACCAGCCAGCGCCTACCCTTAAGTCCCATAAAAAATATAAATATAATTGAAAATTCTAAATTGCAATTGCCGCAAGTGCTCCTCCATTTGCAGATGCCAAGTTTCCGAGTTGCCAAGATGCTGGGATGCTGCGAATACGGGCCTGCTCAGGTCTCGGTGCTCGGTTCCCAGTTCTGGGCAATTTCTTGTTCCCGCTCGTAATTAGAAGCAAATGCAAATTTACACCTTGAGTGTGTCGGTGATGACGGAAGTCATTGGTAAAACCTGAAGCTGCGGGTGGGCTCGAAGTTCCCGCTGTTTGTCGCTGTGTAGGTGCAGATATAATGAGAAAAGTTTCAGGTAATTCGAGGACTCCGCAAGTGCCGGTTGCATCTCTTTTAGAAGAACCAATACTCTCTTACCCTGTTCATTTATTTTGCAAGAAAGTCCGAGATCTTATAGGGGGAAACAGATAAAATTTCAACAGATATAACAATATTTTGATTTCAAAACATCAAGCCACTCGGCGATAAGCCCGTAGGTAAAGCTTCTTATAACGTAAAACTTGTTTTTAAATGCTTATCATTTGCTGAGGGCAATCCAGTTCTTATATTAGAAAAAAATATATTTGTATACATTTTTAAAACAGTTTCCTTAACTATAACTTACACATCATCTTACCCTTTTGGTATAGACAACCTCCTTTTTATCAGCTTTTTACTATAGTCAATTAAATTCCAAACCTTGCCTGTGCTTTATTGCTTCCATTAGTCTAATTGTGCCCTAAAATATTCCCCATATCAGATGGAGGTTTATTAACACATAGTAAATCATATCTAATTGGATCTAAACGAACTCAAACCCCTTTTTCTACAAAGTACTCACATTGAAGGCTGATATCCATAGGCCCCGCCCCCATCGAAGTCCATTTCCCTACCAATCCATCTCGTTCTATACAAATGCACCTCATTCATGCCAAATTAATTACCGCAAAGCTATTAATCAACAAAAGGCGAGATAACCGACGGATAAACGCGTCCTTGCTGTTTGAGTGGGCGGTGGGATAAGGGGGGCGTGGCCCGGGGAAACCCCACGAAAAAGTTAATTTGGTGTATTAAGAGTAGCCGCAGTAGTAGCAATAAGTTGTAATGGCCACAGGACGATAGACATCAGCGATGGTCGTCTGTGTGGCATGAAATCCTTTCAAGCGTGAAATGTCCGAAATGGAAATGGAATTACCATTTGGAGAGTTTCCTCTTTTGACTTTTAACTGATGGGCAACAAGTGGAAATGAATGAATGTCTGAGGGGAAAGTAATTAAAATCGCTTCGTTGTCGGCATTGCCTATCTGTGGCCACGTTGGGACGGAACTTTTCCATATTTCAAATCGAGATTTTGAAACATTCGTTCCTCGGTCGCCAGGCTGAGTTGCCAACGATGGCTTACGAGCGGCATTCCGGTTGAACGCACTTCCCTCAATTGGCCTTAGAACTGCTCAGCCCCTGTTTCCCCACCCACGGCCGCCCGTTTGATCTACTTCTTAGTTGGTTTTTGCCTCACAAGCTTTTTGATGAGAGGCTGGGGCAACCGCAGGTAAATGAGTTTTGATATTGACATGAATTATGCGCCTCACTTGGCCCGGCAAATGGGGGCGTGTTTGATAAGTATCTATGTACGCACCAGCAAACATTCTTAAGCACTTCCACTTGTTAGGGTAGGACTTTATAAATAAACTGAGTCATTTTAATATACCTGCCTTGGCAGGGCGCCTGTTGCTGGAGAATAATGGTAGCAGTTCCTGAAACAAAACCACAGAATTTGTTATATAAATAAATACTTAGCTTGTATTGCTGTTCCTAAAACTTATACCAATAAAAGAAACTAATTGTTGTTTATGTTCAGTTATGCTCACTTATATTTCACATGTAGGTACTCCACCTTCTCAATAAAACAATATTTAGTTAAGTGCAGTATGTCCATAGAAAGTAGTACACCAATAAAATTTGGAATGGTATATACTGAAAATAGTGAAAGAAGAGAAGCTATTCAAAATGACTCCCTAAGCTATGGCTTAGGTTGAGCCAAGTCTGGTTCCCCAGTGCTCCGAAGGAAATTAATGTTGCTGTCGGAGAAAATATATAATTTTTGGTCGTTGTTTTTTAATATTTAAAACGGTACCAAGAAATGATCATAGCTGGCGCCAAGGATCAAGTCACTCCGCAAACCAGCCGGAAGATGGCGCAGCTACTTTTCTTAAATTGCGCATCCCCAAAAGTAGACAATGTTTGCAAAACTTACCGGGAAAGTAATCCGACAGGTGGCGCAGCATCTTTTTGTTTTCTTTGGCAACCCCGAAAGTAGGCAGTAGACTTTGAAAGAACTATAGAACATTGACCGACAGGTGGGGCAGCAACGTTTACTTTTACCCCCGAAAGTAGGCAACATTTTACACATCATGGAAAAACGTAGTCGATAGGTGGCGCTGCTAATTTTATTTTAAATCCCCAAAAGTAGGCAACACTTAAAAGTGTTTGATACGAATCCCGACAGGGGGCGTCCATACTTGAACTTTGAATCCCCAAAAGTAGGCAGCATATTGAGGCAGGCCGCATTCTACTTGAGAAGAGTTCCATTAAAGGCCTACAGGTGGCGCCACACAAAGGGCTTAATGAGCTTGTTGTTTCGCTTAAATTCAGGTAGGTGGCGCTAGTACAGATTTAAATTTAGGTAATCTTTTTCTAGGAGCGAATATAATAAAAGATAAAAAAACGATATTAAGGGCCTCCGGCTCCGCCTCAAATTGCCTACAATTGCCTGAAAAATAAATAAGTTATTTATGTTATCAGCTTATAAAACGAACCAGTACCTAGCACTATATGCCAAGCAATTAAAATTTGCAGTTTTCCTTAGAGAAAATCATCATAAAACCACAAAATGTGCTCACAGCCATGGGCTATATGTAAATTCCACGGTCAAATGATCAAATGGTTCACTGTGCCAGCTACCGAGCTTCTATAGCCAGCGATGGGAGTCACAGACAGCGCAACCCAACCGAAAGAAAATCCATTTCCCTCCGATCCTCTGCTGCACCTGATACCCAAACCCATACCCATGCCCACCGGAAAAATCGCTCGCATGACTGGGAAACTGAGGAGTTGGCACTGCGGCCGTAATTGCTGTGGCACATTGCAGTGTTCCAGTTTCGCCTTCCTCTTCTCGGGATCAACCACGTTCGATTCGGGGATGGGGATCGCCTCACGCACACCCATCGCCATCGACTGGTCATGCAAATCGCAGCCACTTGACCATGCCATCGCTACTCCTTGGCCCACTGAACTCGACCATGATCGCCATTACGCAGAGAAAAATACTCGAAAAATATTTAAAGCCACCAAAAGAAGGGTTTTTTTCCAGACAAATATGACATGGTTTTAGGTATTATTCATTGATAAGAAATTTATTAGTGAGGATCCCTTTCATATCCTATAGGTTTCATTAATGAGGAAAATTGTACTTAAGAACTTCAAATTGATATATGTATCTTTAACATATCCTTTCACATAATCTTTTTCTGTGCTGATCAAATCATACAAATTGTTTTACTCAAGTATTCATAGCTCTAAAATTGTATATTTTTAATAACAGCACCGCGTTTTTCCTTTTAATCTGGAATAGAGAAACAAAAAAAATGTATAACAAGAGATCAAATTAGCCGCCGGACATACGGCCCGATCTTTGACCTGGTTTTCCCCTGTGTGAGATACTTCTGGGCCACGCTTGGCTACCAGCTGCATTTTCCACCACGGGCGCCACTTGCTGGGCGTTCAATGGGGCAACTTTCCAGGCGCAGGCCCAGCGAAGGCTGACCTTAATCGATTGTCGTTTGGCTGCAGATTTTCTTGCCATCGAATGGGCGGAGGTGCAGGGTTCGGGCCGGGTTCTCCCCCTCCCGGGCCACTTGCACTTGGTACTTTTACCCGAAAAGCTGCCAAGTCATTTCTAATTGACCCAGCTGAGCCGGCAGAAGGAGGATGACGTTAAGAATAATGTCTCATAGTGCAATGATTGATGTCAATCGCTGGGTCGCCCTTCCCCTTCGCCAGCCGCCGGCCCCCTTTCCCCCTTTGCCCACCTGCAGCCATTACTTCTGTGTCTCCGGCAATTGGGTCAACTATTGGAAAAGCATTTTGCATCGCAAAAAGTTCATTCTCATGGCCCGCAGAAATGTGTCAAGCCGCTGGCGCCTGGGGGTCTTTTAAAAGTATTTCCATTTTTTCTTCAGTTTCAGTTCGCCATGCAAATTAAACTTAATACGACGTACTAAGACCCGCCGAGGCAACCAGTTTCTTGGGGAAAAACACTTGAAATTGTGCAGAACGCACTGGTCACCGGGGGAGGGGAAGTACGACGTCATGTTCCATGTTCCAGCCCGGAATCATTTACACCTGTTGCCGTACCGATAGTTTGAGAGTTGGACAGGATGGCGATGGCGATGGCGTTGGCAAAGCCCCTCTGGGGTCGGAGTCTCCTATCCACTCGCAGGGATTAGTGTTCATTTGAGGTCTTAATCGCAAATCAGATTTCCATGGCCCCTCCATAAATGGCACATGGTCCATTTTCCACACACTCGCCTTGGCCAGTCGGATTTTCACTGTCGTGAAAAGCGGGTTTTGGTCAAAGAAGTCCTAAATTAATAAGTGAAAAGTTGCCTTGAAATTAATTTATTTTTGGTATTTAAAAAAAATCTTTTAAAATCGGATCATTTTTTAATAACTTTTTATACAAATTGATCTTTTACATCCTGAAACCAAAAAGTTCGAATAAATGAACACTCAAACTTAAACATTTAATTCATTCAAAATTGCCACCCTATCATCTCAGCTTTCTCTGAAGTATTTGGAATTTTTCAAGCCTCCTAAAATCCTTAAAGTTTAATGGGCGAATGCAAATCGTTCGTTTGACAAAACGATCAAACCGTGTCAAGATCTATAGACGTCAAGTGGATGACAATAAATCATTGCATAAAAACACACCTCTGGATGCGAGCTGCAACCTTTCTCTGATCCTTTTCATGGCTTTGGATCGCCATTAAGCTGAAATTTATCTCTTCCTTTAAATATCAGATCACCTGGCCTACGGTAAATGATCTCGGCCGAGGCCTCAGCCCCCAACACACCACATAGGCACTGGGAGCTTGGAGCTGGCCGGGGCCTGTGATTAGACTAGTTTTTAATTTTTATGCCGTGTTTAAATATTTTGTGCCACACCTTTGCCAGCGACACGAGCAGCAAATGCTGCAAAGGCAGCAAGAACGCCTCGTGTGCACTTGTTTCGAGCGGAGTCCAGGGAAAAGCAGCTGGAAGCCAAATTTAACGATGACATAAATACTGGAGATAACGAGCAGCAGGTGAGCCCGAGCGAGTTTCCCTCAAATGGTGCGGCGAAAAAATCTAAAATGTAAAATCGCAAATGGCCCCCCCTTCGAAGTGGCCACACACTGCATTGTACGTTTGCAGCGATGTAAATTTAATTAAGTGCTCGGACGTCTGCGATTTTGATTGCGGCTGGGTGTGGAAGTCGGCTCAGAAATATTTTATACAAATGGCTAGGGAGCCGGACAGTTAACACAAGATTGGGTTATATGATCCAGGGGGAAGTTGAGTTGTGTCTTAACAGCTGTATTTTGAATTCAGTTTCTGGGAATTTCCATTTCTCACTTTGGGATATTTATTATAAATTTAAAGACAATTTTTACCTAAATAATCAATAACATTGATATGTATTAAAACATAGATACTCGTGTTTAATATGTTAAGTGTTATTTAAAACGAAGTGCAAGTTTTATATTGCACTAAAAAATAAAAAAAGCTTATTACTTAAAAAGGAACTCATGTTTAAGCTATCTAAATAAATAATACTTTCTAACAGATATTTAAATGTTTAATATGTGCATATTATTTAAATCAATGGAAATATATAACAGAAATATCTCATAGATTTATGGCTTTGCAAGTACTGAAAACATATCTTTAAAGATCTTCAAGACTAACTATGTAGAACATCCACCTTATAAATAGCACCATGTACGTATTGCCCACCCGTACTTCAGTTTGTGTTTTCCTACAAAAATATCTTCTAGTCGACAAAGCCCGAGGCGATCTGCCTAGCTGCACCTTCTTTTCCACTTTTTCCACCCGGCCCAGGCAGTCCGTAGCCCGTATTTGAGGCATGCTGCAGTTTGCTGAACATAACTCTGCCGGCCGCCGAGCCAGGAGCTGTTGCTCATGCTCATGATCTCGCTGTTCTGTTGTCGCCGAGCTGATAACTGGGGCAATAATCATGCAAAGCACAGTTAAATGAAGTCGCGCATGAAAAGCGCCAGCACAGAAGAGATACATCACAATGAAAGCAAAAAGTATGTGGTGTAGTTAGTGCAAAGGAAAACAAACTAACAAGAGAAACGTAGTAATTGCCAGATGGAGTCGGGCCAGCCAGATGAAAGAAAGAATTTCTCGCAAATTATATTTTACAATTTCAGTGAAAATGGCCGAGAATTAAGAGTTCGGAGCTTGCCCCGTTTTAATCAGCGGTTGCATGCAGCAACCTGTTGTTGCACACACGGCTGAGCAGGTGATCGGGACTCGCAGGCCCCTCCACTGGGTGGCTCTCTGGGTGTAGTCTTGTCATTATCTCGCTCGACGGCATTAATCAGAGCCAGCCATCCGCCGGTTCGACTCCATTCGAGGGAACCTATTTAATTAGAATAGATTCCCATTCGAATCCTTTCCTCGCTGACTCTAACCTGAAACAAATTCGAACGTCGCAGCGAGTTAACGAGATTTTGATTTATTACATTTCTATAATTTGAAATAGCCGGGAAAGAACGGGTGGTGGGGAAGGAAAATTGTAATGAAATTCGTATTTTTATTTCGCACTGTCGCCGGCAGTCAACAGTGTTCTATGAAGATTTATGGCCGCCAATTGACCCAAGTTGCGCCAAGGTGCTGGCTGCTGGCCCAAGGAGCTGTCAATTGGCCGCGGAGGGAGGCGGCGGCAAATTGAAATTGAGTTTCCAGCGGCAGAAGAAAGCCCGCCACCGCGAATTGCGGCACTCAATGGGCGTTGTTTGATGCGTTGTTATTGCTAAAATTTATTCGGTTAACAGTCATTGTGTGTTTTATTTACAACGCTAAAGGGAAATGGTATTCCAAATATATATAAATATTGGAAAATGTGAATTTTTAAATAATAGAACAATTATTAAATACATTTCATAAATACATTTTTCAAATTTCCAAATTTCTGAAATATATATTGGTTAGAATGTTTTTGTTCTAAAGTATATTTTTTGACTTTTTTAAATTGAAAATGTGAGCTATAAAATAGACCTAAGCTTAAGTGGATACACAAGTATAGGTTTAGAAAACCAAGTGAAACCCTACAGATTTCCCTGGTTGACTGCAATCTAATTACATCCCCAGTCGGGCAATCCCCCTCCCAAACAAATCGCACCACGTCTCAGCCCAAACTCAAAGCAAATTTGATTAATTTCACTTGAATTTCACTTGCTCGCCCAGCACGGCGGCATCTTTCAAAAGTCTGACAGAAAGGGATCAGCGATGATCAGGGAGGCATCGACGCCCAAGAGCTTTGGGGTAATTAGAGTAGAGCCGCAGGTAAGCGCCTTAGTATTGTAGTGATTTGAGGCCCCGGCTGCAGTTGCTGCACATTTTCACCGGCAATTAAAGCGGCAATGAGTGCATAGAGAGGAGACAGGTAGCGACACTGGGAAAAACTATGCGACTTTCGGGAGGTTAACTCTAGTTATCTTGGGATTTGGAATTTTCAAGATATAAATATCTATTCATTATATTATATCTGTACGGAAAACAACCTCAAAGTTCCACAAAGTGGTTCTGTTATAAGCGTGATTTATGGGTAACTTATTTAGACCCTTTCAGAAAGGTGAACTTTTATTTGTTAGTCTCATAAGTAACGTTAAAGTGATAATGGGAAATGCTATTCAAGACATTTTTGGCTATAGGTCTAGCTTACATTCACACTGAAATTTTTTCCCAGTGCACCCAAGAGCAGCACTATACTTTCGTGCGGCACTGTAGCCGCGCTGGCTGCGGCTGCACCCGCCCGCTTCTAACGAGCGAAAGTGTTGTAAAATATTTTGTTCGCTTTTTGCCCCATCTGGCCGCCTCTTGCGGCTGGTCCATGTTTATGCTGTGAGCACATATTTCCCTGGTGATTTTATTGTTTTTCCATTTCGATTTTTAATTGCATTTTTAGTTGTTGTCCGCTGTTTGCTGCCTGTTGTGGGCTTGGTCGCGCTCCAATTTGTTGACAAACAATTTTTGTGCACGATGCGTCACAGTTGATTGAGTGACTCGCCGGTGGCAGGAAAAGGGGGAAAGGCTAAGCCGCTTTCGTGTTGCTTATGTATTTAATTAATTTCAATTTCTTTCGTTCACTTTTGAAGTGTGGAAATGTGCAGGCCAATGCAATCTCTCAAAACTTGTTGAAAATCGTTTTGTCCACCGTCCGAGGCAACAAAAATGCAATCACAAGAAAAACTTACCTGCAATTACTTTCATTTTCACAATGGGAAAAGAGCAAAGCCGTTGCACGCGAAAATGCACATTGTCTCTGGCAGAGCGATGAGATATTTTTTGCAAGCGACATTACTAGGGACTTTTTGCGAACCCAAAATAATTGCTTTATAATTACAGATGGAATGGCAGAAAGAGCAGCTAATTGCAGAAAATATGAAACTTAATAATTAGAGTAAGGGAAAATCCAGTATGCTTATAAAATATTTTACTGATATATCCAGAAACTGATTAGCTAAAAAATATACAAGTTATAGGTATCGTTTTACGTGGCAAAGATTGGTAGCCTTTAGATACACACAAATTAGCAACGCTTGGGCTAAAAATATTTGCAAACAAATTGAAGTCCCTCCTGTTCTATCCCCCGTTGATCCATCACGCTTGAGCCGGAGTTCTGTGACATTTGCCACCGTAGCTGGCTAAAAACACTTCGCATTGCCAATTCACAACACGATCAGGCGCAAGACCTCGGATAACAACGGCCGCAATGGCAATTTGTTGGCCCATTACAACAGCATTAAGGCCCAGAGACAAAGGCAGTAGTTGGGGGAAATTAATGGAATGAAATTGACAACCACCGAGCCCAGCTTGCAGCTCTTTAATAGACTGAAACCGAGGCGCGGCGGGCTCTTAACGCCCCCCTCCTCGAAGAGCTGGCTACGCACTGGCATGTGGCCAAAACCGAGACCAAAACCAAAACCAAACCAAAACCAAAGCCTCGTTCGCTCTCACTCATATACGCATCGAAAATTGGGTGCGTTTATGCAAAAAAGTGACAAGTCGACGTGGTGGCGGCCAGGCCCCTTTTCCCCGAGCTGCCCCCTCCAACGCCGCCTCTGCGCAGTACTCGGAGGTATATAAACGTATCTGTAGGTGAAATCGCTTGGCGCACGCCTCGGGCATATTTTCATGCGTTTATTATGGCTGCGCTCGCTTTTTGGTCGCCGCCACCGCCGAAACGTTTCCAGTCGTCAGTCCATCAGTTTGTCCCTCTGTCATTCTGTCCCTCGGTCCCACTGCCCCTCCGTGCATCCGTCCACTTTTCCAGCGCCGACTGCATTTGAAACATGTCTAAAATTTATGATTAACACACGTGCATTCGAATTTTCCCCTCATCGGCTTTTAATTCTATGCAGCTTCGAGGCATGCCAAAGATTTCTATTTGTTTATGTGAATAATTTTTATGGGCATATTGTGGGTATTTATAGTTCTTGATGGTGGGAGAGAAATGATGTTGGCATAAAGGCTCAACAAATATTAATAGCAAATGAGTGATTATTTTGAATGCAGTTTTATGAATTAAGAACTAAAAAGCGTCTTCAAAAGCTGGAGAAATTTAAAGTTTCTAGTTGGTTTTGTTTTATAAATATAAAGAACCTGCTGATAGGAAATGGAACCTTTTTTATTCGCCTTCATCAATGCTGGGCAACAGGGCGGATACGCGTTTTTCGAGCTTTACAAAGCAATCTGGGTATTGAGATAACCGCATGTCCGAGTATCTTATCAAACATCTTTTGTGTAGCCGTAGCACACCTGGAATGTTGTAGAGACACCTTTGAATATCAATATTATCTTCATTATCAAGCATTGAAAATCTATAAACATCAAATTAGAATACCGTTTCCCCCCAAAAACACGGGCCATAAAGTGTTTGACGTAAAACATGAACATAACTTCGCTGAAGTTTGGAGCGCGGAATATGAATACTTATGAGTGCCTAAGCCCGACTGGGAGTGGCCTTTACGACTCCCTGACAAGTGTCGACGGATTGGCCGAGAGTGCTGAGTCCGTGGCTAATCTACCAGCCCGATCGGACTGTAAACCATATTGCAGGCACCTCGAACACCGTTTTCCCATTCAGATGCAGACGCTGACAGGCCCGACTCAAAAGTTTTCCTTTCGGCCCAGGTGTTTTGTGCAGCTAATTAAGGAGCGCACTCACTGCCATCAATGTCCCACTGGGGACGTCATCAACGTCGTCGCCACCATCAAAATTTCACCCAACCAATCCGACGAATGTCCATCAAACACAAATTGTAACTCGCTCTTTTGCCATTTTTTAACATTTTTTCTGTTATGACAGGTTGCGGCCGTTACACTGTCAAAAGCGAAGCGCCGCATGAAAACGAATGCAAATGTTGCGGGGGGGCGGCCAGGGGCAAAAGCACTCTCCCCAGCGGAATATTCATGTGGGGACAGGCCGCAATTCCAATTTTGATTAAATTATAGCAAAATACGATTTCGGTTTCATTTCGAGGAGGAGGCCGGCATTTTTTGGCGTATGTCAGCCGGCGAGCAGCGAAACTCAACGGCGGCGACAGCCACTCCACCAAGAAGCCAAAGGCAAAAAATTCAGGGGCTACTGCTACTTACACTTCTCCGGACTACGCTGCTTCACTTCCACTCGACTCCCACTCGAGCAACTGGCGGAAACACCCTGGGTCGAACAGTGTTTTTCCGGGCTAAAAATATCTGGTTTTCGGGAAAAGTTAAAAAACAAATATAACCCTACTTCAAAGTAGTCAGCGATGATACCAGAAAGTGTTTAAATTTTTAAAAGTATTTTTAGAGTACTGTGATTACAATATATATTGTTACAAGATAAAGAAATATATATTTGTATTACTTAAAAATTTAAAAATTATTATTTAAAGAACGCTTTTTCCAACATATCATTATTTTTCATGCTTTATAAAGTTTACTCATAATAAAATCGATACAAGAAAGTATTTAAATTTTTACAAGTCTATTATAGAGTAGTGTGATTGCAATATACATTGTTATAAGATAAAGAAGTCAACATTTGTATCATTAATAAAATTTATTAATTATTATTTAAAGGACGCTTTTTCCAACGTATCACTATTTTCCATGCTTTATAAAGTTTACTCTTAGGAAAGGAAAAACATTTTATGTAGTTCCAAATCACATAACTTTAAGAAACACCTAACATATTCACTTAAACATTAATATTGTTTCACTGACACCCAATTTTTTATCATCTAAAATTTAATAGATAATGAACAATAAAAGCCCTATCCTACCACTGTATATTTTTTGCCACCTCATTCAGTCAACCAGTCCGTCATTCATTTGACACTCCACTGTTCGCGACGAGGGGCTTGACTGTAGGTGGGGGAGGAACTCGGTGGCTTGGCCGGCAGTGCATTCGTCATTTAATCGAGTATTCATATTCATGTGGTGTTCTATTGGCTTGCCGTTTGCCATTTTCTGACGTGCGAAATTGCGCCTGACACTTGTCTTTTTCCCCGGTTTTTTGGACAAGTGAAATGGTCGTCGAGTCCAGCAATCAAGCTTGTGTTTTCTCTTTTCCTACAAACTGTGCTGTTCGCACTTACTGTTTGCGATCTGCATTAGTTGACCATGACGCTTTTGGCACGCCAACGACGAAAACGTCAAGAACCGATTTCAAAGTCAGAGCTACGTTTCATCAATCAATGCCAAGAGCCTGACCGAGGAGGAAGTGCATCCGAAAGGCAATTAGAATTATTAAAACCAAATCAAGCAGTCAAAGTCAGCGCTCAGCTGGCAGGTCCATTAGTATTTCACAGCCAAGGTCAGGATTTTTGATACGCAAGTCATTGCCCCACGAGAATCAAAACAATTTACATTTTGGATATTTAAATAAATCAATGGATCTGCAATTAAAAGCTACGAACTTGAAGACGGGAATTTCAGTGACCTTATCCACAGCCCGGGCCCCAAAAGAGTTTCCCTTCAGCTTGTGGTTTTCAGCTTGTTACTTTGAACTTGACGGTGTTTTTCAGCTGACGTCGCCAGACTGCGAGTTGTTCTGCCCGTTGTTTTCTTGTATCTTGTTTTGTTGTGGCTGGCACGCGATTAAGTCGTAATTTGTAAAACGCTTTCAAGTGATACTTCCAGACTTGATGAGGTGTTTGGGTCAAGTTGATGACGGACCGATGGATAAAACAATTTTCCAGCACTTAAGGGGGCCCTTTTCCCTTTCGATGCGGGCTAAGTTGTTGGGCAAATGCAGCATTATAAGTGTGTCTCTTTGAGAAAATGAAGAAATCATTCGAGGAGGCCTAACAAAAATGTAGGTTTGAATAGCTGCACAAATCACTTAGTGTTCATATTGTGAAAAATATTTGTAAATAATTAGTTAGACAATATTTGGGCTTTTGAAATACAGAAAAATGGTAGACCCATGTGAATGATCGATATTGGTTAAGGCACTTATTAAAATAACACAGTTTCAACTCCCAGCAGAAATAACATACTGTTTCTTTTGTAAACAAAAATTGTAAAATGATCATGGTTCCTGGAAATGAAGTGATTGAGTAAAAACACAAAATTCATTTTAATGTTGGCCAAGATTACAGAAAAGTTTGCCAGCCTGAGCCGTGTCCGATCAGAAAGGTTTCCCCACACTCATACATCATTTGGATTTTCCATTTTCAAGCGAATCACTCGGTTCCCGGCCCTCCCGTTTGCAACCAATTACATTTGGTGTTTTTCCCCAGCTCTTGTAACACTCCCAAGCAATCAATTGTCCTATTAAGCCGGGGTCTTGGCTGCCTCTCCGGATGGCCATGCCTGCCCTTTTGCCACTTGTTTCGCAATCGAAAATGAGTTGTTCGAGTCAAAATTACCATGGCCAACACACGTGTTGTCCGCTGGCCATTGCACTTTGTCGATGGACTGCGATGGCTGATTTCTTATTTCTGATTTGTGATGGGAGGGAGTGGGGTTGCCTCATGCCGAAATGTTGTAAAAGTGAAAATCATAAACTGCTAATTGTATTCAAATGCAACTTGCATTGGGCTTATGTAAGAAAAGCTATGTCCAGCAGGAGGCTTGGGCATTGCAAATGGCAAGAGTCGGAGCCAAGGAGTTTTGGGAGGGGTGAGTGGAGGGGCATAAACGACAACCCACAGGGCGAATTTCATTGGGATTATAAAGGCGATTTCCCAACAGCACAGAGCGAGAGATAGGGGAAACATTTTCAATTAAATACGCATATCACACGAGTCTTTATGGCCTAGACTTTTACTTTGCCTTTCGGTTTCGGTTTTTAATCCTCAAGAGCATAATTTAATTTGTTTTACAGCCTCAAGTTTATCGATTTCTTGTGCAATTTTACGGCGGCTTTCAATTTGTTTTAGCTGCTTCCTGAGCATCCGTGACTCAGCAGCAAAACCGCGAAGCGCTTTGCCGCAAGTGGAAGAAACTCGTCATCGAATCAAATCTTGGATCTGCCCAGGCCGGGCCCGGTCCATCCTACCCATGGCAGTGATATCCTGCTGTGTTCTGTTTATTATATGATTTATCTGCATACTCCTCTGGGCCCGCAGTTGTCGTGGCTGCCGCCTTCTGGCGGTGCTGCGCGAAGATGCACTTCACTTTGAGTTAAAAAGAGAGTGGGTCAAGTGCAGTCAAAAGTGAAATTAATATTTGCTCGCCCTTGCTAAGCGCAGATAGGCGGGGAATGCTACTTTGAGCTGGATTGAGGTGAAACCCCCTTAATATAATGCAGTTTTAGTTGTATTTTAAGTGAATAAATTATGCCACATATATCCTAAATAGATACACATTTATACATATCTTATAGATACATTTCTTCCATATAAATTGGGACTAGGATTAAATAAAGAAACTAAAACTAATTCAAAAGATTTGAACATTTTTGTTCACAGCTTCGTATTTTGTTTAAGTTTTCATTAAAAAAACTATTGAACACATTTTTAATTAATTGAAAATGACATTTTTTCTTATCCACATAGAGGGTATCAAGTGGACAGCAGTATTGTGAAATAAGTATTGTGTTCTACCAGCTGCTAAACTTTTTATTGGAAATATGAACGGGGCCTCAGTGATTCATAATTGATTTCTGTTCTGCCACTTTTATCTGTTTTTGTGTGTTACTTTTTATTTGTGGCTGTGTTTCGGCTGTATTTATTCGATGTCTGGCCAGCAGGTGCACAAAATTGGTGCTAGCACAAAACCCACGTTTGTGGATGCATAGTGTAGCAAACTTTGCTCGCACTCGGATCGCGACTGGGCGTCGAAATTGCGTGTTTGGTCTGCATCTGGACTTTTTCGATTCAGCTGCCCCGCGAACACAGAAAAATAAAGTAAAACAAAAAGGAATTAATTGAAAATAAAATTCATTAAAAATGCTGCATTGACAAATAAATCATTGTTCGTTTGGCTGTCATGTCAAATAAATCATAAGACACGACAAAACTGAGCGGGCAAATGGGAAACTCGGGAACTCGGAAAATGGAAAACTCCTCGCACCACGATTTTCTTACTTTGCGTGCCGAGTTGCGTTGATGAAGAGTTAACGGTAAATTATGTTGTCGCAGTCACCCAAAGGAAAACCAACCAAAATAATGAAAAAAATATATATATATAGCATAGGTATATATAAAGCGTTTTTCCCTCTGCTTTCCCGAAAAACGAGCAAACGAAAGGTATTATATCAAGAGGAAAACGAACGGAAAGCGGTGGAAAATAGATAAGTTTGGCGACCGCAACAAGTATACGCAATGTTGGACGGCCTGCCTGCCACGCTTTTCCTTGCCCCTCGGCTCCTGTCAGCCTGTGACGCTTTTGCCGCTTTCCACCGCCCCTTCCCAGTTTTCAATTTTCCTTTTTCCATGTTAATGAAACGCGATTTCCTAGCTGACGTCTGTTGTTGCAACTACTGCCGTTGCTGGTTGTTATTATTCACGCGCTTAGAGTCAATTATCAAAACCGACAAAAAATAGGCCCGGATGGCGGGAAACGCTGGTGGGAAAAGTCATCGAACCAGGGATGCTCTAAAAAGGGTAATTTTTCTGTTATTTTATTAATTTTTAATTTGCTGGACAACATTATTATATTTACTATGGCGACATTTGCATGTTTCTGGATATGAAAATCAAAGTAGGATTAAAATGTGTATATATTTTAATTACTTACACAAAAACCGAAATGAATTTTAGGTCAGTACTGCTAACAATAATGGATTTTTTTTAGAATTAGGTAATTTTGAAGTATAAAAGTACTGAGCTTCATAAGTGTTTTTCGACAAGATTAGTATAAAACTACATGACAAGTATATAGGCGTATAAAAATGCCTGAAAAAAGGTTTATAATTTAAGTAAATTAATTGCCTGGCAGAAAATAATTTTTCTGCCAAAAGGTAGATTTTTACACCACGAGAGGTGTAATGCCACCCTGATCCAAGTGCAGGAAAACCGACTGGCAGGCAAACAGACACTCGCGCACTCTGGAGCGGACTCTGCGGAAAATTTCACTTTCACAAAAAGGTCTATGGACGTTCGTACCCCCCTCCCCAAAGCCGTATCTTTCGGCCCGCTTGGGCCCCCTCCCCGGGTCCACACCCTGGAATTGGCGTGAGTCCGCGAATCGCTGCCAAATTGGTACCAGTACCAGCCAAAGACGTCAGACGTCGATTTGCGGCATTTTCGTTGGCTTTTCTCGGCTTGCTGGCTGCCCGCCGATTGAAATTGTTCGCAGGTGGTTTCCGTTGCCCAAGTCAAAATGCTTCGCCTGTTTCGGGGCCTTGGATCGGTTTCGTTATAGGTTTTAGCCAGCCGCGGTCAGTTATGTAGTCTTTTTGACGCCCAAAAAGCATTGCATGCAAAACACATTTGCGTATTTAAAAACGCAAACGTGTTGTTTTGTATATAGGAAGTGGTTTCTTTAAAAGTAAAATTAATACCTAGGGAAAACGGAGCATAAAGCTGGTCCTGGGGTTTTGGAGTTGTACCTGCTAATTACAATATCACTTTGCATAGAGTGTGTGGTACTTTAACTAGAGCTGAGTATGCAGTTTTTTATATAAATTATACTAGATCTCTTTAAAAAAAATTAAAAAGGTAAACTGTTTCAATAAATAACATATACCAATTTTTTATCTAAGGTCTTTCAACTTTAAAAACTAAAATTTATGCCACGAGTATAATCCATTAGGACCCATTTTATACCCTTTTTCGGGAACATGTAATAAAATGTCATACAATAATGCCTCCATAAATATTCCATACATATATCTAAAAATATTCCCGACTCTGTTCCGGTTAATCTATCCATAACTTATCTTTGGGTTAAGTCTAGACTCCTTGCCTCATAAGAATTTAGTGGCAAGTTCCTTATAAATCATTGTGTTTCAAGGCATATTTATAGAATTCTAGATGCTGGGACTCAAAAAAGCTTTCTTGGGGATATTTCTGAGAAAATATGCGATGTGCCCCCCTTTTAATTTGTATCAACCTTATAACAAAGTATTTACAAAGTTTTAAAGGCTTGATAGAAGTTATAATTCAGTATGGGATAGAAACAATCCAAGCCCAAGGACAATTTATAAAATCGTTTGTGGGAAAAGGCTCTACCTCAAAATTATGCTGTGCTCTTTTTTGGTTTTGGGAAAATTAGCATAGAAAAAAGTGAAAGTGTTGCAGCTGCAATGAATTTAATATGTAGCAGCGCCGACAACCCGCCAGACTTCATGTGCGGCGCTTAGACCTCGCCCTCTTCTCTCTAAATTACCCATGAATCGGGGCTCGCTGGCTGTCAAAAGGGCGCAAAGTGTGGATAATTTTTTCTTTCGATTTTTAGAGCTTATTTTCTTTGGGAAAATGCCTCGGCCGCGATATGGAAAGTGCCGGCCCACGCGCAGATTACGAAAAACTCTGGACCTACGGAACCGAAGGGGGCGAAGCGGCTGACAGCTCGGATTGCCTCAAGTTCAGCGCTTTGATTTTCAATTCGGTTCACGATTTGCATGGCTAGACGAGATACTTATTAACCCAAGTGCTCCGACAAGAAGCGTGATCCGAGTTTTTGGTCACACACCCCGAAGGCGGGATCGGATGCACTTGTTGTTGCTCCCGCCCCACGTTGCATGTTGCTGTTGCCAGTTCCGTGGGTAAGTCCGCCGACTAATTGCCGTTGGATCAGTTAATGATACATGAAATTTGATGTTTGGAAACCTTTTTCAGACTGGTAGGAATAATATACCATTTATGGGAGTGGATTACACGGGCAAACATACTGAATACAGCCTTTAGAGTCGAGTCTTTACCCAAAAAACGTCGATTTGTTTTAGTTCTTATACTAGTCATAATTGTTGAGAAAAACCCCTATACGAAACCCAAACCTGATGAAGTCATTTTGCGCCTTGATGATAATTTCATCTGTTGGGCAATTTGAAAGGCGCAGAATTTTAACGACCTCCCAGAAAGAGCAGACACTCGCAAAGGACTTTGGAAATATTTAGGAAAATAGGTTTTCTTCTTCATTGTTTGTCTTCCACATTACTTTGAATTCATTTTGAGTATCAGCTGCAGGGTGAAGGCGGGGTCGAGGGGGCGCTAAAAGGGGACAACTCAACTCGTGACTCGATTGACATTTGAATGAGAGTGGAAAATGTGCAAAACGAGCGGCGGTGGCTACCAAAAACCGATGAAAAACAACACACTCGCACACAAAAGTGTGTCCCCCTTCCACGGCGAAATCAATATTCGGTAATGCATTTTCAGCTATGCAGGTATTACAACAAAGGCACAACAATGGACCCGAAAAGAAGCCATTATCATGCAACGTCTGGTGGCAAGGCAGCTGCCAATGCAATCGAAGCCTTTTCGGCAATTGCACAAGAGCCAGCCGAGCTCGAATCAAATTCAAAATCAACTAATTACCGCAAATGCCACCAACGGAAGCCGAGGGGTCAATGCACTCACGGGCTACCAGTGATCAGTACCTGTGTTTTCTAGTGAAATTGAGCTTAGCGATCCATAAAAATAGGTACTATACTTTATAGTACATAATATTTAAAGTCCACATAAAATAAATTTGTTAATTCCAAGCCAAAAAAATAAATACAGTAAGTGAATAAAGATCCCAACTAGCTTTCAAAAAACCTCTCAAATTTGTTACCTACGATCTGTCTAGTATTGTGAAGTACAAGAAAGCATTGTAATCAAACTGGGACTTAGGTGGCTTCTTCATTCCACCTCTATGCCGAACTGCTCCTCCTTTTTGTTCTTTGAGGCCAGCGCCAGACATCAGTCTTTCCGTTCCGAGGTCCCGAAGCCCCCAACCTTGGACCCTCATTACGACGGGCCCCAAAAGGTAGGTGGCAGTCAAAATATTTGATCGAGGGCCGACTCCTTCGCGCCCCTTCCCTGCGGCCTTTACTTCAGTGCCAGAACCCTCGACAAGCGCAATTAATCAATTTCTGTTCTACACATAGAACAACAATTCATTCAAAATAGGCTATATAAATCCTGAAAATTACCATACAAATTATAGGAAATATCAAATTCTAAGAAATACCTTTAAAACAAAACACATAAGACATAAAAGCAAAAAATATTTGGGTTTTCGGAAAAAGACGAGTTTTTCCGAAGTGTACTCTCCTTTATTTTGGTTTTTCCCCTTCCCTCGTGCGTGAAAAGGGTTCGTCTTTATCACCCGTACTCCCCGGTAATACCCACCTTTCTCACTCCCCCTTAATGGTTCTGCATCGCACTTGAAAATTTGTTGACCGAGGCTGTTAATGAAGCGTGCAGTTAATTGTTATTGCTATTGGTACCGCTCGCCAGGGTTGTTGGGGCCCGGCCTCTTCTGGGGATCTGTAAACAAATTGTTTTTGGAATGCAATGATTGCCTTGCCGGCTTTGATTTTCCACCAGCATAACTCATTTTCCCAGTTCGAGAGTCAAAAAACTCATCAATTACAAGTCGGAAGAGTAGTGTGGCAAACTTGGTTGGCTGTGAAAACAGCGCAGGATAGATGAGATATAAGATATATAACAAGTTTTATTCGTGTGGTTGCTATTATTTTCGATTAGATTTTACAAAAACATCCGATACTTTCTGTGATACGCGGGGTCGTCCTCCATTGTGGATACCTGGCTTAATATGAAGCCAAACAATTTGAGACGTCTTCTTGCCTATTTGCACTAAAGGATTTCCTTGTTCTTAGACCTGGGACTTCTTATATAATCGATAGCCCGAAAATGAATATAACTTAACTCATAATCCTTAAGTTTTTTATTTCTGTGTTTTCATCACTAAAAATTAAAATAGGAAAATATTGAAATGCTTAATAATATTTATCTAGAGACGTAGCATGTAATAATATAAGAGTCATTCTTATTTAGCACTTATAACATTTTCTACCTTGTTTATATGTTCGGATAAAAACGAACTATTATCACATATTTTTTCTCAATTTAAAAATCCGTACTTTCGGCATTTTTGAAATTTTTTGGTATTTTTCGGATTGCAACAGGTTGCGCAACATTTGTTGCTAGCAACATCGTCTTAGCAACATGGCGATGATGAGAGTGAGAGAGCATCGGTTAACAGAGAGAGAGAAGAGCGAACTAATATACCCTAAAAAAGAGGTGTATATTTATTTTAGTCTGATGTTTGTAATTACTACTTAATGTGTTTTTAAATGAAATTTTTTATTTTTTTTTAATAGATGAATGCTATTTGTTAATGAATGTTTTCTGAGCTAGCAGTAATGTTTCCTGCAATAAGGGAAGATTTTGGAGTGTTCAGAATGTAATATTTATAAAACGTAGAGTAACGCACTGGAAGTTGATTTCGACCCACCTTCTCTTCTTCACTAGATGCACACTGAAAATACATTTTGTAAAGCATACTTTGTGGCACATAGAAGCAGGATCAAGGATGAGGTATTTCTTTGCTGATAAATAAATTGCTTTAAATAATAATAAAACTGTGTGAAAAATAATAGTTTTGTTTGTATAGATATGTACCCAAAAAAAGTGTTTTCCCAAATCTGAGGTCCTCTTTCGCAGAGTCCTTGGGCAAGGTATCCGGAAGTAATATACATTTCGAGCATCTTCAAGATACAGTTTTCGGTATCCACCGAAAGAGCATGGGGCCGTCGCCCCGCCGCACTTGCGAGTGGCTCGTATCTCGTCGGGGTACCTCTCGGCCTCTCGGGCTGGGCTCTGCGGGCCTTAACGGTGCGGGCGCTCTTCGGCGCTCTCATTCAGTTTTGAGCAGCGCGCGCGTTCGGTCGCTTCAAAACAAAGAGCGCGCCTTGTGCGCGGAATAACAACAACACCGGGTCGACGAAGTACCACTAGAAGTAACCACAGCTCCACAGCGAAATATACGAGTAAATACGACAGAAGAAACAAAACAAAGGCGGCGAAGAAGGCCAAGAGAAGGAAAGCTCTGGTTCTCAGGTGCGCGAGTGTGAGTGCGTCCGTGCGGCCTCGCGGCGTCCGTGTGTGTTCTGTGCGTAGTTGTGTGCGTGTGTGCCAAAGCCAAGAATCGAAGTGCAAAGCGAAGTTGAATAATTCCCCGTCTCTCTCTCTTTCTCCGCCTCTCTCCGGCCCGGAGCGTGTAGCCAAATACCCGAAAAATAAGCAAATAATCGAGCTGATAAGGGCCAAAAGTGAGGCAGCAAGCTAGGGGCTGGCTTTGCAGGGCCAAAACAAAAACAAGCCAATGCCGCGGCTTACGTAACGCCGCATCCTTGCGAACCGAGTGCGAAACAGAACAAACCGAATCCGACACAGAAGTGGCCATGCAAGTCCAGAGAGAGTTCTAAGTACCTCCGCCGCCGCACTCTCCTCCTCCTCTGCCATCTCCCCAGTCTTCTCGCTCGCCGACCGAACGCAGCGCAATGTCAACCGCCACAATGACAACCACGGTGCCCGCCGCCCCCTCCAAGTCGGCGCCACCCACTCCGACAGCAGCGGCAGCAACAACAAACGCACGCACCGCCGACTGCCGCAAATTCACGCCGAACATTTTCAACAAGAGCAAGTGCAGCCACTGCTTTCGCCAGCGGGAGGAGCACTCGGCCGCCGCCTTGGAATGCAACAGGGTGAGTCTGAGATACAGCCCTATTTAGGAAAAATTTGAGATAAGGCTTACGGAAGTAATGGGATCTTTGGTATAGGAGGTGCTGATAGGAAACCGCCTTAGGATCGAAAGCCAGAAATAAAGTTTGTAAAGCTTAAGATCAAACACTTCGGAGATATTTGGTGTTTGGTATTCGCGATGTGTAGATATCAGATGCGATAGTACATATGTAGTTCAGGAATACTAGTAGAGATAAGCTCCTTCTTGTAAAGTCATTTTACAGTCAAAAGTGCTGAATTATAATAATCATCAGATATAAACCGTACTTTAAAGTATCTTAAAATAATGTTTGGAATATAGGGTACTAGATAGGAACCCCCTGGTTGTGCAGATCAACAAGACCCACAATCTATATATTATAATCGGGGTCTTTTCAAGTTTCATTAAAAATGTTAGCGACCTTGCTAGTATTCAACTTAAGGAATACTCACTGTACTCTGAAGTTCTGAAGAAGCTCCCCCCGAAAAGTAGTGCACAAATTTATCTTCGTGCCTGCTATATAAATCTTTATTTAGTTTCCAACTCTGTGCGGGCGTTTCTTTGTTATTCTTAAGTTCTGAAAGTTGGCTTTTCTTTTGGTTTTCCCCCTAACTATTGGTTTTTGTGCCTCGTGTTGGAGTAATGGGCCTTTTGGTAGTTTTATAAAATTTATTGGGAATTTATATTGCAGTCACTAAGTTATTTGTGAACACGAATTCACTTCGTTCCAAGGAATGCACTAGTACATTGAAAAGATAGTTTGAAAATTCTGGGTATTCGTAAGTTTTTGGCTGTTCAAATTTATTTAAGAGCCATGACTCATTTGAGCAGAACAATCATTAATTTTAATCAAATCATTTTTAATTAAAACAGCTTAATCTGACCAGTAAAAGCTGTCAGGGCTGACACAATTTGATTCGAGAAACTTTTTCGGAGAAAAGGCTAGGGTTTCGACCAAGATTAATTCATCAACTTGACCCAAAGCATCGATGGCCCTCGGGCAAAAACATCTTCTAGTCTTGAGACTTTCGTTCAATCAAGTTACTAAAAACACCAGAAGACGACCAGCATTTAGGAAACAAACAAAATTGCGGCGTGACAAAGGAAAACTCTCGCTTTCTCGTTTCACTGGAATCCGGGCTTAGAATTGGGGAAGGAAAATAACGACTCGAAAAAAATGCCACTGAAAACTAATTAAAATAACAAAAACTAATCAAAGCATAGAAAACATAAAACCCACCTAGACCTAGGAGAGCGGTCGAGAAAAAGTGAAAATCGTTTATTATGTTTACCCGGGCTCGAGACTGGGTTTCAAAAATTTACGACAATACAACGCCCAGAGTCCCGGAGTCGGAGCTGAAAGGCCAACCGGCTCTTATGTCCCATGATAAGTTTTGGAATTTGTATTTAATAATCATAAAATCGTCGTCGTAAAACACCGAGGCGACCTAGCGCGGTCCCGCCTATTTGAAAACTAAAGCCTGAAGAGTAGTTTACACTGGGAAAGTTTCGGTTTTCGTTGGGCTATGCAAATGAAGGTGGTAGAATAACAGCGGGAGAGATATGTCCACGCTTCTAGGCACTTGTCGAAAGATAAAGATTCCGGATTAGGCCTCATTCGGGCAGGCAGTATCTAATCTTATGTCTCTCGGAGATTAAGATAGTGTAAGGGGTGAAAGAGTTGAGATACAGACAAAGTTGAGATACAGAATTTGAGAATATTTTACTTCTAAATAAAGTCAAAGGAACTGTTCGCATATTTCGTACTATACGATTGTTTAGTTCTATTTTTATCTCGCTCCCTTTAGTTTTTCATCTGCCCTGTCAGCTCATTAATTAATATTTTATAATTTTTGTGCCCATTTCGTTTCTAGTTTATGAGATGTATTTTTAAACAACTGACCCTAATAAATTCCGATCTGTTGTTTCTTTCATTGCTGTTCTCGTTCCCAATTCCGCAGACAGGGAATGTTGTGCAGTTTTCGCCTGTGTTTTATGGGTCGACAAATGTTTTATTATATTGTATAGCTTTTCTGATGGCTTACACTGACGGCCCACAAGTGCCGGCGAAAATTAATTATGCGATTGTCAAAAGCAATTTCTGGCTCGCCGCCTGTCTGCTTGCCAAATTGGACCGGGTCTTTCTTTAATTGATCACCCAAAAAGAGACTTCTGCGCAGCCTGGCCCGAGGCGCAGCTTGCTTTTTGTGGGCTAAGTGCGCGTAGAAATCAAAATTGTGTTTTCCAAAGGCTTCGAGTGTGTCCGTGAACAGGGGAGCACACTTCAACCGCGTGACTGATCTGAAAAACAGAGCCAGAATGACCCCCATGAAATTAGCACAAAACGCTCACACACTCGCCGAAGGTATTGTCTTGTTAACCATTTATTGGGGAAGTCTCAGACCCGAAAGACAACGAGAACTCATGGAGAAATACCCTCCGAAAGGCCGGAGGCCATCAGCACTTGACAGCCGTGAAAATTGTCGCCCTCTGGGGAGTTGAGAAATGGGATTGCGGAGTGCAGGGGCCTGTGTGCATGTAAGTGATCCACAAACTGGAGAACTAGTTGATCGATTTGTTGGCTTAGCTGTTCCTGGCAGCATTTCCTAATTTATAAGTAACTCGAGTTACACTATTGAATTACCCGGCGAGCGAAGCGTTGGAGTCAAGTGTTCACAAAGAAGAAAATAAACAAACTCTACTATTTGAGTGTGAAAGTCATTTGAGTCAATAGCCAGTGGGTAGAACAACTGTGTCAACAAGTCGACGGTGATGGCGGGGACTTGGGAGCGGGAAGAGGAAGCGGAAGTGGAGCAGGGCGGGGGCTAGTTCTCCATCAGTAGGCAGATCTAAGGTTAAACACCCGAGCCAAGAAGCTATTCGAGTGTTTCCTACAGAGCGGGCAAGTGTGGGCTTACTGGGAAATCACAATATAATGGATATGAATATCGTATAGAATAATATGATATATTGGATATTTGCATTGAGTAGGTTTGTTACTTTCTTTCCTTTTGCTGGAAAGGCTGTGCAATAGGCCAACTTAGAAACTATTTTTAAAACGCTGGGACCTCGCCGCGGTTGTCATTAAGGAACGCCTCCGGCTGCAGACATTTTAAAGTCAAATCTGGGCACTGGGAACCGAGTGCTCCGCACTCCTTCGGCTCGGTTTGTTCCACATTCGGCTCCCCTGCTTCTGGGCGATGCAGTTGCTCCGCAGCTAATATGTATATGTATGTAAAAATAGAACTCAACTCTTGGCTTCCGCTCGTCGAGCGGCAATTAGAAGGCGTCGGCAGCAGTCAGCCAGCTCCCCCTCTCCAGAATCCTCGAGTCCCCTCAAGACCCCTCGAGGCCCCTCCAGCGGCCCCCTTTGCGGTTACTCAACCGACAGACCCCACAGGCTTAGTCGCCCCGACTGGGCCCGATTTTCCTGCCCCAGTCGTTCTAAATTTAGCAACACTTTTGCTTTTGTTTCTCGCTCTCCGCTCCAGAAGAGCGTCCATGTGTCCATGTGTCCATGTCGGCCTGTCTTCTGCCCGGTTTTGACTAGTGCATAAATGCTGGGCCATAATTGCTGCATTGTCTGTCGCCGATCCGAAGGCTAATGAAGCCGGCAAAGCGTCCCTAACACGGCTCTCGGATTACCTGTCCCGGGGATCGGACGGTATGGGATGGTAGGGCCATGGCCATAGGACCACCTATCGTTAGGGGTGCCCTTTGTAGTTGGCGGTGCTGGAAAATGCGCAAAAACAAAGGCCGAGAAACGCGACGAGGTGCAAAACGGATGTCAGAATGCATTGTCAAGTCAATGAAGCGGAACATTTCAGTTATCACGGCGAACATCCACTTCAGAACCCATTATATTCGCGGAGATGGAGCTCGTGTTTTTGGGGGCTGTGCCATGTTGACAGGTCGGGTCAAAGGCTTTCAGGCTGCGATGCCCCGAAACCCCGGGAAAATCTCATCTTGCCACTCTGTTTTGTTTTTGTTCTACCCAGGCGCGTGACTGGGCACCCCACCAAGACTCTGACTGGGACTGAAACTAAAGCTAAGACTGAGACTAAGACCTAGGCCCACCAAGAGGTCTAACCCATGGGCAGTAATTGTGGACTTTTTGCTGGTTCTGGCGGCCGTCTATTTGTCTGGCAAAACAATTGGCATGGGACACCGTGGGCCCAGGCAACTAAACACCTAAAAAATTCTATAGCAAGTTACTTTTAAGAAAAATAGATACTATTCAATATGGTTTTGCTAAAGGTTGCCAAGGAAATTGTGGAAACAAAGAACTCTTACAGCAAACAACCATTATTCTCTTTCTAAAAGAAACATATTTAAAAATGGCAAAGCAACTATTATCTATAAAAATATTTCACACCTCGTTGTTAAAAATATTTTATGACAAGGTGTTCAAAAACACCTTAGGACAAGCCAGGTTGTTTCACTGTCCGAAATCGGGTGTCACTTCGAGCCGCACGCCCCCGTTGAGTATTTGTCCATGAGTCTTGCTTCTTCCCTGTGTTACCTCCCTGCCTCACTGTGGGCCAAGTCGGCTGGCCATCGGTGTCCTAGGTGCCTGCCTATCCCACCAAAAAGATCTCAATTGGTCCCCGGGGTGTTATTGAGCTATTGGCAGCATGCCATCCCAGTCCCATGCCACCCCGTGCACCATTCCGTCTCCAGGTCTCCAGTGGAGTCGACGCTTCGGACCTCATTCGCCCGGTGACTCGTCGCTCGGCCTCTCGTGGTTCCCCTTTGGCCCTTCGAGGATAGGATGGGATAGTTGGTTCCCAGTTTCTGCCAGTGTGCCCGGGCCTCAGAGCCAGGTTCTTGGGTTGTTTGTCAGAGAAGTATACACATAATAAATATTACTTTTGCACACCCATCCTGTACTCCCGTCCTATGGCATGCCTTCGTGCATCCTCCTTTCCAGTCTTAACGTGCTCAAGTGGCCAACAACCAACAGCCAACGTTGATTGATTGTTTGGCTTAGAAATTATTCTCAGTTCTCGGGGCCCCCTCCGCGAGCGTGTGTGTATGTGAAGTGGGTGTGTTGCAGAAATTTGCATTTTTCTAGGTTAATTAGTTGTGCATAAGCCATCCAGCGGAGTCAAGTGCATTGAACCCGTCCACTCACCCGTCACCTGTATCGCTTTTGGGGTCATCTCGCTGCTATCTAAATCTATAGTTGGTTAGTTGCATTGTTGAACATCAAGGTAACACTTCGGAGCGATAAGGCCAAGGCAAACAATTGTGCAAGTGTGAAAACAAAAGAACTAGCTAAAGACCAGATAAATAAAGGAAAACAAAGAGTGTATCTTCGAGATACACTCGGCTGCAGCAGGCAGTCTGCAAGATGCTCGTAGTTGGCAGTTGCGCATTCTAAGCACCATCAAGCAGATAAGGGAAGTCAACTCTTCTGCTCCGGAGGTCCAGGTGGTATATTGGCCGAATCTCTGGGATGGGTTATCTAGCATGCTCCGCTTTGTTGCGACAGCTTGTCTTCAGATATTGCAAACGATTTTTCTAGCGAAATGTATTTCGAAACCCCGAGATAATGGTTATCGCCATTTTCCGACTTGTCTACTTGATGCTGGGAGAACGCACAAGATAAGGGGGAAGAAAATGATGGGAACACCTTAAAATGGGGGATTATATTTTAATTTTCGGTACTTTTCCTCCGGAAATAGTATTGCATTGAAGTTTTAATAAGTTTAGGTTTAATATCTCAATAACTGAAATAATAACCTAAAGATTTGCATCTCAGCTCTTTGAAACCATCACCTCTGATATGATGTTTTAAAGATATAAAATAGAATAAATGAGGTTTCTAGACATAGTGCAGAAGAGCATCTGAGGATCGTATTTTAACAAGGAACCCTCCCGCCTTGGCGGCTGGGCCTATCTATCTAACTTTGTTGCTGCTATTTGTACAGGGCCGTCTGTCTGCAGAGGCCTGTCTGCGGCTGCAATTAGCAGGAGGCATCGTCTGAATATTCTTCAGCCACCCTGCACTCCGGATCGCCATTCTGCGCAGTCTTTCTTTTTGCATGGGGCCGTGTCACAATTATCAGCACGAACTTCTCTGTCGCTCAAAAACATGAGCAGAGGTAACCCGAAGACAATGCCCAGAAAGTTGGCCGCCTCTGCCACAGTCTCCGGCGCTCTTTTTGCTTTGTTCGGCGATGGGGGCCAGCAAATGGGGCCCACCAACCTTATCGCGATACACAGCCAACAAATCATCAATCATTCCATTCCGTTCCACTCCACCAGCAACATCGTCTACAGCAGCGGCAAAACCAAATCGACTTCTTAACGCCAACAGCTTCATCTCGCAGCTGCCTCAGATCCAACATCATCTCTAGGCCCTGGCTATTAGATTTCCTCATAAAAACCAGCTGAAGTCGGCAAAAGTCTGAAACTAAGATCTGGAAAAGAGAGCCCCGTCCGCGGATTTAGTCGAGGGCAGGGTCCCCCTTCTGGTTCGAGCTCGAGAGTTTAGTTTATAAACTCCCGGCGACATCTTCCGCTGCGGCGGCATTTTATTTATTTGTTTCTTTTTTATTTTTGTCTACCTATTCTATCTCCGCGCTATGCCTTAATTAAGTCGGCTTCTCAGGCCCGCGAACAGTGGGATAAGATAAGGGGAAAAGCCCTGATATCATTCCTTGCAGCGAATTCGAAAGTTGTGCAGCTATCTTTTAATCGATTGGGGAACTTATCAGATAATTGGCTATCTTTTGGTATGTAAATTTATTTCTGATAAATATATTTTTCAGACTTTAAAAGCTCTTGATAATCTGGGTTTCCTGGTATAAACTCTGTATAGAAAATATTTTAGTTCTTCAAAAGAAGCTCTTAGCATATAAGACCAGTACCTTGTAGGTAACATACCAATTTAGCATGTTGGCCTCTTTAAATTCAAACCACTGTGCCAAGGCCCAAACGCACAATCTATCGCCCGGGCCCTGCTTCCTTCTGCCGTTCAAATTGAAAGCTAATTCTATGCAGTAGCCGCGGCAGTTCCAAGTTCCAAGCCGTGCCATCCAGTCATCCATCTACCCATCCCCCAAGCCTCGGCCGCCGAAGAAGATCCCCGAGCTGCACATTCACTTGTTGCCTGGCTGCAGCGATTTTGCCACTTCATACATCAGCCAGCATCGTCATCTCAGAGCCAGAGGAAGGCCCCGAGCAAGAAGGGGGCCAGGAGATGCACTGCAGCCATTGTTCCCTTCGCCGGCCCAGCCGTCCCATGTGACATTTCGCTGCATAATTGAATTCTTATGCTCTCCGCCCGGCTCACTCAATCAAGACACAACAATACTGCCTACCAGCTCCACCATGCGGCCCATGGAGCCCAAGTTCCAGTTCAAATGCCGCGCTGCGAAACCTTCTGAGTTATGGCATCTTTACACCTGCCCCTGGGCACGGTTCCTCGCCTTGAAAGAGATAGAGTCGGCATAATAGGACCTGGGTAACGCCGGGCAAACACCATTAGATGGCCGGCGATAAAGACGGAGAGGTTCCAGAAGGGGATCTTGGATCTCGGCATTTTCCTGAAATAATGACGTGTTGAGAAGGGCATCTTGATTTCAAATTAGTTTATAATTATGATTTTGCCACGACTGCAACCTGTATTTTGCCATTCCACTCTTTCTCCTCCTCGACCATTGAAATCGCTGTTTAATTGGAAAGTAATTTGCACGATATCGGAAGCTCTGCAGCGGCGAGTCTCGGTAGAAATCGTTAGGTTAGACCCGTCGCGGTCCAAACTGCATGCCATAGTTCCACATTTCCACACCTCGTCGCCGCAATTATTGTGAATTGTGAACCGCCTGGCCAAATATTTATTGGTGCGCATATCTTAGCACCGAAACGGGCCGAAAAGGCACAACGACTTGGGCGGAAAAAATACCCGCCTCCCGGGCTTTTGCAATTAACTATCAAATGCTAATTTCCTGTACAACTAACACAAAAAATAGAAAACGTATTGAAACGAAATAAATAAATATTTATGCATGCATTAGTCGGGTTTTTGAGGGTTACTGAATGCCAAGAATGCCTGTTCTCCATGAATAAACATAAGACAGATCTTATAAATCAAAAAATCACCTGTCGAAGCAGGCAGCCCTGAGCTAGAAGATTTTATTGCGACTAAGGTTTTGATTAATGAGTTGTTATTGTGGCATGATATTGTTGGAAATGCTGTAAAGAAACTTATTTGTATTGCAAAACAATCGAGTAAAGTAGTCAGCTTTGAATGGATGGAAAATGTATATTTATTGACAACAGTATCACAATAATCTTAATTTAAGTCCGGCTAAAGATTTCCCCAATGAAAGCTCTATAATAATTGATTTCCAGATTCTTTCTAAGAGGCTTGTGCATATCAATAAAATCTATTGTTAGCATCTGCCACTTCACCTTTCCAACTTTAATGATTATGATCATCCACGATGCTTTCAACGATTTTCCACAGCTTTTCCAAGCGAAAATTCTCCTGGCCAATTTGTTGTTATTGCTGTTTTGTAGCTCGTTCTTTGAGATTCTTCGGGTTTTTGGGGCCGCGGCAAATGACGATATGTAAATTTGTTCTCTCTCGGTCTCTCAGTATCTAAGTATCTGTGTTTTTCGTGTTCGGTGTGCGGTCAAGGTGATCGAGCCCGGTCGAGTCAAGCCGCAGCTCAATAGGAATCCACGGGCAGGTGGGGAAACGAACCGGGTGCGGCCTATAAAGCTGAGGAGCTTTAACACTTCCAGGTAGAAGTTTCAATTTATGCTCTCCTCCGCTTGTCTGCCGTGCCATCGCGTCTAGATAAATCATCTAAAATACATTCCATTTATTTGGCAGCTTAGAATTCGGCTGTTCTCCGGCGATTTTTGTTTTTGCCGTGCGTAAATGTTGGGTTAGATTTTTTTGTGGGTTTCTTGGAAGCGTCGTTTTCGGAAACAATGGGAGTTTGGAGATCTCTGGGGCTGATCTCAGACGTGCCCAGCAACGACAGTTCCAAAATAAAAAAAGATTGATACACAGAGTTCCTTCACCACATATAGGGGAACCTGAGCAAAAACAATAAGCCCAAGAAATTGACAATTACAGACCCAAAAATAGGCAAAATGAACAAGAGCCGGGCTGCGCTGCCGACGACAATGGCAAAAGCATTTATTTATAACCAATAATTTAGGCAATTGCAACAACAGCAACAACACATGCTAAATTACGTAGGTGGACATGATAATTTCGCTCCGCTGCAGACACCCTGAATATGAGCAAAAACCCAGCATTCAAGCCGCGCCCTGAAATGAAAAATATAGCAAACGCCGCCATTGCCCTCGGGGGAATTTCATTTAAATGAAATACATTTGCTGGCTTGCTGGCCAAAAAAAGAGCGAACTCGGTCTGCAATTACTGCAAATTTGTGGCGGCTACAATGCAAATGATGAGTGATCGAATTGGGAAAAGGTGCTTTAAGACTCGCATAAGGCTGCCAACTGGATGCAAAAATTGAAGAGATTGAAGTAATGAGTTGCACAGAAAAGCGAAAGGGAAGGTGCCATTCATCGAATGTACTTTTAATTAAAATTAAATGAAGAGGGGTGCTCAAAAAACTATTGAAGAAACTTGCAATAATTTTTGTTCAATTAAATTGACCTTACATCATGGTTTTTCGTTGATCAGTAAAAGCGAACCTATTTTGAATAATTTTTTACACTTAGAAATTTAAACCCCCATCCCATTTAGACCCATATATCAACAAATATTTGCACTTCCTATTATGCACACGAGTAATAAATATGCAAGGCTGACTGTGATATATGGATGATTGCTGTGCGCTTTAAGAAATTGTCAAAACTCTTGTCAAATTTTCGCGGCCCAGGCATTTAACACTGCTGCAGGCCAAGTGGGCCCGGGAAAATGCATTTTTAATAAGCCATTCGATTCCGCATGCTGTGATGACGATGGCAACGGGTGGGTGTACTGGCACGGGAACTACCAAACTTGCGAACCCCCAAACTTCCACTCCATTGAGCCACCCAACCACCAGATAGTCCCGCTCCACCGAGCCACCGAGTCACCCACAATTTGCGATGTTTATGTTTTGTCTTCGATTTGTTTTTTGCCTCCCACAGTACGTGGGTCGTTGTGGATTTGTGGATTTGTCGACTTGGCTGTGGCCCCAGTATCTGTATCTTTTGGGCTCTAAATGGGCGAGCTTCAGCGGCGATATCATGCACAGAACACCGAGAGCCCAGCAAAAAGTACGGAAATATTTCTTTTTGTTTGCGGGTGTCGCTGGGGCTTGTGGCATTTTTTGGCCCGGCGATATGCGTGTAATTTATCAACTCATGAAATATTTAGGTGTTTGCCATATTTGAGCACGTCTTGCATAATTTGTACGTTTGTACTTGTAATTAAAGATATTTTAGATATATTTCTCGTTTGGCCATATTTGGCCAGCGATTGCGAGTGTGATTGTTTTGTTGTGTGTGGGGTTTTGGTGCCCGCAATCGAGCCGACGAGGCAGCAAAAAAGCAGAAAAGAATAACTACCACATAGCTGCCTAAACGTTGACTTGCAAATTGCGGCCCTAATTGTCTTCTTACCCCTTATCCGAGACCATTTATCATGGTGGCCATTAATAGGCATTTTCGGGCCATAATTAGTTGTTGTTGAAGCTTTAAATAGCAATATTTTTCGAAAGCAAATATTTGACCCCAAAGCAAAAAAATACCACGCGAAAGAAAAGGAATCAACACGTTTTCTTTCTGCACAATTATGAATCATTTGAGATAAGAACTGTGGCTTGTCTTTTGTCTCTGCGGGTTGAGCTGGTGATGATGCTACTGATGATGTGTTTCTGGTTATATGGTTATTTGGTGATTAGCCCGCTCCTTCCCTCCCGCAGGTTTAGATACTGCCCCAGGGCTCCGAACACGTACCCAAAGTTTTCACATCCATTTACTAATTTGTATACGTTTCTCTTCTCGTTCTCGTTTCAGGTATGTACGAAAAAGAAAAGTCTCTATGTTTATGCGAGATTATTTTGCCAATTAACAAATTGGAAGGTTCTGAAGGTATTTTTAGCCTAAGTTTGCTGCTTATGACAATAACAAGTGAAATATTGGTTAAGAAACAACACTCAAAAGGGGTTTTTAATAACTCCAACGACATTTGAAGTATACGTAATATATTCAAGTTTTTTTAATCTCTAAAGAGATCCAGCAAATACCTTTTAAATTTTATCCTATAATTTATTTAGTTACCCCCGGTCAATAAATGTTTATGGATTTATATTTACAAGCATTTTTATTTCTTCCATTAGCTTTAAAATCAGTCAAAAATTATAAAAAGCGTTTTAGCAACGACCGAAGCTATAAACAAAACATATAAAAGGAATGAATAACGTTTTTATTGGCGAGTCAAAAATTCAACATAAATAAAAGTGACAATCAACTGAAATTAATTAATTAAGAAAAAAACGAACTGGAATTTCATTCCCTTTGTTTGTCTGATTTATTTGATGTGCCGAAATGGGTTGAAGTTTTGGTCATAATTTTGGCATACATTTAAGGCAATGCTTCGTTTGTAAAGCCATAAAAATTAATTCAATTGAAAAAAGCTTCAACAACACCTACATAAGGCTGCAAAGAAAAGTTTCTTCTTAAAATTTTTTTTAAATAAAATAAGGTTCTTTATAACAGTTTTAGCCCGAAAGTTGCACGTTCATTTTCGGTCATGTTTACATTTTCGCAGCGTTATCAGTTATTAACCTACTTCCGCCAGAAGAAAAGAAGAGAAATTAATTTTTACTGCTGCCGAAGCCAAAGCGGCAAAAAGTGAAGAAACAGCAGCAGAAAAATAATTTACAGAACCTAGAAAAAATCTAATAAATCATCAAAGCGAATTGGGCTAATGTCGTCGCTTCATCAGCTGAGCTGAATTTCGTGTGAAAGTCGCTGGGCCGCATACACTTCTGCCTCTCGTTTTCCTTCACACAAATTAAGTAATTTTAATTTAATTAATCAAATTATTTTGCATTTACCATGATTATTCCACGGCCCGAGAATGACAGACCTAATTGAGGCTGAGTCTGGCACAGAAATTCCGATTGCAACTCACTTTTGAGGCGCTAGGTGGGCTTGGCCTTTGACTTGATTCGGTTGTTCGTACAACGAGTACACTCACACACTCGATACATTTCATTGCGTTTCATTCATTTTCATTTGAGTTGACAAATGTGGCAGTGCTGTGTTTTGTGGCCTGTGTGTGTGTGGCCCACTTTATTTCCATTCAATTCGTTTAGATTATGGCCTGAGTGGCTTGTTCGGGCAGCGGAGAAGTAGCAAAAGGCAACAACAAAATAAAAGTCCACTAACAAGATGAAAAAGTGGCACTTCTATTAGGTGGAAACTGTTAATACACTGAAAAGGGCTTTTAAAGTAAAAAATTAGGAACCTTAAGAGTGTCTTCTTGGGGTATAACTTGATTTGTACTTCTAACAGATACTTAAAGTCTTTCCTATATTACTTAAAAAACTAATAATAGCTTGAAAAACATTCTTTCGAACTTGTAAAGTATTTTGGTAAATCCTATACTTCCATATCGTAGCTCCTGCAACATTCAACATGCCCTACTCCAAACATACCCAACTCATTTAAAGCACGTTGAATAGGTTTTGCTATGTGCATTGGTAACTTGAACTGTTTTTTCCTTTTCACTTTCGTACAAATTAAAAAAATCAATTCTCATTGTTTTTTGCGTTCATTTGAACCGCGCATTGGAGGAGTTGGGCTTTTGATTTTGCGATCGGTCTTTTCGCCGAGCCCGTTGACAAGGTCTAGGTGCAGCCCCGTTTGTCAGTCGAGATGGAGAAGTTGGACAACTGATTTGAATATGAATAGTTCGCGTATATATGTACAATTTTTGTCAGTCATTTTCGATTTCTTGCACGCGCCAGTCGGCGCACAAAAAGTCATTGGAAATGTGACTGAAGTGAGTGCGAATGAGTGTGAATGAGTACTCATGCCCCGGTTCATGGCGCAATCTTCGTCAAATGCAAATGACTGACAACCTAGGGCAAGGTAATCCAAGAGCTGATATCTGCCATTCGTATCTGACCGTAAACACGGCTTCCGCACTTTACAAATAGAAAGTACCCACACCCAGCCAAAGACTAAAGGTACATAAGGGCGGGAATGATTTTTCCCAACGAAATCGGTAAAAGAACAAACGCCGTGAGCCGTAGACTTCCGTTTGGAAATCTTTTTCTCATGTTTACAAGGTAATTGTAGCCCCCATACATTGTGCCCCCTCCTATCGCGTTTTCTTTTCATATATCAATATCCATCTGGGAAGTGGGTAAGAAAAAACAATTATATTGATTTGATTTGTGAAATTTTCAAGATTCTCTTCGGGGGTACCGTTCGCTGTTGTTCTTGTGGTTTCTGTTGGCGCCCTTTTGTGGGCAATTTTCGCCCAGTCTTCTGCTCGTTCTTCCCCACCTTCTTGCACTTCTTGAGTTTCCTCCGATTCTTCCCGATGATCATCATCGATGTGGTTGTGGATGCCCCGAGTGCGTGGTGTGAGTGAAGTAATCGCCCCATTGGCTCTCTGCCCTCCCTTCGACTTTTCAACCTCCCCCCGCCGATCTCTCCAACTCTCGGCCTACACTAAGAGAAAATGGAATGGTTTCGTTTTTGGTAAGCCAGAGATGAAAGAGACAAGTATATCGATAGTATCTCGAAACACCAAATGTAGAGGATTGTCAGTAAACTCTTAAAGGAATTTAAATTAGAAATCTTCAGTAATGAAGAATCAGATCTTGATGTTCCTTTATCCAATGACACAAGATACTTACATACTTTCCCCAAGAAATGATAACAGGAGGAATAATAACTCGAAACACAAAATCTTCAAGATTGTTAGTAGTTTTCTGAGGGAACTCCATCGCGAATTCTTCAGTTGTGGAAGAATCGCATCTGAGTGTTCTTCTCCTAAGTTCTACAAGATACTTGCGTACTTTTCCCCACTGAAAATTCATATTTCCCCAAAGCACAATCTATTTTTACCCGCATCGATCGTTTTCTCCCTGTGCACCATCTCTCCGATGTTGATTTTCTCCGGAGACGAGACTCCTTCAGAGAAAAGGTTGTTGAACTGGTCCGTGTGTGTCTCGTGAGGTTGTGTATTCTGGCGATGTTGTTATTGTTATTGTTGGTGTGGTGTTGCCTCAATCAGTTGCTGCTGTGCTCGTTTGTTCTCTGCCCATCTCTTTCGCTCGGCACATTGAGTTCTATTATAGAAAATTATATTATTATTATGTACTCCACTCGGTTTTTCCTGTTTTGTTTGGGTCTTCTGTTGTTCTTATTTCAGGCCTTTTTACTGTTATTACACGCAGGCCTTATTTTTCTTATGCAAATTTTATGATTACTCCAGGTGATGATATTCGTTCATAAGGTTTCCTCGTCCCTGGGTTCTCGTACCAAAATATGCGAAATTCTTTTTAAATTGCTCCGAAGAACACGAAAACAAGATTGCAAGATTCTGCACTTTGGATGGTGTTTTTATAAACATGAATTTTTTCGTAATTTCCCTGCATTGTTTTTCGCTGTCGTGCAGGCGAAATAATGAATTTGGGGCTGGTTTTACGATCCGAAAATTTAAGGTTAACGAAATTGAATTTGGGAGAGCTTACGAAAACATCTTTTCAAGTCATTAACGTTTATCAGGACCTTGAACCCCCGAACCCACTTGACATACAATTTCAAATATAATCTTTGATTGACAGGTTGTAATTGATCCCCGAAGGCCCCGTTATCTGTGTTGACTCTAAACTAATTCCCTGTTTTCCTCTTCAGTACTGTGTTTATTTTCCCACCACATCTGGTGGGCTTATCGGATCTGGCTCTTCAATTAGCGCCCCAAAATGGCCCATCCAAATGAACCATAAAAACCAAATTAATTCAATTGAATCCAAATAGACAGGGAGACCTCTGGAAACCGCGATGACTTGGGGCTCTTATCAGCTGATCCCGCCGTCTATTAAACGACCTCTCCCCAGACATCTGAGAATTATCAACTGTCGCTTGGAATCTCAAAGTTTGTTGCCGCCATAAAACTAGAAACGCTTGAGTTTGCTCGGCGTTGGCGTTCAAGTGTTTCTGTTTTTTGTTTTGCTTTTCGTTTGCTGCCTTTTTTTGGGTCAATAAAAAGTGCTGACCTTTTTTGTTTGTTGCCGTTTCAGGGCTCAAAGAGCCGGCCAGAGCGGCGCTAACAGGTTTTTCCCGCACATGTGAAGCAATTAATTTTAATATCGTTGGCTCCAAGAATAGAACCTTGGGAAGTGGGGTTATTCTCTTGAGAGAAGAAAGTGTTGATTCGGGAAGAAAAGGTATAGTTCTAAGGTGGCAAAGCTGTTCCACAATAGTTCCATTTGGGATTTGGCGGACATAGTGTGACACTTTATTCACCATAAAATCACACGAGAATAAGTGGTTCTCATTTCCATTCACTGCATTAGTCTGGCCTCTCACCCCTCGGTCAGTGGGAATAAGTGGGCTTTTGAACCTACTCTAATCAATACATCAAAATTTACAACCAGCTCTCCGGGTCCTGGACCCCATGACTAACAAAACCGCCCAGCTGGTCTCTTTTTCGTCCGGGGTCCCCAGTGTCCGAGCGGAGGAGGTGGGGCGATCTATCTGCAGACCGCCAATTGACACAACAAAACGACGAAATATTTCGACACGGGCCGCAAAAGAGAGGGCCCCAAAAACCAAACCCAATTCATGCAGAAAATATCGACTGAAAGGTTCCCACAGTGTCCACACGGACAGACACTTATGACATTTTGCTTTTTAGCAATAAATAATTTATGCATTTTACACACATACCCAAAAATGTGGAAAAGCGTGTATAGGTATATTCGGAATCGATAAAAAAATGCTCAAAATATTCATGCAGCGCCAAAGAAATTAACAGCAATTGACGGTTGCAATTTGATTTATTGGCTTGTCTGGCAGCAGGCGAAAACAGAGAGGGACAGCCGGCCAGTTATCGAACTGAGAAAGAGATGGGGACAGAAATTAGTGATTTATTGGCACGATCGGTAAAACGTGTCGAAAGGAGGGGCCGTGCAGCAAGTGATTCGGGCCTACTCTCCCCCGGCACACGTGGTCAGAACGGAGCGGGTGTCTTGACCCATTCCCACTTGGCTTTTAAGAAATTATAATGGAAAAAATAAACACATTTAACTGTAAAACTCATTGAGAACTCGCACAGCACTCTTCCCCAATTTCTTACCTATTTCCGACCCGTTTTCGGCCTGTCTACGACAGTTAGACTTTCTTCACCTTGGCAAAGCGTTAAGCAACAAAAGCGGTTGAAGAAAGCTGAGGAGGGAAGACTCTCTTCCAAGGGCTTCTTCTCGTTGCGTGTTCTGAATGATCAGCAGAAAGGCGCCGGTCCCGAAGCGACTCTTGGGTCCCCGTACCAGAAAACAAATGTTCCCAACGAAATCAAGTCATATACCAATCCCCATATACCAATCATATACCAATTGAAAAATAAATTAATTTTGTTTTGTAACTACAAACAGTTTAAGATAGATTTCTGTTTGTTACTAGATATTATTTTCAGTTCCCCTGTTGATGTATTTTATGATTTCTCCCGATAGGAATGCTCAACCATTTCTTATTCAAACCCCAACGTTAATTTCACACCATTTCTCAGCAGAAAAGTGTCTTATTGTTCCACGAAACAGGCACACGAAAGGTCTTTGTTCCAGCGCCGAGCTCCCTTTCTTGCCCAGCAAATCGAAACGAGTTAACAAGTGTAACATTGGCAATTTGTTAGGTAATTTGCCAGAACAGCCAGGCGAACCTTGCCCCCCATCTCCAGCCACCCACTGAAAAGCCCATCAGGGGGCAGTGACCAGGGCAGAGACAATGGCATATCTGGGGGAAACCCTAATGACTGCCAAAGCATAAGTGGAGTTATGTAATGTTTGGAAAATTGTCGTCGCCTTTTGTCTCTGTGTGTTTTTCAAAGCTAATTTCATTTTCCGTCAGCCTTGTCGTCCGACTAGTGGAGGTGGAAAACTAGGTCCCCTTTGTAGATCGTACGATTTTGTTTATTTTCCACTTCATTAATTCGCGCGATGACTTTTGCCTTGCCCAACAATCGCGCGGCTGCTTCAAAATGCCCATGCCTAATGTTATGTAATTTCCTCGAAATTGTAACTACTTTATTTTGTATTCGAATGTTTTCTTTACGTCTCTTTATTTTTCTTTATATCTGCATTTGTTTATCGTTCGACTTGTGCCCCTCCGCCATGCGTTTCGCCTTGGATTCAGCTCGAACCGGGTCTTATTCGGTGGGCTTGCGTTTGCGTGGCTCTGTCGATGTTGTTTGGCTTTGCCATTACTCGGGCTTCATTATTCAATCAAATGCATTGTGTTTGCAACCGCCTGGCCCCGGTGCGTCTCCACCGTCGGCTCGAAAAGACCAAGTCTTCGTAATGATTTCGGTTCCTACTTTTTCTGCTCATTCACTTTTGAGACTTGTCGTTATGCAGACACTGCCAACGCGATTGAGATGTTCTCGAAGGGAAATGGAGAACATAATCTAGAATAATCGTAAATAATCCAATTGAAATGGGACTATCATACGGTTCCCAGGGTATGCAAATGGTCGTTAGCATTGCTTGGCTCTCAAATGATGCAATCACTAATTATGATTTATTAAAAATCTTTATCTACATATGCTAAAGGGCTGTCATTTCGAACTACTTAAATTTTGGTTTCCAAAATGGTACCTATCGGTTTCAATTGGAAAAACGATTCCCATCCTACCAAGGAAAAGCTTGAGGAGAAACCCAACTGTTCTGGACCC
This sequence comes from Drosophila biarmipes, assembly GCF_025231255.1. NCBI lineage: Eukaryota > Metazoa > Arthropoda > Insecta > Diptera > Drosophilidae > Drosophila > Drosophila biarmipes. The sequence goes on along the minus strand of NC_066612.1, from coordinate 1,974,611 downwards.
TACTCCCCAGATCAAAGTAAACAATGAACCAATCAAATGCACTTTCTTTGCAGCAATTTCATTCATTCGTCTCAGCTTCGACTTTCCCATCAAAACTATTTCATTAGAACACCGCACCGATGCCCTATTAGGTCCCATTATTCCCTTCGTTCAGCCTCTTTTCCGCTATCAATGATCTCTTTACTCTCTTTTTCAATTATCATTGAATCAATCAATCATTTCATTTCGATTTCAATTTCAGTTCGAGTTTTATCAAACAAAAGCTGTGCTCCCATTTCACGATCTCCCAGCACGATCGAAAGTGTGTCATGGCGGGTGTAATGAGGAGCCCCCACCGTCCAATTATGGTTCAGATACGGCTTTGGGGGGCAGAGATATAGATATAGCCATGACCCATTTGCGGAGGAACACCCACTGATCAGTGATCACTGATCTCTTTTAAATGCGGCTTTGGAGCTTTTGAAGTTGTTATTTCTGGGAACTGAGGCTTTTACTTTTGGTTTCAATGCGGCTGTGAAGCTGGCCAGGAAAATGGGAAAATACGAAAATAATAAGGCAGGCCGTACCATTTTCCGTTTCCCGATTTACCATGTTTGGGCTCACTAATGCATTACTAATTAGATTTTTGGGGCCGAGGCGAGCCTTTCGCCAAATGTTTCGCTGCCGCTGCACTTTCACGTGAGGGCAGTTTACAATATGTACTATTACCGTGCACCATGTGCAATGTGCAATTGAATTATTGACTTTATTGTCTCAAGTGGCAATAATAAATAATCGTAGGATGTAAACAACATTCACCATTGTTGGCAGATACACTTTTGGCCATATTCGGAGCGGCGGAACCACCGTTAGACATGCAAATCGTGTAGGACTTTCCTCGGCCGATCCAACCTTCGAATGCGTAGCTGACGTTTCACGTTCGTACTCACGGCATTATCATTAGCCGTAATAAAAGCTGAACAGTCTGGGTGAACCGAGTACTGGGCACCGAATACCTCAAGGCGCAGTCGCAGCCCGTGCAATCGGAATGGAAACCTCAAACCGCACTGGGTAAACATTTTTACAGCGATTCTATTAAATTATATGTCTGTATCTGCCCATTATCCGCCGTTTGTAATCAAAATCAGGGTTTTTCTCTCTCTCGCTCGCCTCCCCGGTCTTAAACATCTGCCATGTGTTTGTAATTGCTGATCCACCGGAGAAATGATTTATAAACGGACCCCGAGATTGGGGCTCCGACGGAGAGGTAGAGCACTAAGCTGTGTTGCATTGCAAAAAAGGGGCGCTTATTATTATGGCGAGCCAGAAAACAGAAGCAAAAAAGGTTGAAACGCTTACCGACGAAGGTTAAATACCCTAATCAGGTCAGTTTTTACAAAACAGTTTACAGGTCCATTGAGATGTCAGGGATGAAAGCTTCGGGCCACCTCGAAATCCAGTTTATTAAGTAATTGGGTATTTAGTCTCTGTAAAGCCCTCAACTAAAGGTTGAAATAGTACTCTATTTGATCAAAACTCCCTAATTTACATCCATTACCCAACAGATTTGCACACCCAATCAACATTTCTTGATACCTTTGCACATTTCACATTAGATATCATATTTTCCCTTCTGATCTCTGCGTTCAGTCCAGTAAAGTTGATTACAATACGTTCGGCTTATAATTCGATACAATTTTCGAATGCTTCAGTACACCTGACAGACTGACAAACTGACTGGTTGACTGGCTGAGCGACTGACAAACGGACAAAGTCGATCACACAATGAAAAACACCACGAAAACCGGCTGACGAGTCAAGTTCGGATGAGTGACTGGCGCAAGATCATTATCAATGGGATCTGCTTAAAAAATCGAAATTATAGCATTGAACAAATAAGAAAATGAAAATGAGAAATAAACGAAAAACAGGTGAAGTGGTGATGATCGGGCCGCAGCTCTTTGTTATTATTTTTCATTGTAAGCCTGCGTATTTTTCCCCAGCTAAACTGTAACAACTCTTCGTATTATATGTATAGAGGAACCAAAGCCAAAAGCGCTGTAATGTACTTTTATTTTTCTTTCTATTTTTAGCTGAAAAATTACTTAATTTTTTCACTTCCAGCGAAGACAGTTTGATTCGATATTGAAACAACTTTCACTTCATTGCCGCAGCACGTTCCCACTTCAAATAATTGACAAAAAGAAAAGCCTTTCCCCTCCGCCCCTGAAATGCCACTCCTCTAGCTTGAAATCGAAAAGCGAAAAATCAAGCTCTAAGCGATTTAATTAATTACGAATGCATAGACTTAAACCTTTTCTTTGGTCAGCCGTTTGTCGGCTCTCGTTGTCTTCTCCTGCAGGTGAATGCCTATAAAAATCAAATTTAAATTAATTGAAATTTTTATCTAGACGCCCAAAAGAGTTTTCCGAAAACAACAAAAAAGAAAACCCGAAACCGAATGGAACTTCGCTTTGGCTGCCTTCTCTTGGTCGCAGCAGCTTCGGCTTGCCAGGCTTAAAATATTTTAATTAGAAATTATGCAAATTACCTTTTATGGCTGTTGGCGACGCTTACGTTACTGGGCCCCGGGCTGGGTGAGATAGGATAGTTTCCAGCAGCTTAAGTTACTCCCCCTTGAAGGTGGCGAGGGGCGCTTAATGAGTTTGCCAGCCTGTGCGAGAGGCCAGCTTGGTAATTGGAATTTACTAGGGAGGATGGTAAACGGAATGGTAAAAAATAATATAATCCTACCGCAGATTAAGAATTATTATATACTATACCACTTAAGGTATAAAACTGAGACTATAGTAAAATATTTCACATAACATTGGTTTGATTAATGGCAAATATTTAAACATATAAAGCATATTCAGAGATTATTATATTATATTCCTCTTATTATACTCCTCTATGAATATTTTTAGTTTATTGGTGTCGAAAGTGCCAAATTTTGGAACCACCCTCGACCGTAGGGCCCCACTATTTAACTCGGCAGACAAGCTGTCTGAAAATTTTGTCATATTAGCCTGTTTAAAACGTTTCTGTATCTTTTCGTTCCTTTTTTTGAGCATGCCGAGACCGCCTTTTGGAGTTCACATAATGAAATAAGTTGCACTGACGTCGTCGTAGGTTGCCTGGGTTCGGTTCAGCTCGGTGGGTTGAGTCGAGTCGAGTTGGGTTTTCAGGGGGCTTCAGGGGGCGCCAGGTGGCTTATGCAACAATGGGTAAAGCTCTCTTGACACACAAGTTTCTCACATTAAGAAACAATAACAATAACAACAACAACCACTGCAATTGCAAGAGTCTATGAGAAAAATCACACATTATCTGCTCGGAAAAATCAATAAATCAGGGGACTGCAGCAACAACAACAAAACAAAGGCCCTCGCGTCTGTCGTTGTATTTTTTCTCTATTTTTTATCTATCGCAAAAATCTGAAATATTTTGGAATGAAAAATCTCGACAAAATATCATTGAAATCCACATAAAAAGGTAAGTAAATGAAGCCCAGGTTACCCCTCAGTTGCAGCTTGCAACTTGCTACTATTACGGCTGCACAAGTGAAATGTCAAATATGCAATAAGAAGTGCCCTGGAAAATTCGGAAAAAAAATGAAACGAACTTTTGCCTCCGGCGGTGCTTGTAAAATTTTATTGTTGCTTGGCGGTTTACATTGTTATTGGCATTTCTTGCTACTTTTTGCAAATTGTATAATAACAACAATTACAAGCCGCAAAAACAAGCAGAAAACAATTTAAAAAGTTATCGGGCAGAGGAAAAAACTACAGAAACGAGCAGCAAAAACCACAACATCTCACCCACCTCCATGGGTCGCAGACTCTTTTCGAGGTTGTTGTTATTAGCCCCGGCGACTAAATGTTCATACCCAGATTCGACCTCACTTGACTTCTTTTTCACATTGAAATTAACAAGAGTCGGGCCGAGATACAAAACCAAAACCAAAACCAAAACACAAAATGCAGCAGACACGGCGACCGAACTCAATAAATAAGAAAGCCTCACATGCTGCAAATATTTACAAAATGTTTGCCCTCGAGTCTGGAGTTTTTCTGGAGTTGCTGCAATTGCAATTTCGGTGTTTTTGTGCTGGCGAGAGAATTATGTAATCGCGATGAGCTTTCAGCGATAACCGACTTAAACAAACTGGTTGTCTTTTCCTCGCACGGAAAACGCTATAATCGCTTGGCAGGGAATAAATTATAGGCTGGCAAAGGGAAGAAAGGGAATCTGCTATTTGCATGTTAAATAAACACTTTCGGTTGTTGTTCATTTCATTCGTGACTTACTATCACATATTTAAATAAAATACTTCAATGGTAGCATCCTTAATAAATTCTAATGATTATATTTATTTTTTGGAAAAGGTATATATTTCCACTGTAAGATTTAGGATTTATAACCATTGCTAGGTTCTCGAAAATAAATTGGTTTTTGTGGGTCATATTCCACCCTAGTTTATTGCCCATTTTATCACATTTCCATAGTTTTCTTTGCTGTATAAAAATAAATATTTTTCTTTGCCTAAGCTAAAGAGTAGGAAGTTCGCCAGCGGCCAAATTGCTGGGGACCGCAAATTTCTGCAGCACGAATTCCAGATATAGAGCCAGCTCCTTGCCGCAGACCATTTATTCAATTATCAAATATATCAATGGGTGGAGCTGCCCCGGCAGCGAATTGGAATTCTTGTCATTTAGTTTTGGTGAGAGGAGTTTCGGGTCCGTCGAACATTTTATGGCAGTCCATAAAAAGCGAGAGAAAGAGGCTGGGGAAAAAGAGCCGTTGTGGCATAAATCGCAGTTGGCAAATCATTTGCACATTTATCTCCCGCGCCGAGAGCCACTTCACTCCATGCCACTCCGCTCCGCTGCGGCATAGATAACGAGCCCACAATTTATGAATGACAATAATTATGCCACCAAATAAGAAAATCACAAGCGAAAATACCGAAAGGCAGCCAAGAGGCCGTCACGTCGCATGCGAAAATCAATTAGGCGCAGTCCGACTCGAAAAGTATCTCGTGGATCGCGGATTGCGGATCGGGGATCGGGCATCGGGGATCGTGGCTATCTTTTATCTGCTCCAGGAGAGCAGAGCGCTCTGCTCCGCGGCTGCCCCAAGACAACAGGTTGAAAACTTATCGCGATCGCTGTCGCTTACGGTAAATGTCCAAAGTTATTACCAAAAGCTGACAAATTACGACTCGAGTCGAGTCTGGGTTTCGGTTGCGCGACTCTCGAGCACTTTGTGTTGCATCTGGTTGCGGAAATGCAAACTCGGGCTCAAACCCTGATCGGATCTGCCCCAGAGGAGTCATCGCAGCCAGCCTGTCCTAGGTCTTGTGGTCTAACGCGCTTCAGAGAAGCGTTAAATTAAAAGTCGCTAATCATATCAATGTCCAAAGCGTAGCGGTTACCTGTCAATTGATGAGCCGCGTCCACAGTTCTTCTGGCTCTCAGCTCTGCGGGCAAAAAAAGAAAAACAAAACAGCTAAAACTGGAACTGCCACCGGGCCAAGTGGCCACAAAAGCGACACGATCGGGAGGTGGAGTAACTGGCTTTCATAGCCGCTTAACTTAGCGCCAAGTTACGACATTGTCGGATTGTCTTTTGACTAGCCAAAAGGAATGCCTTAACCCAGAAGTGGGCTTGGAAAAGTCAATTTTTATCATCTAGCTTTGATTAAGAGGGAGTTAAGAAGACCAGCTGCGCAAGATGCCCAAGAATTCGCGTTTTGGGGAGCAGGCTCAGAAGCATCTGTTGCTTTAGATGCTCAAGAATTCGCGTTTCGGTGCAGACATAGACTTAATATCTTCAAAAACTCCAATGCCATCCAATTTTAAAAATGATGCTTTTCTTTTTAATAGTATTAATTGTATTATACTATATTATTTTATTCAGAAACAAAAAAATACACTTTTTATTAAGTAAGCCAACTGCATCGATTAATCTTAGTGTTCCACTCCATCTTATGAGGGCTCCTCAGAAATGACCCTCAATTTTAAGGATCTTTCCGGCATAAGGGTTAATTGGCCCGCTCTGGGCCGCCGTCGAGTCCCATAAAGACAGGCGGACAGATGAATGTCGACAATGGGTCTACTTTGGCCAGGCCCAGCCCAATGGCTTGGCCAGCTCTCGACTTCGGCAGCCGAGGAGGAGGTTACCTCGAGACACAACTTGATATCTTGCATCAAAAACTGTTTTGGCTCCGCTCGGCATAGTGTATATATTTTTTCCGCTGAACCGACTGTTTTCTGAGCCAGCGCAGTCAACACAGCACTGCATTTGTTTATTTATTTGTTCTCGGGTTTTTGTGTCGTTTAATTTCGTGGCTTTTGCCTTGTTTCTGCCAAATTTGGCAAATTTTGCGAAAATAAGCTGGCGGTTGGTAATTTTGAAAAGTTGCGCTTCTTTTTTCTGTATTTTTGTATTTTTACTTGCATTTCTTTAACCTGTGTGCAGGCTGTCCTCTACATCTTTGTCTTGCCAGCTGACAGTTTAATATGCACTTTGCGCCCATTTCACAATGAGGAGGAGAATTATAAAAATAAACAGTTTGCCTTGCCGCTGGCTGCTGCACATTCAACTGCCAAAATAATTAACATCAATGTGCATTTTTCCCCGTATTTCGGCTTTTGTTGTGTTTTTTGTGTGGCGAGCTGTTTATTTTTATTGGCCAGACATTTTGCTGGTGGGTAAATTTCTTGCGCACGATTCTGGTGCCAAAAGTTTTCAGCCCCATCATTCCGGGTGACACAGATTTCGGATTTCAGATCTTCGGTCGGTGAAATGCATTTATGCGTATATGCTAATTAACCCAAAATTAAAGAAGCAAAATGAGGCTGAAGAGGCGGATGACGAGTCGTTTACTAAGTCCCTTGGACGCCGAGCCATTAATCATATTTAAGTTCGCTGGATCCGCGGCGGAAACTTATTTCGAAACGGCTAATTTTCTGAATCGCAGGGCTTTTACACAATCGCACTTTTCCGATTTTCACATTTCCTTAAAAAAATGATTAGCAAATGCCCTAACTTTAACTATGTACTTTATTGTTGTGAAAAAAGGTGGTGATAAATATTAATCTTACAAAATATAAGCATATAGTTACAATAATGTGCCTACTATTTCTACTAAATTACACAACTACTACTCATATGTTCAGCTTTAAAATGGCATTTTTCATTAAAATCTATAGGCTTTCTTTTACTTTTTTCGAAGTGAAAACTTTCTTTGAAGGGCGTCTCATCTTCTTTTTGGCCGCTCCTTGAAAAGTTTTCGTAATATTTTCTTGCAACACGGTTGTCTTACGAAATTTGGAGTGCGGCTAAGTAAAGTCTGGCACGCCCACTTGGGAGGCTGACTAGTTTTTCCTTTTTTGTATTTTCTCCTGGAAAAGGGGAGGGGCCAGCTGTGTCTGTCAGTTAGGGCCCCTTTGTGCCCCCACTTTTGACAGCTAACCAACAACAAAGAGCCCAACAATACCCCCGATTCCCGACTTCCCACTTGCCATCCCCAAACAACAAAGACAGTTCGTCTGCTTCGACTTGGGCCTGTGCCCCTAGACGAAAGTCGAATTGCAGAAAAAGTGCATTCATTGCAGACGCAGACGATGCGTCATCGGTTTTTATATACACTCTCTGAGTATATGCTGCAATTGCACTGCGAATGCAATTGCTGATCGGGCAGTTCACACCCCGGTCCCTTCGGAGAAGTCCATAACTTAAATGGCCACCATGCATCAAGTTGGTCATAAATTATTTGCTCGTTGCTGCCTTTTTGTGGCCGTTGGTCTGCTGCCGCTTGCGATTTTATAACGTTGACCCCGCGGATCAGGGGATCTGTGCTTTGCCCATATGTTGTCTCTTGGACAAACTTGAAATTTTTATTGTGCCTCGGTCGTGTGTTAAAGTTCAAATGTGCCCGTGCCCCCTGCCACCATGCCACATGCGTCGTTGCGATCTGCGCTGTGTCCCTAAATACATATACGGCATATATGCGCGAAGGTATCTCAATCTCTTCGGGGTTTCCAGACCCATACCACACCGTACCACACCATACCATGTGTATGCGGTATTTATAGGCTCTGTGGCGGGGACCTCTGTACTTTTACTTTTGTTTGGCTCTTGCCTTTGGCTCGGCGAATGTTATAAATTATATGGTTGGGGGATTAAATGCATTTTTATTGGTCTTTGACTCGACCTGCAATATTTAATCCGGCTTATTGCGGCGAATTTATCGTAAGTCGGAGGATGAGTTGCAGGAGAAAGGATTAAAGCTGAATGCAGTTGAGTTATATAAGTACGAGATATACGATCTTATGCGATCCCCCTAATAATGCGTTTTAACACGGTATTTGAAACATCTTAACATCTCAACAAGCCTTGTCGTTCTTTTTAAAAGTTAATTTACTACTTTATATGCGGCACCTAGCTAATGCCCCCGGTAAATGGTTTATATACCTATCAGTTTAATTAAATCAAGATTAAATCTGCATATCATTAAATCTGCCATTTATCAACACGTTAGTATTGGTCATACTTTATTTTGGTATAGCAAGTTTCCTTATTACACCTGAATAAAACTGAAATAAAGTTATTACAATTAGCATAACACCATTTTTATAATATTTTACAATCCAGATCAGAAAGTTTAATAGAACCTTTACAATTTTTAAAGCAATTATTAAGTTGCTCTATATAAATCCCAAAGAATTCGCGTAGCTAAAAGTTTTCATTATCGATTGGCAAACCCATTTATTTCTTCTTTTCCACTGGATTGAGGGAAGTCTGGCAGCACTAATCTCTTTATCGTGATCGTAAATCATTTCGCAGTGATTGGACGCATCCCCAGATCAATTTGGCCCTTCGGCGGGGACCCAAACCCAAACCCGGGCCCAAACCAAATCGCCAGCGTTCCGCTAAGAGGAGAAATACCAAAAATAGTTCACTTAGAACAAGACACGAATCCAGAGTCTTTGGCATTGCCCTGCCATTGGGATCTTCTCGGCCGTCGTCGTCGCTCAGTCATTTAAAGTCCTTGGTACAATATGGTGTGCGGAATTTCCATTTAAACCAAATTAGGCAAAGGAATAATTTTTTCGCTTAAGGCCAAGCTGAAATGCCACAACTACGCTGGGCTCTCCGACTGTTAGTTGGGATAGACTGTGGACTGCGGACGGGATACTGCGATCCATCGATGGTCTGTGTAGAGCTGAGCCCAGCTTAGATATCATCATCATCGAGGTAGTCCTCTTCGTGGTCCTCTCCACTCCATTGGCATCCAGATTGTCTGCGGATTTTGCGCAAAAGTCAATCGCTTGATTGACAAGTCGGTGCAGTCTAAGTCCATTGCCAGTCCCTCGTTCTTTTCCTTTTCTTTTTCAAAAATGCAAGTCCAGAGAAGTGATCTTGTCTCCGTTTGATTCCTGCATCTTTACTTCCTGCTTCGAAGGCGAAGAATTCCTCGAGTCTCCAGACATCCAGAAGGCTATTAGACTCGAGTGCGAGAAAGTTTTCCCTCTGCATTTTTTCTGGAATACTTTTCATTTATATGAACCTCATTCGGATTTTTTTCCCCTTATTTTTTGGGATAGTGTGACTGACCCAGTTGGTCTTTTGGGATTCGACACAAAACACATTTGTCCACACGACAACGCCCCCGAATCTCAACCCATTTACGAGCTTTTTTTTGTGGGACTCGGTAACAGTTCAAAGCATTGTTTCCATTGAACAAAGAGTTCTGGTGAAAACCGCAGTTAGCCGATGTCCGATGTGTGGCGGTGAGAGTGGGCTATATAAGGTGGCAGGGGCAGATCCCCAGCCCACCGATGCATGTGTGCAGTGATCTATGCAGTAACCCCGAACTGGCCAACTTCGAACTACAAATTCGGGAGATAAAAGAAAGTATTTGTACTTTGCAATTTGTAAACATCCTAAAGAAGGGTTCCCGATTTTGCTGGGCAATTTTTATCGATAATACCAATTCTTAAAAGGTTAGATAAATAAACCCCACATTATATAGAAAGAAATACTTCTATTCTTTTTTAAAAATTCTGAGCTTATTTATACTTTGCTCGTAACGATTCCCCCACAGCTCATCTCTAATTCCCGTGGTAGAAAACCCATTCCCATTACTTTTGTTTTTTATGATTATTTAGTTTCAATGGCTTTTGTTTTATTTTCCACTTGGCCACAATGCCCATTGTGCTGTTATTGTTGTTGCTTGCCGCTCACCCCTTTTAAGGCCCAAAACAATTTACAATAAAAATATTTGTTATGGTTTCCAAATGCATTCAAAGCATTCCGACGAATTAAAACCAAAACAAACCAAAAGCAAACCAAAAAGAAATATAAATAAATAAGAGTCGCCTGTGCTTAATTTTTCTTTTGATTAATTTCCGAGTGTGAAAATGGAAAGTGTGAAAGTTGCCAGAAGCCGCGGTAAATGCAGCACAGCATCCACAGAAGCCGAGATGTCGACTAATTAGCTTTGATATATTACATTCGAGTCTGGCCAAGACAAATAGAACTTGAAATTCATCTAATTAGATGGTTTTCACCTGGAAAATCAGCGAATTATTAGTTGATTTAGATTTTCACGTTTTTTTCGCGATGCCGACGAGCCAGTTGAAAACTCATAAATATTTACGAACCGCAAATCGCAATCGCAACAAGTGGCCAAGTGTAAACTTGTTTTAAGTAATTCCACCAGACTCTAGTGGTCGCTAGAAAGGGGTAAAAGCTCGGCTGTGCTAAAAGTGCAATTAGAATCGAGGAGTCGGGGAGTGGGGAACATTTGGCATAGGGCATTCCCGCACTTCGCCGACTTTCCGGGACCACGCAGTCCGATGGCCAACTCAAAACCAGTCTAGCTGCAAAAGCAAAAACAATTCTAACTCAGGAGTCGTTGTCCAAATGCCAAAGAATATTTTAGACTTGATGAACGTGCAGTGGATACTGCAGCAGCCTCACACCGGTTGCAACTGCAACATCTACTTGCAACCGCGGCAGCAACTGCAGTTGCAATTGCAACAACAGCAGCAACCACTTTTGACCTAAATTTCAAGTTAAATGCATTTTAAATTCATTGAATCGATCTACAGCAGCCACAACAACACTTGGCTCAAGCAGCCCCCAGTGTTTTTGTACATTTTAAAATTGAAAATGAGTAGAACCAAAAAATAGCAGAATGGAGTAGGAATGGATAGGCGGCAGACTTAATTGCGCGAGTTGAACGGAAATCGATTACACTCATAGTGAAAAATGGCAATGAAATTTGGAAATGCATTTTTCTGATCAACCGTGTAATTTAAAAATTTAATAGTACAGGTGTACCATGGCAAAATTGTTGGTGCCTGAAAATAATACAATTTAAAATAATAATTTATATAGCAGAATTTGAAATAAGCAAAAATTCTAATTTATCAGAAATTAAAAAAAAAAACCTTAATAAAATTTTACTTATTTACATTTTATCTTATCTCCAGTGTTGACGCAAAAATTACTAAAGAAGTAGCAGGAACCTCACATTTTCAGTGTTTTTTTGTTATTGTTTTATTTGCAATTTTTATTTTTTAAATGGCGAATTAAACTTTCTTGTAACATTGCGATGCCCGATTTTCTAACAAGTGTATACAATGCAAGGAAAATAGGAAAAAATAAATAAATTATACAACTTGCAATTGCCAAGTTGTGGCCGTGGTTGTTGCTGTTGGTGGCTTACGCGCCACGTTGGTGTTGCCGTTTGGGACAACAATGTTGGCTGGAAATGCCGTCACCAAGCCAGCGGGCCAAGAGGCTTCGATATTGGTAAGACGCCGGTCTGTGAGGCGGACGAGCTCCGAAAGTACGTCAGCATCTTCCAAGTTGGCTTGTTTGGCTTTGTTTGTGCGACTGCTGTTGCTGCTGATTCTGCTGCTTTTCCGCCGCTGCTGCACACACAAATTGAGCAATTCCAGTCAACAACTCCTACTTCTAGTTGAAAAGTAGCCAGGTTGCTGCCGCCTCTCGCCCCCGGCCGCTGCAGAATAGAAAAACATTTAATAGAAAAACCAACCGGGCAGCCAAACGGCCAACCAGCCAGCAGACCATTAGGCAATATCAAATACGGTCATAAGTCTTGGTAGCAGGTTCTTTGCTTGGTTTGGTAATTTATACTTGAATTTTCTTCCTCCACCTCGACTTCTTGGCCAAGTGACGGCGATAAGTAACACGCAGTGTTGGCCAGTCAGTCAGCCAGTCAGCCAGTCAGACAGTCAGAAGCAGGTCTCCTCGATTGGCAATGTTTTAGCCACTGTGCGGGTTGTGGGACACATTGCACCCAGGAATGGGTTAATGTGCATATTTCCCCTGAACTGGCAGCTGAAATAAGTCAGAAAAGACTTCAAAATAAAACACTAGGACAGGAAAAGTTTTATATGCTAAAAAATTTGTAAACGTAAAGAAGAAGAGGTAACTAATTTAACAGAACTCTGAGAGCAAAGTCAGGATTTTTGTTATTTTAAGAATAAGTTAGAATATGTTAGCGCAGAACGTCAAAATTCAGTATGTATACATACTTAATTTTATTTTAAATTTATATATATCCCAAATACTTTACTTTGTCAAACAATATCTTCAGTAACTATAAACGATTTCACTTCTTAATTTAAATTTTCCAATTTATTCAAGTCAATGGCCAGACGCTCCCAAACTCCCATCATAGCTCATTTCCCGCGATCCCATCATATTTAAAGTTCATCCAGTATTTTCCTGCCTTTCCGGCGGGGCTGTCAGTGGCTTGATGATGAATTTGCGCTGCTTTGACATTTGGCCAATTGGCATTGGGACACGGCGAGTACACAGCGTTCCCGGCCGAAAAGCCCGGCAACTTTGCAGTGGCATTGGCATGGCCAGGAGCAGGGCCGTGGCAACCGGTTCCCCATTGCCAAATGATCATCGTCATCATCATCAGCTTCAGCATAAAAATAAATTTCAATATTGTACCATTTAACGGTTCCCGAAGATGCCGAGAGGAGTCTCCCGGTTGCTGAAGACGCTGGCTCAGCGAAATGTTCTTTTAGCCAGAAGATGACTCTTCGGGTCTTCGGTTCTTGGGGTCTCCTGTCTTACGGACTGGCTGGCACTCATCACACATTCTCCTCCAGAGATTCTTCGTTCCTCGCATTTCTTCGGTCTTTTTTGGAGTCTTTTTGCACAGACAGTGGTAAATTCGCTGGGATATCAAATACAGAAATCAACTGTCATGTTGTATGTCAATGACGGAAGTCATGCGAATTTGTTGCCAGTCCTGGCTCCTTTTTGCGATTCTTCTTGTCGGCCTGTAGAATTGTTTTGGCGCGCGCAAACTTCATTCTAGCGGTACTTGACCAGCTCCCAACTCCTCGGCCCGGCCTCGTCTCCGGCTCCATCTCTTTCAAATCTTTATGGCTCTGAAGATTCGAAAATTAGTATGTGGTCGTAAATAACAGCGAAAGTACAAGTCCGACTCGGCCCACGTCCCGAGATTTTATTTCTCCTCGGCCAGATGCATTTGACACCCAAAGCCGAAAGCCAAGGCGAAATAAGCCCGGCCTTTATGTAACTGGCCGTCGACGTGGGGTTTATTGCATCGACTCAAACCGAAAACCAAAAGTCCATAAAGGCAACGAAAACTGCTGCAGTTCGTTTCATTACACTTTGTCCCACTGACACACTAGCATTCCGAAAAACAAAAAACATAACTGCCCAGGCAACAATGAGGCACACTCCTAGCCCATCTACGCTCGTACAGAAATGAACTGGGGCCTGCAGAGCCATAAAGGAGAATACGACTCTCGAAATGCGGCGAAGTGGGTAGGAAATTCCAAGTTAGAACGAGGAATGCCCTAGCGGAGAATAATGCTAGGGTGGCATATTTAGTAACTTTTAAAGAAAGACGCTGTAATAAGTCATGCACCTTTATTGACCTTCAGGTATTTCTCCATTGTGCATTTTTTAAAAATAAAAATCAATATAAAATGTTATTTAATTTAAGTTTAAGGATTTAACCTCTGAATAATGCGCACCCCAGAATTGCAAACCTTTAAAATATTTTCCAGTGAGTGCCAAGTACTACAGCGCTGGCCATAAAAGCAATAACGCTTGCAATGGCATGGCCAAATTATGTTAAATAGCAAAGCGGCCGTCGCCCTCCTTCAACTTCCTCCGCCGCACAACGTGGCGTATGCGCAATGGCATTTAAACGTTTTTACGCTGGCACTTAAGTGACTTCTTCTGTTGAATTTGGCTCGCTGGCTGGCTTGTTTGTTTGTTTCTCCGGTTTCTCTGCCTTAAACAATAATGCGACAATAGGGTGGAGGAGTGAAAAGGGGCTGAGAGGGGCAGCACGAGGTAAAAGGAAGTTGCAACGCCGACGCGGTTGTGTCCCACTTTTCCGATTCTCGCTAATTGAGCAACTGATTTTCCACTGAATGAAATGTGAAACCGGCCAAAGACTATATGCGTCCATAGGCATTGCCTGGCCATAAATAGACAAGCGATGAGCTGTTTCTGGCCTCTGTTTTCATTCATAAAAATCATCAGAATGGGCGGGGGGCACCGGGAAACTCTCTCCACCGCCTGCCGAACCAATTTTGTAATTACAACAACCGACCGGAGTCTCCGGATCGGCCCCAAAACCATATAAGTTGAACCGACCCAACCTTTTTGGTTTCCAGTCTGCGAGTGTGTGCATTGTTTGCTGAATTACGGCCTCGAATAGAGTCGTTTGTGCCAGTTTTTCCCCAATGCACCACTCAATGAGTGTTGACTGAGGTCCCGCACAAAATATAGTAGTATTTATGGTAGCCGAACTAACTCTTCTACCGTTTTCTTTATCTCATTGCAGGTAAGCACACACAACTAGAGCACCCCTGCGATAAGGCCATTCGCCCTGCTAATCTATGTCGGTCAAAAAAGTAAAAACATTCGTAAGCTGGTAGATAATTAAAAATTAGAGATAAAATTCTTGTTTGGGAAGGGCTTACAAGTGTTGTGACAGTCTCTAAATATATTTTGGAGGTCATTTAACGGGTGGTTCTCAAAATCCATAGGTTAGAGGGAGGTTTCATAGAACGTTTCTAATTGCAGAATTAAAGAATTTAGTCGACAGTAAAACGGTTTATTACTCGCTACTTTCCTAACTGTTGGCGATCGTTAAAAGATTTTTCCGAACATGAATTCGACCTGCCGTAAAAAATTAAAATGTTTACTACCTATTTTGTACGAAATGCCAATAAATGTGTATAGAAAAGAGTGTTACCCCTCCTCGGGACTCCTGTTGAAGCTTAGCCTAAAATATGTTTCACTAATGGCTTATTTAGGCCGTTCGGTTTTCTCAGAGAGCCGCTTTCCCTGTAAATTGTTCCCTCCCCATTCCAATATTTTACGGCCTTTTTATGGCTCACTATCCACAACCCATATAAGACGGGAAATCGGAAAACCCGCAGCTTAGTTTACGATCGCATAACTTAGCATTTGCTTATCTAATCGGCCCAAGTGCAATCAAAACTGACCGAAAACTGAAAAAGCGACCAAATTGTAAAATACAACATCGATTTGGCGAAACGGAGGTTTTGGAAATAACCAGAAATTGAATTGCAGCTGCAGATAAGACTCCCTGTCATATTTCACTTTTCACCTTTTTTCTTGGCCAAAATCGAACGCAAATTGCCGGCAATGGACACGGGCTCGTGTGGAAAACTCAGGGAAAATTCCATTTAAATTGCGGTGGGCTTGGGGTTTCATCTAAGCCGCCCGTCGTGGATTGCGTATCCCGGAACAATGTTAGATGTCAAACATTTCTAATTGGACGCTGGTGTGGTGGCTGGTCAAAAGGAAAACCAGAGATCAAACGGACTCGATCATGAATGACGGCGATCATGACGTGGCCCCATCAAGTTCACTTTCACTTAGTGTCAACAGCAGCAAAGCAGCCGCTGCCGATGACAATCATCGATCTTCATCGGCGGCAGTACCCTGGGCAGCCCCTTTTCCCTCGGTTTTCCGCAGTTTTTCCCCAGTTTTCCTCAGTTTTCCGCGGCTTTCCTCGGCTTTGTCCCCCCCGTTCCATTGGCCAAACAAAATTTATGTGCAAAGGCAAAACTTGACTGCGGTCTGTCGAAGGTTCGTTGCCATTTGACGGCGATCGACGATCAACGATCTCTGCACATATATACACACAACCGCAGAGCGCTTTTCCTCCTTCAGTACCGTACTTTTTCGGATTTTTTTATTTTTTGTAAATTAAAAACGAAAGTAGCTGTGAGTCGGCCTGCGAAAATTTATGCAGTCGCGCAATTATTTCGCTTTTTTCTCCTCCTGCAAGTTTTCTCGCGTTGCAAGCCGCCTTGCTATGGGCCTGTATTATGTATATATATTTTATAGGACTACGTCCACAGTTTGGGGAAGCGGCATGTAAGGAAGCGAAATATTGTTGTCAAGGTTATGGGAACGTTCAAGGAAGGCAGGTGAACTTAATCCCATGTAATACATAAACTATAACAAGAGAATTGCATTTCAGCTAAACAAATTGTGGGAAATATTTTTATTTTTTCCCATTTTAATTATATTTTTTAAGTAGGGAAATATTTACATTTTTACTGTATTTTTTTAGTACTGCTTATAATATTATGGCTTAATTTACAGAAAGTTATATACTTGCTAATTATTTCCTATTCGTTCCGAAAGCCAAGGATCGTATTTCTTCAATGCAGGGTAACCCCTGGTCGCATTCCCACCATTTTTCCTAGCCCTGTCAAGTTTTCCGCCTTTGTTTTGCTCCGTTTAGGCGCCCTGTGGCTCTCCTTGTTAAGTTACTCAATTGGCAACGAGTTGTTAACCTTTTTGGCTGCACCTTCTCCGATTTTCCCCCTACACAGTTCGATCTTCGATTGGTTCAGTTCGGCTTTTGGTTTTTTGGTCTGGCGAGAGTTTCGCATGAGGTCCCCCGAAGCGTTGACATTTAATGATGAATTTGACACACAAGGGCACGACATCGAATCATTTGCTGTTGGTCATCTGTCAGCCGCCCCTTCCCTGGAAATGCCCTTCATCGCGTCCATTCCTTGAAATCGGACGGATGATTAATTTTGGGATACCTAAAGACAATCCATCCAGGTGGTCCTTCGGACCCCCTTATTTTGGGTCTTGGCTCTTTTCCATGTTTTCTTACAGATCATCGTTGTGCAACTCTCATAAATAACGATGATTGCTGTTGATTGGTAATGTAACCAGCGGCAAGTGATGGGGGAAATCTTGATTGTCCTGTGCATAACTAAATAAGCTGGCCACACTGCAATTGCATATAATTGCATGCATTTTGAAAAGTTGGGAAATCTGTTAGCGGCGCTTTGGTGTGATATGAAATGGCTGTGGGTCTTTAAATTCGATTTGCTATTGGAGGTTTCAAAACCCACAGCCAGTAGCGGTTCTCGTAAGTATTTCATAACATTTTTCGGACACTGTTATTATTTAAATTGTGTGCCCATTTTAAGATCAATAAATTTATGAGAGAAATATTGCAACATTAAAGTAAAATATGTATTAGGATCATTTTCTGATAATAGTAAAACTACTGAATTTAAAACTGAAACTTTTTCGAAGTACCTTATATAAAGGCTAAGCGATTTTCAGGAGCAAGTCTTACCAGTTTTCCTGCACATATGATGCATCATGGCATGGCGAAAACTTTCCATTTCATTTTCGCATTCTTTTCGCTTTCATTTTCATTTGCCACTGCCCATTTCCCCACCTCGCCCCGCCGAGGCCTTGAGTGCTTTATGTATTTTTAAATGCATTTCTAAATGAATTGTAATACCGTCTGCCCCATCGTGAAGTCGGATTGCCAGACACGACCTGTGCGAGCCGGTATATATGTATTCGCGATGTCTATCGCCCAAAAGTCGGAGTGGAGTTGAGTTTGAGTCCCAGTCCCAGTCCCCATCCCGGGCCCCGGCATCTTGCAAACTCATGTGCGGCAATAAAAATAAAAATAAAAACTACATACTCGTATCGGTGCGGCAAAAAGAGAAAAAGAAACACAATCAAATGCAAACATATGCTGCTGCGGCACACAAGAAGCCAAAGCGTTGAAGGTGATTTTTACTTTTACTTACTGAAATTCATGTGCACGATTTTCCACCATCGGACGTCGATTTCAAATGCCGAGCTTTCAAATGAAGAGGCAGCCGCCGAGCAGCAGCATCCACATCCACAGCCACATCCATCCACGCAGAAGTCTCTCCAAATCCAGATGCGAAAGATGATGAAGCTACCAATAAAAAGGCCTCCTCCTCGCCGCCCTTCTCAACCTCTGCACCTTAGTTCCATTGAAAGTGAAATGTTGCCTCTAAACTATTGTTTTGTAATTTTTTGCTGCTCGTGGCCGCCCGTGCGTCGTTTTCCCCTTTTTTGGAAATCAATTTCTGACAGTTTTTCTATTGTAATTTCTTAGACAACAGCTCATCGGAGAAAACACAGCGTCAAGGATTGCGTTTTCCGCCTTTGTGTGCGGTCACCATCATCGCCGGGATGACTAGATTTTTATATCATTTATTTAATTCACTGCTTTATGGCTTGTTTGGCTCGGCTTTTACGAGTTACCCGTGGAGTTTTAATTAGTTTGGTCTGCCGTAGGTTTCCTTTTTCTGGGCAATTGTAATCTGGGCTCTAATTGCTGCCTTATGGCTTTGTAATTTGATTTTGCGGTTGCGCTTTTATTGAGGTTGCAGTAATGTGAAAATCGACGGAAATGGCAATTAGATTGATTGCACAATGAACTGAAGGCTTAGAAATATACTTTGGCATCCATGAGGGGGGATAATATAACGTCTTATAAAGTTTTTATAAATATATTAGGTATTTATCAAGTCTTTGGACTAGTACCTTACTTTCTTGGTTGGTAGGCCCTACCCAATACCCCTTCCGCCTCTTAAGCTCTCCCTTTCTCCACTCCATAATGGTGACTAATTACCGGGCCTAAACGATGTCACCCGGGCAGGTGATCTCATCCGATGCGACTCCATTCCCACTCAGCATGATGCACATGCACTTCCCACAGAGATCGGCCAACGAAAGTGAAACTGGGGAAAGAAAGAGGCTCAGAAGAGAGGCGGAAGAAACCGAAGTTTCCAATATTTCTTTTTCGGTTTTGTTTTTCTTAAATATTACACAATGGTCTGGCGTCGAACGCCCATCCAAGTCAATATTGTGTTATGTTAATAACTCCGAAGCCGCCGATGGGACCCCGAACTTTCCCACTCTAGCTGGGCAATGCAGGCGAAATTCTTGGCATGCGATGCAGAACTGGTCGGATGTTGGCCGTGGGGATACGTCGCCTCGCCTCGAATCGGATTCGATCGCTGCCAGCGGTTCCGGATCGGATCGGAGCGGACCGCCAGACAGGCGGACAAACAAACAGACAGTATGTCGGACCCCTCGCAGGCCCCCGGTCCGATGGTCGAGCGAGTATCTCTTTGGCCCTCGCTTCGATCCGCTTTTTTCGTAAATGGAGCTTGAAGCGCGACCGCGCACCGCAGGCGATGATCAAGCGAGTGCACTGAGGAAAATTTGATAGACCAACTTTTTAGATTTTAAGTCCCCAGTGGAACTGATGATTTTAGGAACTTAGGATTGAACAAGAAAAACTTGTCTTTGTACCACTCAATTTATGGATCTATGGATTTGTATACGATTCCGCTGAATAGTTTTTCTTATCATAACTCAATTTTGAAAAAGTATCTCATACTTTTTGCTAAGAAATAATTGTAACATACATTTTCATTTAACATCCATCCTTTCCTATAATTATTAAACTTGTGACCCATCCTAGCTCTTGAAAAATGTCGTTTGTATTTTCCGATGCTTTCCAAGACTTGAAACTTCTTTTTTGTTATTTCCTAAAGTACAATTTTTTATAAAATATAACTATTTTCCTCAGTGCACCCAGGCAGCGCCGCACAACCGCTAAAACGACGACATTCGCTTTCATTTCCAACTGCAGTTCCTCTCGGCTGCTGGTCAGTCACACTTGCTACCCAGTGCCACAGCACACCATATTTTCATGCCACGCCGTGCCATGCACTTGCCACTCGGCCCCCTGCTCCCTGGCACTCCACGCCACTGCGACCCCTCCTCCCCACTCCCCCCGCAGAGCGGCCCCCCTCCCGGCTCGACGGTTCATCGGCTTGTTGCACTTGATGTTCGGTCTCTCTGTTTCTGTCCAAGCTTCGTCTGTGTGGCGCAGTTTCGCTTTCGATTTCTTTTGTACTTTCGATTTTCCATACCCTTGAATGAGTTGTCAAAGGTGGTTCGGGTGTTTGGTACCGCAACTCTTAATGGATCTCTTAATATGAGCCCCTATATCATCTGTTAAAATGGAAACCCTCTGATATCGTATTTATACACCTTTGCACAAAATAAAATACTGTGTTTTAAAATACATTTAACAACGAAGACATATAAATCTATTTTTGATATCTTTTGCGCTCTTCAGTTCAACAAACTTTTGAATGGCTTAGTATGGTATGGTATTTTTACCTTCCTTCTGTTTACCTCTGACGGCGCCCGTACTATAAAGCTTACCCACAAATGTGCATGTAAATATGCCCGTGGCATTCACCCTTGTCCCTACCCTCGTGGAGTCAGTCAACCTGCGTCTCGGCTGATCGCAAACCACTTTCTTCTTTTCCTTCGATCGGGGTCTGGGGGCCTTAATAATCGTGCGAAACTTATTAATCATATTTCATGTCGAGGGGCTGTCATGCGTGGTGGGTAAGGGCACATCGTATATACTTATAGTTATGAATGAGACGAGATTAGCCGTCATTCGCTTAATCGGGCCTAAGATCGGCGACGGCCCTTTGGGCCAGCAAGTCGGGGCCACTTTCATTTTTATTTCAGCCGGACTCCGAGCCACCGAGGCGCTGCTATTCATGGTCAGCGAAGAAAGTTGTTCTCACACATTAATTATGCTCCTCCGAAACCTCCCCATCGATTGATTGATACGATTTATAACCGGAAAAACACTGTTTCTGGTAAATCGTTTTCATTCATTGATGGCCAAGTAATTTCAATTGTCTCACTCAATCTCGTTTTTCTCGATCGCTGGCCCACTTACTTTCCTCAAGGTACGACTGTATGACAAAGACCCAGACTTCGGCGGACCTCATCCACTCTACAATGTGATGGTTCAATTATAAGAATTGATGGCCTGTAATTTTCATGTCCCATACAAAAGCATTTTCGAGAGGAAATTCCCTTTCGTTTTCTCGAGAATTTTGGGGCTTGGGAATTGTTCAGTGGTTTCTGCATTTATTTGTTGTCGCCGCAGTTCAGGGAATTTTAATTACATTAGCATATCGGCTGGAGTTTTGCGGAAGTGATTGAAATTCCACGAAGTTCATTGAAAGGTTGAACAACAAATAATAAACTCTGCAAGAAAGCCTGTTTGATTGTTTATGATTAAAGAACATTAATCTTGTGAAGAATAACTTGTAGCTTGCACGTGTCTCAATTCATTGAATGGTAATTTAAATTAAAAAAACTATTTGATAACTTTGGCAGAAATTAGTAGCCAGAAAGGCAAAAATTGTTCATAGCAAGCTGGTTCGTTCAAAGAAACCTGTTGCCATCTCTTTGCCAACTGGATGGATGTGGTGGCTAATGATGATTTAGTCGGCTGTTGTTGCTCCTCTGTTTTGTTGTGGTTGAGGATGTTGGTCCGATGGATGTTGCCTATTAAGCCGCAACTTAGAAACTCGGAGCGAAACAACAACTGCAATGGCGAGATTGAAAATACACATGTATAAATAAACAAAAATAAGTAAACAAACAGAGCTGGCAGCCGAAGCCAAAGCCCCAGCCAAAGCAGGCTGAAATTGAGTTAAAAGCCCAAGAGATTCGACGAGATTCAAGAGATTGAAGCTGCAAACAACTTTCCACTCCAGCCCGAAGTTGTTTGGGACTTGACTTGACTTTGACTCGGACTCGGACATGATCCACGTGTGCGTGCGCCTCACTAACTAAACACGATACACTGGGATAGATACAGATAGATGGATATACAGTATGTGATATGTGATCTGTGGAGGGGATGCCACAAATTGTTTATTTGTCAATCGGTTTTTGGCTTATTAGCCGCTGCGGCAGCAAAAGTGAAATTTTCCACCACTCTCGGGCTCGAAGCCGATTTATGGCCAGCGGTGCGATTCAGTTAATAGCCCCGACTGCTGCCAATAAATCAGCCCGCTTGGCAGTGAGTGAAAAACGTGACTTTTGATTTGACATTTCACAGTCATAAGTATGCGACTATGCCGCGGGTTTCTTATCAAATTAAATCGAAAACAAGTCGGTCTCATGCAATTTAAATTCATTTGGCTGCAGCTGGGTAAGCTGGGGCCCGGCCTCATCGCGAGCCCCTTGAATGTCATCTCGAATGTGGCTAAATGTCAAAATGCATCAGCCCCATCTGAGCCATCTTCCCCGCTGCTAATTGAGTCATTTGGTTCTTTCCCACCTCCCCCTCTTTGCCCCTCTATAACTATTTAATTCCCCAACTAACCGAATGCATTCTCTATTCGTATCTTGCACGCTTGCGCAATAGCGAACCTCGTCGAATCTGGCAGAACCAGTAAGTATAAGACTGCATATATTGCGGATAAGTATGAGCTAAGATCCCCGATCGCCCCTGGTCTCGTTGCCCTGTCTGTCATACATAATTGTGATTGCATGACTTCATATCGAGTGTTTTCTGTAGTGATTTATTTCGTTAATAGCACGGGTTGTATTCCCACCAGGAATTCTCGTTGTGGTTTTTAGTTTTTAATTGGAATACACTCATAGATATGCATATATGTAACTTTTTGTCATTCTTCTTTGTAGTATACCACTTCTCACTGGAATTTATTATTGTTGTTTTTCGTATTTACCATATAGTAATACTAACATAAGGATTAAAATTGTTAACGAATTCAGGAAAATCAAACCTATAAACAACTTAATTAAATAATTATAGTTTCACCCAAAACCTTGTAATGGGCAATGGTTTCAATTAGGAGTAATTTGAAAACAATTTACCCAAAAACCTCGCATTAAAGCCCACCAAATACCCAGTTCTCAGTAGTCACAGCCTTTTGATTTGTCATTAGCATTCGTATTTGCGGCTGAATTACTCACTCGGCGCGATCAATCAGTTGGGCTTTTTATGCGACTCAGTCGGTCCACATTTGCACGGCGCACTTTGCTTCATTAGCCAGGGCCCGGGGGCGTTGCCACGCCCTTCATCCCAGCGACTCACTCAAAATTCTGCACGCGCAGCCCCAAGACCCCCTTCGGTACCCCCTTACTACGCCCCATTTCGTTGAAAATCTCCCATTTGTGTGTCAGCCGCGACATGCGCGATGCATAAATATTCAGCATGTGGCTTGGTTTTGATTTGAAATACCCTAAAAACAGAAGTTGGGTTGGGTTGAGGCCTCGAAGTTGGCTCCTGAATAATGAAACGCAGCATACACTTGAGAAGAGTTAGCTAAGACTTTAAATTATAGGGTCGAGAAAACTATAACGTCCCATATAATACTAATAAGACAAGAGGAATGAGTTCATTGGGTTAGGAACATTAAAGCCTTTAAAGGAATTAGTTTGCCTAGGTTTTATGTGCTGGTTTGTGAAAACGAGAAAGTACCTAACTTCCTAAGAAAAGATCTATTTATAAGAAATCTATTTGTATAATATAATGTATCCATCTCATCATCTCCAAGTCTTCTTGTAATAGCATGAGTTAATTGTTTATCTTAACCTTAGTGCATGAATGGCCTTAGGAGAAACGAACATTTTTCCCATTGCTAAACAATTATTAAAAGTATTTACTGAGGGTATGCCATCATCCATATAAGCGGAGGTTCTTTTTCCTTGTATTTGATCAACTCTTCTGGGGGGCAGCGTAGATGAAAAACAGTTCGCACAATTTGGAAGACAATTGTGACTCATTTAGTCACGAATTTTGCCTACTTTTTGCCAGTAGATCTCGCATAAGTTTTTTCTGTTTTGCGAACAACCGAAACAGCGGCCAGGCTGGCATTGATAATTTATGTCGGAGTGTCCGACTGTCCGCGGACTCGGTCTACGTGGTCGGGTATTACGAGTAGCCAACGGTATTTTCGGAACCCCTTACCAGCGGACCCATCGCGGTCCTCACACGTCGCACAGTTTAGCGGCGGCCGCAGCAACGTTGTGACAAAAAGTAGATCGCAATTTGGTGATCGTGTGAGCCGGGCAGCGATCGCAAAACGGGTCGCTAGAAGGTGCTACCTACCCACTAAACCCGAACCTATTTCTGTCACTTAACTTCTCGGACCCATTGAAATTTATGTGGAAAACGTGTCGACTGACTTAACCTGATGAAAGGCTGACAGCAGCTGCAAGTCGCAACTGCAACTGCAATTGCGGCTACTGTTGCAGCAACTGTTGCAGCTTGCAACTTGCAGCTCGCAGGTCTCTCACTCATTCTCTCTCCCCTAGTTATTTGAATACAAACGTGCGACTTTTCACATAAATCAATGTTAATGGCGCATTTAAACGACCCACCACCGTCAACATCCAGCAGCCGGCCCAGAGAATATCATAAAATGCCAAGGAAAAAAGATATAAGAAAACACAAACCAGATAAATAAAATTAGCCAGCGTAATTGCAAGCCTGGCAGCCGGAGACCCCAAAAAAAAATGGCAAAAATATATGTATATAGAGCAGCTCGATTAGACCTCCGCGGCAGAGGAGTGGGAGGTATATTTTCCATCCGACCAACTTTGTTAAGTTGTGGGATAGGATAGTTTTGGGGGCGAGTGAGTGGCCGGGCACTACCGAATTACACATTTCGTTTTTGGGCTTTGGGTTTTGGTTTTCTGTTTTCGGTTTTCGTTTTCCCATTTTATTGTTTTGTTAACATTTTATGGTGTCAGCTTACAAGACATGATCGGGGTCGCACGGGATCGAGTCAAAAATCGGGATCCCAGGCAATTTTTGGGTTGCCTTGGTCATTTGCTAGAGGTGACTTAATTGGTGGTTCGTTTGAAATGTGGCTGGAGTAACAACTTGTATGGAATTCATTGATATTTTTGATTCGAAATAAACATTAAAGAAGAGTTATAATTTTTTAGGGATATTTAATACCTTAAAGTAGATTATTGCTCATTCTTAGTAAAACATTTCACCAAATATTCTTACTAAATTTAATACTTAGTTTTCCATATCATGAATCAAATTTTTTGACCAAAAATAGATTTGTTTTAATAAAGTTGATGATTATATAATGATAATTATTACCATTTTAAGAAAGCCATTCTTTTTAAAAGACTACTTGTATATAAACAAATTTGTATGAATTCCTTTTTGTGTCTTATATTTTATGAAAATTAGCTTGCAGAATTTTATAAAAACATAGTTTCTCAGTAATTATCGATTTAGAAATAGCTGTACCATTTAAGACTGTCTCACTTTCTTTAATTAGCCGCTTACTGACGACCTTAGGCCACCGTTGGAGTTGTCTCAAATTAAAAAAACTGAACTAGTTGGGTTCAATTGGAGGGGCACTGCGCTAGCCCTATCCCCCAACTGGCACCCTCGTTTGCGGCTTTGTCAAATCGAAAAAAGTATATGTACGACTTTACACCCACCGAAACCAGACCAAAACAATCCGAGACCAAAAACCGACGGCAGCTAATGGCGGGCGCGACTAACGACTGAAATCCACTTTAAATGCGGCCCAATTGTCGCTTATTGTTCGCCTGCTCCGGCCCATAGTGCCCGTGGAGGTGTGCAAAGGCCGCGACCCCCCGAAACCCCATGAAACCAATGTGTGGCAGCCAAGTGGTCTGGTTTTGTAGTTGTTTCTACTTGTAATTTATTTTATTTGCTCTCACCCCCAAAACTAGAAATAAGAGCCAAATACCACGCAGACAGTTGAATTGGCGCGCGTCATTAACATTAGTCATGGCTTAGACGAATAGCTTGGTAGAAACCATATGACTGTGTGTATAAACCGGGTTACGGAGTAGTTAACGTAACACGTGCGCGATAAGAAGCCCCAAACAAAAGAGGCTAAGAAAATTTTGTCATTTTTTAATTAAAAATACATTTGAATTTGCTTTTTTCCGTTCCTGAGATAAGCGAGATATGATAGCTCTGATCGTTTTCTTTTCGTTTATTTTTCGCCAATGTGGTTTCCAAATAAATTTGTTTTGCTAATTAAGATTACACATTCCCGGTAATTTATTGAGCATACGTTATCGAATGGCTAGAAAATATATTCATAACTCACTAGACTTTCGAGCCAAAATTATGTAATTTATATTCCATAACAAATCAGTATTGAAATGTGTTTATTAGGCTTATGCGACACTTTTGTTTATCAAACCCATTAACATATTTCTCTTTCGACCTCTCCTTAGGCTTCGCGAAAGGTCTCCAAATGCGGATATCTGTTTGTGGCGCCAGATTGGGACTTCAGCAATCCGTTGTACAGAACAAAGGTAAGTTCAAATGACAATATTGGTTTTGACATATTTATGACATCTTTAAATTTTGCAAGGTTTTTCGTTCTTTAAAATTGCTATTAATGAAGTAGTCATATTAAGCCAAACAAAGGGATGCTATGAATTCATCGTTTGAACTAAAGACTTACGTGTTTCAGTTTATTAGAAAGCCCGTTCTCTATAAATAGACTTAAATGAATATCTTTAACGCAACTCGAATCACCCAATTTTTTCCTACCCAACTGAATACAAAACCCATTTAAAACTAGTTCAAGAATAACAGCCAAGATCCATATCTGACACACGGTGAACCCAATGACCGCCGCAAGTGCAGCACTTCATCTTCACGGCTCTCAAACAAACTGACTGCTTAGAGAGATCCTCATCCCAAGAGTTCCTAGCTCGGCGAACCAGTTCGTTTGGGGGCATGCGAAGAGAAAAAATCACACCTTGAATGCATTAAGGCTAACCAAATTTCCGATGTCCACTTTCCCAAAAATGCCAAACCGCCTATCCCCACTACAAGTAAATCCCATAAAGCAAATTGCCAGCCGTGTCCACTGAGAGGGGTCTTGGAGGGGGCTTGGGACGGGGTTAGCTAGCGGGAGTGGGGCTGCCATGGGTGGCGACGCGGCGGCGTTGACGGGGTGGTGCGAAAAGCAGAAACACTTGAGCAAATATTTGACAGCATCTGGCGACGCACCACAGCCACCGATTTGTTTTTGGACGGTTGGCGAAGAAAGTGCCGCAGGCTGTTGGCCGGGGGAAAGGTGACACGAAGGAGGAGATACAGCTAGGTAATGATGACAGCTTGACACTTGATGCACTTAGAAAAATCTATGCGTAATTCAGCAAATACTGCTTTTCATTCAAGACTTCATCCAAAACCATTTGTTTATAATATTTATTTATTTTCCTAAACAAAGAAGTAAATTGCTGACATTTCTACATAAGTAATTGAAATAGGTATGAAATTCACGAATTTCCAGATCGAACTAGGAGGTACTTTTTTCTTAGAATTTGAATGCAAAATATTTACAAAACCTTAAAAATTTTGATTTCTCATTTCTTATTACATTTACTCAGTTACTCATACGACTAGTGGGCCAGTTCGAGATTGCACAAAAGACCACGTCTTTGTCAATGTATAACCTTATCAACTTTTCGATTTGGCTTTAATTAATATTTGAAAAAAGGAATTAAAAAATTTGATATGTCATATGTTAAATTAAGATGTGCCCGATCAGAGGCAACAGTGCGTATGAGTGATATAAATTCAAAGTTAGGAGTCCTACCTGGAGCACACTATTTGTAAGATATTTCTCGCAGTGCCTTCAGCACAGCTAACAGCACCCGCAGGGGCAACAGCTGACGGCCAATACCGGCAACGCCTCTACCACATCCTCATCCTCTTCCTGGGACCGGGAACTCGGGCCTCGGCTCGGTTTCGGACTGGGCCTGCGACGTCGTCACTTCACTCTCTCGTGGCGATTTGTATCTCGACCAATTAGCGAATGACGTAGCGACGTGGCGACAGCAGCGCATCGTTAAAACCGCAACGCAAACGTTCGGCGACATATGCAAATGGCTGCAAACAGTTACAGGTGGTTCGGGGGCTGTGCAGGAGGCGGCAGGTGGGCCGGACACGTAGAAATGGTGGCCACTCTGCCCAGCCTCCTCTGATTTGTGCTGAGCGACGTCCGAGCCCGACGTCCGACCAACAGTCGGCCAGAGACAGCGATGCTGATGATAATAATAAAAGTGTGCGCATGCGCAGAGCGCACTTCCTTGTTAACAACATAAATTTACGTATGTTTTTTAATAGATGGACAGGTATTTAATTAACATTTGTGCAGAAGCAGTCGCAGCTGAAGTCGCAGTCTCGTGGCTCGCAAACCGGATGTTGTTTTCTGCCGAGAGCAGTTGTGCTAGCTCTGGAAAAGCACTCAGATCCAACGGGCGGGAAAGGCAGTCATCAAGTGTCTTGAATCGAGGGCGGCGCTAATTGTGGTCTCTGGCGAACGGGAAGGAAATAAGTTTAAGCAAACCAGCCAGTGTCCGCGGTGACTTTCTTTTGGCGAATGTGCAAAATAATTGAATTAATGAAGCAAATTTGACTACGATTTTTATTATTACTTAAATGGTTTGAAAAGAAATTTTGTGAGTTTTAGGCCAATTAAGGCAAAAGAAGATGAGACTTCTAAAGTATTTAAAAATAGTGATGTTTGTTCATTAAAGCCAACGCCTTACTTTTCAGGAAGTAACTTAATATCTCAGACCAAATGGGCCTCTCTATGGTAATGCGCCACTCAATTTCCATTTCACTAAAGGCCCATGTATCAGGTTGCCTAGCTTTCCCGGCATCTCGGGACCTATCTCCCTCGACCATCGGTTCTTTATCTCAGCCGAGCAGTCATCAAGTGGTGCCCCTTTCCCGGCCTTCAGCAAATCCACAGCCATGGGCTCTGGGTTACCCACAAAGAACCGCTGCCTGCTCCCTTTCCTGCCGCCATAATGTGCCCATTATATAGCACTGCCACCAGTGGGGCAATTACGTGCTCTGCAGCCCAAGAGTGAACAGTACCTCCCCTGATTTCCGACCCCACAACGATTGCAGGTGCAGCCAATTTCTTATTGTCTCGACTTCTTGCATTGGCACTTTTTTGTTTGAACATTATTGGGATAGCGGGCCATGCACCTGAACTTGATGGGGAGGCCTCAAGGTGTCTAGCAGGTCATGTTCACCATGGTTTTTTGATTAGATTTCCAGGGCCTTGGTGGGTGGTAGCCTGATAAAGCCTTTTTTAAGACCAAATCCTGAGGCTACTGGAGAAAGCTGATTCCACAAATGAATAACTGACTTAAGACATCTTAATCATTGCAAGTATGGGACTTAAATCACTCTTTACAAGTCCCCTTTTAGTATTAAACAAATCAATTAAGATATATTATCCCCATCTTGTGGTAACTAAAACTGGTTCAAGATCGGTCTGGTCCAATACCCTCGATCGGTCTCGTAACCCTTAAGACAAATCGACAGTTAAGTTAAGCGTCTGGAGTTCCGAAAGCAATTTCACCGCGCCTGCCGCTGAGACCCTTTTTAGCATAATTTCCGATAATTTCCTTTGACAAGTTAAATGCTGCAATTTGGTATCCGATAATTTATCATATAACTTAATATTGATTACGATTATGAAAGGGCAGGCGAGCGAAATGGGGGAAAACTCCGGCCTTTTTCCCTCTCTTGCCAGCTATCTGGGCCCAAGACCCGGCGAGCATCTTTCTCCCTAGGAAACGGCAATAAACTTACGGCTCGGAATTATGCAGATTTTTATCGCCTCGCCAACTTTTCTGCATACAAAGTGCATAATTTCCAGAAAGGAAAACCTGCTCCAGAGCCGAGAGACAGAGGAACAGAGGGACAGACGGACACGTGGGCAACATAAGCGCTGGCTGAGCAGCAGCCGATAAGCTTTTGCTGGGGAAATATTTTCATAATGACGACTCTTGCGTGAGGAGGCTGTGGGGCGGGGACGCTCGAGGGGAGGACGGGAGAGTTCAATGGACCTGCTCCTTGAGCAGGAGGAGCCCCTTCTAAAACGGAAGTGTTTGCCTCGGGTTGATCTCGAGCCAGGGTCTGATAATGAAATTGATAATCACAATCATCACGGTCATGGGGCTCTGAAATGTTGTTGATTGACAAGTCGGCCAGGAGACTCCTCTCCCCTCCTGGGGGCTTTATTAATTAAACCAGGAAGCATTTTCGGCCTGCCTCCGCGGGCAGTCCCACTCTGTGGAGCTATAGAGCGGCAGAGCCGTAGAGCCGTACAGCTGCTGCAGCTGGGGATCTTGAAAAATATTTATTAAAAATTATGCACGCATTAGCCGGCCCGGCGGTCGGTCTCCCTGGGCTTTATTAAGGAAGTGTTTTGGCTTGGTGGGCGAATTACACGAAATGCTGCATATTAATTTGGTTTCTCTAGCGGTAATGGCCGCGATTTGCGGTCGGGCCTAGAGAGACCCAGACTCGGTTTATGGCATTTTGATAGCCGAGAGAATCCGCTATAAAAATAGGCATTCAAGATTTTACGATGCCCGACCGTTCTCTTTCTAAACCGTATCTTTCCAGAGCTCGATGGAGGCTCGGAACTACTTTTTTCGATTTTTAGCTCTACGCCCACTGCGTGCGTAGTCGTTTGTAATTTCCTCTCGAAACTAATTACAAGAGAGAGAGGAAGGGGCTCTGAGGTGAGGGAAACAAATTAGAATATTAACAGAAAATTGTCTACACGTAAGCAAATTCATTAGTCGCAATTATCGGGTGATAGGAATGGAGACTATCGGTTAAGTTCGCCTCGGATTGCAGTCGTTCGATTGTGGGCGTTCGCATCGAAATGGGCTGGAAGTGGAAATGAATTGCCGGTGAGACTGTGGGTGATGCGGATGAATGGGCGGGAGATCTGTAATCCAGAACTAATGAGTATGCAGTCTGGGCTGGGAGAAATAACGATCGATCACCTCTAAACAAATCGATCACGATGCTGCGAGCCCAAAGAAGTTGCCTCAATTTTATGGGCCTGTTAATTGGGTGTTAATGAGCCACATGGGACGGCATGAAATCACGAAAAGCTTACATCACACAAACTATTTCAAAGTTGTTAATAGTGTAGTAATGAATAACAAGGTTAATTTAATTAAGGGGTAATAAAAACAATCAAAACATTTATTTAATATTTAATGGAATAATATGCCACAAAATATTATAAATGAAAAATGTTTTCAAAAAAGTTAGTCCTTTGAAAAGATAAATGAAACATTTTTTAGGCAATTTTATAATTGTAAGCAACCTGAAATATTTTTGAAAATAAAAATAATTTTTTTGCTGTACATTAATCTCTTTTAAGATAAGCCAACTCTTTGCAAACATAAATAATAATTTTATTAGACACTTGGCAAATATTCAGCAGTTATGCAGTTTTGTGGCGATCAATTCTGAGCACACGGCGCACAAGTGGGTTAAGCACATGCATAAAAACCAAACCAAACAAACTAATTTGCACACTTGACGGCCTGCCAACCTGAGAATGGCTGCATGAGCGATTGAAAGGAATGACTAACTGAATGACTGACTGTCAGACAGCGCGGCAGCTGCTCTGCCATCTCCCACCGCCAATAAATAGCAATTAGAATAACATGCCAATAAATCTTGGCTGGCTAAACTCTTTTCCATAAACTGCAATCGGCTGTTGTCGATGCTGCCTTTGCTGCTGCTGATTTTGCTGCAACTGCAGTTGAACGGAACTGAATCCGACCTTGGCTTGCATATGAGTACGAGATGCATATTGCAGATTTGCACACTGTAAGAAAATGTATTCTACAGAACAGATCAAAGATATAAGAATTAAAAACGGCTATAGTACCCTTATATTCTTTCATTAGTTCTTAAGAATGTCAAGTTAAACTTAAAAAATTAACTTAACTTAAATTATATATACACAAACTAGATTTTTTCAAAGTCATAATTAAACTAAATGAGGCAAGTGAACATGACACTGAGACCCCAT